>NC_141991.1:251504851-252212351 GCF_049901715.1 Pseudonaja textilis
CTTCCTCCTCCTCCTCTTCCTCCTCCCTGCAAACCCCATTCCTTCAAGCACAGACAATACTATCTAGTTTGGGTAAGGAAACTTCTGTAAGAAAACAACCAAATTCAGGGAGCACCAAGGACCCTGCAGTTTACTCCTTTCCCCCCTCCCCTCTCCCTCCTTCCCCTCCTCCTCCTCCTCCCCTTCAAGGCATAAAGAAACCCCACTTCTTCATGCACTGAAGATATTACCTAGTTTGAAGTAATGAAACAAAACAACCACTTCATAAATGCATAGCACAACATAGAAGAACAAACCCATCAGAACAAGATTCAGCAGTCCATCTGCATTTAAAAGACAAAGGCCACTCTTTTGAAGACAGCAAAGTCCATATTTTGGACAGAGAAGACAGCTGGTTTGAAAGAGGGGTCAAAGAGGCCACCTATGTCAAAATTGAACAGCCCTCCCTCAACAGAGGGGGAGGGATACGGCATCATCTATCTCCTGTTTACAACACAGTCACTTTCAACAGTTCCAAGAAGGCTCCACACCCATTTGCATCACTCAGGTGACCCTGAGGACACACACAAAACTCCAGGTGGCCTCAACCACTCACTGAAAGAATGCAAATGACCAAATGTATGCAAGGAATAAATACAAATCCTTCCATTCCACCATCCAGTCAGAGCTGAAGAAGTTTCTTGGATGAGAAGCGAAATGTCTTCAAAGAAAAACTAGAAAGTCCAGTTCCCTCTTGAAAAAAAGGCACCTTTGGGACACTCCAATACTTGTTTGTTGGTCCACCTTTGCTGTCCAAGAAATATGCCAAAGCTTTCTCCAGCGTCACAGCTCAAACGAATTGATTTCTTCTTTGTCTTCTTTCTTAAAATCTAACTTTGACAACCGTAGGTAGGTACGGGGAATACAACAGAGCAGACTCACTTACATTTGGTTGTTAGGTTGATGTCCTTGCTTTTCCATATTTGCCCCGTGTTCAACATTACTGTGTGACCTAGTGCAATCTGACATTTGTTGGTTCAATCCATTGTGGACTTTAGGTAACACAAAACATATGGAATTTACTAAGTATAATTCATATTAATTCGAATCCTAGTAGAATCATGAAGAATTCCATGGTTCACATTTTTTCCTGTCTTCAAGTCAAACTTTTTCTTTTTAAAATCAAAGGCTAATAAACTTAGGGAGCCCTGGATACCTATGCAGGTTTTCCAAATTATCTTGGATCCATAATCTTTGATGCTACTTCTGCTTATTGGAAAAATAAAACTTGATAAGCCATCTTGGTTCACAGCAACAAACGAAAAAGGAGGAGAGTTTGTGTGCAATTAATCCCTTGTAGTATTTTTTTTAAATGCTTTTGGAGCGTAGTGGAAAAAATGTCTCTGGAGCAACAGACAAAAAGGGAGAAGAGTTTGTGTGCAATTAATTCCTTGTAGTATTTTTTAAATGCTTGTGGAGCATAGTGGGAAAAAAAAATGCCTCTGGAGCCCAAATATCAATGATCAATAATAAATCTGCTGCGAGAGAACCACATTCCCCCGCTCACCGAAAGTAAGATTAAAATCAATTATGTGCTATCTGGATTTTTAAAAAAGTATTTTAATTTCAGTTTGAGACAGTGGTAGAGGAAAAGAAAAAGGAGGAAGAAGAAAGGGAGGAAGAGGAGGTGGAGGAAAAGGAGGAAGAAAAGAAGGAAGAGAAAGACTAGGAGAGAAAGAAAAAGGTGGAGGGAGAAAAGAGGAGGAGAAGGAGGAGGAAAAAGAAGAATAGGAGAAGAAGGAGGAGGAGGAAAAATATATTCTTACTTTACCCAACCGTTTCTGATTTTTAGGTCTGCTTCTGCCTCCACACTCGGCCTTATCTGCACTGCTCTGTACCAAGGGGCCAGAAGTCTGTGGCCGATGCCAGACACCGTCAGCCCCCATGCACTCACCACCTCTTGTGGTGGCCATGTCCATTCCCCCGGGCTTATTTTTGGAGTAGGGTTTATATTTGGCCCACCTCAAAAAAATATCAGGCTAGGGCTTATTTTGGGGGTGGGTTTTATCTTCAAGGAAACGTGGTAAAAGGAACCAGAAGCACCAGGGACATGGAAAAATGTCTCAGAAGGGATCCTCCTTGTTTTTTTTGTGTGTGTGTGTGTGTGTGTTGTAAAGGCAATGGGAGTAGGGGGAAATGTATTATTTTCAGACCTGCAAAATTCTGTTAATGTAACCTTATAATAAAGTAAAGGTAATACCTTTAGGTATCCTTGTCTGGACTACCTTACTGCGGATCAAAAGGGGCTGTGCCTATACAATACACTATCCAAAACTAAAGCATTTAAATATCATGTCTTCACACACTATACTAAAACAGCAGCTGGGCTCTCATTGCAAGCTCCATCATCCACAACCTTCCTCTTCTCTATGAGCCTAAGACACCAGACTCCAAGAGCCACCCAGGCCCGAGTCTCCAGATAGCTCTCTTCTCAAAGGCATTGTTCTCATTCACTAATATCACAATTGTGAAGGATCACAACCCTGTGAGCAAGGCCCATTCAGGTTCATACTTTTAATTTCCAAGATGACTTCAGCAGGGGTGAAGCTGACCTTCTCCTTATGTGACTGTATTTTGCGGCTGGGATCATCTGACATGTTCAATAGCTCCCTCAACCATACCCTTTTCCAAACATAAATTATTTGATCAGGGACACATGTCCCTACAGAGAAAAGTGTGCGTGTGGGGCGGGAATTGATGGAGAGTCAAAAGCTGGAATGTTTTGAACGGGTGTTTGAATCTCCTTTGAAAGGTCACTTGAGGCCACTTCACACTTCAGCCCTTCACAATTTATATTTATTTGAAAAATTGAGCTGCTCGGCACTCCTTTCTAATAGCAACATAATGGCATTGGAGGTGGATTTTAATGGAACACCACTGTGGTACAGGGCAAAGCATAACACAAAGGTATCAATTCTAGGATGAGCTGTGGTAAAATGGCTATATTGAGGTCATATTTTTTCCAGTGCTTCAACATTGGTAGAGCAAAAGTACAGTTGGGAATCTGTGTTACTTTGGGCTGAAACTTATGAGACCATTTTTCAACCATTTCTTTTTTTTTTCTTTTTCGTTCTGATAAAGACAAAAGACAGTTGACAGTTGACGAACTTGAAGGTCAAACTTAGGCATATTTAGATCCGTACTGTAGTTCTGAATATATTGGCAAAAGAAAATGTATCAACTCATAAAAAAATCGAAAAGCAAGTGAATTTCACCCCTTGGAATTGTGAAAGCTAGTGTGGTTATGGGGCTATGCTTTCCCATGGTTATGTGAATAGTAATAGCAACATCATTTAGATTTATATAATACTTCACAGTGCTTTACAGCCCTGTCTAAGCAGTTTACAGAGTCAGCCTCTTGCCCCCAACAATCTGGGTTCTCATTTTACCCACCTCGGAAGGACGGAAGGCTGAGTCAACCTTCAGCCTGGTGAGATTTGAACTGCCAAATTGCAGGCAGCCAGCAGGTAGCAGAAGTAGCCTGCAGTACTACATTCTAACCACTATGACACCATGGCTCAAATAGCAATAGCAATAGCATTTAGACTTATATACCACTTCAAAATTGAAAATCAAGCTTGTCAGATGTTACGTCTTTTCTATCCTGCTGTAAGGAGTAGAGAGTTGGCAGAAAGCCACTTCAAGAGACTAGAAGCATTTGAAATGTGGTTTTACAGGCTGTTACGTATAAGTTGGGTTGACAAAATCAGAAATGCGGAGGTGATAAACCGCCAAGGGAGATCATTGAAACCATAAAAAAGTGAAAGTTAAAATATTTTGGACATGTGATGTGACACCTAGAAAAAATATGGCATACTACATGTAATTCTCCTGGGAAAGATTGAAGGCAAACAAGGTTCAGGTAGAAGAAAAACGTCATGGCTTCAAAATTTAAGGGGCTGATTAGGACAAAACTCAGCAGCACTTTTTTTGTGCAGCTGTTGATAAAAATAGGATTGCTAACATGATTGCCAACGTCCGATTATGGATATGGCACAAGAACAACAAAAAGAACCACTTCGTAGGGCTTTACGGTGCTCTCTAAGCAGTTTACAGAATTAATATATTGCCCCCAATAATCTGGGTCCTCCTTTTTTAACCAGTTTTCAAAGGATGGAAAGCTGAGTCAACACTGAGGCAGTTAGGATCAAATTTGTGGCAGTGGGCAGAGTTTGCATGCAGTACTGCATTCTAACCACTGTTCCACCCTGACTCTTTTAGTTACTGTCAGGTGTGAAAGACTAGGTTCATAACATGAAGGTTCAGTTAAACTGACTTATTTCTAAAAGCCTATGTGCAGGAATCTTATCAACTAATGCTTGGCACTGGCTAAGAGTTAGAAAAGGACCAATGGCACTCAGAGAGGGTTGGATGTAGCTCTCTTGTGGCTACATAAGGATTCTAGGCCAATCTCCCTTTTTACTCCACCCCAGGTTCTGCCATCTCTTCTCCTACAGTCATTTAGCCCTATTTTCTGAGGCTACACAACACATTGAATTATAAATTGATCACATGGGTTGGATGTGCAGTTTCTGGTTGGATGTGTGGTGTTCACTTGAACTCATGAATTATGGCTTGGGGGCCATTGTGGATTCTGTGGACCTATTTGTCTGACTAACTGGTCTGTACCATCCTGCTGGTACAAAAATCCTATCACCACCTCACATCTTACAATCCTAGTTCATCAAGAGTTTCTACCAGCTCATCTCGCTCTCAGGTTATAAGTAGTCAAAATTAGACAGAGCCTAATTTCAACTTATTACATACAATGCGTATCTGTCTCCTTGTTTCTTAACTCTTCTTGCAAGGAGAAACTCAAGTTGATGGAGTAGCCGGAACTTCCTTCCTTTAAGACCGAAGTAGACATAATGCATCCTCTTTCACCATCCCCTGAAAAGCTCAAAGCTGCTTGTGGTCTTTAGGTTGAATCAGTTCTTCACCTTTGATATAGCAACATTTTTTCCCCTTTAGGACTCAACTCATCTAGATTTCTGACTTGGAGGCACTGATGTCTGAAGGACACTTAGCTAAAATATGTATGAAAAAGAAGTCCACAGAAAGGTCCAACATACTTCTTAATCTGCCACACTTAAATGTTGGCTAGGGTTTCCAGATCTTCAAAGTGATTTATTAAATTATAAGCCATGCAGCACCTAATGACTTTATGACGCTGTGATTAGCCACCATATTATGGATGAAAAGCGAGTTTGGCTGAGAGTCAGCGACTTACTTAAAGCAGAATTGAGCTGAAAAATCAGGGGCTTTCTGATTTGTAGCTCAATCTGTTGGTTGTTCAAGTGAAGCCTCTTTCAGCTCAAGTATGAGCCTTACTGAATTCTTCTTCTTCCTCCTCCTCCTCCTCCTCCTCCTCCTCCTCCTCCTCCTCCTCCTCCTCCTCCTCTTCTTCTTCTTCTTCTTCTTCTTCTTCTCTTCTTCTTCTTCTTCTTCTTCTTCTTCTTCTTCTTCTTCTTCTTCTTCTTCTTCTTCTTCTTCTTCTTCTTCTTCTTCTTCTTCTTCTTCATCTCAGGTCAAGCATAAGCTTTGCTGAATCCATCATCATCACCATATTTTTGTTGTTACAGCTTTTAAAAATGATTGGCTATCTTTAGTGAATACTACTAGTACTGTGTTTCCTCCACAATAAGACTGGATCTTATATCAAGTTTTCCTACAAAAGACATGTTCAGTCTTATTTTCTGGTTAGGTCTTATTTTGGGGGAAATATGGTACCAAAATGTGTCAGTCTGGTTGACAATCTAACTGGGCCTTATGTTTGTGGTAGGGCTTATATTACAAGCATCCTGAAAAAACCATACTAGGGCTTATTTTCCAGTTGGGTCTTATTTTGGGGGAAACAAGGTAGAGAAGAAAACCAATAAATCAAATAACTTTAAATCAATTTAAAAGAGAAAATAGAGAATAACTGTGTTTGTGTGTGTGTGTGTGTGTGTGTGTGTGGTCATGGGTGGGTTGTTTTGCTGTACTAAAATGCTGTGGGGAGCCCCCCTCTGCAGATTAAAATATTCTTTATTCTTAATATTAAAAAGAAGCAGGATAGAATATTTCCCCTAAAGGAGAAGAGGAGAAACATGTTCTTAAAGGCAGAAAGCAGCCCCAGTCTTCCTACCAAAGAAAAAACAGCCTCAAGCAGAAGCTGGAAGAGGCTGGTATTTAGGAATGGAGATTTTGTATCTATTCAATGTATTCATAAGCATAGTAACTCCAAATAAGTAACACAATTAGGCAACCCAAAGCTGACAAGATTAGCTCAGACAAACTCTTAGGATGTGCATTTTCCCTTTTGCCTGTAGAGCCAGCCCATGACCTCTACATAACCCCTTAGGACTCTGGCAATAGCCATTAAAATATTAAAGGGCATAGTCTTGCGGTGGAATAGGCATCTCAACCACAAAGGCTCAAAGAATATATAAAAGCCCACCTACTCTCAACGCCATTTTGTCAGCCATCCTAGAAACATGCTGCTCTCACTAAGTTTCTAGCAGCCAAGTAAACAGAGGTTTCCATTTCTGCAGCTTGCCTCTATTTTATTTCCAGCATCCTTCTCCCAGGTGGAACCAGACAAGATTTTTCTTCCAAAATGCTTACATATTTTGATTGACTAGATGTGCGCTAAACTGAAGGAAAGTTCTTTCGTGCATGTTTCTTCTTCCGAGTACATTCTCCTCCTCTTCCTCCTCCTTTTTCTCCTCCTTTATTTTGCTGATTTGTGCAAAATTAAACATTTTACTTTTTATGAACTATGTGCCACACTGAATAAATGTTCATCACTATGACTTCTTCATTTTTCCCTCTTCTTCCTCCACTATGCATTTCATGAAGTCCAACTACTGAAGTCGACAGTCAATAAATAGCATGAAAGTGTCCCCAAATATTGAGGGAAGTTGGGTTGCCAGGAGATCTATTATCACAAACTCTCTCTCTCCCTCCTCTCTCTCTCTCTCTCTCTCTCTCTCTCTCTCTGTGTGTGTGTGTATGTGTCTTTCAAATGTAACTGTTCATTTGAAGATGTTGCTCTTTGATATTTCAAAGCTTCAATTAGGAAGGCATGGCACAGCTGTTTATAGCAGCCTTTAATGTCATCTAAGTACAGTTATTTTAATTTCCCTTTTCCAAAGAGTTAAGCCCATATGAACAAACATGTTAAATTCATTCCAAATCCCCTAATTGATGGAAATTTAGAGAAAAGTTCATTCTCTTGAATTCTGAAGCTTTGACACCCCATCTACGAGATGGGATTTCATCATAACATTACAAATCCCTGATACTTATTTAGGAATGTGATCAATTACAATCCCTATTACACAGCTTAGAAAACCAAGACCAAGATATTATTCTGCCTGAATAGCTGGATTCAGTCCATATTTCCAATCATTATGATGCAAGTTTTTGTTCTACTATTGTTTGGGGAGTCTTCCATTTTCACACATTTTTTCTGAATCTCTTCCAGTTCTGCATCCCTGAATACTTTATTTATGGTAGTGAATCTCCTTTGATGTGCTAATCATTTTTTTTTTCAGTGAGTGGAGTCTGAATACATTCTTTTCCAAAGTTCAAACACTGGCATTAAGTACCCCTGCTTTGTTGGTTCCAATTTAAAATAGCAGGCCGTAATGGTGCCATTTTTCCAACCCAGCACACTTTTGTCTTGCCTTACAGTTGTTGTTTTTAATCCTAAAGGAATAGGATCTGGTTACCTAGTCTTAACTCCTGAATTCAATTCTGCACTTGTCCAGGAATGGCCCTTGTGTCAACTCGTAAAGCATTCCTGGCTTGTTCTCGAGTTGCCATAAGAAGGAGGTAGGGAGATCTGATGGAGCAGTTCAATTGCTATGACCAGAAGCACATTCCACGCATCTCTTTCTCATGATTGTGTCCCAGGTTACCAGAGCAAGATAGAAAGGTCTGCAGAATTGCTCTGTTGGTGAATGTGATTTATGACACACCCTGGGAGGTGGGGGGAAACAGAGTCATACGTGGGCAGTAAATTACGTAGCCAACTGCACTTGGGAAAAGTGCTGACATGTTGCTCCTAATAAATAATTGGATTTCTTTTGAAACTTGTCTTGAGGCTCATGAATTAATTAGGGCATCCATTGGAACCCAGACACCTTCTTGACCTAGGAGAAGACCAATCCAGTACAGGATTCTTTTTCTGTTTTTTTGCCATATTAAATGATCTTTGTCTGATTCTTCCATTGAGATATGTTTGGTATGGTTGGTAGAATCAAAGACTTCATCAGAGCTTCATATGCCCCTCCCTCGTGACTTGAGTTGAGACTCAAGAAACAGTGAAGAGAAGATGATTAGGGGGACTGGAGGCTAAAACATATGAAGAATAGTTGCAGGAATTGGGTATTGTCCAGATCAGAAAAGAAGGACTATGGGTGACATGATAGCAGTGTTCCACTATTTGAGGGGCTGCCACAATAAAGAGGGGAGGTCAATTTATTCTCCAAAGTACCAGGAGGCAGGACAAGAAGCAATGGATGGAAACTAATGAAGGAGATAACCAACCTAAAAATAAGTAGAAATTTCCTGACTGTGAAAAGAATTAATCAGTGGAAGGACTTGCCTTCAGAGGTTGTAGGTTCTCCATCAATGGAGGTTTTAAGAGACTGGACAGCCTTGTGTCTGGAATAATATATAGGCTGTCTTGCTTGAGCAGGAGGTTGGACTAGAAAACTCTCAAGGTCTCTTCCAACTCTTGTTATTTTGTTAATAAATGGATGAGAGTATTATGATTCATTGCAGAGGCGGCCAGATGTTCCAACTGGCTTTGTCATTTTTTTCCACTTATTGAGTCCTTCCCAAGGACTTGGGGTAGGCAGATGTTGTTCTTTGGTGGTGTTAAAGGTATCAACAGAGGATGTAAGTTGTTCTGAGTAAAGCTTGTCAATGCCAATGGTGCTCAAATGGTTGTTTTAGGATTGCACCCATAGTTTCACTCACTTCCTTGCCTTTAATCATTGGTTATGTGACAACCCTTCGTGCATCTAGATTGCTAAAAATGTCTCCACAATCCATTTGTCTTGTGAGAAATCCAAATTCTTTAACCATGTCTCATAAGCTTTGCTTTTTAGGCTGTTCACTATCTCAGTAGACCTCCTCTGAACTTGTTCCAATTTGTTACTGTCCATTTTGAACCAGTCACACTATTCCAAGCGTGACCTATTAATTCTACAAAAGAGAGGAACAAATTACTTCACATGAGCTGGAGTTTGTGTTCCTGGGAAAGACACCCCAATTAATTACAAAGCTGTGTTATAATGCACTGAATCTACTACTAGCAACTTAAACTATCTCTCATTTCAGAATAACAGAGTTGGAAGGGACTTTAGAGGTCTTCTAGTCTAGCTCAGGTAGGAAAACCTATATCATTTCAGACAAATTGCTGTCTAGTCTCTTCTATAAACCTTCCAGTGTTGGAGCATCCACAACTTCTGGAGGCAAATTGTTCCACTGATTAATTGTTCTAGCTGTCAGGAAATTTCTCTTTAGTTCTATGTTGCTTCTCTCCTTGAATGGTTTCACCCTTTGCTTCTTATCCTGCCTTTAGCTACTTTGGAGAATAGCTTGACCCCTTCTTCTTTGTGGCAACCCCTGAGATATTGGAAGATTGCTATGATGACACCCTTATTCTTCTTTTAATTAAATTAGCTATACCTAATTCGAGCAACCATTATTTATGTTTTAGCATCCAGTCCTCACATAATTTTTGTTCCTCTTTTTTGCACTCTTTCTAGAGTCTCAGCATCTTTTTTATATCGTGATGACCCAAACTAGATGCAGTATTCCAAGTGTGGCCTTACCAAGGCATTATAAAGTGGTATTAACACTTCACATGAACTTGATTGTTTCCTTCTGTTAATGCAACCTAGGACTGTGTTGGGTGTTTTGGCAGCTGCAGCACGCTGCTGGCTCATCTTTAAGTGATTGTCCACTCCAAAGATCCCTCTCTCAGTTACTACTATTGAGCCAGGAACCACATATACTATACGTGTGCATTTGGTTTTTCTTGCCTAACCGCAGAACTTTACTTTTTAAAAGACTTTTAAGTCTTTGATGGCCTATGAATTCAAGTCTCCATCAATTACCTTCTTAGAAAATTTCCAAGTCATTTTTTAAAGATGAAGCAAGTGATGGGTTTGTCTTTTAAAGTATGTTTTATTGTGTCATAATTTCAAGAAATGCCAGTAATTCAGGGGCCATTGGGGAGGCGATGGAACATTTGTAAATCAAGGGGGTGTGATAGTGTGAATATGTGTGTGTGTATAAGCCTTGAGCTAGTTACATTTTATCACCTCATGAATTTAGATGTAGTTTCTTTGGCTCCATAATGTAGCTGTCTTGAGCGAGATATATGCAGTTCTAAAGAAAGGCTGCTCCTGGAAAACATCTATAGTAAAGCTAAATATGCTGGAAACTGTTTATCTATTATTAATTTGTCAGCAAGCCATTTACCAACCAGATGTTGTCCTAAAAGATGTTGAGACTCTGGAAAGAGTGCAGAAAAGAGCAACAAAGATGATTTGTGGACTGGAAGCTAAAACACGAAGAATGGTTGTAGGAACTGGGTTTGTCTAGTCTAAGTGAAAATAAGGATTAGGAGAGACAGGATAGCAATCTTCCAATATTTGAGGAGCTGCCACAAAGAAGAGGAGTGAGTGTCAAGCTATTTTCCAAAGTACCTGAAGGCAGATGAAGAAGAAGCAATGGATGCAAACAAATCGAGGAGAGAAGCAACCTAGAATTAAGTCAGAATAATTAACCAGTGGAACAGCTTGTCACCAGAAGTTGTGGGCATTCCAACCCTGGAAGTTTGTAAGAAGAGGTTGGCAAGCCACTTGTCTAAGATGGTACAGGGCTCCGACTTGAGCAGGGGATTGGACTAGAACAACTCCATGGTCCTTCCAGCTCTGTGATTCTGTTAGTTTTTCTTATTCTGTTAAAATCTCACTTTGTCACCAATATAGAAGCTGACTTGGAAGAGGAAGAGGAAGAGGAAGGGGAAGGGGAAGAGGAAGAGGAAGGGGAAGAGGAAGAGGAAGGGGAAGGGGAAGGGGAAGGGGAAGAGGAAGAAGTAGAAGGGGAAGGGGAAGAGGAAGGGGAAGAGGAAGAGAAAGAGAAAGAGAAAGAGAAAGAGAAAGAGGAAAAGGAAGGGGAAGGGGAAGGGGAAGGGGAAGAGGAAGGGAAAGAGGAAGAGGAAGAGGAAAAGGAAGGGGAAGAGGAAGAGGAAGAGGAAGAGGAAGAGGAAGGGGAAGAGGAAGAGGAAGAGGAAGGGAAGAGGAAAGGGAAGGGGAAGAGGAAGAGGAAGAGGAAGAGGAAGAGAAATGTTTTGCATGTTCTCTATGCAAAAGTTGGGTTTGAATTGAAATGCATTCAATTTAAGCAAGAATGGATTTCCTGTCTCATAACTAGGTGAACTTAGATATGTATTTAAGTGGTTCAATATGTGAAGTAAAACTAGTAACCAGAAGCAATTTTCAATATTTAGGAAAAAAAATAATGTGATCAGCTGGTGGGCACAAATGAAGGGAATTTAGAACTTAACCTTGTTTTTACTGATTTTTTAAAAATATTTCCTTATTTTCTTTTTTTTATAAAGTCACACACACACACAGACATCATGATACATAACAAAGGCATCAATATAAATATTCCAGTTGAAGGATTGTGTAATGATTTGCAGTTAGTTTTCAAGAAGAGGCCATTATTTCCTTTTAATATATCCAGTTAGGAAATAATGAAACGATGACTTCTAAACTTTATGACAGTTGTAAATTCTGCTTATTTGCTGAAGTTTTATTTTCCAGCCACTGCCCTTCCTCATTTTCTTCTTCTTCCTTAATGTAGTTATTTATTTCATGCATTGTGTTTTAAAATAAAGGCATCAATAAATAATCTTCTCACGCACAAAAATCAATCAATCAATTTCAGTCCAATGAATAGTACAGTTCGTGTTGGCTAACCTGAAAAGAATAATAGCAATGGCATTTAGACTTATATACCATGGCACCTTACAGCCCTCTCTAAACAGTTGACAGAGTCAGCCTATTGCCCCCCAACAATCTGGGTCCTCATTTTACCTACCTTGGAAGGATGGAAGGCTGAGTCAACCTCGAGCCGCTAAGGATCGAACTCCTGGAGTGAACAGTGAGCTAATCCTGCAGTACTGCATTCTAACCACTGTGCCTCCACAGCTCTTAAAGAAATAAAGAGATCAAAGGAACTCTCTAAATAAAAGCGGAAACTTCTATTTAATGTATCAGTTCGATTCATAGCCAGCCTTACTTTTAAGAACTCAGATTGCCTTCCATGGGGATCTTCCTTTAATTTTTTTTACATAAACTTTATTAATCTTTTATAACTTTAAAAACAAAAAAAGTGTAAATATTAACAGTTTGTGGCATTCATCTTATACTACTATTTTGTGCATTATTTACAAATATATACAATTTATGTGAATGTAAGCATTTAACCTATATGTTGCTTATCATTGATTTTTTTTTTCATCATCCATCTATCTTAGCTCAATCCTGTAATTTGTCGGCATAAAAGCAAACTTTTGAAGTAGACTTGGTTGAGAAAGTGACTGACCAAAAGTCAACTAGAAAGTCTTTCATGGGTAAGATACAATTGGAATT
The DNA here is from genome assembly GCF_049901715.1 of Pseudonaja textilis. NCBI lineage: Eukaryota > Metazoa > Chordata > Lepidosauria > Squamata > Elapidae > Pseudonaja > Pseudonaja textilis. Next base: position 251,517,556 of record NC_141991.1, read on the forward strand.
TACAGCTTCCTTGATATAGTCTGACATTTCCAGCATTATATTATGCTGGCTGTGAACTGGATAAGATAGGCTAGGCTAGGATGGTATGGTATGGGATGGTATGGGATAAGATAGGATAGGATAGGGTGATAGGATAGGACAGGGTAGGGTACTGTAGGGTAGAATAAGATGATAGGATGATATGATATGATAAGATGGGGTAGGGTAGAATAAGATGATAGGATAGGATAGGATGATAGGATAGGATAGGGTGGGATAAGATGATAGTATAGGATAGAATAGGGTAGTATAGGATAGGATGGAATAGGACAGGATAAGATGATAGGATAGGATAGGGTAGGGTAGGGTAGGATAAGACAGAGTAGGATAGGATGATAGGATAGGATAGGATAGGATGATAGGATAGGGTAGGGTAGAATAGCATAATAGGGTGGGAATGATAGTATAGGATAGAGTAGGGTAGTATAGGATTTGATGGAATAGGACAGGATAAGATGATAGGATAGGATAGGGTAGGGTAGGGTAGGGTAGGGTAGGATAAGACAGAGTAGGATAGGATGATAGGATAGGATAGGATAGGATAGGATAGGATAGGATAGGATAGACCACATGATGGAGTAAACTCCCATCACTCCCCTCAACTTCTGCCAAACTAGCAGTTCGAAAGCACACAAAATGCAAATCGATAAAGGAGGCATCATGGTTACACAGTGGTTAGAATGCAGCATTGCAGGCTAAATTCTACCGTCTGTCAGCAGTTCGATTGTCACTGGATCAAGGTTGACTCGGCTTTCCTTCCTTCCAAAGTCAGTAAAATGAGAACCCAGATTGTTGGACTTTGCAAACTGCCTAGAGAGAGATGTAAAGCACTGTGAAGTGGTATGTAAGTTAAGTGTGATTTGCTATAAATTTGTTACCGCTGTGGTGGGATTAATAGTGGAGGCAAGAGACTAACTGGCACCTGACCAGCTTGAATGCAAGGTGAAAACCACTGGAGAAAAGCATTTCTCGCAGAAATGCTATTAGATGCTTTAGGTGCATATCTAGTTCACCCCTGGTGGTGCACCCTGGGTAGCATGCAAGCATGAATCGAATGAACTAGCAACATTAGACAGCCTAACTACTATTCTGTAATAACAGGGTAGGGTCCCTGCATTTCATGCATCAATGCCATGAACTAAACAAACAAACAAATAAATAAAATTTGAGCCCTGGTGGTACAGTGGTTAAAGTGCAATACTGATGGCAAACTCTGCTCACAGTCTGGAGTTTGATCCTGGAAGGCTCAAAATCAGCTCAGCCTTCCATCCTTCAAATGTTGGTCAAATGAAGACCCAGATTGTTGGTGGCAATATGAAAATAATGCTACTACTTTCATGCCCCTGTTGGAATCTGATTCCGAGGGAGAGATGGAACAGCTGACAGAGAGTGGGGAGTGTGGCTCCGGTGGCTGTGGAGGAAACTGGGGAAGGTCACAATCTGGCTGGGCATTCAGAAGAAGACCATGGCCCATTCCCTCTTCATCCTAGAACACGCAGGGAGGAATGGAGAAGGGAGCAACATGAATTGCATGGTTCACGGGGGAGAAAAGGGCCCTGATCCCCTTCATTGGCTGCAGCTGGGAAGACTGTTTAAAAGGGCAGACTGTGCACGGTAAAGTTGCTGGAAGCAAAGCATGAAATTATTTGGCTTTGTCACATCTTATCTGAGTTCTGGTGTCCTCCCAACCGTGTGTAGTTCGTTATCTTTTGACCTCTTCAATCCCTTATCCTGCCCTGTCTTGTTAATTGCTGCAATGTGGTTTGTGTTGGTTTTTATTTATAATTAATATCTACTTTGAATTTGGAAGGAATTTCTTCCTTTTGAAAACTGTTTTTGGGAGAATTTTTTCTCCAGCCGATGATAACCGGATGTTGGGGGCCAAGTTGGAGGTATTAAAGGGACTTTACTACTTTTGTGACTTTGTTGCTTTTGTGCCACGTGCCGTTCATCACAACTACATTGTAAACTGCCCCAAGAGTGCTGTACAGTGCCATGGGTAGTCCTTGACTTATGACCAAAAACTAAACCCAGAATCTCCCTACACAATTGACCCCCAAATTTCTGTTGCTAAGTGAGACTTTCGTTCAGTGAGTTTTGCCTGAGTTTTTATGAACTGTCTTGCCGCAGTTTTTAAGTGAATCCTTGAAGTTATTAAATTAGTAATGTGGTTGTTAAGTGAATCTGGTTTCCCCACTGATTTTGCTGGGTGCAAAATGGGACCCTGGGACACTGCAACTATCATAACTATGAGTCCACTGCCAAGCCTATGAATTTTGATCACATAACCACGGGGCTGCTGCTACAGTCGTTAAGTGTGAAAAAGGAGCCGTAAGTCACTTTTTCAGTGTTATTGTAAATTCGAATGGTTACTAAATAAACTGCTGTAAGTCAAAGTCAACCTGTACTTACTCTGACAGGATTAGAGGTTGACAATTCTTTGGGGGACCAGAAATGTATGCAAATATGTTACTGCTCTAAATATTGGTTTAAAAAACCCTTTTTTGCCCTCTGGGAAAAATCAGTAAGAGGATAATTTTAATTTAATGCTTGTCTACTCCTTCTGATTCCGCTCAGCAATTTAAGAAAAGAAATCACTGGAAGGGTTGCAAAGTGAAAGCAAGAAGTTACAACAACAGTTTTTGTTTGCTTGATGATAAATCAATGTTCTCTCTCTGTCTCTGTGTCTCTGTCTCTGTCTCTGTCTCTCTGTCTCTCTCTCTCACACACACACACACTATACACACACCAGCTTCCATTCTTTTAACAAACACACTACCCATAACTATTACATATTTGTATTGGCAACTTGCTCATTAACAGACTAGCCAAAGCTATCATGCAAAAGTGAACCATGTGAACTCAGTCAAAACGGTTCCAACAATGCAATACTAATACTAATACTAATACTAATGATGCGGTTCTCTGACATGGTGTATTTCTGATGCTTCTGAGGTTGTTCAGCTTCCAATAATTTGGAACACAATACCCCGGATATCACTATTGTGGAAGAAAAAAGTGTCAACATTGCCATACCCGGTGACAACAGAATCAACAAGAAACAACTTGAAAAAGTCACCAGATATTAGAACTTGAAAATCGAACAGCAGAGACTCTGGCATAAACCAGTTCAGGTGGTTCCAGTGGTACTTGTCACACTGGTCACTGTGCCTAAAGACCTAGGCAAGCACTTAAAAACAATTGGCACTGACAAGATCACCACTGATCAGCTGCAGAAGGCCACCTTACTGGGATCTGCTTGCATAATCCTCCCATACTTCATGCAGTCCTAAACACTTGGGAAGTGTTTGACTAGTGATTTGTGATACGAAACCCAACATGGTTATCTTGTCTGCTCTGAATACTGTCATTTTGTGTACAATAATTATAATAATAATAATAATCTTTTCATAAAGAAATCTGGTTACTGCAGATTAGTCTACGGCTAATAAGACACTGTTTTGTTCAAACGTGAACATTTACAACAGGGGAAAAAATGGAATACAACAAGGTTGAATAAACATTTTTTTTTCTAGTTCTGTAAGGAAATGAACAAATGTTTCTGCTACAAAATAAGGAATGGTGTACAGATGTCGATTATAAGCTTCTGCCCTTGTAGAATGTACTCAGAATAACCTACAGAATAGCTAGAATTTATGCCATAAGTTATGCAGTAAGAGAATGAATGTTAATCATGTTCAATTCAGTTCTGAGTTTGAGTAGCTCAGTGGTGAAGATGCACACCTCCCACTTGAAAGGTTGAGAGTTCAACGTAAATAGCGACAGAAGTTTCTCTCTTAGGGAGCAAAGAGAAAGTATCTACTGTGGACTCCATGTAGGTGTCAGGAAGGGCATCTGGGTAGCAAATGCTCAGCTCCATCCAGTCGTCCTGAATCTATCCTGAATTAAGGAACTACAGGGTTGTAAAAAAGAAAAACCAAATTGGCAAGGTGCCACCAAAAAACTAGTGAGATACACTCCTGAAAATAGAGGCAGTGATATTTGTGTCTTTCAGAAAGTACAGAAAAATGATGTAAGCTGGCTTCACACCAGAAAAATAAAAAGGAAAGTGGCCATTCCTGCGATGTCATCCAAGGCCCCATCCCTCTCTGGAGACACCTTGCTAATGGACAATGTAACAGGGAAGGTTCAGAGGACAGAAATCGGACTGCCTGTATGGACCACCAACTCGTCTCCCCGTCAAAGGGACGCCTCTTTTATCTCCCTGCATAGAACATGTTTTCAAACTGTTAGGTGGATGGAAGCTGAGATGAGTAACCAGAGCTTACCCCAACACACCGTGCTAGGACTTGAACCTCTGGAGCTGAGACCATCTCCAGCGTCATTTAACCACTGAGCCATTGCGCCTCTTTTCTATTCTCATGAATATGTATGAAGAAGAGTAGGCAATGGAGGTCTGTTCCTCTTCCCAGGTCTCTTATGCCTGATGGAACTTTAGTTGGAAGCTGTATCAGAAATATATATATATTTATATATATATTTGTGTTGAATGACATGTGATAGCCTCTTAGCATTAAAGCATAAAGCAATCTGGCCCCTCCTGCAGATTGTTTAAAAAAGTGACCATTCAGCCATAGCTTAAAATGACAGCAAGGAGTGGATTTCCTTCACTCTGATTGGCAGCAGGCATCACTCATTATTTTGCTGGCCATGCGTGACAGGAGCACCTCACTTCAAAACACATCTGGCAGGTTTGAAGGGGATTATTTTGGAGAGGTTTACCAATAAATGTCATGCCAAAAAAAAAAATTCTCAATAAAATCAGTGTTTATCACTACTGCCAATCATTGCCTGGGCTATTTTCAGCACGTCCCTAGGTTTTGTGGGAGAGATGCTAATGATATACATGCATGCATATATATATAGAGAGATAGACAGAGATGATAGAGTTCTCTCTCTCTCTCTGTGTGTGTGTGTGTGTGTGAGAGAGAGAGAGGGGGGGAGGGAGGGAGGGAGGGAGAGAGAGTGAGTATGGGTAAATAGACAAATAGATAGAAGAAAAAAGAAAGACAGAAAGGAAGGAAGGAAGGAAAGAAAGAAAGAAGGAAGGAAGGAAGGAAGGAAGGAAGGAAGGAAGGAAGGAAGGAAGGAAGGAAGGAAGGAAAGAAAAAGAAAGAAAGAAAGAAAGAAAGAAAGAAAGAAAGAAAGAAAGAAAGAAAGAAAGAAAGAAAGAAAGAAAAAAGAAAGAGACAGAGGTGATGAAGATTGATATAGAGATACATAGATAGAGGTAGAGAGAGATACATAGAGACAGTTGATAGAGATGATGGAGATGATAGAGAGACAGACAGACAGATGAATATATTGGCAGGCAGACAAAGATAGAGGGATACATAAAGAGAAGAGTGAAAGAGAAAATAGAGAGAGATACAAATAGAAATTCATAGATATGTAGAGATGGAGATGGGGACAGAGATAGAGATTGAGATGGTATTGTAAGTAGCAATTTTTTAGCAGTAGGAAAGAACATAGCAGATACGATTGCTAAAATTGTAAATAGGAAGACCCTAGGGGAGAATGAATGGTATGGACATGAGTTCAAATCAGTGATTATATTTTTCTCCTGAGAAGTTCATATTTCCAAGGGGCTCCCACAAAGAAGAGGGAGTCAATCTATTCTCAAAAACACTTGAAGGCAGAGCAAGAAGCAATGGATGGAAACTAATCAAGGAGAGAAGCAAATTCTCAGGGACGACTCACATCCCGGTCAGCAGTTCTTCACTCTCCTACCATCGGGTAGGAGATATAGAAGCATAGCCAGCCTCACAGTATGATAGACTTGCGTGGCTGGCGCATTGTGCAACAAGGTCATATAGTGTAATAAGATTGGGACTGGGTTAGGGACTTCTGTCCTCACTGTGAGTTGTGTTGCGGGGAAGGGGTGCATGAAAGGAGGCTCAGCCAATCTCATTGTACACATGTTGTACTCTGAGAATAAAAGTAATAATACTTATACCAATAATATGAAAACGAGCATGCAAAACTACTATGGCACTTCCAAATATAGACTGACAAAGTTTTGGAACACAATTCCCTGGATATCACAATTGTGAAGAAGGAAAAAGTGTGGATCATCGACATTGCAATACCTGGTGACAGCAGAATCGATGAGAAACAACTTGAAAAATCACCAGATATCAAGACTTGAAAATCAAATTGCAGAGACTCTGGCATAAACCAGTGCAGGTGGTTCCAGTGGTTCTCGGCACACTGGTTGCTGTGCCTAAAGACCTAAGCAAGCACTTAAAAACAAAACAAGATCACCATTGGTCAGCTGCAGAAGGCAACCTTACTGGGATCTGTTCACATAATTCGTCAATGCATCACGCAGTCCTAAACGCTTGGGAAGTGTTCGATACGAAACCCAGCATAGTTATCTCGTTTGCTGTGTACACTGTCATTTTTGTTAACAACAACAACAACAGCAATAATAATAATAATAATAATAATAATAATAATAATAATAATAATAATAATAATAAAGTAAAAATAAAAACAGAGTGACTGGCACTTGGCCCACAACACACCTGAAATAACAATAGTTGAAACGAAAAAAGTTTGGTTCATTGACTGGTAGGCAGTGGTGGGATTCAGTTTTAGTTACTTCTGGTTCTGTGGGCATGGCTTGGTGGGTGTGGCAGGGGAAGGATACTGTAAAATCTCCATTCCCTCCTCACTCCTGGGGGAAGGTTACTGCAAAACCCCATTCCTTCCCCACCCCACTAACCTGCTTTCCAGCTCTGTTCTCCCATGCAGGGCAACAAAAGGAGACCCAGCAGTTCAGCTGGGACTTGGGGCCCAAAGAATAGATGGGGTCGGCGGGGCCAGTCAGAAGTGGTATTTGCTGGTCCTCCAAACTACTCAAAATTTCCGCTACCGGTTCTCCATCCAAACTTGCTGAATACCACCTCTGATCAGCACTCAGCTCATACCAAATTAATACAATACAGGTAGGGATCTATAACAACCAGCTCGGTGTGGTAGTTGAAGGCACTATGCTAAAAATTAGCAGGCTCTTAGTTCTTGTTCTTCCTTAGGCATGAAGCCAGATGGTAATTTTTGGCAGTCACTCTCTGTTAATCCATAGAACATTGAAGAGTAGCGTTGGAAGGGACTACTGTAACAGTTGTCAGCAGGGCTGGGATGCTGCTGGTATATCAACCGGTTTGGTGATCACGTGCTTCGCGTATACCTGACACATGCTGCACGTGTGTAAATAGCAATACAAAAAACTTTACCTTCTATGTTACTTCGGGGGAGCAACACAGCTAAGGAGTGGCAATTCTCTCTTCCACGCTCATCAGCTGGGACGATAAGGGTCAGTACAGCGCAGAGGTAAGTGGGCAAGCCCACATGATCGCTGGACTGAACTGGTTTGCTCCCAGCTGATCTTTGGAGCTAGGGGTTTGCCCGAACCGGTTCAAACTGGCAGGATCCCACCCCTGGTTGTAAGTGTGAAAAACGGTCATTTTTTCAGTGCCATTGTAACTTTGAACAGTCACCAAATAATATGTCGTAAGTACAGTCATAAGACAACTTGTACTTGCAAATATATGTTTCTCTGCTGTTACTTTTTCTTTACACACCTATATCTAAATAACATTTCTTTGAGACTGATGATAAAGATAATAATTTTGTCAAAAAAATACTCTGGATATAAATTACAGTGCAAAAGCTGGTAGATAACTTTCTGATCCAGATATTAATCAAGGAACAAATAGAGTCCAATCAGTTTCTATTGAAATACAGACATATTGAGTCACTCAATAATTTCCAATTTCATTCCCTCAGGACCCAGATGTATGCACAGGACTCGCAAAGATTTAAAAAATCAAACTGAAACAAGCACCACAAATCTTTCAAATAAAATAGGCTCGCTCCTTCGGATAACACAACCGTGGAAAGAATGGGTAGACTTCAGAAATCAATGAATCTTATGCTCCAGATAGAAGTGACAGAAGTAATATAAAAAGGAAGGATAAAGGATTTATGAAAAGCAAGCCGAGGTTGCAGGCTCAAAGAGAGAAAGAGAGAGAGAATCAGAGGCAGAGAGAAAGTGACAGAGAGAGACAGAGAGAATGTGTCTAATATAAAGAAGGACTAGGGGAGACATGAAAACAGTGTTCCAACTGCCACCAAGAAGAAGGAGTTGAGCTATTCTCCAGAGCATTTGAAGGCAAGGCAAGAAACAATGGAGGAAAATGTATCAAGAAGAGAAGCAACCTAGAATTAAGGAGAAACTTCCAGCGAGAACAATTCATCAGTGGAGCAACTTGCCTCCAGAAGTTGACTATGTATCAGAATGGTCAAACCAATGGCAACTTCAAATCTCAACAAATAAATGCTCTGTCTTACATATTGGCAAAAAAAATTCAGAAAATAAAATACAGGCTGAATAGTCAAGACCTTGTTGATGATCCAAGCTCTGTCAAGGATCTTGGAGTACTCGTCTCTAATGATCTAAGTGCTAGAGCCCACTGTAACTACATAGCCAAAAAGGCATTAAGAGTTGTTAACCTAATCCTATGTAGCTTTTTCTCTGGTAATATCACACTACTAACTAGAGCATACAAAACATTTGCTAGACCAATACTCGAATACAGCTCATCAGTCTGGAATCCGCATTACGTATCTGATATTAGCACAGTTGAGAAAGTCCAGAAATATTTCACAAGAGGAGTTCTCCACTCCTCTACTCGTTGTAGAATACCTTATGCCACCAGACTTGAAATTCTAGACCTAGAAAACCTTGAATTACACCGTCTTCGGTCTGATCTAAGTATGGTATATAAAATCATACATTACAATGTCCTACCTGTCAATGAATACTTCAGCTTCAACCATAACAACACAAGAGCACACAATAGATACAAACTCAAAGTTAACTGCACCAAACTTGATTGCAGGAAATACGACTTCAGCAACAGAGTGGTCAATGTCTGGAATATTCTACCTGATTTTGTCATTTCTTCCCCAAACCCCCAAAACTTTAACCTTAGACTGTCTACTATTGACCTTACCCCTTTTCTAAGAGGTCTGTGGGGTATGTGCATAAGCGCACCAACGTGCCTACCATCCCTGTCCTATTGTTTCTTTTATTTTTCTTATATGTACCCATTTCATGTATTCATAACTATGTATATACTTGTACCTATTATCTTGTAAGCGATTGACAAATCAAAATAAATAATAATAAATAAAATAAAGTTGTGAATGCTCCAACACTGGAAGTTTTAAAGAAGAGATTGGAGAACCATTTGTCTGAAATGGGTATAGATTTTCCTGCCTGAGCAGGGGGTTGGACTAGAAGACCTTCAAGACCCCTTCCAACTCTGTTATTTTACTAGAGAAGTAGAATAGAATAGAATGAATGATCTGGAAGAGACCTTGGAAGTCTGCTAGTCTAATACCCAGCTCAAGCAGGAGAAGATATACTATTTCAGATAACTGTCTAGACTCTTCTTAAAGACATCCAGTGATGGAGCACCCACAATTTCTGAAGTCAAGCTGTTGCACTGGTCAATTGTTCTCACTGTTAGGAAGTTTCTCCTAAATTCCAGGTTGCTTCTCTCTTTGATTAGTTTCCAACCATTGTTTCTTGTCCTGCCCTCAGCTTCTTTGGAGAATAATTTGACCCCGACTTCTTTGTGGCAGCCCTTCAGCTACTGGAACACTGCTATCATGTCCTTCCTAGTCCTTCTTTTCTCTGGATTAGCCAAACCTGAATCCTCCAACCATTCTTCATATGTTTTAAGTCTCCAGGCCTTTGATCATCTTAGTTGCTCTTCTCTGAACTTTTTCCAAAGACTCAAGTGTGTGTTGGGGGGGAGGGTCAACCTATTCTCAAAACACCTGAAGACAGAAAAAGAAACGATGGATGGAAACTAATCAAGGAGAGAAGCAACCTAGAACTAAGGAGAAACTTCCTAACAGTGAGAACAATTAATCAGTGGAACGGCTTGCCTTCAAAAGTTGTGGTTGCTCCATCACCAGAGGCTTTTAAGAAGAGACAGGACAGCCACTTGTCTGGGTCTTCTGCTTGATCAGGAGTTGGACTAGAACAGGGGTTGCCAACCTTTTGGACCTCAGGGACCACCAAACTCATAATTTTAAATCCCGCAGACCAGAGACTCTGGGAAAATCCCCCAAAAAGTTTGCAGGAAAATTCCCCACCCCGTTTTCCTACTGATCGATCATTCTTTATTTGGGATCGCAGAATACCATCTCCAGCTCCGTTCTCAGGGGGAGGGAGAGAGAAAGAGAGAGACTTTTGGCTTCATGCAAGGAAAGCAGCAGAAGCAGCAGAAGTCTTTCTTTCTCTCCCTCAAACTCTGCCAGAAATTAGTCTTTGTGAGACTTCTAATGCCGGCACAACCTCTTGGAGCAGGATGCCTTGCAGGGTCCCAAAGATTCATTTCTGGTGGAGTCTAAGGGAGAGAAAGAAAGATTTTTACGCTTTCCTTGCGTGCAGCCAAAAGCAAAAGAAGAAAGAAGTGAAAAGAAGCAGCCCAGTGTCCAGGCGAGGCATGTGGGGCGCGTGGGGCAAGTTCTCCCCCCTCTGCCCTTTCCCCACTCCCCTCACTACCTTGTGTTGTTCACAACGCAAGCAACACAAGCCTTGTGTTCCTAAAGGCCATATGGGCATCACAGCCTTGTGTTCCCATGCAGCCTGGATTAATTGCTTTGGGGGTAACATTTCTCTGAGGACCACCAAAATTTTCTCATGGACCACCATTGGTCCCCGGCTCACTGATTGACAACCACTGGACTAGAAGACCTCCATGGTCCTTCAAATTCTGTTATTGTGTTGTGTTCTGGTGGTTGATGCTTATTTTTCTGCTACTGTGATTGGTGCCTCAGTAGCTGTCTTTATACATCTCAGCAAAAAAGTTGGATTGACTGCTGCAAATCCCTGGTCCTTTAACTTTTATAGCAATTGCTCCCCACCCTATCCCAAGGGGGAAAAAAAACACAACGATTTTTCCTCATTCCTGAACGACGGGAAGGTAATAAAAACTTTCTCCTTCTCCTCATCTTTTCTTCGCTCCCAACTGAACGCGCCATTCAGCAACAATCTATTTGTCCAGTCGGAATATAACGGAATTATTCATTATCTCACTTGATGCCCCAAAGACTGAAAAATAGTTGTTACATACCGCAAGATGATTGTGCACTAAAAGATTAATAGGCACAAAGGATACACCAGCTGTCCACTCAATTCTGAATGGGAGGGAAAATATATGTAAATTGCTCTGGTTTCTGGCAGAAAACGTTGTAATAATTTGGGCATTGTTTTACTGCGAGTCTTGAAGGCTAGGTTTAAGGGAATGTTGTTGAAAGCTTCTCCGGCAGGAGAGAACACGAGGGAAGAGGGAATTAAAGCTGCAAGAGGTCTCACCCTTTAAGCAATCCTTTTGTCTGCTTGCAAGAAGAAAGTTTAAATAAAAATCCATTGCAGCAAGCTGTTAAGCCAAGTGATTGTTTTCACCCTGCTATCTAAAAACCAAGTTTATATTTTCTTCTCTCTCTCTCTCTCTCCCTCCCTCCCTTCCTGTCTCTCTCTCTCTCTCTCTCTCTGTCTCTCCCTGTCTCTCTCTACCTCTCTCCCTCCCTCTCTCTCTTCCTGCTTCTCTCTCCATCTCTGTCTGTCTGTCTGCCTCTGCCTCTGCCTCTGTCTGTCTGTCTCTCTCTCTCTCTCTCTCCCTCCCTCTCCCTCTCTCTCTCTCTCTCTCTGTGTCTCTCCCTGTCTCTCTCTCCCTCCCTCTCTCTCTTCCTGCTTCTCTCTCCATCTCTGTCTGTCTGCCTGCCTCTGCCTCTGCCTCTGCCTCTGCCTCTGTCTCTGTCTCTGTCTGTCTGTCTGTCTGTCTGTCTCTCTCTCTCTCTCTCTCCAAACTGATGTCTTCTAAATTTGACACTCGCATTATGGCATAATACAGATTGACTTTCTCAGGCATTACATCTCTCCCCCCCCACCTCTCTACAAAACAGCACCTGTCCACATTGCATTCTGGAGTGAAGCGTCACTCATAATGAAGCGGAATCGGAAAACAACGTGATTTTTTTTTTAAAAAAAGGTGCAAATTGCCTTTTTTTGGATTTTGTTTGTTTTTAAACATGCTAAAGGTTGTATTTTTGTTGTTGTTGTTGTTTAGAAATGCAATAATAAATCAGTGAGGCAAAATTAAACCAAGACAGGTGCAGGAAAATTTATTTTTCCACTGCTTGTTTTTAATTCAGCTGAGATCCAGAAACTGGAGTGAAATGGTCCTGTTTCTACAGGGGTGAAACAGTTTAAAATATCTCTTTGAGAAATGGAGGAACTCTCTTTATTCCAAAACATATCACTTATTTGTTTTAGATCTATCTGTCACTGTTTATGTCCAACAAAGAGCCAGCTACCATAGTGTAGTGATTAAGATGATGGTCCAGAAACCAGGAGAATGTGAGTTGTAGTCAAGCTTTAGGTATGAAAGCCAGCTGGATGACTTTGGGCCAATCATGAGGAGATGATGATTTCTATTCCCAACTTAGGCATGAAAGCCAACTGGGTGATTTTAGACCAATCACCAGGAGACGGTGAATTCTAGTCCCACCTTAGGCATGAAAGCCAACTGGATGACTTTGGGCCAATCATGAGGAGATGACGAGACATCCACTTGTCTGGAATGGTACAAGATTAGCTGCTTGAGCAGGGGGTTGGACTAGAAGACCTCCAGGGTTCCTTCCAACTCTGTCATTATGTTATTTCATTATTCTATTATTCTATGTTATGTTACTCTAGCCCAGAAAAACCAATCATTTAGTGAGCATTCAAAGTTACAACTGCACTGAATCTTGAGAGATTTGAACACTGGATCCCATCCAACAAAATGTAATTCAGTGATAAGGAAGGTAAGATCAATAAGAAAGCTAAAACCAAAGGCACAGTTACAGAATAGATGGTACCTGGCTCAACAGTAGCAACTGTAAGAGGGATCTTGAAGTCCTAGTGCACAATCACTTAAAGATGAGCCAGAAGTGCCCCACAGCCACCCAAAAAGCCAACACAAACACAGTCCAAAGCTGCACCAAAAGAGAGAAAGGATCAAGATCACACCAAGTAAAAGTAAGGCTTTATATGTGACAAGACCACACTTGGAATATTGCATGCAGTTCTTGTCACCACAATACCTTAAAAAGATATTGTGATGACCCGAAGGGGTGTGGTACAAAGGCAACACAGTCAAATAAGCAAGAAGAGCCCCTTTATTATCTCCAACTTTGCCCCCACTGTCCAGGTTACCTTCGTCTGAAGAAAAACTCTCACAGGAACACCCTTTAAGTGGAGAAAATTCAGTCCGAAAACAAAGTACATACAAACTGTAAATTAAAATCCAAACAAACCAAGCTGCAGTGATTAACTTGACAGGGCAGGAGAAGGAATTGCAGATTTGAAAGCACAGCAAAACAGTTGGGAAGATGCCAGGAACACAGATAAGCCTCCACTATACCAGATAAATTCACGATTTGCTCCCAACAGCTTGCTGCGTACAGATTCCCTTTTAAACACTGTTCCCAGCTGCAGCCAATGAAGGGAATCAGGGCCCGTTCCTCCCTCATAAGCCACACAATTCATGTTGCTCCCTTCTCCATTGCTCCCTGCATGCCCTAGGATGAAGCATGGGTGGGCCTGGATCTTCCTCTGAATTCCCGCTTCCTTGCTCTACCTCTCCCCTGCTCTGCCCAGCTGGACTTTGCCCTTCCCCAGTTTCTTCCACAGCCAGCGGAGCCACACTCCCATTCCCTGTCAGCTGTTTGGCCTCCCCCTCTGAATCAGATTCCGACAGGGACATGACAGATATAAAGATCCTAGAAAAAGTACAGAGAAAAACAACAAAGATGATAAAGGCTTTAGAGGTTCATACACATGATGAATGATTGAAGGAACTGGTATAAAGAAGAAAAGAACTAGGGGCAATATCATAGCAGTCTTCCAGTACTTGAGGAGCTAACACATAGAAGTGGAGGTCAACCTATTTTCTAAAGCACCCAAGGACAGGATAAGAAGTTAGACATGGAAATTCATTAAAAAGAGGAGCAACCTAGAACAAAGGAGAAACTTCCTATCAGTGACAACAATTAATCAATTTAAGAGCTTTCCTCTTGAAGTTCTGGGTTCTCCATCACCAGAGATTTTCCAGAAGAGACTGGACAGCCATTGGTTCTCAATGGTATAGGATAGGTCTACTGCCTGAGTGTGTGGTTGGACTTGAAGACCACTAAAGCCGCCTTTTTATTTTATTTTATTTATTTTGTCAAGTGATTATAAGATAACAGGTATAAGTATAATACAGTTATGAATACATGAAATGGATACATATAAGAAAAATAAAAAGAAACAATAGGATGAATGTCAACTGGGTGACTTTGGACCAATCACCAGGAGATAGTAGGTTTTAGTTTTATTTTATTTTATTTGGTTTGTCATTTGCTTACAAGATAATAGATTTGAAGTTGCCATTTGTTTGACCATTCTGATACATAGTCGAGGTCTTTTTGAAGGGTAGCAGTATTGTCGGTGGTGTTGAATAGCTTTACATCATCAGCGAAGAGAACACAGTTGCTCTTGATATGATCACAGAGGTCATTTATGTAGAGTATGAAGAGAGTTGATCCTAGAACACTGCCTTGGGGGACACCACTGTTGACAGGTACAGAATTTGATAGGACGCTCCCAGTTCTGACCATTTGTTGTCTGTTTGACAGGAATGCTTCTATCCAGTTATGAAGGTGTCCAGAGATACCATAAGATTCCGGTCCTATTATTCTATATTCTATTTTGTTCTTATGTATTGTATTTGCTCTGAATATGTACAAGCTCCCAGAAAGGGGACTTTCTGAATCAAAACAAAAATCAGTAAATTAGACAAATATAAAGAAATGTGGACATTACTGTTATATACACACACATACCCAGAGGTGGAATTCTGCCGGTTTGGACTGGTTCATATGAACTGGTAGTTCTGGTGATTAGTTGGAACTAATCCCCTGTGCTAGTTGGTTCTATATTTCCATATTTTGCAGCTCTGCTGATTTGCGCAGCGCAGCAATTTGGCGTGCTTCAGCTGTTTTATTCACTGGGGTTCAACAGAAGGTAAGTTTTAGAGTTGAAAATGGGCAGTTTTCAAATGTTGCAAGCACTTGCCGAACCCGCGCATGCTCACCAAACTGGTTGCTACATTGGTTGAATTCCACCACTGCACATACCTACAGAGTATTATTGACAGAACGTTTTTGGAGAGGATTAAACCTCTGGATTGCCAAATCTTTGCTCAGTATTATCTGTTCAGCATAGCGGTAAAATATCTCTGGCATTTTTAAAATGTCATCTTTTGAAAAGACTTTGCAGTTCACTTTTCAGGGGATGGCCAGAAGATAAACACAGCTTGTTTTCTATCAAAGAATGAGATCCCGACTGTCTATAGTTCACAAAGCTTTGATATGCGAATTATCGTTTTGATTATGATTTTACGCTCTGTGCTATCCTTTGCAATAAAGGGGGAAAAAAAGAGAAGTGCCTCAGGAAAACAGCCTTCTTATTTTAGAGATGGCTTTTCTACATTTGGAAAGAGCCAGGTGGGGTAGATCATAAACATCAACATCCTTAAGAGAATAACAGAGTTGGAAGGGACCTTGGAGGTCTTCTAGTCCAACCCCTTCTCAGGCATGAAACCATATACCATTTCAGACAAATGGTTGTCCACTCTCTGCTTAAAAATCTCCAGTGATGGAGCACTGCTCTACCACTGACCAAGTGTTTTATGAAGGAGAGGAGTGGAGAGGAGAGGAGAGGAGAGGAGAGGAGAGGAGAGGAGAGGAGAGGAGAGGAGAGGAGAGAAACGGAGTTGGAAGGGACCTTGGAGGTCTTCTAGTCCAACCCCTTGCTCAGGCAGGAAAACCCTATATCATTTCAGACAAATGGCTGTCCAATGTCATCTTAAAAACCTCCAGTGTTGGAACACCCACAACTCAGTGGTGGGATTCAATTTTTTTTGCCACTGGTTCTGGTGGATGTGGCAGGGGAAGGATACTGTAAAATCCCCAGTCAGAGATGGTATTTGCTGGGTCTCCAAACTACTCAAAATACCTGCTACCAGTTCTCCAGAACTGGTCAGAACCTGCTGAATACCACCTCTGCCCTATAGCCTTTCAGACAAATGGTTGTTCAGTCTCTTCTTAAAAACCTCCAGTTTTGGAGCATTCACAACTTCTGGAGGCAAGCTGTTCCACTGGTTAATTGATTTCACTGTTAGGATAGTTCTCCTTAGTTCTACATTGTTAGTTCTAGATTGCTTCTCCCTCCATTGCGTCTTGTTCTGTCTTCAGGTGCCTTGGAGAAGAGGAACCCCCCCCCCCCCCCGCCCTTCTTTAACAGAACAACAGAGTTGGTAGGGATCTTGAAGATCTTCTAGTCCCAACCTCCTGCTCAAACAGGAGACACTATGATTTCAAGCAAATGTTTGTCCAATCTCTTCTTAAAAATCTACAGTGTTGGAACACCCACAACTTCTGAAGGCAAGGCATTCCACTGGTTAATTGTCCTCGCTGTTAGTAAGTGTCTCCTTAATTCCAGGTTGCTTCTCTCTTTGATTAGTTTCCATCCACTGCTTCTTGTCCTTCCTTCGGGTGCTTTGGAGAATAGCTTGACTCCCTCTCCTTTGTGGCAACCCCTGAGATATTGGAACAATGCTATCATGTCACCCCTAGTCCTTCTTTTCATTAGACTAGACACACCCAATTCCAGCAACCATATGTTTTAGCCTCTAGTCCCCTAATCATCTTTGTTGCTATCTGTGCTATTTACTCTGTGTTCGGTTTTTAATTTTAGTTGCTAAGAAAATGTAGGGGTCAGATTCCCCAAATGACTTAGAAGCATAGCGGTGGAACTTAAAATCTTTGGGTGGAAGAGAAGTGTATGAGAAAGCTAAGAGTGCAATGCAGGGATCCATGTGGGGACAAGGGACACCGATGTTCTACTGGATCAGTAAAACCCCCTTGGAGGAGATCTGGGCTATGATGCACAGGGGGAGAAAAGCCCTTTGAAGGGCCTGTGCGTTGCTCCCTAAAGCAGCTGAGGCTTTTCCTGGGATCTGGAGGCTGCCCTCTGCATCTGTGGCAAAAACCCGGGGAAATGTCACATGCCATTTGAGGATTTGCCAATTAATACCATCTGCACAACCCTGCTGCTCCTAATACTTTATGGCTTTTGCATCCAAAGCATATGCGTAATCCTGCGATGCAATTATTCACGCACACATAGATATATCCATATTGATAGATATGCAGATGGTTTCATGATGTTGCACAATCGCTTCCCTCCATTCCGATCTACGCATAGGACACTTATTTTCTTATGTCCTTCATGAAGCTCCTTCCTTCCTTCCCTCCCACCTCACATTTTTTCTCTACCATAATTCCATGATTCTCCTTCCTTCCTTCCTCTCTCCTTCCCTTCCAGATTCACTCCCGGTTTTTCCTCTCCATCATTCCATGTTTCTCTCTTCTTTCTTCCTTCCTTCCTTCCTTTCTTCCTTCCTTCCTTCCTTCCTTTTTTATTTTTATCTCGCCTTTATTATTTTCACAAATAATTTAAAGTAGCAAACATGCAACACAACTTCTTCATCTTATTTTCCTCACAACAGCAGCCCTGTGGTTCGGCTAGGAGACAGTCACCCAGCTGGCTTTTATTCCTGAAGTGGGACTACAACTCCCAGTCTCCTAGTGACTGGCCCAAAGTCACCCAGCTGGCTTTCATGGTTAAGGCAGGACTTCTTTCCTTTCTTCTCTAGCTTTCTTTCCTTTCTTCCTTCCTTCCTTCCTTCCTTCCTTCCTTCCTTCCTTCCTTCCTTCCTTCCTTCCTTCCTGACTACCAAGCACTTGAATCATGAACATGTAATGGGACACTGTAACAGCTGTAAGCGCAAGGAGAGGTCAGAGGTCTTTAAGGAGAGGTTGGAGAACCATTTGTCTGAAATGTTATAGGGTCTTCTGCTTGACCAAGGGGTTGGACTAGAAGACCTCCAAGGTCCCTTCCAACTCTATTATTCGGTTATTTCAAGTCTTGATATTACAACTCTCAGAATTTGCAACCAATGTGAAGGCACACCACACCAAGAAGACCTCCTTACATTAACTCCTTCTAATGCCAGCAGGATCTCAGGAACAAAGTGAGAACCAAATTCCATTGTTGAGTAACTTGTCCCGCTCCATCATTCCCTTTCTCATTCATTTTTTTCACCCTTATTCAAGTTAATTACCCTTTAGATATGTTGAATTATTTCCCTGGTCTCCCTTGGCTCCGTGGTTTCCTCTTGCTAATCATCATGACCTATAAGTCCAACATGATTGGGCCAGGGAATAATTGTTTTGTTGACCATGTGCAGCAATCACTGTGTAATCACAGGACAATTATGTATCATTTACAAGGATATTTGCACCTTGCAAATGTAATTTGCCTTCCCATTCCGCACCCATGAAAAGGACACATCCATAAGGTCAAACTCCAACTTCTTTTTTTAAAAACTGCCGTACAATGATCACAAATTCAACCACATTTTTGTTTCATCCCCCACCCCACCCCCTGACAAATGTAAACAAAAATGAACATAACTATGAAGTTCTATCTTGTCTCCTGATACTTTTTTTCCAGTTCATAAGGCACTTCAAGCTGGCATAGCAGAGAAAAAGGCAGAGCCTCCTTGCTGACAGACCGTAGATTGCGACAATTAGGGGCTGAAGTTGCCTTGGAGGGGCGGTGGAGTAAGGGGAAGCCACAAGCCAGGTTGAGGGGAGCCGCATCTCCCCTCCTGGGCTTGGTTTTTTTTCCCTCAAAGACAGCTGCAGCGGTGATTTAAAATGGCCACCCCAAAGAGGAGGACTCGGCTGGGTTAAGATTTGTGCAGGAGGGAAGAGGTGTATAACATCTGAACTGGGACAACTGGGCAATACAACTAAACAAAAGTACCCTGGGATTAAGGTAACATGGAATTTTTAAGAAAAGAAAAGTGAGCGGCAAAATTACAAAGGGACAGGGGAAAAAAAAGAAAATATTTTTGATAGCTAAGCGGAGCTTCGAACCGGGACAGGAAGAAGCCAGAACTAAAGATTTAACTAAATTGGCAATAAACAGGCATAAAATAAAGCTGGATTTAAGATTGTCAAAAAATAATAGTAATAAAGTTTACAAATTGGAGACTGGACTGCGCTGGAATATTGAGGTTCAAAAAACCCTCAATAAAAAAATAGGGGGAAAAGGTGAAGACTTTGTATAATGGAGGGTGCCACCTTTTGACAAAAACTTGAGCTCAAACAAAAGGGAAAGTGTTGAGGTAATTCCCTGTTAGGAGAATGAGTGCATATAGGGAGACGTATTTGGGAGTAGTGTTTGAATAATACACATACACAGCACACAGATACACTGTACAGTAAATGTAGGTTTTTACTTCCAGAAACATTAAGCAAATTCCAAAATAAGCAATCCAAAGTCATTCACAGGTAAATCAGTCAGTTTTTCAATCCAGGGATAATCCAAATATCAAAGTCCAGTGTCAAAAAACAGTTCAGTAACAGACTTACATTAAATCCAGAAATATCAGTCAATTAGGAAAAATGGAGGAACGGCAATACTTTCCAACAGAAGGAAACAGAGACTTACTCACACTCTCTTCTGAGACTCAGACTAAAACAACCCAGGTTTCTGGCTCCATCTTATGACCGTTTGAGAAACCACACTTAATTACAGTTTTGCATTTTCTTAAAGATACAGTTTTAAAATGTTTATCCTGGTTTATATTTTTCTAACCCAAATAGTTGTTAGGTGACTCATATTCCTAACAGAAAGCATCCTGTTTCTGAATGAACTTGTGTTGATATAATATTAAAGAAATATTGAAACAAAGTAAGAATCTTAGAAAGTGAAAGCAGAACCAGAATAAAGAAAAAAGCAAGGAAAGACTGACTGTGGGATTGATTGATGTTTTTGGTATAGACCCTGGGCTGGTATAACTGAGAACTTTAGAAAATTGAAAGAAGAAAGAAGGAAACTAAATGTTTTTTTGTGGACTTTAACAATCATAAAATATAAGAGTGTGTAATGATGATATCTCTTTGAGAATTAAAAATGGAACTTAAAAATATGAGAAAATTATTACAGGAAAGAGGCGAATCACTTTGCTCTGTGTTAGAAAAAATGGAAATGGCAATTGAAGAACAAGAAGAAAGAGCTTCAGAGGAGGAGGAATCAACTCAAGGAGAAGACATTTTAAATAGACAATTAACACAAAGAACACTACAAAGAAGTGGGGAAAGAAGGAAGGTTAAAAAGTTGAGATTTAAGAAGGCAGTCAAAAGGGGGAATACCTGTGAAGTTGGGAAAAGTGGAAAGACCCAGAAGAAAAGGGGAAAGGAAGATATTAAGAAAGAGAGGAATACAAACTGGAATGAGAAAAGTTATGGGGAAAAGAGGGGGAGGAGAATCAGTAAGTAACAGGTGCATGAAATAAAGAAATACAGAAATAGCAAAATGTTGAAAAGAAATTGTTTTTTCAGAGATAATGGTTGATGAATTAAAAAGGGGATTCTGCAGGATGACAAGGGGTAATAAAAATATTTTTGCACTTAAAAATATTTAGAAAATAGGATAATATAGATACTGATAACCCTTATTAAAATTAAGGAGGGAAAATATGCTGCGGAATCCAAATGAAAAGATGTAATGGTTATTATTGTAACTTTTTAAAAATAATGGTTTATTGGGAATCAAGATGAGGGAATAAAGGTATATTTTAATCATTGAGGTGTCACACTCAAAGCACTAAAAGGGAGGAAACCTATACTTTTTTTTTCTTGAGTGTTAAAATTTGTATTAATCTAGAATTTATAACAAGAATCTGTAACAGAAAGGGAATATGACAGACTAAAAAACCAACTAAATTAATAAGTTAATATAGACTATTAAAAGCAAGGAGAGACATTGGTAACCTTTTTTATCATCATCACCATCATCATCATCATCATCAGGCAAACACATATTGTTTATCTTTATTTTTAAAATAAATATTAAAGGATTATATTTGAAATAATTGAAATGAAACAAAAAGATTTTTCGATTGAGATTAATGAAAGAGGCTAGAATTAATGTGTTTGTTTCTCTCCTTACTGAAAATTTGGAATGGAAAAGGTAATAATAGAATTAAGTATGCATATATCAATGTATAACTTTAGGTTTCCCAGGATCTACCCTTTCTCTTCCCCTTTCACATATTTCTATGTAAAAGTGATGACCCGTAAATATGTTGTCCACTAAAAAGAGATTTTTGTTTTTAATGTGAAAAACTGAATAAAATTTGTTAAAAAAAAAAAAAGCTGGCATAGCAGAATGAAGGGGGGTTTAAAATAGGGCTGTTATTCTTATAGATGTTGTAATAATTTCAAATAACCATAAGAAGGCAGCAAAGAGGAGATACAGAGCACACCAGTTCTTTGCTGCCCCTTAATGGTCACCTCAGGGACTGCAGCTTTGATATGATCTTCAGCCATTAAGTTAAAAACCATTGTTAACATTTCCAGAACTTCGATGGAAGCACTAAACTATTTGGATTTAACAGTTTGGGGAGACTTGGTAAGAGGCTCCAACCATTGCAAGAGAAGGAATATTGATGAAGAACTAAGAAAGCTGGCTTAACTCATGGGGAAATTAAATTGAAAAGAAAAAAAGAAAAGAAAACAGGACATTCAAATGACAGCAGAATGAAACTATTTCATAGCTTTACACTCTATGCACTTTTAGATGAGATTATAATTACTTTTGGAGGGAGATACAGGATTGAAAAAGCTAATGTGAAAGGGGAAGAGAAAGGGTAGATCCTGGGAAACCTAAAGTTATGAACATATTTCACTGGACCTGTTAAGCTACCATGCTAGACCCTGTGAGAATGTCAGTTCTAGTGTCACCTTAGGCACAGAAGCTGGCTGGGTGACTTTGGGCCTATCACCAGGAGACAATGAGTTCTAGTCTCACCTTAGGCATGAAAGCTGCTCGGGTCATTTTAAACCAATCAGAAGGAAACAGTTCTAGTCCCTCCTTAGGCACAAAAGGTGTCAGGCTGATTTTGGGTTAATCACCAGGAGACAGAGTTCTAGTCCTGCTTTAGGCATGAAAGCCAGATGGGTGACTTTGGACCAATCACCAGGAGATGATAAGTTCTAGTCCTGTTTAGTGATAAAAACCATCTGAGTGACCTTGGGCCAGTCCTCTCTCCCAGCCCAAACCACCTCACATGGTTGTATTGTGGGGAAAATAGAAGGAGGAAGAAGTATTAGGTATGTTTTCCACCTTACATTAGTGATAAAAATATTAAATATGAGATTTTTAAAAAAAATCCTCGAGACTTAAGGACTTAGTCTAAGTGTTATAGAAGATTTCTTGCAAGTCATACATTCTATGGCTGCTACCTTTCATCATGGTTTAGACCAGGGTCTCAAACACAATTTACCTGGGAGCCTCTGTAGGCAGAGTCTCGGTGAGGCTGGGCCGCATAATATTATACTTTATATTATACTTTAAATTTATATTATACACTAATATTATACTTTCATATCACGGTGGGGGCCACAGAATATCATCCTGCGGGCCGCAATTGGCCCGCGGGCCACGAGAATGAGACCTCTGGTTTAGACTGCTGTGTGAACAAATCCCATTTGCATAGTCGATGATTCAGTGTACTGCACAAACCCAACATGTTCTGTTTCAACTATCCCAAAGAACTGTATGTTGCATGAATGCAACACACTGAAGCAAAAAAATGGAGCACGCCCACTATTTCACCCAAATATTCTTCCCTTTTGAAAGAACATTCAGAAGGAATTCCTGGAAGGGGAACTGGTGAGGGATGTGTGCCTGAATTTTCTTTCCTTAGAAAATAAGGAACCATCCATCTTTCTAATTCACACCATGTCTGATACAGGCAAAAAGAAATGCACAAAAAAGTTATAATTTTTGACATCTCTGAACTGTTGTCAGGGTTGCCAGAAAGAAGATAAAAGCTTTGTTTTTCAAACCGGTTCTTTCTTTCTTTCCCCCCCTCTTTCTCTCTCCCTGTCCTTCAAGAAAATTGTCATTTTATTTATTTTTCCTCTAGTAACAGATTTCTAAGTGTCAGATCATAATTTCTTTCTCCCGTCCCTCCCTTTTCACTTTCTTTTTTTGGGGGGATGTAACCATTTATTGCAAAAGGGATAAAATCAATGCGGCATTTCACCAACAATGATAGATTAATATGATGAGTGGACTTTAGATGCAGGGGCCCATTTAGGGGAGGGGGAAATAAGAAATAAAAAAAAGGGGGGGGGGAATATCACCTGTGCACTATTTCAGAGTTTGTCAAAGATAAAGGGAA
This sequence comes from Pseudonaja textilis, assembly GCF_049901715.1. Taxonomy (NCBI): domain Eukaryota; kingdom Metazoa; phylum Chordata; class Lepidosauria; order Squamata; family Elapidae; genus Pseudonaja; species Pseudonaja textilis. The sequence continues at coordinate 251,541,051 of NC_141991.1, forward strand.
AAAAAAATACAGTGAAAATGGTATAGATCTGAAAGCCAAGCATATTTCACAAATGCAATCTGTAGATTGAATATCTATTGAATTTGCAAAATCCATACATTAGCATCCTCACTAAAGCCAAGTTGTTCCATACTAGCAGGCTTGTAGGCCTGCATTCCTATTGGTCCGGAAAAGCTGGGCCATGATTGGACAGAACTAAGTGTTCTGATTGGTTCTTATTTGGCTGCCGCGATTGGGTAAAACCAAGCGCGGCAAGCTCAAATGCATGTCATAGGCTGCCTAGCCGCAGCCAGCTCTATAAAAGGAACTGCCTCGGCTGGGAGTCTTGTCTCAGTATCTGGTTTCCTAATAAAGAGCTGTTGTCACTACTTCAAATCTCGTCTCTCCTTGGGACCCACCGCCCAGACTTAACACAAGTGATTGAATCTTCCTTATTAGTTAGAGTGTCTTTCTTTCCTTTTTCTCACCCGGTTCTTCATCTTCTTCTTAGAATAACAGAGTTGGAAGGGACCTTGAAGGTCTTCTAGTCCAACCCCCTGTTCAAGCAGGAGACCTTACAACTATTTCAGAGAAACAGTTGTCCACTCTTTTCTTTAAAACCTCCAGTGTTGGAGCGCCCACAACTTCTAGAAGCAAATTTCCGTGCCATTGGTTGATTGCTCTCATCAAGATGGGCTCCAGCATGCACTCCCTGACTCTCTGGTTTCTTCCCCAGACCCCCAAAACTTTAACTTCAGACTGTCTACTGTTGACCTCACCCCATTCCTAAGAGGTCTGTAAGGGGCATGCATAAGCGCACCAGCGTGCCTACCATCCCTGTTCTAATGTCCCCCTTGACTCGTACCCATTTCATGTAATCGTAATCATGTTCTAATTATATCCGTTATCAAATACGTGCTTGACAAATAAATAAAATAAAAATAATAAATAAATAAATGAGTCCAAAAACTCAGAAGACTAAAGCTCTCTTTCCAGAGACCAACCCAGATTTGGTCTTGCAATATTATCCTGGGACACATTTACTTCTTCGATTTCTCCTGGGTTCTAGGTTGGCTCTCTCCTTGACGTGTTTCCATCCGTTGCTACTTGTCCTGCTCTCAGGCCCATTGTTGCTGCTGTGATAGATATGGGAAGAAGAAACCAATCTGTAAGACCAGTTCACCATTATAGAAACAGCACTTAGACTTATATACTGCATCATAGTGCTTCACAGCCCTCTCTAAGCGGTTTACAGAGTCAGCATATTTCCCCCAACAATCTGGGTCCTCATTTTACTGATGATAGAAGGACAGAAGGCTGAGTCAACCTTGAGAGGGTCAGGATCAAACTCCCTTCTCTCTCTCCTTCCTTCCTTCCTTCTTCCCTTCCCTCTCTCTCCCTGCCTCTCAATAGCACTTAGACTATAATTCTATACTGCTTCACAGTGCTTTTACAGCCCTCTCTAAGCGGTTTACAGAGTCAACCTCTTGCCCCCAACAATCCGGGTCCTCATTTTACCCACCTTGGAAGGATGGAAGGCTGAGTCAACCTTGTGCCTGGTGAGATTCCATCTGCCAAATTGCAGGAAGCTGGCTGCAGCAGAAGTAGCTTGCAGTACTGCACTCTAACCACTGCGCCATCAAGGCTCATTAATTATACATCATTATCAAATTCTCATTAGCAGAATAACAGGTGTGGCATGATGGAGGTCTTTTAGTCCAACCCCCTGCTCAAGCAAGAGACCTTACACCATTTCAGACAAATGCTTGTCCCAATCTCTTCTTAAAAACTTCCAGTGGTAGAACATCCACAACTTCTGGAGGCAGGCTGTTCCGTTGGTTTTGTTCTCACTGTCATGAAATTTGTTCTCAGTTCTAGGCTGGTTCTCTCCTTGATGAGTTTCCATCCATTGCTTCTTGTCCTGCCCTCAGCCCCTTTGCTGCTTCTGTGACAAATATATAAATAGGAATGTGATTGTCCGAAAAGTGCTTTTTCAGGAGGCAACTGGACTTGCTTCATTTTTTTTCTTTTGAAGAAAGAAAAGAAGAACCTCTACAGACTTTTAGTTATATAATTTGGGATGAACACCCTTTGAAAGGTGTGGAAGTAGGAATGGATTTCCAGAGGAAAATTGCAGACTACGGGAACTCAGGTGACTCTGAGGACACAGATAAACCTCCAAGTGCAGAAATGAACTAATTCACAATGGAATTGCAGGAGAGGGATGATAAAGAATTCTATATGTTATTCAGCTTTGTTTGGGTATTTTCCCAAGTCATTATAGTTTTGCTTTTAAAGTTGTAGCAAGGTTTTGGCAGAATCTCATCTGCCATCATCAGGCTTCTGTATTGTGTTCGTCTGTGAGTCAGACTTTCATAGTTGTTTCAGTTTTAAATTTGGGGCTAGCCTACTGCTATGCCAGAATGGTTTTTTTCTTCATCCTGATTGGTTGGGAGTCTCGGTCTGTGTTTATTGGTCTTGGAGTTTGCTGTGTTCTGCTTGATTGGTGTTTCTAATATCTTCTGTTTGTTTTGTGGCTTTTTTGTGTCTTGATTGGGTGGCAACATTGTGTTCCTGTATTGGAGGCTTTTAGTGCAGCTTGGCTCCGAGTAAATGGATGGCTATCATTTATTAAGAAGCTAGGTTTCATCTGGATACCTGGTTGGGGTGTGTTTGAGCTGGAGGTATCAGGGGGGATCTGTCTGTGCCCAGGTGTTTGCTTGGCTAGTGGTGTGGATATATTTTTGTTTGTGAGTGCAGGCTTCCAAATGATTGACAGTCTGGTGGAATCATCTCTTCTATTCATGCTTTCAGGTCTTTTTTCAATCTCTATGGCTTCTCTGATAATTCTGTGGCTGGGGTTTTCTATAGTGGCTAGGGTTTTGGTGCCACTGAAGTGGATGCTATGACCTGTGGCTTTCATGTGTTGGACTAGTGAGGAAGCATGTTCCAGATTTTTTACTGCATTTTTGTGTTCATCCAGGCAGGTACTTATTCTTCTATTGGTCCGTCCGATGTATGTGGCCGGGCATGATACACAGGGGACTTCGTATATGCCTTGGTTTTCCAGGTCAATTTTATCTTTGGGGTTTCTTAGGATGGCTGCTATTTTTCTGTCTGTTTTGAAGGCAGTCTTGATGTGATGCCTATGTAGTATCTTACTGATTTTGTCTGTAGTACCTCTTATCTAGGGCAGGACAGCTGTTCCATAGGTCTGTTCATCTTCTGGGTCTCCATTATTAGGTCTCCATACGTATGTATGTATGTATGTATGTATGTATGTATGTATGTATAGGAGAATGGTAAAACTGATGTTACAAATAACTGCAAAAAAATGTATATAGAACTTGTTTTTTTTAAAGATGAAAATTTAATAAACTTTATTTTTTTTAAAAAGGATGCAAATGACCAGCTATCTGCAAGGAATATAAATCAATTTCCTCACTTCAGTCAGAGTTGAAGAAGCTTCTTGGATGAGAAGCAGAATGTCTTCAAGGAACAACAAAGAAAATCCAGGCACCAAATTGGAGTTTGGAGAATTGAAGAAGCTTTTTGGATGAGAAGCGAAACGTCTTCAGAGAAAAACAAGAAAGTCCAGTTGCCTCCTGAAAAAGCACCTCTGGGACAACCATGACCTGGATGACAGAGAATGTGATCTTTAGGAATGTGATCTTTCTTCTCAACTTCTTCAGGTCACCTTCAATGGTAAACATCCTGAAAGATGTCTGCCTTGGGCCCCAATGAGTTCTAATTATGTTCTTGCATTGAAACCAAGACAGAGAGATCTATCATTTTTAAAGACCCCGTGAATGTAATTTCCTTTCACGCACACATATTTTATACAAGTTTTTCACATTTGGCTAGCAAATTCCCCTGGTATAATATATTAGGGTATGACTTATTCATCAATATGTGTATCGGGAGGGATATTTGCCATTGATTAGGCACTGCATCACAACATTTAGAAAAGTGGAAGAAAATCATTTTGTGGATTGAAGCAAAAAAAAAAAAATATAAATATATCTACCAGCAGATTAAAATGCATAGCACACCTTTCTTCTTTGGTTTTAATGAAGATGCAAAGAACTACAGTTGTGAAAAATTGCACATTCCAGTTTATGCATTTGGGTTAATTGTGTAATATTTCGCAGGTGTTAAAGTTTCTCCTCTGATGGATCTCTCATAATTGCTAGAAACTTATTATTTCTTTTCCTTCTTTATTTTGGAGGGAGGGAGAGATATTTGTTAATGTTCTAAAATTGCTGTGGGTGCTGGTTGTGGATTAATGCTATGCCAACATCTGTTTTTGCTCATTGAATATTCCTTTCCTTCTACCCCCATCTAAAATGAATAGTTTTGTTTTGCTATTTTACTTTAATATTCACCCATCAACGGAATAGTTTTCCTCCCAGAGTTTTGGCTGCTCCATCTGTAGAGGTTTTCAATAAAAGTTTGGACAACCATTTGACTTGGAGGTTAGAAGGACTCCAGCCTTCGGCAGTGGGTTGGACTCCGTGGTGAAATAGCAATAGCAAGTACTTAGACTTATATACCACTTCACAGTGCTTTACAGCCCTCTCTAAGTGGTTTACAGAGTCAGCATATTGCCCTTAACAATTTGGGTCCTCATTGTACCCACCTCAGAAGCATGGAAGGCTGAGTCAACCTTGAGCCTGGTGGGATTTGAACTGCCAAATTGTAGGTAGCTGGCCGGAGAAGTAGCTTTCAGTACTGCACTCTAACCACCGTGACACAGAGGCAAAAATTGTTACCGGTTCAGCTGAACTGGTAGTAAAAAAAAAAAGGGTTCTATGATCAGCTGAGAGGAGAAAGAAGAGACAAGCGCAGGATTGGCCCTCACACCCAATCCTGCACTTTTCTGTTCTTTATCTTGTCAGCTGATTGTCATGATACAGCCTCAGCTGATGTTTGGAAAGCTGAGCGTGCGCGCGCACACGCACAAAGTGAACCATCACTGAACCAGAAGGGAAACTGGTAGAATCTCACCACTGGTTGGACTAGAACAGGGATATCCAACCTTGGAAACTTTAAGACTTTTGGATTTCAACTCTCGGAATTCCTCAATGTGCAAAGCTGGTTGAGGAATTCTGGGAGTTGAAGTCCACAAGTCTTAAAATTTCTAAGGTTGGAGACCCCTGGATTAGAAGACATACAAAGTCCCTTCCCAGTACTATGATTCTATGTGATTCTATGAGATTCTACCACACTTGGAATATTGCATCTAATTTTGGTTGCCACAATAAGGTGGTCAAAGGCCTGGAGACTAAACCGTATGAAGAACGACTGCAGGATTTGCGTTTGGCTAGTCTAAAGAAAAGAAGAATTAGGGGGTGATATGATAGCAGTATTTGAGGACTTGAGGGGCTGCCATTAAAGAAAAGTGGGTCAAATTATTCTACAGAGCACCAGAGGGCAGGACAAGAAACAATGGATGGAAACTAACCAAAGAGAGAAGCAACCTGGAATTAAGGAGAAACTTTCTAACAGTGAGGACAATTAACCAGTGGACTAGCTTGTTTGAAATGGTATAGGGTTTTCCTGCCTGAGAAGAGGGTTAGACTGGAAGACCTCCAAGTTCCCTTCCAATGCTTTTATTCTGTTATGATTCTATGATTGGTTTTATGATTCTGTGGCTCTACAGTTCTTTGAGAATCCCTGCATGATTGCATCTCTCATTAGGAGGAATGCAGCGTGCATCATCTCTTTACAAAATTGCATTTTGTGTGCATTTACTTTTTCATTATTTTTCACAAGTCCTAGGCTTAAAAAAAGAAAAAAAATGCAAGACAAAGAAAAATGCAAGTTATTGGCTCTGTTGGTAATACAGCCCCATCTGCTTCCTTGTATTTAGGTGTCCTCTGGCCTTCTTTTTCCCAGAGCATCTAGGTCAGAAAAATCCCACAAAGTTTTCTTTCCCTGACTCTCTCTCCTACCCTCCTTTTCATCTGCTTCAGGCATTCACACACACAGAGAGAGAGAGAGAGAGAAAGAGAGAGAGAGAGAAGAGTGAAAATGAGACAGGCTTTTGCAAGCGCTTTGTCAAGACTCCAGCTTCATAAAGAAATTATCTTAATCACGTCATCCAAAGCAAGGAGGCTAAAATACAATTTCCCACGGAAAAACTCCAACCGGCAGGGGGGAAAAAAGGACGGCATAAATCTCTGGAGCATGGGAAATGACAGGCCTGATTTTGGTCGCTCAGCCTTTTGGAAAGGAATAATAATGACTCCGTGGCTATATGTCAAGGCCAGACCTTCCGCTGGAGGGAAAGTTGCCTTCAATTGGGGAGCTGAAGGGGCACAAACAACAGGATATTAAAGGGCAACGCGGAACAGAACTGAGTCTATGAAACCAAACAGAAGGAACTGATCTCCCCCACCCCACCCCCACCCCCAAAAAGCACTGTGAGTTGATGGCTTTTGGAAAACGGAGCTCCTCGCTCTGCTCTTGAGTGAAACAGGCAAGTGGATAGAGCAGCCTCCGGGCTCTGCTTCTGCCGGGCTGCTGAGATTCATTGACGTAGCAATGGATGCATGTGAATTTTCATATTGATGAATGTTTGAGGATGCTTGATTTATGTATTGGTTCTTTCTTTCTTTCTTTCTTTCTTTCTTTCTTTCTTTCTTTCTTTCTTTCTTTCTTTCTTTCTTTCTTTCTTTCTCCCTCCCTCTCTTCTTTCCCCCCTCCTTCCTTCCTCCCTTTTCCACTCTTTCCCTCCCTCCCTCTTTCTCCAACTCTCCTTCCTTCCTTCCTTCCTTCTTTGTCCCTCCCTCTCTCTTCTTCCTTCTTCTTCCCTCTTCTTCCTCCCTCTTCTTCCTTCCTCCCTCTCTCCTTTCCCCCTTCCTCCCTCCCTCCTTCTCTCCCTCTCTCCCTCTCTCCTTTCATTCTTCCCTCTCTCCCTGCCTCCCTCCCTCCTTCCTTCCTTCCTTCCTTCCTTCCTTCCTTCCTTCTTCCTCCTTCTCTCCCTCCCTCTTTCTCCAACTCTCCTTCCTTATTTCCTTCCTTCCTTCTTTGTCCCTCCCTCCCTCTTCTTCCTTCTTCTTCCCTCTTCTTCCTCTTCTTCTTCCTTCCTCCCTCTCTCCCTCCCTCCTTCCTTCCTCTTCTTCCTCCCTCTCCTTCCTTCCTTCTTCCTCCTTCTCTCCCTCCCTCTTTATCCAACTCTCCTTCCTTATTTCCTTCCTTCCTTCTTTGTCCCTCCCTCCCTCTTCTTCCTTCTTCTTCCCTCTTCTTCCTCCTCTTCTTCCTTCCTCCCTCTCTCCCTTCCTCTCTCCTCCCTCTCTCCTTTCATTCTTCCCTCTCTCCCTGCCTCCCTCCCTCCTTCCTTCCTCTTCTTCCTCCCTCTCCTTCCTTCCTTCTTCCTCCTTCTCTCCCCCCTCTTTCTCCAACTCTCCTTCCTTATTTCCTTCCTTCCTTCTTTGTCCCTCCCTCCCTCTTCTTCCTTCTTCTTCCCTCTTCTTCCTCCTCTTCTTCCTTCCTCCCTCTCTCCCTTCCTCTCTCCTCCCTCTCTCCTTTCATTCTTCCCTCTCTCCCTGCCTCCCTCCCTCCTTCCTTCCTCTTCTTCCTCCCTCTCCTTCCTTCCTTCTTCCTCCCTCTCTCCCTCCTTCTTTCTCCATCTCTCCTTCCTTATTTCCTTCCTTCCTTCTTGGTCCCTCCCTCCACCCTCCCTCTTCTTCCTTCTTCCTTCCTCCCTCTTTCCCTTCCTCCCTCCTCCCTCCCTCCTTCCTTCCTCTTCTTCCTCCCTCTCCTTCCTTCCTTCTTCCTCCCTCTCTCCCTCCCTCTTTCTTTCTGCCCCCCCACCCCCATGTGCATGTTTGTGGGTTGGTAGTCATATTTACTGACTAGTGGGACAAGTCCATGCAGTTTTCTGTCCAGTTTTCTGTCTGTAAGTCATTTGTTCTTCCCTTCTTTTTCCCAGCCGCGAGAGAAGAACTGGCCAAACGTCACCCAGATGACTTCTCCTCTGAGCCAGGGCTAGAACTCACACTCTCCTCATTTCTAATCCGGTGCTTTAAATCACTACCCCAAACTGGCTCTTAAATGGAAAAGTTTTATCCTTGTGTTCTTCTTTCTCGGGCTAAGAGCGGAAGCTTTTGGTGAGAGTAGCATGGATATCAGAGAGAGTGAAAGAGAGAAAAAGAGAAAGAGAGATAGAGGGAGGGAGGGAGAGAGAGAGAGAGTGAGAGTGAGAGAGAGAGAGATTGATTCATGAAAATTTTCAAGCACAGTTCGCCTCCCATTTATGCTTCCTAGGAACCATTTTCCAATATTTTCATTTTTGACAGGCCAATTCCCCTACAACAGATTTGAAACTGTACGGTAAAACCTAAAAGAGAAGTCTGAATATTATAAATATTTTAATGATTCACCCCTCAATTTATTTCCTATGCCCTACGGATCCTTGAATTAAAATCTTCTTCCATAGCCAACCAGATAAGAATATGCTGTTTAAGATAGTAGCTGAAATTAAACAATGGAAGAGATTCACTGGCCCAATGCTTTCTTATAGATAAATATATTTCCCTATGGGAATTTAGGAAATAGCCTTCCCTCCGCCCCCAGCCTACAGTCTCCTAATTCAATCACTAACAATGATCACTCAGAAGAAAACTTTAACTGAATCCAAAAGACTGCCTCCTTGTCTTTGACCTAGAAATGGACAGATGAAACAGTCCAGATTATGCTTTATGGAATTTTATCACATCCTCTTTGCTGTTATAAAGTACATTTTGCTCTTCAGACAAAAGGACATTGAAAATTGCTTGGTTCAAGAGTGGAGCAACCTAGTAAAATTTATCTATCTAGATCACCACGGGATGAGCTCAGAAGCAGGGCTGGAAACAGTAAATGTTGTCCTATCGCACTATCCAGTAGTCTCTAATATTGAATATGCACCATACTAAGTAGAAGTGGGCTGAATCCCAGATGGAGGAGTTCTTATTGATGAATATTTTCAGGGAAACCTCTGGATTTTCTCTTGATGATCTAGGTCATCACTAGATGGACTCAGAAGCAGGACAAGAAACAGTAGATGTCCTATTGAACTGTACAGTAATCTATAATGTTGTATTCACTCCATGCTAAAGAAAAGGACTGGGATGAAACCCACATTGAGCAGTTCTTACTGGTGGATATTTCCAGAGAAACCTCTGGATTTTCTTTTAATGATCTAGATCACCATTGGATGGACTCAGAAGCAAGTCTAGAAATAGCTGTTGCACTACTGCACTGTCTGGTACAACCTGTACATTTGTATTTACACCATGCTAAGTAGAACTGGGATGAATCACAGTTAGAACAGTTCTTACTGGTGGATATTTCCAGAGAAATCTCTGGATCGTCTCTTGATGATCTAGATCACTACTGGAAGAGTTGAAAAGCAGGCTTAGAAAAAAAATAGCCATTGTCCTATTGTACTGTCCAGTAAATCTATACTACTGCATTTACTCCTTGCTAGGTACAACGTTCTCTCTGGTGGATATTTCAGAGAAAGATTGGGATCTTCCCCTGAAGATCTGTCCCCAACCAAGTTAGATCTCCCAACAGTGTGTCAACTGCTATTGCCAACTTCTTTTCTTCCCTTCCATTTTTCTTAGCATTATAGCAATAGCACTCAGACTTATATACAACTTCACAGTGCTTTACAGCCCTCTCTAAGTGGTTTATAAAGTCAGCATATTGCCCCCAACAATCTGGGTCCTCATTTTACCGATCTCGGAAGGATGGAAAGCTAAGTCAACCTTGAGCCTGGTGAGATTTGAACTGCCAAATTGCAGACAAACAACAGTCAGCAGAAGTAGCCTGCAGTACTGCATTCTAACCACTGTGCCACCACGGCTCATTATGTTTTTTTTTTCTCTTTCTTAGGGGATTCTGGAAAACTGTCAACCTGGGTTTCAGACCCGAGTGCCACCGCTTGATGGGGTGAGCTCCCGTTCCTTGCTCCAGTTCCTACCCATCTAGCAGTTTGAAAGCATGCAAATGCGAGTAAATAAATAGGTACCACTTTGGTGAACAGATAACAGCATTCTATATGCCTCGGCATATGACCATGGAAAATGTCTTCATATAATACTGGTTTCTTTGACTAACAATGGAGATGAGAGTGGTGCCTTAGAATCAGACACAACTGAACAGCGGAAGCCTGACTTATGGCTTTCTCAAGGGAGCTGCATCTGTGCAAAATGCACTACAGCCCTAGATAAAACCCACCAGCTAACTAACTACACCTGACTAGGAGAAAAATACGATAGTGCATGCCTTGTACAAATTTCCTAAGAAGAAAAGACAAAGGAAAAGACAGCTTTGTGATCTCATAGATATAAAAGCCAGTTCTCATAATTTGTGACTCTGGGTGGCATACAACAATAAAAATAAAATGAAAATCAAGATTTTTTTTAAAAAAGAAAGAAAAACCTTTAATTCACTGTCTACACTCTTTTATCCCTTGTGGTCAGCAGTTATGAGAAGCCGAAGAGTCAATGGCATTAGATTTTATATCCAACAGAAAGAACATACATCTAAGCATCAAAAGACACACATTTCAGAATGTTGAAAAAACTCAAAACACACACACACACACGTAATTAAAAATAATAAACTGTAGCCATAGGCCCAGGCATTAATTTTTATTCAGTAAAATACAGCAGGTAATTTTGGATATATAAGAATGTATAAATAAATATTTAAGGTATGAGAAGTCCTTGGTATTTGCCTGTGTGTGTTTGTGTATGGGTGTGCATTATAGCGGCAGTGTGTAAGATGCAGCCAGGAAAAGTATACAATGAATCAGAGGTGGTCTTTAGCAGGTTCTGACCAGTTCTGGAGAACTGGTAGCAGAACTTTTGAGTAGTTCGGAAAACTGGCAAATACCACCTCTGACTGGAGATTTTGCAGTATTCTTCTCCTGCCACGCCCATCAAACCATGCCCACAGAACCAGTAGTAAAAAAAATTGAATCCCACTACTGCAATGAATGACACAGCTAAGCAGCTGGTATTGTGTACAGGAACACAAAATATGGAATAGACCTTCCTAAGTCCAGATGGGAGATCCAATATAAGATCATGGAGAATAAGAAATCTAAGATCCTGTGAGACTTCACTTAAGTAGCAGCAGGTTCTAGTACCACTTTACAAAGCCTTAGTAACACCGCACCTGGAATATTGCAAGCTGTTCTGGTCACCACAATATATATATATATAAAAAGATGTTGAGACTTTGGAAAGAGTGCAGAGAAGAGTAGTGAAGAGGATTGGGGGGCTAGAGGCTAGAGCATACAACGAACGGCTGCGGGAATTGGTTATGTCTAAGTCTAATGAAAAGAAGGCCTGGGGGGATATGACAGCACTGATAGTCAGCCTATTCTCCAAAGCATCTGAAGGCAAGTCAAGAAACAACAGATGGAAACTAACCAAGGAGAGAAGCCACCTGGAATTAAGGAGAAATTTCCTAATAGTGAGAGTAGTCAACCAGTGGAACAGCTTCCCTAAAGAGGTTTTGGGCGCTCCATCACTGGAGGCTTTCAAAAAGAGACTGGACAACCACTTATCTGAAATGGAATAGGGTCTTCTCCTTGAGGTGAGGGTTGGACCAGAAGACCTCCAAGGTCCCTTCCAACTCTATTATTCTATTGTTCTATGTTCTATTCCAGGACATAGGGTCTTCTCCTTGAGGTGAGGTTGGACAGAAGACCTCCAAAGTCCCTTCCAACTCTATTATTCTATTATTCTATTCAGGAGGTCTTCTCCTTGAGGTGAGGGTTGGACCAGAAGACCTCAAGGTCCCTTCCAACTCTAATTCTATTATTCTATGTTCTATTCCAACTCCTTGAGGTGAGGTTGGACCAGAAGACCTCCAAGGTCCCTCCAACTCTTATTCTATTATTATTCTATTCCAGGACATAGGGTCTTCTCCTTGAGGTGAGGGTTGGACCAGAAGACCTCCAAGGTCCCTTCCAACTCTATTATTCTAGTATTCTATGTTCTATTCCAGGACATAGGGTCTTCTCCTTGAGGTGAGGTTTGGACCAGAAGACCCCCAAGGTCCCTTCCAACTCTATTATTCTATTATTCTATGTTCTATTCCAGGACATAGGGTCTTCTCCTTGAGGTGAGGGTTGGACCAGAAGACCTCCAAAGTCCCTTCCAACTATATTATTCTATTATTCTATTATTCTATTCCAGGACATAGGGTCTTCTCCTTGAGGTGAGGGTTGGACCAGAAGACCCCTAAGGTCCCTTCCAACTCTAGTATTCTATTATTCTATGTTCTATTCCAGGACATAGGGTCTTCTCCTTGAGGTGAGGTTGGACCAGAAGACCTCCAAGGTCCCTTCCAACTCTATTATTCTATTATTCTATGTTCTATTCCAGGACATAGGGTCTTCTCCTTGAGGTGAGGGTTGGACCAGAAGACCTCCAAGGTCCCTTCCAACTCTATTATTCTATTATTCTATGTTCTATTCCAGGACATAGGGTCTTCTCCTTGAGGTGAGGGTTGGACCAGAAGACCTCCAAGGTCCCTTCCAACTCTATTATTCTATTATTCTATGTTCTATTCCAGGACATAGGGTCTTCTCCTTGAGGTGAGGGTTGGACCAGAAGACCTCCAAGGTCCCTTCCAACTCTATTATTCTATGTTCTATTCCAGGAGGGTCAAACTCTCATCGTCCCATGATATATCAGGACCTTTCGCTAAACCAGGTGGAGGCATGGCCAGTGTGTGACACATCCAGCCCATGGGCCAGGAGTTTGATGGCCCTGTTCTATTCTGTGTTCTGTGTTCCAGCTCTAGACAGGCAGGCGGGTTCTTGAGAACTACTACCTTTATAATTAATGATTCAAATGCACGCCATGGTTACTTAAAACACGCCCAAAGAAAGTCGTTAAGAACTGCCATTTGTTTATTTGCTGATGACTGCGGCCCAAACTTTAATAAGAACTTTAACAAAGAGAAATAACAGGAATGACAAATGTAACACATAAAGCAGAGTACAAAAGGGAAGAACCACTGGGGCCATTTATTCTTTCATCTCCCCCTTCCCCCCAAGCATTAAAAGTGTTCCGTGTTTTTATATCTCTTCATTTTTAATTCAAACAGCGAGAGAAGAAGGAAGAAGAAAGAGGCACGTGACATTTCTGGCAAACGGTGATCTCTTGTTTACCCTGTGATTAAATACATATTTCTTGACAATCTTCAGCTCAATAAAAAAAAATATTTAAGAGGAGCAGCCGCATTTACTTTTAACTGCCTTATCTTCATTTTCCTGATGGCAGTTGACAAACGTTTCACCGCATCAAAGGGAGGGCTAGAGAGATTTGGCACACAAAAGAAGGCGGAGAACATCATATCACTCTCGCTAGTTGCTAATGTCAATCAATCATAACAGAGCTGGGAGGGAGCTTGAGGTCTTCTAATCCAACCCCCTGCTCAAGCAGGAGACCCTATTATCATTTCAGACGAGTGAATGTCCAGTCTCTTCTTAAAAGCCTCCAGTGATGAAGCACCCACAACAACTGAAAGCAAGCTGTTCTATGGGTTGATTGTCCTCACTGTTAGGAAGTTTCTCCTTAATTCCAGATTGCTTCTCTCCTTGATTACTTCTTAGATTAGATTAGATTAACAGAGTGGTAAGGGACCTTGTAGGTCATCTAGTCCAACCCCCCACCCAAGCAGGAGGCCTTACACCATTTCTGACAAATGGCAGTCCGATCTTCTCTTGAAAGTCTCCAGTGATGAAGCTCCCACAACATCCGAGGACAACTTCTGGTCCATTGGTTGATTGTTCTCACTCTCAGAAAAGGTCTCCTTGTTTCCAGGTTGAATCTCTCCTTGATCAGTTTCCATCCATTATTCCTTGTATGACCTTTGGAAAATTGGCTTTGGATAATAGTTTGACCCCCTTCCTCTCTGTGGCAGCCCCTCAAGTATTGGAAGACTGCTATCGTGTCTCCCCTGGTCTTTCTCTTCACTAGACTAGCCATGCCGAGTTCCTGTAACCATTCTTCATATGTTTTAGTTTCCAGTCCCCTAATCATCTTTGTTGCTCTTCTCTGCACTCTTTCTAGAGTCTCAACATCTTTTTTATAGTATGGTGACCAAAACTGAATGTAGTACTCTAGCTGTAGTCTTACAAAGGCTTTATAGAGTGGTATTAGTATCTTACCTGATCTCGATTGTATCCCTCTGTTAATGCAACATAGGATTGCATTGGCTTTTTTTGGCTGCTGCTGCACACCGCTGGTTCCTATTTAACTGGTTGTCCACTAAGACTCCAAGATCCCTCTCACAGTTACTGCTATTGAGCCTGGTTTCACCCAGTCTATATGTGTATTTTGGGTTTTTCTTGCCTGAGTGTAAGACTTTACTTTTCTCTACATTTCCATCCATTGTTTTTTGTCCTGCCTTCTGGTGCTTTGGAGAATAGCTTGATTCCTTCTTCTTTGTGGCAGACCCTCAAATACTGGAAGACTGCTATCATGTCACCCTTAGTCCTTTTTTTCCTCTAGACTGCCATACCCAATCCCTGCAACAGTTCTTTATATGTTTTTGTCTCCAGGCCTGTATGGCAACTTTATAGGGGTGTGATGGCCTAGCAGTTAAAGATGCTGAACTTGTCATCTTGAACAACCCAGGTTCAGGACCCAAGAGCCACCCGATGGGGTACGGTCCCATTTCTTGTTCCAGGTCCTGCCAACCTGCATGAAAATGCAGATAGATAAATGGGTACCACTTTGGTGGGAAGGTAATGACATACTGTGTGCCTACAGTAAGTATAAGTATAGTAAGTATAATCATGGTGACCACATGACCATGGAAGTGTCTTCAACAATGCTGGCTCCCTTGGCTAAGAGACTGAGATGAGTCCTAGCCCTAAAGTCAGACATGACTGGACAGGGGAAAACTGGATCAGAATTAACTAAATAACAAAATTGGAAAGGACCTTGAAGTTTTTCTAGTCCAATCCCCTTTACCTTTATGAGGGCTTGCACTTTCTTGTAGTCATGTTACTGCATTTTATGACTATTTTCAAAAAAACTGGCTTTTACTTCTGTTGTTTGGTAAAAAAACATGCCCATAGTGAATATGGCTTTGCTTAATGACTGAGGAATTGGCTAAATAGCCTTGATGATTTGTTTAATGACCATTAAAACAGATTTTAAAATCAGGTCAGTCACATGACCATTACACTAGAATGTTAAGCCCCCAATCCTCCCCTAATGCTTAACCTCTCTTATTTCCCTGACTAGCCTTAATGAAATACCAACCAGCCACTAATTTGTGGTATAAGGAGATGCAGGAAACAGGTGGCTGCGGAAAGTTTTGAATCCAATGCACAGCGGGAGATTTTCCCATCAATAGGTATCACGTTCATCATTCAACACTGAGTTTTAGAGCAGGGGTAGGCATCTGGTTTGGGTGTATGTTGAGAGAGAGGGGGTGGGAAGAGTGAGGAGAGAGAAGGGGGGGAAGAGAGAGAGAGAAAGAAAGAGAAAGAGAGAGGAAGAAAGAGAAAGCAAAGAAAGAGAGAGAGAGGGAAAGAGAGCAAAAGAAAGAAAGATAGAAAGGGGAAGGAGGGAGATAGGAAAGAAGGAGGAAAGGAGAGAGAAAAAGAGAAAGAAAGAAAGAAAGAAAGAAAGAAAGAAAGAAAGAAAGAAAGAAAGAAAGAAAGAAAGAAAGAAAGAAAGAAAGAAAGAGAGAGAGAGGGGGGAGAAAGAGGAAGCATACAGAGAGAAAGCGAAAATGTGGGAGAGAGTGAAAGAAAGGAAAACAGAAAGAGAGAGGAGAAAAAAGCACAGGGAGAAAGAGAAAGAGAGAGGAAGAAAGAGAAAGCAGAAAAAGAGAGAGAGAAAAGGGAGAAAGAAAGGCAGAAAGGCAGAAAGGCAGAAAGGCAGAAAGAAAGAAAGAAAGAAAGAAAGAAAGAAAGAAAGAAAGAAAGAAAGAAAGAAAGAAAGAAAGAAAGGGGATGAAGGGACATAGGAAGGAAGTAGGAAAGGAGAAAAGGAGAAAAGGAGAAAAAGAGGAAGGAAGGAAGGAAGGAAGGAAGGAAGGAAGGAAGGAAGGAAGGAAGGAAGAAAGGGGGGAGAAAGAGGACGCACACAGAAAGTGAAAAAGTGAGAAAGGGAAAGTGAAATAGAAAGAGAAAAGAGGGAAGAAAAAAGAGAGAGAGAAAAAGTGAGAGGGAAGGAAGCACAGGGAGAAAGATAAAGAGAACGAAGGGAAAAAGAAAGAAGAGAAAGAGAAAAAGAGAAAGTTATAAACCAACCCTCCCAACAAGAACTAGCCAAGGCTCACTCGGAGGAATTCCATTAAATGAACTCATCTGTCATCTCGCCTTTTATTGATGGCTGGCACTGTTTGGTAGCGAGTGTCACCACAGAACAAATAGCACCCCGGTCCAGCCTTTCTCTTCATCTCACACTGAGACACCCCGGCCATTCCACCCCTCCCCCCTCCCCCTATGAGTCATTACTTATTACATCCATTATTAACTCAGCTCAGGGCTCATTAGGCATGGAAATTGAGGATGGCAAAATTGGAGCTAAGTAGAGCCAAGTTGCCAAGCGCTGAGGAGAGCAGGACGCCAAAAAAAAAAGAGGGCAGTTAAAACTGGCCACTCAGCATTTGTGACATTTCCAAATCCTCCAGGCGGCCGGGTTGTTGATTGTAGGCTTCTCTTGTTCTGACACAACGGCACGCAGGGCCACATCGAGAATCGCCGGGGTCACTGCACAGGAATATGAAGATGACATCATGCGTTTCCCCCATGGGGCCCTGCTGATCAACTTGGCTTGTTGCAGGGTGAGGTTTTATTAACCAGGAGAGTGGAAGGACGCCTTGGGAACCAGAATCTGAAGAAAGACGGAGGGCCGGTGGCGGAGAGAAGCTCTCTCCCTTAAAGGAAATAGAGGGGCCGCCCGATTTTGATTTAGTTCAGGTTCAAAGTGAAATTCGCCAACCAGGGTCAAACCACGGTTGGGCTGTTGAGGGTCCACAGGGGTTCAGGAGAGCCCCTAACTAAGATTCTGCGCAGTTCAGAGAACCGCCCAAATCCCACTCCTGGCGGGCACTTCCCCTCCGCCCCGCTGCTCCCAGGAGCCACCACATGGCCCATTTTGGATGCAGGTAAGTGCAGGGCGTATGTGGAGGCTCAGCAAAGGTGAAAAACAGGCCTCCTAGAAGTTTGGGAAGGCCAGAAATGGGATTGTTTCCTGCTTCCAGAGAGCCTCCAGAGCCCAGGGAGGCCATTTTCACCCTCCTGGAGGCTCGAGGAAAACCTCTGGAGCCCGGGGAGGGCAGGAAGCCGACTAGGCCACACCCATCATGGCCACACCCATCCAGCAACTGGGCAGAGAATCCATTGCTGAAATTTTTGAAGCCCAGCCCTGGGTCAAACCAACCATTTTTAGAAACAAATAAACAACAACAACAACAAAAATGTCCATGTAGGACAACAAAACAACACCAAGGCTTGGTGGGTTCCTTGGTGTTCTCTAAGCTTGGTTGTTTTCTTGCAGATGTTTCATGACTCAAGTAAAACAACATCATCAGTGCTAAAAGGAAGGAAGAAGAACAAAGAGGAGGAGGAGGTGGAGGAGGAAGAAGAAGAAGAGGAAGAGGATGATAGTGGTGATGGTGGTGATTCTGGGGTCGGTCCTTGGTGCTCTCTGAATGTGGTTGTTTTCTTGCAGACATTTCGTGACCCAACTAGATGATATCATCAGTGCTAAAAGAGAGTGTGGTTCTGAGAGAGGAGGAGGATTCTGGGCTCCAGGCTTCTCTCTGAACTTGGTTGTTTTCTTTACATGCATTTCCTGACCCAACAAGGCAATCCCATCAGTTCTAGAGAGGAGTGGGGTTTCTTCTCTGGTAATAAATGGTTGGCCATCTCAACCTACCAATAAAAGAGAATATCTGTAGCTCAGAGCTGAACTGTGGGGTACCTAGTGCTCTCTAAGTTAGGTTATTGCAAATGTTTCATGACCCAACTAGATAACATCATCAGTGTTCAAGGAGAATGGTCTCTGTTTATATTGTATATACTGGGTTTCTCTGTCAATGTTGGTATGAGTGCTGTTTTTTTCTTGTAGTTCCTTGATTAGGCTGTTGTTTACTATTTGATTGTTTGCCCGGATTGGTATTTCCTACCAACTGGTAGCAAGAAACTAACCAAGCTCAGAGAGGACCAAGGACCCTCAGCATAGTAAGAGTTTAGAGCTGGAGTCTGGCCAAAGTGTTCTACATCGTTCTTGGTCTATACCTGAATTCAGTTCTTAATCTGCTTACAAACAGCAGGCAGAATCTTACTGGACTAAACTCTTACTACTCTCACCCTAATAGGTGTAGATTGCAGAATTTCAGGCTAATTCTGCTGACTGCCAGGGATTCAATCCTCACCAGTTCAAGATGGACTCAGCCTTCTATCCTTCCGGGGTTGGTAAAATGAGGATCCAGATTGTTAGGGGTAAGATGCTGACTTTGTAAACTGCTTAGAGAGGGCTGAAAATCACTGTGAAGTAGTATATAAGTCTAAGAGCCATTGCAATTCCTTCCTTTTTTTCCATCTCTTTCCTTCCTCCTTCCCTCCTTTCCTTGCTTTCTTCTCTCCATCCTTTCCCCCTTTCTTTCCTCTCTCCCTCCCTCCCTCTCTTACTTTCTTCCCTCCATCCCTTTCCTTCCTTCCTTCCTTCCTTCCTTCCTTCCTTCCTTCCTCCCCTCTTCCCTCCCTCCCTCCTTACTTATTTTACTTACTTACTTATTCTTACTAATTACTTGCCATGCATTGCAGGCTAACTCTACCCACTGTAAGAAGTTCAGTCCTGACTGACTCAAGGTTGACTCAGCCTTCCATCTTTCTGAGGCCAGTAAAATGACGACTCACATTGTTATGGGGCAATATGCTGATTCTGCAACCTGCTTAGAGAGGGCTGTAAAGTATGGTAAAGCGGTTATATAAGTGCTACTTCAATTGACAAATAAAATAAAATAAAAATAAATATAGGAAATGATCTATGCCCTCTTCTTGTCTCCTATTCAGCTCTAGGCCCTCACTGCAACCCATCACACCAGGTGCCAATCACTTGTCCAACTAACTTTCTTGACTGCTAGCTTTTAGTTACTTGAAAAGCAAAGTTTGAGACAGTTTTGCCCCCTTCTTAATATCCTCCCTCCCTCCAACAGTGATGGGTTTTGATGTAAGTAATTTGGAGTTGTCATTTCAGGCTGTCGCTAATCCGTCAGCAGCTGCAGTCACAGGAGAGGCCTCCATTTGGAGCGGCATGTTGGGAGTCTAGACAAGCTCAGCAGAAGCAACCACATAAGGACAGATGTAAAATCAGTGGTGGGACAATTTTATATCGTAAAAGGAAGATGTAAAATCAATGAGAGGTTTCAAAGAGCAGAGGGGGGAGCCCAAGCTGAACTAGAAGTTGCAAGGGAAGCAGTTGGGAGAGCGAGGGAGAAGGCGGTGTGGAATCAATGTTTGTTTTAGTAAAATAATCCCCATTTTGTTGTTACCAGCTTCAAGAGAACAATTGGACAAGAAAATGAAAATCGTCCCCCCTTTTTCCCCCTCCCTGAAAAATTATGAATGAAACCGACATAGATATATACCGAATAGAGCTGGAAGGAACCCTGGAGGTCTTCTAGTTTAACCCCTGTTCAGCAAGGAGGCTGTCAGCTACGGAAGCCATATTTTTATTAGCCATATATTTTCTTAGAAGCCTTGAGGCCAACACAGTTAGTGCTTGGGAAGTTGGGAGGGGTGGATTCTTAGTGAGTAGTAGATTAGTCTCAACAACATTCTTCTCAGAAGTCAAGGACATGTCATCCTGCACCTGGATGCAAGTGGGTGAAGGTGTGGCTTTGGATAGAATGACGTTTGATTGGGCCATGTGATGGACTGATGGGTGCAAGGTGTCATAGGATACACAGGGAGGAATGGAGAAGGCAACAACTTGGCTTACAAGAGAGGAAGCGGCCCTGATCCCCCTCATTGGTTACAGCTGGGGAGACAAATATATAAGAGAGACGGTTAAAACTTGGATTTTCACTTGGAGGAAGGAAAACCTGGAAGTTTCAGATTTGGGTTTTCCCAGATGTGCGAAGATGAGTTCTTTAATAAATTCTTACTTGGATGGACTTTGTCTCTGAGTGTTGAATGGAAATGGAGGGTTTCTTTGGAATGCTGATAGAGACTCTATACTATTACAGACAAGTGGTTGTCCAGTCTATTCATAAAAGCCTCCAGTGATGAAGTACCTGCCTACAACCTCTGAAAGCAAATCGTTCCACTGGTTAATTGTCCTCACTGTTAGGACTGGAGAGTCCTCAGATAGCCAGAAGAGAAGAAACAGAATAACAGAGTCAGAAGGGACCTTGGAGCTCCTACTCCAACACCCCCTGCTCAGGTAGGAACCCCTATACCATCATGGGCAAATGGATGACCAATCTCTTCTTGGAAACCTCCAGTGATGGAGGACCCACAACTTCTGTAGGCAAGACATTCCACTGGTTAATTGTCCTCACTGTTAGGACATTTCTCCTTCATTCCAGGTCGCTGCTCTCCTGGATTACTTTCCATCCATTGTTTCTTGTCTTGCCTTCCGGTGCTTTGAAAAATAAGTTGACCCCCTCTTCTGTGTGATAGTCCCTCAAATATTGGAAGACTGCTATCATGTCACCCCAGTCCATGTTTTTTTTGTCAAGATGGACCATAACCAATTCCTGCAACTGTTCTTCATATGTTTTAGTCTCCAGGTCTTTAATCATCTTATTTGCTCTTATTTGCAATTTTTTTCAAACTCTCAACAACTTTTTTTGTAATGTAGGAACCAAAACTGGATGCAGTATTCCAGGTGTGCCCTTAGTAAGGTTTTGTAAAGCAGCATTAATACTTCACATGATTTTGATTCTATGTCTCTGTGGGGTTTTATTAGCTTTTTTTCCCTCTTGGATTACTTGGGTTGGAAGCTGTCTAGAATTCTTCAGAATATGGGAAATTATGTTCCCTTTTTGCATTGGGTTAATTTGCCATATATTCAATGTATTCTGGGCTGCATTAAAAAGAGAATTGTGTCCAAGCTCCCATGTTGATTTATACAAATAACCAACCAAATATTTCTTCCTTCCACCATAAAAATCTAGTGGCCACTTCAAAATGACTTTAGCCAAAGGCAGGTTTACTAGCTTCACCTTTCTAAGTGCTGATATCATGTACTCAATAAAAGGTCCTTCAAGCCTGAATGGGACATCAGAGTCCTGGTTGAATTGGGCTCATGGCTTGGAACTATGACATGTGACAGGAACAAAGATAAAATACAAAATATTGGAATGGTTCTAGTCTTCAACCTGGAGAAGGAGACCCAAAAGAACTTGGTGCCTCTTAACAAGGCATCTCTGCTAGTTGTCCAACTGGTATATCTCTCTTACCTATGCACCACTTTCAATGGATGGAAACTAATCAAGCAGAGAACCAACCTAGAACTAAGGAGAAACTTCCTAACAGTGAGAACCATGAACCAGTGGAACACACTTAGCTTCAGAAATTGTGGGTGCTCTGTCACTGGAGGTTTTCAAGAAGAGACTGGACAACAGCTGCTTGTCTGGAATTGGTATACAAACCCCTTTTTGGGCAGGGCATTAGTCTAGAACCTTAAGGCCCATGGGGTGCTTAAATCTGGCCCTCGGGGCTGGCCTGGAAATATCAAAGGGCTGGCCCGCTGTGCCTCTGCTGGAAAAATGGGGTGTGGGGATGCACTCATGGCCCCCACATGGCCTGTTTTCTCCCAGCTGAAAGCTGGCTACATAGGGGCCCCTTGAGGTCCCATGCAGCCCTTTTTTGTCCAGGAGGATGCTGCCGGAGGCCACGGAGGCTGAAAACAAGTCATGGGGGGGCAGCGAGTAGCCCTCCCCCATGCCCTGTTTTGGCCAACAAAGTGATGCAGGATGCATCCATCCTGTCTCCCTCCCCTGCTGCCCCCTCCTCCCGCCAGCCCACAGAGGAGGACTACAACGCTGATCCGGCCCTTGAAGAAATCCAGTTTGACACCCCTGAACCTGAAGGCCTCCAAGGTCCCTCCCAACTATATTAATACTGTATTCTATATTCAGTCCAACACGTAAATCCCTCACCTGTGCAGCACTCTTCGTGCTGTGCAAAGAGAAGGGTTGTAGAGATCTGACTGAGCAACCAACCGAAGAACAAATGCACTGCTAGAACCTGTTTCCCGGTCTATCTCTTCTTGCATAGTTCTGAAGTTGAGGATATGCCAACATTTTCAGCCCCCTCTTCTAATCCTGCCTGGAGGGAATGCTAACATTTGTCAGACTTTCTTTTACCACCCCCTGATTTTTTTTCCATTTCACCTCGTCCACTTCCAAATGCTCAGCCGTTTTGAGTATTCAAGGAGGCAAAATGACATCCAAGGTTGGGTTTCTTCCCCAGATGTTCAGTTTGACCCAGGGCGAGTCAATCAAAGTCTGAAAAGTTTCCAACACGATGAGGGGGTGGAGAACTTATTTGCATGTGTATTTATTTTATTTTTAAACACAGCCTATGGACTGAGTTTTTGCGGGGTGATGGTGGTGAAAGACAGAAAGAAAATGTGGCATTTACTAGGCATTTACTAAGCATTGCCTAATCACCCCCCACCCCCCAAAAAAATACAATTGGATATTTGGGGCAGAAGTCAAAGACTCTCAGGGTGTGTTTTAACTGGTTATTGAATGATTATTTCTTCTGATTCTGCAGAAGACATTGAATGAGAAAGTAGTAAATTGTCTGAACCACATGAGATTAAACCATGGAAAGAAGGGAGGAAGGGAGGGAGGGAGGAAGGAAGGAAGGAAGGAAGGAAGGAGAGAAGGGAGGAAGGGGAGGGGAGGAAAGAAGGAAAAAGCAGGAGGGAAGGGAGGGAAGGAGGGGAGGGATGGAGTGTGGAAGGAAGGAAAAGGATGGAGGGAAGAAAGCAAGAGAGGGATGGAGGGATGGAGAGAGAGCAATTAAAGTAGGAAAGGATGGAAGGAAGGAAGGAAGGGAGGGAGGACAGAAAGAAATGGAAAGAAATGAAGGAGAGAAGGAAGGGGAGGGAAAGGGAGGGAGGAAAAGGTTGGAAGGAAGGAAGGAAAAGGCTGGATGGAAGAAAGGAAGGGAGGAAGGGAGAGAGAGGAAGGAAAGAAGGAAAGGATGGAGAGAAGAAAGCAAGGAAGGGAGGGAGGAAGAAAGGAAAGAGATGGAAAGAAGGAAGGAAGGAAGGAAGGAAGGAAGGAAGGAAGGAAGGAAGGAAGGAAGGAAGGAAGGAAGGAAGGAAGGAAGGAAGTCATTTACTTTTCAGAACTGGAGAAATATAAGCATTTATTTGATAAACCTTGTTGTAGAAAAGAAACCAACCCTATCTCTCTAGAGGAATCAACTCTCAGATACTGTACTGTATCTCCCAAGGGAGATCTCTTTTAGTTCCTACAGTCTTCAAAATCAAAGTTTAAAAAGTTTGTCTATGCTGCCAACTTTTCAACCAGCTGGGGTAAGACTTTAAAAAGTGTTTCTCTCCCTTTGGGGGCAACTCTAAGGAAAAATGTTAAATGTTGGGTATGAGAAAGCTGGAATATTACTGCTTCGATTAGAAAAAAAACAGCACATACAGAAACATAGTCTGTTATGATTTATCATCAAATAATTTAAATAAATAACAACACAATAATATAACAACAGTATTCCAGATTTCAAGAAATTAACTCTTCTCTGTCTCTTGGTATCATACTCACTGCAACAAAATCTCCTATATTATCAGTTTCAAGATTGGGTTTATACTTAAAGTTCCTCTCAGTGTCTTTCTAGTTGTTCAAACCTTGATTTACATTATCAATAAATCTGCAGCCAAATTCTATTACTATATAATACTGCCATTATGGATAACATTAGCTCTAAGACTCATTATTCTTTATTTACAAACAAAAAACAAAAACTTTTACGAGATGCACAATTCTCCTCTATCTTTGTGTTTTCTGTCAATACATGGCCCATAACTGTTTTTACATGACTGAGGCATCCTAACTTTTCTTGTGTCACAAATATAGTCCTGGAACTGTGTGGAAAGAAGTTCATGTAACAGTTGCTTTGTGATGAGATAAGTCACAAACCAACTAAATCAATCAATCAATCAACCCTTCTATTATTATTATTATTTTAACAGAGGTGGGGAAACAGGGAGAGATGCTAAATACATTTTAATTACCATATTTTATAGACTCTCCAATCTATAAGATGCACCTTTTGGGGGGAGGAAAACAAGAAAAAAAAATCTGCTTTGGCCTCCCATCAATTTGCCTCCTTGCAGCAAACAGCAAATTGATTTATTGATTTAGCACAAGCAGCTGATTGTCAGTTGGATTGGCTTCCCGGAATACCAGTGATCAGCTGTTCCAGGCTGCGGGGATCGCCACTGCCCATCACCGTTGTCGCCACCCATCACCACCACCGCTTATCGCCACTTCAGCACACCCCATTTTCGGCCATTGCACATCCTGTTTTCAGCCCATTCCAGACAATGGCGATCCCTGACACCTGGAACAGGCCAAATCTGGGCTCGCGGAGGCCAAAAATGGGGCATGTGGAGGCCGAAAATGGACCCCCCCCCCCAGGGGCCGAAAATGGGACTCACAGAAACCAGCTGTTTGCTGTTGCAATGAGGCAAGCTGTTGGGAGGCAGAGGCCAAAGGGTGGGGGCTGTTGGGTGGCCGGGACTTTGGCAACATTCGCTTCATAAGATGCACGGACATTTCGACTCACTTTTTGGCGGGTGGGGGGAAAGTGTGTCTTATAGTGTGAAAAATATGGTAGATTGCTGCCACTTATGGGAAGGATATAACTACTGGCCTGGTACCATAGCTTTCATCTGTAGATCTTTGTTGATTAAGCTTTGGAAAGCCCCACTAGAGAATGAAATATTTTGGGGAAGTATTAAAAGAGGTAGAATATTATATTTCCCCTAAAGGAGAAATGGAGAAACATGTTCTTAAAGGCAGAAAGCAGACCCAGTCTTCCTGCCATAGGAAAAAGAGGCTTAAGCAGAAGCTTCATGGGATGGAGATTTTATATCCATTCAAAAAGATGGGGCCAATCTATTCATTAAAAAAAACCCACAATCAGGCACAAGCTCCCACAGAAGGCTGGAGCTGATGGGATTTTTTAAAAAGTAGAAAAACAAAGACTCCTAAAAATCTACATCCCCCCACTCAAATTCTAAAGACAGGACATGACCTTTAGGATGTAATGGGATTTACCCACCACTATTTATAATAGCAAAAGATATAAGGGTCATTACATTGCACATCCCCCTGGAGCATCTCAATCACCAAACCCCAGAACCCTATGAAAATCCACCTACTCACCCAGCCAATGGGTCAACCACCCAGGAAACATGCAGCTGTCACTGAAGTCTCTGGAAAACCAAATCAATACAGACCTTCTTTACATTGAGGCCTGACTCCATTTTATTTTCAGGGTCTTTCCCCCAGCTTGGAACCAGACCAGATTTTTCTTCAACAAAACCCAACCCACCAACTCATGTGTACCAACTCTGAGGGATCCAAGAAGTGAAAAGTGGCAAGAACAAGGGTTATTCAACACAGCCTGGCATCTGGATAGTGAAAGAGAAGAACAAAATTTGTAGGATGGTGATCGACTACCAGCATCCAAGAATCCAGTGCCTGGTTTACAGAAATTTGGGAAGGAACTAATCCATTTTGGCTTAGTGGTTAAGGACCCAGGATGGAAAGTGAGGCATGGTGAATTGTAGTCCAATTTTAGGCATGAAAGCTGATTGGGTAACTTTGGGCCAATCACCAGGAGACTCTGAGTTCTGCTTTAGACAGAAAGCCAACTGAGTGATTTGGGCTAATCACCAGAGGATGTTGATTTCTAATCTCACCTTAGGCATGAAAGCCTAAGTAGGTATGCCAACAATGGAGGTTTACAAGAAGAGGTTGGACAACCATTTGTCTTGAATTGGTATAGGGTCTCCTGCTTCAGCAGGGGTTTGGACTAGAAGGTCCCCAACGTCTCTTCCATTATTCTCTTGTTCTTAGTGTCAGACTATATTCATGAACTGGAATAAACCTTAGTAATTAAGTCAGCCAATTAGAGCTGAATTGGAAACCTAAAAAAGAGAATCTGGATGTGGTTTATCTCTGTCTTGTGTTCAGCTCTAAAGTGAAAGAGAAACTAACTTGCTTGCTTGCTGAAACTAGAGCTCTGCTCTGAACTGGAGCTGTACCATGTCTGCTTCTGTTTGGGTTGTTAGTAACCTTTCCACGTTGGAAGTGATGGGCACACTTGAAAGTAAGTAAGGAATCCTGTAATTGCGGAGTCTGCCTGGCAAGAACAAAGAATCTTTATCCACAGAAGATATGCATGTGTAAATCTTGTAACAATCCTGGCTATTTGGAAAGCTGATAAAAGTAATACGAGTTAGCCAACTTGCACACCTTAGCTAAAAGTTAGAAATAGAGAATGCCCTGCAGCAAATCAAATGG
The DNA here is from genome assembly GCF_049901715.1 of Pseudonaja textilis. Taxonomy (NCBI): domain Eukaryota; kingdom Metazoa; phylum Chordata; class Lepidosauria; order Squamata; family Elapidae; genus Pseudonaja; species Pseudonaja textilis. The sequence continues at coordinate 251,567,583 of NC_141991.1, forward strand.
ATATTAGATAACTCCTAAGGATTTCATTAGCCAAGACCTAGGAATAGGGACAGTTAGAGACCAATAGAACAAATTGTAGAATTATTACTAAAATGTTTATTAGATGATCTTTCTTATTATCTCACTTTGTCCCACCTTCTCCTTTTGTGAAAACGTATGAAACTTACTCAATCCTTTGTTCTTGGCTCTTGAAATTTTTGACCAGGGGCCCCTTTTCCTTGGAGTATTCCAATAAAAAGCAATCAGAAAACCTGCACCTCATGTCTGGTGTCCATCATTGGCTCCGGCACCAGGCTCAGACCCAAATTGGGGACAACAGAAGAAAATACCAGTATTGTACATTTACTTAATTAATTATTTAATGAATCCTGCTGAGTCGGTCATCTGTGTGTTTTCTGGACTTGAATTTCTGCTGTAAACTCTTAACACTTAGCCTCCATTCCGCAGTGGTCTTTTCTTCCCCTCTTCCATTGAGGGGAGAGAGAGAAAGAGAGAGAGAGGGAGGGAGGGAGGGAGCAAATGGGAGGGACAAGGGAAATAAAATCTGAAAAATGTCTGGCTACAGATGAGCTCTGTGCCTCTCGCTGCCGAATTCCGTCCACAGGCCGCTTCAAAAAAAATCTCTAGTCACAGAAAAGGATGGAAATCAATACATCAAACAACTCAATTGCTCAATAAATCCCCAAATCAATATTAGAGTTGCTGGAGACTTTGAAATTTGTTGACAAGGAATGAGCAAGATAACAAGGGTGGAGGAAATGAAGGGCAGTCAAAATGAAATAGTTAAAGGAGTCATGATTTGGGGCACGATCAACTGTGGCAATAAGAGAGATTGCTGTTCTGACCTTGTGTAGAGGGCGGTGCAGACATACCAAATGTATTCTGACTGTTACTGAGAGCAAGTCAAAGAGAATGCATAAAGCTTGCTCCTTCCCCTTAAGACTATTCCAGAGAAGGAACTCTGACCAAACTACTGCTATGCACATTTTACTCCTCTCATATTCAGGTTTCTCCTATCACTTCCTTCTATTTCATGACTGTACATATTTCTATGCAAAAATGGAGAACTTGATGTAGATCCGGGGTGTCAAACTCTATTTCGTGGATGGCCGCACCAGAGTTATGTTTGACCTTGGGGGGAGGGGGTGGCCAGGGGGTATGGCCGGTTTGATGTCACTAAACGAAGCTCCATTTTTGGACATGATGTTCTCCTGGAGCCCTCTGCACCCCATGGGCTGGATTCAGTTCACAGGCCTTGAGTTTGACACCCCTGATCTAGATCAAAGGTAGACAATATGATGTTCTCAAGATGCTTTGTACTCTAAATCCCACAATTACTTGTCACCAGGTTGGAAGTCAGGAGAATGTGAGTTCCAGTCTTGCATTTGCCATGAAAACCACCTGGATGAATTTGGACCAATCACCAGGAGATGGTGAGTTTTAGTCCCACCTTCGATACAAAGGACAGCTGGGTGAGTTTGGGGTCAATCACCAGGTGAGGGTGAGATCTAGTCCCACCTTAGTCACGAAAGCCAGCTGAGTGGACCACTCACTCTCTCTCAGCCTAAGCCACGTCACATGGTTATTATTGTAGGAAAAAGAGGAGGACGAAGGACTACTACATAAGTTTGCCATCTTGAGTAATTTATAAAAATAATAAAGATGGGATAGAAATAAAACAAATAAATAATGTTGGCTATAATTGATGGATATTAGAGTCTAAAACAAGGGTCCTCAAACTTGGCTAGTTTAAGACTTGTGAACTTCAACTCCCAGAGTTCTTGTTCTAACTTGACTGGAGGAGGAATTCTGGGAGTTGAAGTCCCCAAGTCTTAAAGCTGTCAAATTTGAAGAACCCTGGTCTAAAACACTGGAGAACACCAGAGATCGTAGTCTTAAGTTCAAGACTAAAATAACTACCAGGTGTTCTGTCAGGTATGGGAGAATAACAGAATAACAGAGTTGGAAGGAACCTTAGAGGTCTTCTAGTCCAACCATCTGCTCAAGAAGGAGACCCTATACCATTTCAGTCAAGTGGTTGTCCAATCTCTTCTTTAAAGCCTCCAGTGATGAAGCACCAACGACTTCTAAATTTAAGTCATTCCACTGACTAATTTCCTCACTGTCAGGAAATTTCTCCTTAGTTCTAGATTGTTTCTCTCCTTGATTAGTTTCCATCCATTGCTTCTTGCTTTGCCTTCGGGTGCTTTGAAGAAGCTTGACTTCCTCTTCTTTGTGGCAACCCCTTAGATTAGGTTAGAATCCATTTTGATTATTTTGCCATGATTTATTTTGCAATTCCATATTTTTCACACAGCTTCCAGATCAGTGTTTAGGGTGGCAGAAACTGATGGATTCCACAAAGTTTTTCTTTTGAGGGCTTGAGGGTTAGCATTTTATCCTCATAAAAAATCCAGGAAATGAATCTTTAGCAAAAAAAAAAAAAATGGGGGCGATGAAACAAATACTTAAAAGTCTTAACTTACTGGATGGGATGCATAGAAAATGCTGTGAGGAAAAAAAATTGAAATGAATTCTAATCCAGAGTAATATATACTACAGGAGCTACTATAACAGCCTGCAAGGTAAATAAGAGCTTCTCCATTCCAAAAATTCAAATTCTGACATTGTGACATTTGAATTCTCTGTCTAATCTCCCTCTAAGAGACACAAACAGTGAGGAAACATAGCACCCAAATCTTGCAGAGCGTTTATCTCCAAACTACATGAAGTTGCAAGGATTAAATTCCAAAATATCAGATTAACAATGGAATACCGGAAGCCTGGATATAAAACTTGGCCTCCCAAGTTAATCTTCAATAAAATAAATAAATAAATAAAAAAGACCGGTTGGCTTTAATCTTTAAATGTCCAAGAATTATTATTCCTTTCTACTTGGTTTCTGTTTTTAAAGATACACCAAGCTCTCAAGGCAGTTTTATGGCGCTTCTGTATTTTACAGCACTTCTGTATTTTACATTCTTGTTTCTTCATTAGATCTTAAGTCATACTTCCCAAACTTCGGATTTTGCTTCTGCAAAAATTCCCTTGATCCTCATCTCCTTGTACCAGATTGCTGGTAAAGCCACTTAATATATATTACGGAATCACATTACGTTCTCACACTTCAACACCGAGTCGTCTTCCTTTCCCACATGACTAGCCGGAGTTGGCACTCAGTAAATAATCATAAATAATAATAATATAGCTCCAACTTAATGGAATAATTTGCTGCCTAATCACAGCAATAAAGGGAGTCCATTATTGCCCCCAAAATGTTTTCAGAAAATGAGGTTTTTTTGCTAAGTGATGAGACCAGCTGCTACTTTGGGCTTATTGTATTGCCCAAGCGTTCTGCTGGCCAAAAATGCTTCCTGGTGGAAGAGACATCAATCTCTTTCCCTCTTGGCTGTGGAATCTGTTCGATTAGAAAGCCCCCTTTGTTGCATCAGTGATCGATGATGGGATTCAGGAGGAGAGGAAAGCAGCCGCAGAAAAGTTGAGCTCGTAAGAAGAAGAGAAACCTTGCCAACAGAGAACAGAAGGGAGTCTTCAGAGAAGAACGATCAAATTATGAAGACTTTAGCCTTCACATTTAGTTCAGAACGCAACACAGCAGGGGCGAATGTACGTCATAGATGGTTACTAAAAAGATTACAGGGATTAATAACAGAATAACAGAGTTGAAAGGGATCTCAGAGGTCTTCTTGCTCAAAACCCTGCTCAAGCAGGAGACCCCATACCATTCTGGACAAATCTCTTCTTAACAGATAGCAGATAATCAGAGCTGGAAGAGACCTTGTAGGTGATCTAGTCCAACCCCCTGCCCAAGCAGGAGACCCTGCACCATTTCTGACAAATGGGAGTCCAATCTCTTCTTGAAAGTCTCAAGTGATGAAGCTCCCACAACTTCTGAGGAAAAGCTGTTCCATTGGTTGATTGGTCTCACTGTCAGAAAGTTTCTCCTTATTTCCAGGTTGAATCTCTCCTTGTTCAGTTTCCATCCATTATTCCTTGTCTGGCCTACAGGCACTTTAGAAAATAGCTTGACCCTCTCATCTCTGTGGCAGCCCCTCAAATACTGGAAGACACCTAACATGTCTCCCCTGGTCCTTCTCTTCACCAGACTAGCCTGTAACCATACTTCGTATGTTTTAGCCTCCAGTTCCCTAATCATCCTAGTTGCTCTTCTCTATACTTTTTCTAGAGTTTCAACATCTTTTTTATAGTGTGGTGACCAAAACTGGATGCAGTACTCTAGGTGTGGTCTTACTAAGGCTTTATAGAGTGGTATTAGTACCTCACTTGATCTTGATTGTATCCCTCTGTTGATGCAATTCAGGATTGCATTGACTTTGTTGGCTGCTGCTGCACATGGCTGGCTCCTATTTATCTGGTTGTTCACTAAGACTCCAAGATCCCTCTCCCAGTTACTGCTATTGAGCCTGGTTTCACCCAGTCTATATGTGTCCTTTGGGTTTTTCTTGCCTAAGTGTAGGACTTTATTTTTCTCTACACTGAATTTCATTTTGTTAAAAGACTCCAGTGTTGGAGCACCCAACACTGGAGACAAGTGGTTCAGAGGTGGTATTCAGCTGATTCGGACCAGTTCTGGTGGACCGATAGTGAACATTTTGACTGGTTTGGAGAACTAGCAAATACCACCTTTGGCTGGCCCCACCCACTCTTACCTCTCCTATATTCTCTTGTTTATTAGCTCAGCTGATTCGTGTGGCAGAGTGGATTGCCGCACTTCAGCTGAGCTAAAAAAACCTACACAACTCACCAGTGTTGATCCAGAGGGCGGCGTCTGAGCCCTGTGTTCATGCACACAAAGCGCATGTTTGGCATGCCTGCACAGCTCACCAGCGTTGATACAGAAGGCAGCGTCTGAGCCCTGTGTGCAGGAAGTTTCCAATTAGTATGTGCGCAGGCAACGCACACGTGCACAGCCAAAGCAAGCTCTCCAAACTGGTAGGAATTTTTTTTTTAAAACCCAGCACTGAAGTGGTTCTACTGATTCATTGTTATCACTGTCAGAAAATTTATCCTTATTTCTAGGTTGAATATCAATCAGAATAGAGCCGGAAGTGGTCTTGGATTTCTTCTAGTCCGACTCCCTACTCTAACAGAAGGCCTATACACTTTGAGGTGTTGGCTGTCCAGTATCTTCTTAAAAACCTCCAGTGATGAAGCACCCACAACATCTGGAGGTAAATCGTTCATTGGAATAAAATACCGATGAAGTCATAAATGTAAGCAGAATGTAGGAAAATTCACTTTTGAACTGATATCCATCTGGTTCAGTCTTCACTAAATTTTCAAAACTATTGGAAGTTTTTTCCTGTTCGAGACAGACTTTGAAATAGGAGACTGTAAGGATATTAACAGTACCTTTTTTAATTAGCTTCAGAATCAATTGTTTTAGACTTTTTTTTAAAAAAAAGTGAATTGATGCTCTAATTTCATCAGCTACATCAACAGTCCTATAGAGATTATCAAAACTATTTACTGAAAACAATAACAACGCCCTAGTGCAATGGAGGATTGTGGAGGGATAGGGAGTGGGAATAATTCTTATGTGTTTCCATGAAATGAATTAGACTTGGATTCCCCCAAGTTAATCCCAAAGGTGAAAAGAATTTCAGCAAAAGACTTGTGAAATGTTTATCTATGTGTTTATTCACTAGATAGCCATGGGGGGCATGCAAACATTCTGCTTTTTATGGTACAATAATATCTCTGGTGGTCTTCTGCCTCCTGTGTTTCTTATAGATTGCTTAAATCTCTTGAAGACACTAAAAAGAAATATTTCCTAGGAGAGATAGATAGATCATAAGTAGATAGATAGATAGATAGATAGATAGATAGATAGATAGATAGATAGATAGATAGATAGATAGGGATAGGGAGAGAGAGAGATAGAAATAGAGATAGAGATAGAGAGATAGATAGATAGAGATAGAGATAGAGATAGAGATAGAGATAGAGATAGAGATAGAGATAGAGATAGAGATAGAGATAGAGATAGAGATAGAGATAGAGATATAGAGATAGAGATAGAGATAGATAGGCAGGCAGGCAGGCAGGCAGGCACTAGACTTTTCACTAGAGTAAAAATAACCATGATAGATAGATAGATAGATAGATAGATAGATAGGGATAGGGATAGGGATAGGGATAGGGATAGGGATAGGGATAGGGATAGGGATAGGGATAGGGATAGGGATAGGGATAGAGATAGGGATAGGGATAGGGATAGGGATAGGGATAGGGATAGGGATAGGGATAGGGATAGGGATAGGGATAGGGATAGGGATAGGGATAGGGATAGAGATAGATAAGCAGGCAGGCAGGCAGGCACTAGACTTTTCACTAGAGTAAAAATAACCATGATAGATCATGATAGATGATAGATAGATAGATAGATAGATAGATAGATAGATAGATAGATAGATAGATAGATAGATAGATATAGGGATAGGGATAGAGATGGAGATGGAGATAGAGATAGAGATAGAGATAGAGATAGAGATAGAGATAGATAGGCAGGCAGGCAGGCAGGCACTAGACTTTTCACTAGAGTAAACATATCTAGTTCCAACATGATAGATGATAGACAGACAGACAGACGTAAACACTGAACTCTCTTTCATGGATGAATCATAGAATCATAGAGCTAGAAGGGAGCTTAGAATCCTTTTATTCCAACCCCTTGCCCAAGTCAGGAGTCCTCATACCATCCTAGATAAATGGTTGTCCATTATTTTCCTTGAAATCCTCCAGTGATAGAGCATCTACAACTCCAGGAGGCAAACTGTTCCATTGCTTAATTATTTTCACTGTCGGGAAATTTCTCCTTATTTCTAGGTTGGTTCTCTCCTTATTTATTTATTTTATTTGTCAATTGCTTACAAGATAATAGGTATAAGTATATACATAGTTATGAATAACATAAAATGGGTACATGTAAGAAAAATAAAAGAAACATTAGGACAGGGATGGTAGGCATGTTGGTGCACTTATGCATGCCCCCTACAGACCTCTTAGGAAAGGGGTGAGATCAATACTAGATCTCACCCCTTTTCTTGATGAGCTTACACTTATTGCTTCTTGTCCTGCTCTCAGGTGCATTGGAGAATAAACCATGGACCTCTTCTCTGTGACAGCCACTCAAGGGCTGGAAAATGCTATCCTCTAGTCCTTCTTCTTTGTTAGGCAAAACATCTGGTTTCCTAAGACATTCATCATAGACTTTAGCCTCCAAACTCCCAGTCATCTTTGTTCATCTTCTCTACAGAAGAGGAAGAGAGAAAAGTCAAGACAGCTTTTACATTCATTAAATATACCTGGATGATATATGTTAATTAAGAAATTGACCTTTTCTCTTCCCATATTTTGAACTGATTCCTGAGTTTTGCCATTCCCTATTATTGAGAGAATTGTTCACATAGTGGTTTCTCCTATTCTTTTTATTATTAGCGCGGGATCAACCTTAGGGTGACTATGAGTCAGTTAGACAGGAAAAACTGCCCTTACTTCACAGAGCTTTCAAAATGTTCGTAAGAAAGATTTCTGAGTCTAAATTAAGTACTTTGGTTTATGACATTTATTAATTTTGGTGCAAGCTGTTATAAGCACAGAGAGAGGGAGAGGAGGAGAGAGAGAGTGAAATGTATTGTGAAATGTACTTTGACCTGTCCTTGAGTGTGTCCTTTTAGTATTCTAATTATTGTTGCCTGACACCCGTGGTGGGAATAAAAAAAAAAAAATTACTACCAGATCTATGGGTGTGGCTTGGTGGGCATGGCAGATCTCCATTCTGCATACTGCAAAATCTCCATTCCTTCCCCACTTCACTAACCTGCTTTCCAGCTCCGTTCTCCTGTGCAGGGCAACAATAGAAGACCTAGCCAATCAGCTGGGACTCAGTGGGAGGCAGAGAATGGGCAGGGCCAGTCAGAGGTGGGATTTGCCAGTTCTCCGAACTCAAAATTTCCGCTACCGGTTCTTCAGAACTGGTCAGAACCTGCTGAAGACCACCTCTGTCTGACTCGCATTGTGGCTAGGAGGTCATGCCCTGTTCTTGGAGCTGGGTGGGGAATGTAGATTTCAATCCCATCAGCTCCAACCTTCTGTGGTAGCTGTGGCTGAAGACATTTTGTTTATGAGTAGGATGGCCTGGCTATCTTAATGGGTACAAAATATCCATCTCTAAAGACTTGAAAAGTTCTGTTTTCCTATGGCAGGAAGACTGAGATTGCATTTCCTCCATTTCTCCTTTGGGGAAATATAACATTCTTCCCGTTTTAATATTTCCCAAAATATTTCATTCTCGGGGTGGGTGGGGGGAACGCTTCCCACAGCAAGGAGAGAAGCAACTTAGAACTAAGGAGAAATTTCCAAATGGTGAGAGCAAGCAACCAGTGGAATATCTTGCCTTTAGAAGTTGTGGGAGCTCCATCAATGAAGGCTTTCAAAAAAAAAAAAAAGACTGGATAATCATTTATCTGGAATGGTATAGGATCTCCTGCTCGAGCAAGGGATTGGATAGAAACTTCCAAGATCCTTTCCAACTCTATTATTCTATGTTCTATCCTTGTGGTAAATAAAGAACTCCCGTTGGTTGACAAGGAGCCCGTTTCCCAAGTTTCAATCATTTCCCTGGCTATTTTTGTACCTGCTCGGCCAACAATCTTAGTTGCTGCAAAGTAGTAACTGGATTAAAAGTCCTTTCCCAACCACTTGCAAATCTTAGAGGAAGGTGTGCTTGCCATTGTGCATTTGAGGCAAAAAAAATTCATCTGATCTCTGCACAGCACTGTCTTAAAACAGATTTACAATTCAATAACCCTTTCAGGCAACTGTGCAGAAAAATATGCATGAAAACATGCAACAGCGGTTTGGATCAACAGTGTGAAAAAATATGAACTCCTTTGGTGAATGAGGGTCTATTGTGAATACTGGAAAATGTTTGGGTGGGGTATTTTTGGTGTTTTTGGAGCATTGCTAGTTGAAAAACAATCAATGGCCATTTTCCGAGAGGAGGATAGGAACCAGCTTGAAACACGGAAAGCTTCTTCAACTCAGCCTTCTAAGAGGTAGAGATGGGATTAAAATAATAATGTCTTTTCTGTAGATTCTTGTTTTTTTTCCCCCCTTTGAATCAAAATATTAAACAGGAAAAAAAAATCAGCATCTCAGATCTCAATGTATTCACCCTTCAGATCTTATTTATGGGAATTCGAAGAAGAGAAGGAGGGGCGAGAGAAATCTATATACCTTAGGCATTTGCTAAATCAAGAACCTTTTAAAATTACATTTAGAGAGTTGTGAGGACCAGATGAATCAAAATTCAGTTTCTCCTTTCATCAGGAGGGGCTTTTGTCATGAGGAAGACAAGGTGGAGGGAGGGAGGTCTGCTTAGGAGAAGCTGCTTTTGTTTACATCCAGAGATTAGAAGAAGCACAATGTTAGAATATGCAGTAGTGACGCTATGATAGATAAGGTGTCAAGGAGAATGCTAGGAAATACAACAAAGCTTTCCAAAGATAAATATGCTCCGTTATCTCCACATTTCCACTTTTAAATATGTATGACCACAACTTTGTCTATTCTTTTCCCGTACTCGGCCATCTGTAAACTGTTCCCTTATGAGGCCAGTGGAATAATAAGAATAAAAAGGAGATGACAAAGAGGGGGGAAAGGAGCAGTAGATAAAATCCCAAAGGACAATGCTGAAGATTTGAAGACCAGGCTCAGAAAGCAAGAAGTGTTTGCCGGAGGAATAAAACCAGGGAAAGGTAGGATGATACAGCCTTGGAGTTAGCCCTTCAAATTAGGAAGTATGATAGACAGATCGGTGTCCACTCTGGCAATCTGTTGTGTAAGAAGGAAAACAGACTGGGGGACACTTCAGAACACAAGAGAAAGAATATCGACATGAGAATGAAATTTGGAGTTTCTCTCTGACCCCATTCTACCCAAATTATTCTTGTCAGTGAATTTAATTCCAAAGCCTGACTTGCTTCTCACCCAACCTTCAATGAGACCTTTGAATTTGGATTGACAAGGACAGGAGGTGAGGCTGAGGGTCACATACAAATGGAGAAGACATCACTTCAGGCAAGAATGTTGATCTAGTCTGTACTGAGACAGAATCCAGTAAGTTTCCACTGTTGAACATTCTTGGGTAAAGAGTCAAGGAGTCAGGGCCAAAGAAAGTCCAAGGGTACATCAACTCTTCACTTTTCAAACAAGGGTTAGGTAGTACTTATTACATCCTTTCCTGTCCCAAAGAGACCAACAATCAATCTGGATTGGCAGAGATAATCCAGCAGAACATTCTAACATGGAAAAGTTGCAAACTGCACTTTGGTTACAGCTAGCTTTCTTAGGAGAAGTTTCTAGAAGCTTCTTCTTCATAAAAGAGATCGATGGTACCGAGTGAGAGAGATGATGAGAGAGGGGGGGAAAGGGAGGGAGGGAGTGGGAGAGAGGGAGAGAAGGAGGGAGAGAATGGATGGATGAGAGATAAGGGATACAGAGATGATGGATGATAGATGATAGATAGATAGATAGATAGATAGATAGATAGATAGATAGATAGATAGATAGATAGATAGATAGATAGATAGATAGACAGACAGACAGACAGACAGAAACAAAGGCAGGGAGGCAGGCAGAGATAGATAGATAGATAGATAGATAGATAGATAGATAGATAGATAGATAGATAGACAGACAGACAGACAGACAGACAGACAGACAGACAGACAGACAGACAGACAGATAAATTCTAAGTACCTTCTAGCAATCTCTTTCTGGACTATTATTATACTTGCAATTGTTTAATACCAGTAACCAATGGAGTGCCATGATCTACCATGAGTGAGACTTAAGGGTAGATTCTCTACCCTTCAGAAAATTCTCCGGTGTTGTTGCTGTCACTTATTCTTTCTTAAGCCTAGTCCCCATCTTCCACAATCTTCCATCAGAATATAGTGCAGGGTACCCATGGAAGTCAACAGCTAGAGGTCAAAATCCAGGAGACTGCCTCCCAGGATCCAAGAAGAGCAGGTAGCCAACCCATAGATCATGGCCATGGACACAACAGAAACCACCTTCCAACTCAATCTTTGAGACATTTTTAAAAACGTAACCTGCTTTTCTCCTGTCCTGCTTCCACTTGGAATTTTATTTCAAGTCATTTCAGAACATCTGATTCTTCTCCACCCCAATTAACTGCTAATTTGAAAGCAGTGCTTCATCATGCATGCAGATTCTCTCCTGGATAATTTTGTCCTTCCAAATGCTGTTAGTTCCCAGTCAACAGATGCTACCAGCACCCCGCTCACCTTTCCTTAGGATAGATAACAAAGCTTTTGAACATCTCTTTCCATCTCAGAGACGTGATAGCTTTCAGTTTAGTCTCAACTGCTCTCTGAAGGAGTGATAATTCTAAATGTTTTTTTAATCAGATGATTCATTGAAATCAAATTGATTCATGACAAACAATGATGAGTTTTGAGGATGAACGACCCTGGTTTAGTGTTCTGATGGTTTGCAAACGCTGTGACTGGCATCTTGGGAGACAGAGTGAGTTGCATTGTGATGTACTTCTTGGAATCTTACGGGCAACTGAAAAGGGACAGATTGGGTTCCTTATGAACTTGGCAAACTAATCTCTGATTGGTTCATGTTACAAGAAAGTTCCTGCTTCTTGATTGGTTCCTCCTATAGGTAGGCCAAGGGTCTTCAAACTTGGCACATTTAAGACTTGTGGACTTCAACTTCCAGAATTCCTGAGCTATATGACTGGAGGAGGAGTTCTGGAAGGCTGAAGTCCATAAGTCTTCAAGCTGTCAAGTTTGAAGACCACTGAGGCAGACTTTGGATTGCTGTATTTTGAAGATATTCCATGAGACGGAGAAAAGGGGATTGACCTATTCTCCCAAGCTCTCAAGGCAGGACATGAGATAACGTGTGGAAGACAATTAAAGAGGGATCCAACCTAGAACTAAGGAGAACAACTATTTAGTCGAACAGCTTGACTCCAGAAGTTGTGGGTTGTTCCATCACTGGAGGATTTCAGGAAGAAACCGGGCAGCCATTTGTTCAGATGGTCCAATTGAAGCAGCTCCAAAGAACTCCAAAAAATCCATAAGACACCACTGCTTTAAGGCCCAGCTGGACTGCAGTGATGAGAAACAAGTTTTGCTGAAGAAAATTCTTTTTAAAACTTTCCTGGCTGAATTTTGATAAATATGTTTTTGGGGGTTTTTTTTGGTCTTGCTATTCTTTGAATGCTTGTCAAATAATCACCAAGCAGTTATTCTGCATTTGACATCCTGTGACTTTTGATATTTGGCAATATTGGATAAGCTGATGAGTAAACTTTATGCCGGGTATTTTTGTCTGCATAAGAACGTCGGTGCACAATGGCATTTCATACCCGACAGTACCTTGGCATATGTGTGTGGTTTTTTTTAAGGTTGGATATCCAGCAGTATAAAGCATCTGACATTTGAAAGGAGAAAAGAAGAGAAAGAAACGGAAAGTTTGAAGAGGTGAACAATAGATTTCACAATGTCTTTATTTAAGATCACTTATGATGGAGAGCTCTGTTATCTAATTAGTTTATCACAAAGGGACGTTGCAAAATACAATGGGCTTATCAAATATTTTGGTTTGCTGTTGAGATTTTCCCTTTTGTTATCATGAATTCAGGTCATAGGAAATACCACCAGAATGAAGTTGGAGTCATTCCAAAGTTATTGTCACTTCGGGGGAATTAATTGTTCATCGCGGCAGGCTAGAAACTGGGAGACGGTGAGTTCTAGTTCCACCTTAAGCATATGAAAGCCAGTTGGATGACTTTGGGTCAATCACCAGGAGACAGTGACTTCTAGTCCTACCTTAGGCTTGAAACCAGATGACTTTGAGCCAATCACCAAGAACACGGTGAGTTCTAGTCCTTCCTTAGCATGAACACCAGTCTCTGATTGGTTTACAATGTAGCATATTGACCCCAACAATCTGGGTCCTCATTTTACTGACCTTGGGAGGGTGGAAGGCTGAGTCAACCTTCCTTCAGGATCGAACTCCAGCCTGTAGGCAGAGTTAGCCTGCAATATTGCCTTCTAATCGCTGTATCACCAGGACATCTGAAGTTAGGCTTCAGAGGTCACTGTGGATTTCCCTAACAGATTAACAGAGTAGGAAGGGACCTTGTAGGTCAGTTATTGTTGTTCAGTTGCTAACACAGGTCCAACTCTTTGCAACCCCATAGACCATAGGACACCTGGCCATCTGTCCTCCACGCTCTCCCAGAGTTTACCCAAATTCACATTCAACCAGAAACAGCACTGACCCTCAACCAACCCATGCAAGCCGCCCCCCCCACAAAAAAAAACAAAACAAACCCAAAAACAAACCATCACTTCACCTCCATAAGCTCCCTAAGATGAGAGCTTCTCTTTGGTGGTGGGTGGAATATGTGGTGCACCCAAATATTTCCTATTTTCTTTTCTTGAGAAACAAGAAAATCATTTCCTTGACACGGCTGACATGCTGAGATTGTGATATTTTGACAACTATACGGGCAATGGTTAATGTGTTGGTGTTAGTTTCAAGCAGCTTTGAAAGGTTTTCTAAGGATCTGTTGAAGGTGTGTAGAGTCTCTTCCTGCCTTACATTTAAGTCTTTTTTTTTTCCTGGTCAAAGCCTCCGTTGGGTCAGCAGCTACCTCCACAAGGTAAGATTCTCTTTTATCCTTGTTATATTGGAAAATAAATGAGCTGGACTCACACTATCAGGGAGCTTGTCATTAAAGGAATATTTGTTTTCTCTCTCTCTCCCCTGCAGTTTCTATCAAAGGCTTAAGTATAAGAGGTTATATCTGTTTTTTATCTCCCTTACGTGTTAACTTGGAAATGGAAGAAGAGGAAGCCAGAACCAATATTTTATCTGGGTATATGCTCTGGAAGGGTAGTTAGCATCGTTCAAGGGTGTGTGTGGTTTTTTTAATTTTTTTTATTTTTAATAACAAACATAGACAAACATAAACATAAAACAACAAATAAAACATATATGTATACGTACATACGTACATGCATATATATATCCAAGTTCCCTTCCAACTCTGTTACTCTGTTATTCTGTCATTTATATATCATCTATGAATCTGTCTATCTATCCATTATCTCTCATCCATCCATCCATCCTCTCTCTTTTTACTATCATCTCTCTGTGTCTGTCTGTCTCTCTGTTTCTCTCTCTCTCTCTCTCTCTCTCTCTCTCTCTCTCACACACACACACACACACACTTTCTCTATATCATCTATAATTTATCAATCTCTTTCTTGCAGAAGAAGCTTCTCCTAAGGAAGCTAGCTGTAACTGAAGAGGAGTTTGCCACTTTCCCATGTAAGACTATTCTGCTTCTGGATTATCTCTGTCCATCCAGATTGATTGTTGGTCTCTTTGGGACAGGAAAGGATGTAATAAGTACTACCTAACCCTTGATTGAAAAATGCTGTACCATTGGACATTCCTTGGCCCTGACTTGGCCCTGACTCCTTGATTCTTTATCCAATAATGTTCAACAGTGGAAACTTACTGGATTCTGTCTCAGTACAGACTAGATCAACATTCTTGCCTGCAGTGATGTCTTCTCCATTTGTATGTGACCCTCAGCCTCACCTCCTGTCCCTGTCAATCCAATTTCAAAGATCTCATTGAAAGTTGGGTGGGAAGCAGTGAGGCTTTGGAATTAAATTCACTGACAAGAATAATTTGGGTAGAATGGAGTCAGAGAGAAACTCCAAATTTCATTCTCGTATCGATATTCTTTCTCTTGTGTTCTGAGGCATTTCCTTCCCTTCCCGCACAACCGATTGCGAGAGTGGACACTGATCTGTTTTGACAATGGTCAGAATTAATTGCTCGCAAACAACTTTTGAAGTTAGGCTGAGGGCCTCAAATTACCCATCCTTGACCTAGAATATCATTACATAGATACTCAGATGTTGGAATAGGTTGGTCTTTCTGCCTTCAAAAATCTTCATTCCTTCATGTTAACTTCTTAACTTGGCAAATTCTACAATGTATTCCTCTTAAGACATCTCATTAAAAAATTATCCTGCCTGAACAATAATTTCATCTATTTTTTATCCATTCAGTCCACTTCTCCCCATGCGTGGGTCTCCCTCAAAATGTTCTTGTAGGGTCTTTCAAATGATTGAAGCCTTCCAATATTGGAAGGGCTGCCACAAAGAAGAGGGGATCAACCTATTTTCCAAAGTAACTTAGGGCAGGACAAGAAATAATCAGTGGAAGCTTATCAAGGAGAGAGCCAACCTAGAATTAAGGGGAAATTTCCTGGAAAATGAGAAAAAAAGAATGTAGAATGGCTTGCCTCCGGACATTATGGGTGCTGCATCAATGAAAGTTTTCGAGCTGGACAGCCATTTGTCTGAAATGGTATAAAGTCTCCTGCTTGAGCAGAAGATTAGACTAGAAGACCTCCAAGGTCCCTTCCAACCAGTGGTGGGATTCAAATTATTTTACTATCGTTTCTGTGGGCGTGGCTTGGTGGACGTACCAGGGAAAGGATACTGTAAAATCCCCATTCCCTTCACACCCCACTAACCTGCTTTCCAGCTCCGTTCTCCTGTGCAGGGCAACCAAAGAAGACCCAGCCAGTCATCTGGGACTCAATGGGAGGTGGAGAATAGATAGGGGCAGGGCCAGTCAGAGGTGGGATTTGCCGGTTCTCCAAACTACTCAAAATATCCACTACTGGTTCTCCAGAACTGGTCAGAACCTGCTGAATACCACCTCTGCTTCCAACCCTGTTATTCTGTTATGATATTTTTGAGCATGGAAATTCAGCTGGAAAGGGGTGAGCTGGGATGATAGAAGAAAAGTCAACTTTGTTGGTAGAACTCCTGCCTTGGACATGAGGTTGGACTAGAAGATCTTCAAGGTACCTTCCAACTACGTTATTCTGTATTGTGATTGGAACACAGAAGACTATCTCCCATCCCCCAGAGCAGCACTGATGCCTACTTCTTTTCTCCATTCTGTTGGACCAAAGACATCATTTTGGACCAAAGACATGAGCTACGGTGGTGCAGTGGTTAGAGTGCAGTACTGCAAGCTACTTTGGCTGCCTGCTGGCTGCCTATAATTTGGCAGTTCGAATCTCCCCTGAGGTTGACTCAGCTTTCCATCCTTCCAGGGTGGGTAAAATGAGGACCCAGATTGGTGGGGGCAATATGCTGACTCTGTAATCCACTCAGAGAGGGCTGTAAAGCACTGTAAAGCGGTATAAAAGTCTAAGTGCTATTGCTATTGATATTTTGTTCCCTCTTTTGGAGCTCAGCACATATGAAATGCAGATGGAGATAACCAACCCTGCAGCAGAAAAAAAAAAACAGCCACAGCAATAGCTTTTGTTGAAGAATCTCTTCCAAGTCTATCGTTTTGTGCACAACATCTTTTACGATGTAAATTACTCTTGTGCCTTTGCTAACATCCTTCTTCCTGGCCTTTGCACAAATAGAAATGCCACTGCTTGACTGCAGTGATGGTAAGGAGAAACTGAGCAAAGGAGTGGGGGGAAAAAGGACGATTTGGTTGTCACAATATAGAAAACTTTGAGACTCTGGAAAGAGTGCAGAGAAGAGCAACAAAGGTGATTAAAGGGCTGGAAGCTAAAACATATGAAGAATGGTTGCAGGGATTGGGGATGTCTAGTTTAATGAAAAGAAGGAGTAGAGGTGACATTTCCTGATGCTCTGTTGTTAAATTAGGACGGTGGCAGGAACTGGGTTTATCTAGTCTAGCGAAAAATAGGACTAGGGGTGACATGATGACAGTGCTTTAATATTTGAGGGGATATCACAAAGAAGAGGGGGGCCCAACCTATTCTTTAAAGCAAGAGAAGGCAAGAGAAGAAACAATGGATGGAAACTAATCAAGGAAAGAAGCAACTTAAAACTAAGGAGAAATTTAATATCAGTTGAAACAATTAGCCAATGGAATGGCTTGCTTCTAGAAATTGTTTGGGCTCCAACATTGGAGGTTTTAAGAAGAGACTGGACAGCCATTTGTTTGAAATGCTATAGTGATTAGACTAGAAGACCTCCAAGGTCCCTTCCAACTTTGTTAGTCCGTTGTGATGTTTCTGAGCATGGAAATGCAGCTGCAAAGGGGTGAGCTGGGGTGATAGACCAGAAGAAAAGTCAACTTTGTTTATGGGACCTGAAAGAAAGCAATTGATGCCCCCTGTGAATTCTGATGGAGCCACAGCCTCTTGCACATTGATTGTCCCATTCATCACACAGGAATGCTTTCACGGTTTTGGCTTCTGTTGGGATTAATGGAGGCCCTTTTGACAGCACGAGAGCATCTTTTATAGACTGGGTATTTCACACCCATACAAAAACAGTTGAAGCCAATTTGAATGGAAATGTCAGCGCCCAGCAGTAGGGCAACAGGAACAGAGAGAAACTTGGTCTGAATTTTAACAGGGGCTGAGGTAATTCATACAGACCCTGAACTAATACATAGATTAAGAGCAGAGAGTGTAAAAATAGCCTTTCTGGAACAAAGAAAAGATTCACCTTCTGCTAGCTGTTTGTTGGTGGCCGATCCATGCTCATGGGGCATTAACAAGTAGACTTGTTACTTGTTAAATAGAGATGCACAATTCTCCTCCTCTAATTTATGGGGAACTTAACTGGGCTGCAATAATCTGAACCACCCATAGGTGGTGGCAAAACCCGAGTTTCCATATCTCGTGTCTGCTACCTAGTGGTCACAGATGATTTTGCAATTTTATAATGGATCTTCCTACTTCCTGCCGTCACAACATCTCCTTGGTCATATGATCAGCATTCAGGTGCTTGGCAACCAGTATATATTTACAGGGTCATTTGTAACCTTCCCAACTGGCTTCCAACCAGCAAAGTCCATGGGGGATTCACTTAACAACCTCCTGAGTTACTTAACCACTGCAACGTTTTGCTTAACAACTACGGCACGAAAGGTCATAAAATTGGGAGTGACTCATTCAACAACTTACCATGCTTAGTAACTGAAATTTTGGTCCCATTTGTCGACATAAGTCAAGGACTACTTCTAATACAGGTCTTCTCCACAACCTTTTCTGCAGAGCATTCATACAACTCAGGGTCAAGTTATATTGGTATTTGGGGAGAAAGGTAAAATTTCCACAACTTTGTATTTTCCTCAGTACTGTCTTATATCTAAGAAAATTCATCCATGTGGTATGGTGGTATTATTATTATTATCCTTCATATCTACTCTACTAACTTCTCTTAATTGTAACTTATGGTTATTATCACTCTGTTGCTTTGCATGTACACTGAGAGCTTCTGCACCAGAGACAAATTCCTTGTGTGTTTAACCAAACTTGGCCAAATAAATTATTCTGTTCCATTCTGTTTCATTCCTCTCCATTCCATTCCATTCCATTCCACATTTTCTATTCTGTTCTGTTCCACTCCATTCCACTCCACTCAATATTTTCTGTTCTGTTCTGTTTTGCTTCAGTACATTCCACTTCACTCCACATTTTCTGTTCTGTTCTGTTCTGTTCTGTTCTGTTCTATCCTATTCCTTGTGTGTTCAATCAAACTTGCCCAATAAAAAATTATATGCTATGCTGTGTTGTGCTGTGCTGTGCTGTGCCGTGCCATTTGTTGTGCCGTGCCATGTCGTGTCGTGCTGTGCTGTGCTATGCTAGATCCACCATATATTCTCCCAGGAAAGCTACCAAAAAACCTTAAAACTCTCCCCCAAACTTTCCTTCTTTCTGAGGACCATCTTATTCCACCTGTATTGAGCAGTGCTGAGATTGTGCCAACAATTGAAGTGTAACCATATGAAGTGCCTATTTATAAGAAACAGTTGCTGGCATGGCAATCACATTTTGTCCAGTACCTTTATAGCAATTAAATGATTTATGAGACAATCGGCAAGAGACGTAGAAACTTGTCTCAGATGCTAGAAACACGAATACCGCTGAAAATTCTTCAAGGCTTGAATTCTTCCTTCCTTCTTCCTTCCTTTTTTCTTTCTTTCTTTCTTCCTTCCTTCCTTCCTTCCTTCCTTCCTTCCTTCCTTCCTTCCTTCCTTCCTTCCTTCCTTCCTTCCTTCCTCCCTCCCTCCCTCCCTCCCTCCCTCCCTCCCTCCCTCCCTCCCTCCCTTCCTTCCTTCCTTCCTTCCTTCCTTCCTTCCTTCCTTCCTTCCTTCCTTCCTGTAGTGCAATTGTGATCGTGGTGGTGGCTGCTTATGAGATTTCTCAGGTTCCTAGATTGAAAACCAGTATTTAGAAATTGTTCTTGCTGTCTCCGTCGGCTGTTATCCTGGGGAAGTATCACTAAAACAGAATAACAGAGCAGTAAGGGACTTTGGAGGCCTTCTAGTCCAACCCTCTGCTCAAGCAGGAGACCCCCTACCATTTCAAACAGATGGCTGTCCAATCTCTTTTTGAAACCTCCGGTGATGAAGCACCCCAACTTCTGAAGGCAAGCTTTTCCTCTAGTTAATTGTTCTGACTGTCAGGAAATTCCTCCTTAATTTTACGTTGCTTCTCTCCTTGATTAGTTTCCATCCATTATTTCTTGTCTGACCTTCAGTTGCTTTGGAGAATAGGTTGACACACACACACACACACCCTCAGTGACAGCCCCTCAGATATTGGAATACCAGAGAAACAGATCAACACAATAACGACCCCCATTCTTCTTTATTCCTCCAAGGAAGGTTTCCAGGTTGTACACACCTACTGTGCATGCATTGGGAATAGTGAAACCCATTAACAGATTGTTAATGTGACTTGGTAACAGACCAAGCTGAGGCTTTTTAAAAAACAATAAAACTTCCCAATCAATCTGATGTGTAACTAGGCACTGATGGAGCCTTTTCCAAGCCAGGAGAAAACTGCTTAGGGATTAATCTCCAGTCTCAGCAGCCTAACTGGCTTCCATGGGTAGATATTGCGAAAATGCTTAATGGCTGAACCTTGGAGACACTTTTTGGAATGCGGAATTTTCATCCCTGATGGTGCTGGAATTAAAAGCTTTAATCATACACAAGGCAACAGGCAGGTAATTCTCCCTTCCACTTTAATGCCCAAGGCTGCCTGGAATGGCGAGGCTGGTGGCCAGTAATTTGATAAACAAACAAGCAAGAAAATAAATAAACAAACCATTAGATAAATGAAAGGCTTTTTGTACCTAATGATTTTGTTGCCACACTGGCTCCTGTTGATTAGGTGTGAATCCTAGTTATTTGCTTCCTCCCTCCCTCTCTCCCTCCCTCCCTCCTGCCTTCTTTCTTTCTTTCTTTCTTTCTTTCTTTCTTTCTTTCTTTCTTTCTTTCTTTCTTTCTTTCTTTCTTTCTTTCTTTCTTTCTTTCTTTCTCTCTCTCTTTCTTTCTCTCCTCTCTCCTCCTTCCTTTCTATCTCCTTTCCCCACCTCTTTTATTTTCCTTCCTGTCTTCTCCCTCCCTCCCTCCCACCTTCCTTCTTTTTTTCTTTCTCTCTCAATTTCTCTGTCTTTCTTTCTTTACTCTCTTCTCTCTTTCTCCCATTCCTTTCTTTCTCTTTCCTTCTCTTTCTTTTTTCTATCTTTTCTCTTTCTCACCCTTTCTAACCTTCTTTTTTTTCTTTCCTTTCTTCCTTTCTTTTTTCTTTCTCTCTCAATTTCTCGGTCTTTCCTTCCTCTCTTCTTTCTTTCCCTCTCCCATTCTCTCTTTTTTCAATCTCTATAGCTTCTCTGATAATTCTGTAGCTGGGGTTTTCTATAGTGGCTAGGGTTTTGGTGCCATTGAAGTTGATGCTATAACCTGTGGCTTTCATGTGTTGGACTAGTGAGGAAGTGTGTTCCAGCTTTTTTACTGCATTTTTGTGTTCATCCAGGTGGGTACTTATTCTTCTATTGGTCTGTCCGATGTATGTGGTAGGGCATGATGCGCAGGGGACTTCATATATGCCTTGGTTTTCCAGGTCAATTTTATCTTTGGGGTTTCTTAGGATGGCTGCTATATTTCTGTCTGTTTTGAAGGCAGTCTTGATGTGATGCCTGTGTAGTATCTTACTGATTTTGTCTGTAGTACCTCTTATCTAGGGCAGGACAGCTGTTCCATAGGTCTGTTCATCTTCTAGGTCTCCATTATGTCTCAGTGTGTTTTTGTGGATCAGGCCTGTGATTTTGCTTTTGTGGAAGCTGTTGGCTATCAGTACTTTAGTCAGGGTGCATAGTTCAGTTTTTTTGTGTGTCTTGTCTGCCAGGCGTTTGGTTCTGGCAATTAGTGTTTTGGGCCATGGAGTTTATCTGTGCTTGGTGGTGATGGGATTGGGCATTGAGGTAGCGGTTGGTGTGTGTTTTCTTCTGGTATACGGTGTGTCCTAGTGTGCTGTCTGTTTTATTGTACATTAGTACATCTAGGAATAGTAGTTGCTTGTTTGTTTCCATTTCCATGGTGAACTTGATTTTGGGGTGTGTGCTGTTTAGGTGTGTTAGGAAATTGTTTATATTTTCTTTTCCATGGGGCCAAATCACAAATGTGTCATCAATGTATCTTAGCCATAGTTTGGGTTTGTGGGTGGCATTGGCTAGGGCTCTGGATTCAATTTCTTCCATGAACAGGTTTGCAATGATGGGTAACAGTGGTGATCCCATAGGGGCTCCTTCAATTTGCTTGTATCTTTGTCCTTTGTCTATAAAATATGTGTTGGTTAAGCAGTGTTCTGCTAGTTCCATAAGGTGTTTGGGTGGTTGGTATTTATTTTTGATGATTTCTAGGGTTTCTTTTATCAGGACTTGAGAGAATAGTGAAGCCACGTCAAAGCTTACAAGCAGATCTTTTTCTTCCACGTTTAGGTCTTTGATCATTTCCAAGAGGTGGTATGAGTTTTGTACATGTAAAGCTGCTGCTTTAGCATGGGGCTGTAGCTGCTTTGCTAGGTTTTTGACTAGGTTTTGTAGTCGTGTTCCTCTGGAGCTGACTATGGGTCTGAGAGGTATGCCTTCTTTGTGTAATTTTGGGAGGCCATATAGTTTGGGGCATCTGGAAGATTTTTCTCTTGGGATGATCGTCTGTTGGATCTCTTTGCTCATGTGGCTGGTTATGATTTTCTTCTTGGTTATTTTTTCCAGATATGTGGCTGGGTCTGTGTTTATGGGCTTGTATGCGGAGTCTTGGAGTAGGTCTCTCAAGTTGGTTTCGTAGTCTTTTCTATCCATTACTACTGTGGCATTACCTTTATCTGCTAGAAGTATGATTATACTGCTGTCGTTCCTTAGGGCTTGCAGGGCTTTTAGTTCCTCTTTGTGTAAGTTGCTTTGTGTAAGTTGGGTGGTTTGCTTATGCATAGGATGTTAGTGACTCTGTGTCTTATTCTATCAGCTTCATCTATATTCATCTGTGGAGCTCGTTCCCGAGTAGAGACATTTCAGTTCTTTTCAGGATACGTTTGGTAGCTGCTGTGCTGTGATGAAATGTTAATTAGAAGATATATATATATATATATATATATATATATATATATATATATATATATATATATATACATACACACACACACACACACACACACACACACACACACACACACACACACACACACACACTTAAATTATTTGGTCATTTTTTTAAGCAGATAGTTGATCAGAGGGATAATGTAGCATCCTCACTTTGCAAAACAGGCCTGATACGTTCCCTATTTTCTGCTAATTAAAATCACACAATTCTTAGTGAAAGGAGTCGGAGGGGAAGAAAGATAAAGATTCTTTCTTTCGTCTCTCTCTTATTTTTTATTATACTGCTTGGGTTCATTTTAAAAAAAAAACAAAAAACCTGGTTTAAAAGAAAATAAAGGTCAGCCGTTAATTAGCAGCTTTCTGAAAGTATCCATTAATATTACATAAATTACAGGCTCAAAAAATCCAATTAGTGGACCAAGTTGTATTGGAACTAAATACATCATTTAATTTGGGAGCTGCGGTATGAAATGAGTTCAAGGGTAGAAATCGATAGAGACTGGGAGAGAGAGAGAGAAAACACTGTGTGTCTGTTTGTGTGTGTTTGTGTAAATGTGTGTGTGAGACACCCTGCCTGATATTCCTTCTATTTCTGTCTCTTTGTGCAAAACTCCAAGTACACGGCAAAAACACTGTTCGAGGGGTAGACAAATTTGCTTTGCTTAAATGTCACAGGTACAAATACAATCATTCAAGTAGTGACCAAAATTACAAGGGGACTAAAAAAAAGTGACTTAAGACCAATTTTCACACTTAATGACCATCGCAGCATCCTCATGGTCACATGATCAACATTCTAAAACTTAGCAACTGGCATGTATTTATGACAGTTGCTGTCAGACCTGCTATAATTTAAACCTCTAAATAGAAGTGATCCTTAGTTCCATCTGTTGAGAAAGGTATAGTTTTATTAGTATTACAATAATGCATAGCCAGAATGGAGAATTGCATGCCCAAATCCCTAAATTCAATCTTTTTTGTCCCTTACTTTCCTCCCATTTCCAGTAACAGATAATTAGAGTTGGAAGGGACCTTGTAGGTCATCTAGTCCAACCCCCCACCCAAGTAGGAGACCCTACACCATTTCTGACAAATGACAGTGCAATCTTTTCTTGAAAGTCTCCAGTGATGGCGCTCATTCCCAACATTCCCAGCCAATTTCATAGAAGCAAAGGCAACAAGGGAAGCCAGATTCACTAAACAACATGATTCGCTTAACAACCATGGCAGGAAAGATCATAAAATGGGACATGGCTGACTTAACAATTGTCTTGGTTAGCAACGGCAGTGTTGTGGCTGCAAAATAAGAATGACCTCTACCATTATTCAGATTGTGTTTCTGTTATTGTGGATCACACAAGGGTTTTCCAAAGATGGTAAAAGAATTGACCTCCACCCTACAATGTGTACTTTATAGGTGTTCCTCATCTTACGACCACATCGGTATCCGAAATTTCAGTTGTGAGTCAAGCACCACTGGATTCAATTTTGCAACTGTTTTCATGACACTTGTAAAGAGAAGCCCTGTGGTCATTAAGCAAATGAGCACAGTTGGTCAGGAATAGCCAATATCCAGAAGACAAGCTCAGGATCCAAAAAGATCTTGATAATCTTGAACAACGGGGTCTATCCAATAAACATCAATTTTAATGTGGAAAAACGCAAAGTTTTAAATTAGGCAAGAAAAACTAAAGGTATAGATTAGGTGAGATCTGGCCAAAAACAGTAACTGTGAAAGCGATGTTGGAATCCTAGTGGATGATCACTTGAATATGAGCCAAAAGTGGGTGGCGGCAGCCAAAAAGGTTAATATAATCCTGGTTTGTATAAGCAGAGGCATAGAATCAAGATTATGTGAAGTATTAGTTCTGCTTTACAAAACCACACCTGGAAGATTTCAACCAATTTTGGTCACCACACTAAAAAAAAAACAAGAGACTTTGGAAAACAAGAGACTTTGGAAAAAGTTCAGAGAAGAGCAACTAAGATGATCAAAGGCCTGGAGAGTAAACCAGATGAAGAATGTCTGCAGGATTTGGGTTTGGCTAGTCCAAAGAAAAGAAGAATTAGCGGCGACATGATAGCAGTCTTCTAGTATTTGAGGGGCTGCCAGAAAGAAGAGGAAGTCAACTTATTCTCCAAAGCACCTGAGGGCAGGACAAGAAACAACAGATGGAAACCACTCAAAGAGAATCAACATAGAATTGAGGAGAACCTTTTTAACAGAGAGGGCAATTAACCAGTGGAATAGCTTGCCTTCAGAAATCATGGGTGCTCCATCATGGATGTTTTTAAAAAGAGTGTAGACAGTCACTTATCTAAAATGATATCAATTATCCTGCTTAAGCAGGAAGCTGGTCTAGAAGACCTCCAAGGTCCCTTCAAGCTCTATTCTATTCTATTCTATTCTATTCTATTCTATTCTATTCTATTCTATTCTATTCTATTCTATTCTATTCTTTTCCATTCTATTCCATTCCATTCCATTCCATTCCATTCTACCCTACCCTGCTCTGCCCTACCCTACCCTACCCTACCCTACTCTACTCTACTCTACGCTACTCTACTCTAGACCAATTTTATTTCAGAAGCTTCAAGAAGCTTCCATTTCATATGAGGTATTCAGCCAGTTCTGACAGGTTCTGGAGAACCGGTAGCAGAAATTTTGAGTAGTTCAGAGAACCAGTAAATACCACCTCTGGTTGGCCCTGTCCTATCTATTCTCTGCCTCCTGAGTCCCAGCTGACCGGATAAGTCTTCTTTTGTTGCCCTGTACAGGAGAACGGAGCTGGAAAGCAGGTTAGTGGGGTGGGGAGGGAATGGGGATTTTACAGTATCCTTCCCCTGCCATCTCCATCAAGCCACACCTACCAAGCCACACCCACAGAGCTGGTAGTTAAAAAAAAATTGAATACCACCACTGTTCCATTTGTCCCTTAAGATATCCTTTATGTGACCTTTGGGAAATTGTCGTGGTAGAGCACAACACAAAGGAATAGAGAAAGTTTAAAAAAAAAGAAAGGAAGAAAGAAAGCAGAACCTGGTAACTACAAATTGATCAGCCTGACACAAAGACCAGGCAATGGCTTATTAATCATTCTGTTTGTGAGCATTGAGACAAGAAGGCACCACTTGGTGTTAGCCAGCATGCTTCATCAAGGACCCTCATGCCAGACTAACCCACATCTCCTTGTTTGATAGAGTGACCTCTTTAGTCAGCTGCAGGAATGGAGTGGAGATTGTGTATCTTGTCTTCAGCAAAGCATTTGACAATATCTCCCATTAAATCCTTGTAGGAGAGAAGACAAAATACTTCCGTCCGTGTCTTTAGATGGAGCTGCAGATCTGATCGAGCAATCGTAGCAAAGAGGGGAAACAAATATTAGTGGTTCTACCTCAAGCTAGAGTGGAAATAATCTACCAATCTATTGTGATCGTTCTTTTTCGCCACGTTAATAAAGTACTCAAACTATACAATATGGTTATGAAACTTGTAGGCCAGAAAATGATGTTTATTTGATATAAGATTCACATCCTGCCTCTATTTCAGACTGTATGACACAAGGTTCATCATCCCTCTGCTTGCTATTTCCCCCACAAGGTCAAGATTTAGGAGGATCTTGACAAACGGAGACAATGGACAGAAATCAACAAGATGAATTTCAGCAGGACCTCCATTGGGGGAGGAAAAATCAAGACACAAAAAGAGGTCGAATGGGAGAGCATCAAATGTGAAAAGGATCTGGGTTTCTTGGGTGGATCATAAGTGAGCCAACAAACCAATGCAGCTATTTAAAAAAAGCAATTGCAACTCTGGGATGCATCAGAAGAAGTATAACATTAAATGAGAATCAGAATTGAGCTGGAAGGGACCTTGGAGGTCTTCTAGTCCAGCCCCCTGATCAAGCAGAAGTTCCTAATCATAATTCACACCTAGAATACTGCATCCAGTTTTGGTCACCACACTATTTAAAAAAAGTTCTCCAGAAAGAGCGTAGAGAAGAGCAACCGAGATGATTAGGGGACTGGAGGCTAAAACATACAATGAACAGTTGCAGGAACTGAGCATGGCTATGTTTACTGAAGAGAAGGACCAGGGGAGACATGAGAACAATCTTCCAATACTTGAGAGGCTGCCACAGAAAGGAGCGGGGATCAAGCTATTTTCCAAGGCACCCGAAAGTCAGACAAGGAATAATGGATGGAAACTGAACAAGGAGAGATTCAACCTGGAAATAAGGAGAAATTTTCTGACAGTGAGAACACTCAACCAATGGAACAGAAGTTGCCTTCGGAAGTTGTGGGAGCTTCATCACTGGAGCCTTTCAATGGGAGATTGGATTGCCATTTTGTCACAAATGGGGTAGGGTCTCCCGTTTGGGTGGGTGGGTTGGACGAGATGACCTATAAGGTCCTTTCCAACTTTGATTATCTGTTATCTGTCACTAACTTAACAACTACAGTGATTCACTTAACAATGATGGAAAGAAAGGTCGTAAAATGGGGGAAAAAATTACTTAACAGAAGTTTCCTTCAGAAGTTGTGGGAGCTTCATTACTGGAAGCTTTCAAGAAGAGATTGGACTGCCATAGGTCAGAAATGGTGTAGAGTCTCTTGCTTGGATGGGGGGGTTTGAATTAGATGACCTACAAGGTCCCTCCTAACTCTGTTAAACCATTAATCACCTCAACTCCATTGGCATTGACTAGACCACCACTAATCAATTGCAAAAGACAGCTTGACTCAGAACAATTTACATCCTAAGACAATACATTTAAGACCATGAAACATCCACATCTACCTATCCCAGGACCTTGGGAAGGACTGGATAGGTAGATAAAAATACTAAATGCCAGTCTGAACATCTGGCTGACTGTGCAAACAACAACAGCAACAACAACAACAACAACTTACAAACTAGTCTACCCACGTTTTCTGTGCTTAAGTTTAGAAAATGTATTAGATCTGGCTGAGTTAATCCAGATGACCACTATAGAGGAAGAAATATGGTTTTTTAAAAAAAGCTATAGTCTTTGCTGTCACATAGAGGCATCTGAATTTTGGGGGACATCAGATTTTATAAACTTACAGTGGGAAAACAGCTTGAGTCAGACTCTTTTGACTCTTTTTGCATGAGTCAAAAAGAGGGCTGTGAAAATATTGACAGACCCCTCACATCCCAGACATAAATGTTTCAACTCCTGATGCTATAGAGCACTGCACACCAGAACAACTAGACAAAAGGACAATTCCCCCCGAATGCGCTCAGTCTACTAAACAACTAATTCCCATAACACTGTCAAACCATTTACTTAGCCTGCATTAATATTCTTCTTCTCATCTTTCCTATTCCTATTTCCTTTTCTATTTATGACTCTAACTTTGTTGATTGTATCTTTATTATTTATATTATTTTATTTAGTTTCCTAGTATGATTTATGTTGATTGCTTAGTTAGTATCCTATGACTATCACCGTGTTGTATCTTATGATTTATGATGAATGCACTTTTATGATGACTGTGATTATGATTTATCACTTATAGCTTTTATGTTTTACACTGAGAGCTCATACACCAAAGACAAATTCCTTGCGTGTCCAATCACACTTGAAATTATATTCTGTTCTATTATATTCTAAGAATTATATTCTATTCTATTTCTATTTCTATTATTTCTATTTCTATTTGACTCAACTCGACTCAACTCTTACTCTTGAATGATTTGCCTTCTAGTCTAGTTAGTCTAGTCTACCATATCCTACCCTACCCTACCCTATCCATTCTTATTCTATTCTATTCTATTCTATTCCATTCCATTCCATTCCTCTCTTCTCTTCTCTTCTCTTCTCTTCTCTTCTCTTCTCTTCTCTTCTCTTCTCTTCTCTTCTCTTCTCTTCTCTTCTCTTCTCAATTTGTTCCATGTGTCTATCAGTGGATGTTTTGAACACTTTCTTTAAAATACCCAAGGTTCATCTTCATGATCTCAATGCAAAATGGAACTCAATCAATCTCTGGTTTCCTTTAAATGACACCTTGGTGTTTAATCCATTCATTTCCTAGGTTTGCTAACACCCTTTGGTGAAATAAGAGCAGGATGCCCCATCCGTTAGAGCTAACAAGTCAATAAAGTCATGTTTACATCACTGCTTTGTTGTCTTTATTGCAAAAGGAGTAGCTAGTTAGGGGAATGGAAAGAGCCTTGGCAAAGACATTATTTTTTTGGTACAATTAGACTGCATAACATCCATCTAGCATAATGACTGGAATTACAGAAGAAAACACATACTCTGAAGCATGCTAATGAGGAATGAGCGATGCCTATCTTCCTTAGCCAGCAACTGGGAAGAACAAGCTTAGACTTAGACTTAGAATAACTTTATTGTCAATTTAAATATACACTAATCGGCCTACATGAAAATGAAAGTTCATTGCATACATCTCTCAAAGGATCATTATCTCCAACATACACTATTGTACAATATGCACTATTATATTGTATGTGGGCTCCATCCTGCTCTGGTTTCACTGGCAGAACCAGGTTTTCAGTGCCTTCTGAATGAGTATTAGAATAGGGGCCATTCTAATCTCTTGGGGAATGAGATTCCAGAGAGAGGGAGCCACGACCGAGAAGACCCTTCTTCTGGGTCCCACCAGGTGTATCTTCCTCGGGAATGGGACCCCCTGCTTCCCCACTCTGATGGGTCAGGTAAATGTGACCGGCAAGAGACGGTCCCTCAGATAACCTGGTCCCAAGCCATGAAGGACTTTAAAGGTGACAACCAGCACTTTGAATTGCACCTGGAAGCAAATTGGCAGCCAATGCCATTTCCACAGAAGAGGTGATACATGGGCACACCAGGGTCTACGCAAAACCATGCGGGCTGCTGCATTTTGCACCAAATGGAACTTCCAGATGCTCTTCAAGGGCAGCCCCAACCCACAACTTGTTGTTGTTCTACTAGAACAAGGGTCTTCCAACTTGGCAAGTTTAAGACTTGTGGACTTCCCCCTACCCCCCACCCCAGAATTCCTGAGCTAACTTGACTGGAGGAGGAATTCTGGGAGTTGAAGTCCACAAGTCTTAAAGCTGTCAAGTTGGAAGACCCCTGGCCTAGATGGTCCTTTTACAGTCAGTCTGCTTAGAGAATTTTTGTCTTTCTGAATATTTTTCACTTATAGATTTATGGGTTGGTGTATTGGTGGTGTACAAGTAGTCCTTGACTTACAAATATTCCTTTAGAGCAGGGGTCTCCAATCTTGGCAAGTTTAAGACTTGTGGACTTCAACTCACAGAATTCCTGAGTTAACATGACTGGAGGAGGAACTCTGGGAGCTGAACTCCACAAATCTTAAACCTGTCAAGTTTGAAGACCCCTGTATTAGAAGGTTGTATGTAGCACATGAATAATCAAATCTTTTGGAGGGACATTGAAATAATTGACATGCACCAGTTGCAAAAAGAAGCCAGTGTATCAATCACGCTTTTTTTTCTAGCCCATTTAGTGTGTTTCCTCTGATTTACCAGTGACTGGTTGACCACAGTGCTTGGATAGACAGAAGACAAATTAACACGAGTTTAATTAAAACTCAAGACCTTCCATTCCTTTGAGGGTGTGACTAACTTCTTCTTACATGACAAGGATCCCCACAGATGTTCTGAAGGAATTATGTTTACCCCCCCCCAAAAAAAAAAAAAAAAAAAAACTACCCCAAACCCAACAACAACAACAGCCCAACATCCATCCACCCATGCAACACACAAACACAAATCCTTGTTTGGTAGCAACCCAAATTCCCTAAATAGCTGGTTCATCTACACAGGAATTTCTTTATATTGTCATTCTTAAGTACCTATGGGTTTTTTTCTGAAAGACAAGCCGTCAGTGGGGGAATGGAAACAGTTGTCTTCACTACCTCACAAAATTGTGGATGACAACATAAGGAAGAGAGAGAAATGGTGGGATTATACAGTAAACCCAATTAAAATACCAAGCTTAAGCATTCCACGGCCACACAATGTTTGCTTCCTTATGGGTGACATTTTTATTAGGAGTTCTGTAAGCAAGTTTGAGCAGCCCAGCAGATGGTGCATTTGGGACTCTTTCCAAAATAAAATAAAATTTTAAAATCTATGCAGGTTTCAGATCTGGCAAGCCCTTGGACTGCTCAATTTCCCAAAAGCTTTAGACAGCCTGGAAGGAGTGCAGACCCTGCCAAGAATGTTACATGGATGAATCCATGAAACCATAAAACATAGAATACAGTTGGACATAAGAGTCTTGCTGCTTGAGCAAGAGGCCTTAGACCATTTCAAATAAATTATTGTCCAGTCTCTTTTTGAAAGTGTCCAGTGCAGAGGTGGTATTCAGCCAGTTCTGACCAGTTCTAGAGAACCAGTAGCGTGAAATTTTGCTAGCAAATACCAGCTCTGACTGGCCCTCATCCCCATTTAGTCTCTGCCTCCCAAGTCCAAGCTGATCGGCTGGGTCTTCTTTGGTTGCCCTGCACAAGAGAATGGAGCTGAAAAGCAGGTTAGTGGGGTGGGGAGGGAATGGGGATTTTGCAGTATCCTTCCCCTGCCACGCCCACAAAGCCATGCCCACAGAACTGATAGTAAAAAAACTTTTGAATCCCACCACTGCTCCAGTGATAGAGTACTCACAGCTTCAGGAGTCAAGCTGTTCCACTGGTTAATTGTTCTCACCGTTAGGAATTTTTTTCCCTTAGTTTTAGGTTGCTTCTCTCTTTGATTAGTTTCCATCCATTGCTTTTTGTCCTGCCTTCAGGGGCTTTGGAGAAGAGATTGATCCTCTCTTCCTTGTGGCAACCCCTCAAATATTGGAACACCGCTATTATGTCTCCCCTAGTCTTTCATTTCATCAGACTAAACGTATCCAATTCCTGTAACCGTTCTTCATATATTTTAGTCTTCAGCCTGCTAATCATCTTTGTGGCTCTTCTCTGTATTTTTTTCTCTACCAGAAGTCAAACTAAAGAGTCAACATTTTCCCCTTTTAGCGAGATCTGTGTAATCAAACTGGCAGTTATTAAATTCATTGTGCCAATCCACAGATGAATATTGAATTTTACTTCCTGAACAAAGCAACTTATTTTCTTCCACTCTTTCTTTTCCCTCTCTGTATTTTCTGCTCAGTTCTTCCTCCAAAGATTCAGCTTTCATTGTCAATGCTTTAATGAGAACACGTGCCTATTATTAGATGTTCACACACTGTAAGACTAAAGACAAGGTAGGAAGAAATTGGATTACCTATAGAATCTGTTCCTTGTTAATTTCTCTCCCCTATCTCCCTCTGCCTTCTCCTTGTCAGTCATGTGTTTAGTAATTACAATGAACTGTGGTGCGAAGGGAACACTGATGTTTAC
This sequence comes from Pseudonaja textilis, assembly GCF_049901715.1. Taxonomy (NCBI): domain Eukaryota; kingdom Metazoa; phylum Chordata; class Lepidosauria; order Squamata; family Elapidae; genus Pseudonaja; species Pseudonaja textilis. Next base: position 251,599,544 of record NC_141991.1, read on the forward strand.
GTGAATAGAAAGAGGGGCCTCTTACAATATGAAAGTAATTAAAATAAATGAATAAATATACAGGAGAATGTCCTTGCAGAAACTATATGAGCAACCCAAATCAGGGAAGCTCATCATAATTGCAACAATAACTGTTTCCTATGACATTTTACATTTTACATTAGGATAGTTCTGAAAGACAGTAGGGCTTAAAGGGGAAGAGGCTGTGTTTCTCTTTCATCCTGTCCGGTAAACTTCCAATATTTGAGGGGCTGCCACAGAGGAGAAGGGGTCAATCTCGTTTCCAAAGCACACGAAGGCCAAACAAGGAATAATGGATGGAAACTGAACAAGGAGATAGATTCAACCTGGAAATAAGGAGAAATTTTATGACAGTGAGAACCATCAACCCATGGAACAGAAGTTGCCTTCGGAAGTTGTGGGAGCTTCATTACTGGAGGCTTTCAAGAAGAGACTGGACTCCCATCTGTCAGAAATAGTGTAGGATGTGCTTGGGCGGGTTGGACTAGATGACCTATAAGGTCCCTTCCAACTCTGTTAATGTGTAAACATAACCATTTTACTTGTTAATTGTTCTTACCCTTAGGAATTTCCTCCTTATTTCGAGATTGCTTTTCTCCTTGATTAGTTTCCATCCATTGCTTCTTGATCTGCCTTAAGGTGCCTGGAATAATAGAATGATCCCTTTTCTTAAAATCCCCTAGTGAAGGAGCACCTACAGTTTCTGGAGGCAAGCCATCCCACTAATTAATTGTACTCACAGTTAGGAAATTTCCTCTTAGTTCTAGGTTGCTTCTCTTATTGATTAGTTTCCATCCATTGCTTCTTTTCTTGTTTTACAAAGCACCAGAAAGAGCTATATTTATGTATTTACTTAAAATTATAAAAAGTGTACCTTCCGATTGCCAGACACCTGGGGCAATGTAGAGTCTGTCTGTCTGTCTGTCTGTCTGTCTGTCTGTCTGTCAAAAATGACTTAAATCAAAGCCAAAAATAAAAAAAAGAAGGGGAAGAGAAAGGAAATACAGTGATACATGGCAATAGAACTGCAGCAAAAGAACAAGGAAAACCTAGGCAATATTAAATATCAAACAACCAGAAGAACAAATCTCAGGTATAGAATAGGTGGTCCCTGGTTCAATGGTAGTAGTAAGTACAACAGAGACCTTAAAAGTCCTAGCAGACCATCACTTAAATATGAGCCAGCAGTATGCTTCAGCTGCTAAAAAAGTCAATGCAGTTCTGCATTGATAGAATCAATATCATATGAAAAACTAGTACCGATTTATAAAGCTTTGGTAAGACTACACCTAGAGTACTGCATCCAGTTTTGGTCACCATAGTATAAAGCAGATGTTGAGACTCTAAAAAGAGTACAGAGAAGAGCAACTAAGGTGATTAAGGGCCTGGAGACTAAAACATATGAAGAACAGTTGAAGGAATTGGGGATGTCTAGTCTAATAAAAAAAGAAGACACAATTAAAGACGTGAATATAAGCTTCTTCTTTTGGAGAGCAAGACAAGAAACAGTGGATAAAAACTAATCAAGGAGAGATTAGAACTAAGGAGAAATTTCCTAACAGTGAGAACAATTAACCAGTAGAACAGTTTGCCTTCAGAAGTTGTGGGAGCTCCATCATTGGACGCTTTTAAAAAGAGACAGGACAGCCACTTGTTTGTAATGGTATAGGGTCTCCTGCTCAAGTAGAGAGTTGGACTAGAAGACCTCCAAGGCTCCTTCCAAACTCTTTAATCCCATGTTCTTCAATAAAGCCATTTAAAAGCAAATCCTACCGAGCGGCTAAAGCCAACCTAAATTGTTCCTTGAAGTCTTCTGTCCTTCTGCAAAGGTTGATGGATGAATGTAACTTGCTGAGAATCAATGATACCTTTTAAAATAAGACATACAAGTGTCTTCGTTTAGAAGGCAGGAGTCAAACAGACAAACCTAGGAAGGAGATTCCTGGTTTATAACAAGAGATAAATGAAATAAATGAGTAGAATCTTGTTTTGCAAGATTGATCCAGTACTCAGCTGAGGCTGAAAAGAAGTTTATTGAGTAGAATGGACGGAGCTAGTTACTTCTGGAGTTGTTTTTCTTATGAAAAGGGGAGACACTCAACAGATGGTTACTAGGTTTCCAAACCAAACTAACCCAGGAAAAGAAGTACAGCCATTAATTGGAGATGAAAATAGAGTTAGCAAGTTAAAGATTGGAAAAGAGTATACAATAGAATAACAGAGTTGAAAGGGATCTTGGAGGTCTTCTAGTCCAACCCCCTACTTAGGCAGGAAATCCTACACCACTTCAGACAAATGGTTATCCAACATCTTTTTAAAAACTTCCAGTGTTGGAGCATTCACAATTTCTGGAGACAAGCTGTTCCACTGGTTAATTGTTCTAACTGTCTAACTTCTCTCCTTGATTAGTTTCCACCCATTGCTTCTTGTCCTGCCCTCAGGTGCTTTGGAGAATAGCTTGACACCCTCTTCTTTGTGGCAGCCCCTGAGATATTGGAACAGTAGAGAAAACGAAAATGCAAAGATTGTTAGTGAGCCACATAGGGCTTTGTAGACCCAATTAGATTCATGGATCAATTTTGTCTGATTCATGAATTAATATTGTCCATGAACAGCCTAAACATATTTCTTCTGTGCTCACAAATGGCAAGTATGTTGTTTCTTCCCTAAGCACCATTCGCCGTTTCAGAAAGCGCTGGGCTGAATATTGTAGGAGACCAGAGAATGTGGAAGAGCCAAAATCTTTATGACTTAGAGATCCCGATTAAAGGTTGCTAAAGTGGGACCAAAGGAGAATCAGCAAGTCTCTAACACAAACAGGAAGCTGGTAGGTTAAAGTGATCTGATTCAGATGTTTCTCATTTAATTATTGTCCTCATACAAATTATTATAGGTCCTGTAGAAAGAATCCTTCATTGCTCCCATTCCACACAAAAAGGGGAAAACATGAATTGCTTGCACCCTCAATACATGGGGATAAGTGATGAAAGGTGTGTCTTCATGAAAAAAAATGACTTACATACTCATGTCATGTCAGAATATATTCATCAACTGGAATAGAGCTTAGTAACAAGATCGGCCAATGAAAATTGAGTTGAGGGCTGTAACTTAAAGAGAGAATCTGAGCATGTTTTATCTCTGTTCTGTGCTCAGCTCTAAAGTGAAAGAGAAGCAAGCTTCTCGCTTGCTGAAGACTAGAACTCTGCTCTGAACCTGTAACGCGTCTGCTTCTGTTTGAGTTTGCTCCATGTTGGAGAAATCTACAACTGGTATTGTAAAAAATTTACTTTGTGTTTAAAAAGAAGTTAAATGAAGCCTCAGCTATCGGTGTTTATTTTTCTGGCATTGAATTTAAGCTGCAATACTCTCAACATGTCAGAATAATTAATCATTGTAACGGCTTGCCTTCAGAACTTGCGAATGCTGCAACACTGGACATTTTTAAGAAGAATTTGGATAACTGTTTGTCTGAAATGGTGTAGGGTTTCCTGCCTAAGCAAGGGGTTGGACTAGAAGATCCCCGAGGTCCCTTCCTACTCTGTTATTCTATTCTATTCTATTCTATTCTATTCTATTCTATTCTATTCTATTCTATTCTATTCTATTCTATTCTATTGAATATTTTGCCTTCAAACATGGTGGGTGCTTCATCTCTGGAGGTTTTTAAGAAGAGACTGGACAGCCAATGTTTCAAGCTGTATAGGGTCTACTGCTAGAGCAGGGAGTTGGACTAGAAGATCTCCAAGGTCCCTTCCAGCTCTATTCTGATTGATATTGAAAGACACATATAACAAACAGGTCAAGTTTTGATTGCAGTGCTGACTTTTACCATGTTCTATGAAACCTGCTGACATTAGTGATAGTATCACTGCTGTCTTTAGTATACATTTCCCCCAATCACACACACACAGAGAGAGAGAGAGAGAGAATGAGAATGAGAATGAATGAGAGAGAATGAGAGAAAATGAGAGAAAATGAGAGAGAGAAAATGAGAATGAATGAGAGAGAGAGAGAATGAGAGAGAAAATGAGAGAGAGAGAGAATGAGAATGAATGAGAGAGAGAATGAAAGAGAAAATGAGAGAGAGAAAAGAGAGAGAAAATGAGGATGAGGATGAATGAGAGAGAGAGAATGAGAGAGAAAATGAGAGAGAGAATGAGAATGAATGAGAGAGAGAGAATGAGAGAGAAAATGAGAGAGAGAGAATGAGAATGAATGAGAGAGAGAATGAGAATGAGAATGAATGAGAGAGAAAAAGAGAGAGAATGAGAATGAGAATGAATGAGAGAGAGAGAATGAGAGAGGAAATGAGAGAGAGAGACACAGAGAGAATGAGAATGAATGAGAGAGAGAGAATGAGAGAGAAAATGAGAGAGAGAGAGACAGAGAGAATGAGAATGAATGAGAGAGAGAGAATGTGTGTGTGTGTGTGTGAGAGAGAGAGAGAGAGAGATAGAGAGAGAGAGATTTTAGGCCTGGAGCTTTTCCGCTGTTAAGCAACATGTGGTCCAGCTTGGTGCAGAAGGATGAGGAGACATATGGATGAAGAGAGAAAAGCTTCAGAGCTTTAAAATTTCAATTACCTTGGTGACTCGGATGGTTTCATGAAAATATAGGCTGAGATGGGAAGCTATTGGAGATGTCTTGTTTAATATTCATTCCTGGAAATATAAGCACCACATAATAATTTCGAGAGTGGTACAAATGTTCTTGCCTTGTATACGAGATGTTCCTGAGTGCCTAATGACAGAAGCTTTTGTCATTTCCACTTCAGTCCAGCTAGGAATTAATGCCTCTGGAAAAAGACTATTATAATGCAACATGATATGGAGCAATCTCTCAGCAAATTGTGGTGAAGATGACAGTACATCACAGCGCTGAAGAAGCAAGGCTGCAACAACCGCAATGCAAAACGATTGCTAATACACCTTCGCTTTCCTTCTCCATTAAAGTCAGGGAAATGAGACTCGGTGGGGTGGCTGCTCGGCCCTGCATTTGTTTATTGCACTTCAGGACTGTCCTTGGGGCCGATTTAGGAAGCTGCTCTTGAATCTGAATTGAAAGGAGATAAGAAGGTTGCATGGCTAGTTGATGTCATCATGTGGCATATTAAACATTTTTTGCCAAAGTGCTGTTCTAGAAGCTGTTCCTTCCTTCCTTCCTTCCTTCCTTCCTTCCTTCCTTCCTTCCTTCCTTCCTTCCTTCCTTCTTTTTCTTTTTCTTTTTCTTTCCTTCCTATCTCACTCCATCCCTTCCTTCCTTCTTTCCTTCCTTTTCTTTCATTTTCCTTCCTACTTTCCTTCATTTCCTCCCTCCATGAATCCATGCATCCATCCCTCCATCCCTCCTTCCTATTTTTCCTTCTTTCTTTTCTTCTTTCCCCTTCATTTTCCTTCCTTCCTTCTTTCTTTTTTTCTTTCTTTCTCTTTCTTCCTTTCTCCCTCCTTCCTCCCTTCCCCTCGCTTTCTACTTCCCTTATTTCTTTCTTCCCTTCCTTTTCATCTTCCTCCATTCTTTCCGCCATCCCCCTCCCTCCTTCCCTTATTTCTTTCCTTCCTTCCTTCCTTCCTTCCTTCCTTCCTTCCTTCCTTCCTTCCTTCCTTCCTTCCTTCCTTCTTTTTCTTTTTCTTCCCTTCCTTCCTACCTCACTCCATCTCTTCCTTCCTTCCTTCTTTCCTTCCTTCTCTTTCATTTTCCTTCCTACTTTCCTTCATTTCTTCCCTCCATGCATCCATGCATCCATCCCTCCATCCCTTCTTCCTATTTTTCCTTTTTCTCTTCTTCTTTCCCCTTCATTTTCCTTCCTTCCTTCCTTCTTTCTTTTTTCTTTCTTTCTCTTTCTTCCTTTCTCCCTCCCTTCCTCCCTTCCCCCTCGCTTTCTACTTCCCTTATTTTTTCCTTCCTTTCCTTTTCATCCTCCTTCATTCTTTCTTCCCTCCCCACTCCCTCCTTCCCTTCTTTTCTTCCTTCCTTTCCATTTTTCTTCCTAGCTTCCTTCCCTCCTCCCCTTCCCCTCTCTAAAAATGTCACCAAAGAAACTCTAATTCTTCAACACATGTCAACTTTAGTTAAAGCTAACCTATGAACTGCAAAAAAGCAAAACAAAATCCACAGAGTTAGACCAGACATTGATTTCTATATTATTATGAAGACCACCAGATGTGTTATCCCTACGTGAAATCCTGGCATCAAAGTCAACTCAAGGAACCATTTAATTCTCACAACTTCCCATCAAGAGCTCTGCAAATTATACCTTGTGGCACTATTGATGGGTTTTCAGACCTCCTGGAGTTTTCAACCTCAACATCCATGCAAAGCCTGGCCAATCAATGGTGAGTCACATCTGCATTTCATGGATGTATAACGCATGTTTACATGGGATTTGGATTGTCAGGGTGTCTGGGAAGGTGATACCTGTCCACCATGTGCCCCGGTTTCAATTCTGCAGCTATTCAACTGTGGTTTGGAAGGGGTGACAGATGCTTGCAGAAATCATCCCAACCCTAAGGCAGTCTCCAGGGGCAAGCCTGAGTCCATGGATGAAATCTCCAAATCAGACTTTTTGATTTCAGTAAGACTTATGGACCTTAATTTAAAAACAAATTTTAAAGTCATTTTTGAAACTAACTGACCAACATGCCATTTGATGATGATGATGAGGAGGAGGAGGAGGAGGAGGAGGATGGAGGATGGAGGAGAAGGAGGAGGAGGCAGAAGAAGAGGAGGAAGAAGAAGTGGAGGAAGAAGAATGTAATATTGTTGGTTGATTTATATAATAATTGAATGCAATAATGTTGATTTAATATTTAATTTAATAAAGGGGTAATACTCTGAAAAGGGAGGTTGGCTATTGTGTTAAAATGTATTAAAAATGTACCTTATATAGTAATAGTTCTGTATGGACCCTGTATTGGACCTGGAAACAAACTAGTATCCAAGACAATGTCCAAGACAATGCTGCTAAATCTTCTACCACCAACTAACCCAATTTGGACCACTGGAAGCTTCTGCATTGTTCTCAAAGTAGATCTCCACCCCTCCACAGTCCATTACAGTTGTCTATTCAAAAGATGACAAGGGCAAGAATCCCTGTTTCCAGCATTAACATCTTGTTTCCACATATTCTGACCCCATTCAAGTGTAGCTTCAAGGCATTCGGTCTACTAACGTTAGAGGAACATCAAGGATTTGCAGAGTCTTTAATAGAAGCAATCAGTGCAGGAGAGAGATCAGCAGACAGAAGTCCAGATTTACTACTGGTGGCATTTTCTGTTGTCTCAGGTGTGGCCTGGAAAACATTTTAACTCAGCCTTGAGAAAAGACAGGTCGGTAAGTGTATCTCTTCATTATTTCAAACTTTTGTCCCAGAATTGATAGCAAGGAGAAGTCAATGATCCCATTGGGTTCGGTGTTCTATTTGTTGCTTTAAAAAGTCCTTTTTCCACCAGTCCCATTCTTTATAAGACCTATCTACTCCAAAGGGGCACTTGATTGTTCACAGGATTTAGTATGATGACTCCAACAGTTCCATTAGTAAGGCAGCGAAATCTGTCTTTCATTTCTCTAAAAGTTTTCCTCTCTGGCAAACCTGCAAATGTGTTTCTAGCATGTCGTTCTCAAGCCACTGTTGAATTGCTCTGAGATATTTCTCAGTGAGATAGGAGAGGGTTTTTTTTCCACAACATGTTGTGGTTCAGTCACTAAGTTGTGTCCAACTCTTTGCAAGCCCAGGGATCATAGCATCCCAGGCACCTGTCCACCACTGTCTCCTGGAGTTTGCCCCACCGAATCATGTTCATTGTGTTGATAACACTATCTAACCATCTCATCCTCTGCCATCCCGTTTTCCTTTTGCCTTCCGTCTTACTCAACATCAGGGTTTTCTCCAAGGAGTCCTGTCTTCTCATTATTATTATTTATTTTTTTAAAAAAACTTTATTAAACAAATTCTACAATAAAAATAAAAAACACGTTTCCATTCATTGCAGCATATTTGCAGTCGTGTTCACTCACTTTGGCATATTCTTAAATATATAGAATATTACTAAACATTATTACAAATATTTTACATTTGATTTATGTCATATTTTCATATATTTATGTAGTTATTTACATATTTATACATAAATATGCAGAGTTATGCCTATTCATACCAAATTATTTCATCACACTGTAACCTTTCATTTCATCTCTCTATTTTGTGTCTACCTTGCAGCCAATTATACCATAAATTCCAAATTTCATGGTACTCTGCCTCTTCTCTCTCCTTCATTTCCATTGAAAGCCTATCCATTCCTGCACACACTAAAACCTTTTTTATTATCATAATATCGGAGGGAATGCTGTCACTTTTCCAATTCTGGGCAAAGGCTATTCTTGCTGCAGTTATTATATGTAATATAATATATTGGAGTTTCTTACTTATTTTATCTCTTAATATACCATATTATGTCCTCTCTTCTCATGCGGTGGCCAAAGTATTTGAGCTTTGGCTTTAGGAATTGTCTATCCAAAGGACCATCATGGTTGATTTTCTTATGATTCTTCTTCTTCTTCCTTGTCCAGATCAAACTTTGAACTGCCACAATGAAGCCTACCTTCTTGGCTTGGTCATTGGCCAAAAATAAATCATTATCAGTACATGTTTCTAATAGTAGTTGAGATACCAGTAGATGGGCTGGGCTCGGCGTCTCTCTGCATTCACACAGTATTATCCACTAAGAGCCTCCATTTGAACATACTGGTTGTCAACCCTAAAGGTGGCCTGACTGAGGCCATTTTTAGACTTCAGTGCTGACACACTGAAGCTGAGGGATAGGCAGGAGGGAATAGAGATAGTTGGGGTATTATAGTCCAAACAAAATACTTCCTCTTGGGAACCAAGGATATTCCTGCAGGTGTTCGAAAGGAGGGGACTGAAGTCACTTAGCAACTGGACTGTATCCTGATTGGACCAAGTGACTGGTTGTTTTGGGAAAGTGACGAATTTATACTTTTAATTAGATGAAAACCACAGGAATACTCAGAGTCGGTTTTTACCAGCCAATACGACATATCCAATAAACTTATTCTACGAGGAGTTTACCTGCCTCATACTTTTGTTTGTTATGGGTATGTTACTTGGAACCCTGACATTGGTCTTATATTTAGGTAGTCCAACCTTCAACCTATTTAGGTAGTATAAGGGAGGTCAGATCCTTCAGCCAGATCCTCCTATAATGTTATTCCTTGCTCAGTGGTCTCCTTCCTCCATCTTTTAATTCAATGTTGTTCTTACATAACCTCAATAATGTTTGATCTTGCCATGAAGCTATTCCTAGATCTGAGATGGTGGGCTTGGGGTATATGCCCATTCAGGGGAGGTCAAGGATAATGCTCTTACTTAGTTCTCTCAGCATCTGCTGCTACTTCTCACCTGATCTTAGGTGAGGCAAAGCCAGTGAGAGGATGTATCTTCTCAATTGGTGTAGATTCTTTATGGTTGATTCACAAAATTGTGTCGGTATAAATGGTTGGTTTCAGGTTTTAATAGTAGGTCTCTATCACCATGCCACAAAATTCAGAAGACCCCCTACAAGCAATTCATCAGCCTACTCAAATAAGAAAAGAACATAACAATACACACACACCCCACACATATGTATATACATACACATACACACACACAACACAACACAACACAACACAACACAAAGACACACTTTTACCCATGAGAAAATCTTTCCATCTGGGCAATAAAAAAATATTGTCATGGACTGAAAATTTGGAAACAAAAATACAAACTTTATTTTTTGCTTATCAGTGATTTTATGCAATGAAAAGTAAAGCAAATATGTCCCTGAAGCAAGCCTGAATGCAAGTTAATTGAGAGAAACAACCACAAAGCTATAAACACAATAAGAGTGGTATCTTTAACTTTGAATTGTAAAGTTAAATCAAAAAGCACAGAACATGGAACTCCAGAGTTGGAAGGGACCTTGGAGATCCTTTAGTCCACCCCTCTGCCTGAGCAGGAGACTCTATACCTGTGATGGCAAACCTATGGCACGCGTGCCACAGGTGGCATGCAGAGCCATTTGTGCCGGCATGCGAGCTGCAGACAAATTTATCTCACTGAACATGTGCGTGCCTCACAACTGATTTTGGGCCAGTTTGAGGCCTTTTCTTGGCTTCCCAAAGGCCTGAGGAAGGCTTCTGTAGGCTTCTGCAGGCTTTGCAGGCTGAAAACTAGCCCCGTTTTGTCACTTCCTGTTTTTCTGAAAATACAGGAAGTGACAAAATGGGGCTAGTTTTTGGCCTGCAAAGCCTGCAGAAGCTTTCCTGAAGTCTCTGGGAGGCCGAAAAAGACCTCAAACTGGCCGAAAATCAGCTGTGAGGTACAGTGCAGGTAAGAGGGTGGCGGGGGTGTGTGGCTGGGTGAGTGGGGATTGCGCACACATGCATAGGGGGCATGGGAGGGGGTGCACATTGCCTTCTGGGTTCTGGCATCCAAGCACGAGCATGCAAGCGCACACACAATTTTTGGCACAGTAGCCCAAAGAGGTTAGCCACCACTGCTCTATACCATTTCAGATAAATGTTTGTTTAGTCTGTTTAAGTATTTGATTTCTTCATGGCTCACCTTGGGTATGCTTCCTACATCTGAATCTGAGTTCTTCTTTCTCTTTATTCCTTACCTTCATATTTGACAGGTTATCTAGTGGTCATGAAGTTGGCCCCCTCTCTCCCTCCTCAATTTTTGTTTACAGCCCTTCTGATACGATATGAGCCAGGCATTTTACGAATATATTCTTTCCAATTCTTATGAGGCTCACTCCATCCCTTCCCAGTAGCCCCTCACTGAGGCAATGCAGACCATGGTTTAGGAAGCTTGATGACATCGAACAGCACCAGTTCAATTGGAGCAACACAAAAATCATTGGTGACGTTAACACCCGCCATGCTCATGAGTTCATCAAAGCCGGTCACTCCACGAGCAATTCCGTCAAGAGACACATTGACCAGCCTAAAAACCCCTCAGAATTCAAATCAATCACATGGCCACCTAGTGACATCACTGACCCTCATCCAACCATGGGGTCTCATCAACCAGCACTTCACCTCCCAGTGATTATCACCTGATGTGACCGCCCCATCACAAGACCCTCACTCAACAAACCCACACCTGACACACCTGACAAGACCTACTGATCATACAAACTCTTTATAAGCAGAAGAACATCTCCTAAGCTCAGCTGAAGATGTTCCCTTGCCTGGTAATGAAACATCCAGAAACCAACCCACAAACTCAGAGAATGAACCTCCACCTTCATCCTCCACCCAACCTATATATATTCACCATCATCACAGACACCAGTTTTTAAGACAAGGGTTCATTTCTAAAGTCCTTTGCTCCATCAGTGGATGTTGGCCATTTGTTGGAAGTCTAGAGGATAATAAAGGTCATCATAAAGAGAACTTCAGGAGAAATTCTCAGGCAGCCTGAGAAAATGATAGAAAAGCAAATCCTTTTGTAGGAGGCGAAAAGTATACAAGTATGTCAAGGCAGATATCTTTTTTTTCCCTTTAATATCACTGAGGAGAACAATTTCTAACACCTTCTTTTACCCTATTTGGTGTACCCAAAGATTAGAATAGATTAGATTAGAACAAAATAGAACAGAACAGAATAGAATAGGAGAATAGAAAATGGAGTGAGACCAAAACAGAAAAGAGCATAGCAACAGAACAGAATAGAACAGAACAGAATAGAATAGAATAACAGAATTGGAAGGGACCTTGGAGGTCTTCTAGTCCAACCCCCTGCTTAGGCAGGAAACCTTATACCATTTCAGGAAAATTGTTGTCCAATCTCTTCTTAAAAACTTCCAGTGTTGGAGCATTCACAACTTTTGGAGGCAAGTCGTTCCACTGACGAATTGTTCTAACTGTCAGGAAATTTCTCCTTAGTTCTAAGTTGCTTCTCTCTCCTTGGTTAGTTTCCACTCGTTGCTTCTTGTCCTGCCTTCAGGTGCTTTGGAGAATAGCTTGACTCCCTCATCTTTTTAGCAGCCCCTGAGATATCAGAACACTGCTATCATTTACCTCAAGTCCTTCTTTTCATTAAACTAGACATATGCAATTCCAGCAATCATTATTTATGTTTTAGCCTCCAGTCCCGTAATCATCTTTGTTACTCTTCACTGCACTATTTTAAGAGCCTCAACATCTTTGTTACATCCCACATCTTGTTTTTTTTTTTCCAAAGAAGACTTGTCTAATTTATACCAGGTATCAATAGCAATGATAACTAAGTAAAGAGAAGCAAAAACTTGTGCGAAATTGTCCTCTATCAATTGTGCCACTGAGCTAGGCAAGCTCATTTCATATTTACATATGTTAACAAGAAAGTACACCAGGTTGAAAAATTAAGGGCATTTAATTGAAGCTGTGGGGAATGAGGGAGGCAAACTTTAAATTGTCCAGTGCTGGAATCTACCTGCTACCTTTAATTAATGGGTTTATCTCTCTCTGATATAAATTGTAAGCTGGTATAACCTCATTTTATGTTCTCATTAACACATCCAGCTGCTGATGTTGCAACCCTGCTGTGATCTTTTCTAGGTGAGCTTAGAAAAGGTTAAATATCTTGAGGTCAACAATATGACATGCCAAACGGCATGTTTGTACTTCCCGTTCACTTAGTGAGGATGGTAGTCCTGAATTTAAAAGATGGCCCGTTGATGTCTTCCTAGGTTCATGGCCCATGTTTTATAAATAACTCCAGTTTCGTATTGACATGAATAGAAATGAGTAAGAGATGCTGAGAGCAGTTTAATAGGGCATTGGATGGAGAAACGATGAAATCCTTTATTTAGATGTCTTTCGGATTCGGTTCAGTTTTTAAAAATATCCTAACTGGCCCAACAATAAAGGTTTGCTGGACAGAGGGACACAATCAATATCCATCTCTTAGCATCATTAAATTAGGATGATGATGATGAAAGTTAGCGTGATACAGTAGTGAAGATTTCACCAATGGCAGCCAATGTCTAGCCCAACCTCAGCCATAGAAGCTCACTGGCTATAGGAGAAGGAGTGGCAGTACCTGTTGGTGGAGTTAAAGGAGAAGTCAGCCTAGAATCCTTGTGTAGCCACAAGTGAAATCCAGATCCCACTGAATCCTGTTAACTCTTATTTGACTCCAAGAAGGTGCTCATTCTTAAGTTGAGAAGATTCTTGTGATGCCTCAGGGTGTGGCACAAAAGCAATAAAGTCACAAAAGTAGGTAAAGTTCCTTTAATACCTTCAATTTGGCCTTCAATGTCTGGTTATCATAGGCTGGAGAAAAAAAAAAAACTCTCCCAGGAACAGCTTTTAAGGGAAAAAATTTAGTCTGAACCAAAAGTACATATAAATTATAAATAAAAACCCACACAAACCATGCTGCAGCAATTAACAAGACAGGGCAGGATAATGAATTGCAGAACTCAAAAGATAACGAAACACACACAGTTGGGAGGATGCCAGAACCCAGATAGGACTTCACAAACAAAGATAATGCATGCTTTGCTTCCAGCAAGGTGCTGTGCGCAAACACCCTCTTTATCCTGTTTTCCCACCTGCAGCTAATGAAGGGAAACAGGGCCTTTTTCTCCCCCGTAACCCACATTGCTCCCTTATCTCTTCCTCCCTGTGTGGCCTCGGATGCAGAGGTGGTGGGCCTGGGTCTTCCTCTGAATGTCCAGCCAGACTGTGCCCTTCCCCAGTTTCCTCTACAGCCACTGGAGCCACACTCCCACTCCCTGTCAGCTGTTCGACCTCCCCTTGGAATCAGATTCCAACAGCGGCATGACAATTCCTATGAAATGGCTGTTTAGCAATAAATCAGGGGAATTTTTTTTGGACCTTCTTTTCCAATGTTTAAAGCAAGGCTGTTTTTTATTACAGCAGTTCACCAATCCCTCTACCTCCTTGCAGTAGGCACCCTCATTGTCATCACCAAGAGCAATCTAAGAAAATGGAGATACTTTGTATGAATGTGCAGAAGAACAATCCATCTCACATATGCTATGATGCATACGATGTTCTTCAACATGTACAGAGGAAGACTTCACATTGGTGAAAAAAAATAACCTTTATACAATAGAACATAGAATAACAGAGTTGGAATGGACTTCACAGGACATCTCATCCAACTCCCTGCATGAGCATTTCAGACAAGTAGTTGTTTTTTGATAGTCTTCAGTGATTGGGGTATGCACAGCTGCTAAAGGCAAGGCGTTCTACTGATTGATTGTTCTCACAGTTAGGAAATTTCTCTTTAGTTCTAAGTGGCCTAGGTCAGGGGTCCCCAATCACCGGTCCCTGGACCGATACTGGTCCGTGGATCATTTTTTACCGGGCCGCAAAGCTTGGGCACCGCCATCTTGTTTTGACGGTGCTTCCGGGTTTTTGGTTGGAAAGCGGCATTTGGGTGCTCGCGCCTTTGTTTCGTCGAAGGGGGGGGGGGATGGCTTTGAACGAAGAGCCGTCCCGATGGCGGTGGAGTCTCGCGTTACTCAGGTACCGGTCCGTGGAAGAATGAATAATCATGAAACCAGTCCCTGGTACAAAGAAGGTTGGGGACCACTGGCCTAGGTGGCCCAATACCGGGTGAATATTATCTAGCTTTAATCCTATATATTTTTCATAAAATAAATTTTATACTTATTTTACCTGTTCAGTGTTAAACATCTAACCCACAATCTTCAGAAATTGTGGGCAGGGGTGGGATTCAACCAGTGTTACTACCAGTTTGGTGACTACATTTTGCACATGTAAAAACCCTTAAGCTGTGCCGCCTGGACTGCTGAAGAGCCCTGCGTGCAGGTGTGCAGCATTTGAAAAGCCACTTTTCCCCCTGCTTTTTCAACCTCAGCTTTGCCACACGAACCGGTTCGGTGTCTGCTGCTCTTCAGAGCTAGGTCCATTCTGATCAGTGGTGGGATTCAAATTTTTTTACTACCGGTTCTGTGGGTGTGGCTTAGTGGGCGTGGCAGGGGAAGGATAGTGTAAAATCTCCAGTCAAAGGTGGTATTTGCCGGTTCTCCGAACTACTCAAAATTTCCACTACCGGTTCTCCAGAACTGGTCAGAACCTGCTGAAGACCACCTCTGCTTCCAACACTATATTTTATGTTATATATCTACAATGTATCTGTGCTTCTGGCATAAGTTAAGGAGAAACAATTGACTTTAGATTCATGAATCAAACGAGCAACCCATCAATTCAACTTAACAATTAAGAAAGTGTTTTGCAGTGGATTTCAATTACAATCAATACAGCCTCAGTTCCCCCAAATTGACATTCTCCAGAAATTTCAACATTTCATCTGGAGGGTTAAGAACTTTGCACATGAAAAAGGAACACAATATTTAGAGGTATTTCTCTCACTACTCTAATATTTAGAGTAGTGAGAGAAGAAGAAAAAAAACAGAACACTGTAAAATGCTCCCATACGAAAAAAAAAATAATAATCAGCTTTTTAATCCTAAACTACCACTAGGTAAGTTAAAGTGGTGTTTATTAGGAAGGTTCCAATTCCTTCCCCCCAGTGTGGGAACCCAGAGAATAATTTGACAGATAGACTCAAAGGTGTATTTTCCAAGAGGCAACTGGACTTTCTGTTTTTTCTTTGAAGATGTTTTGCTTCTCATCCAAGAAGCTTCTTCAGCTCTTAAAAAAGCACCTTTGGGACAATCATGACCTGGATAACTATGAATTTCCACAGACATTTAGCAGATAGATTTGAGATTCAAAATTATCTACTATCTCCAATTTAAGTCCTTTATTTACAGCACTTGCAATCCCTCACACATCAACGGGCCTCCCCGTACAATATTCCATTAAGAAGATGAATTATTCTTGATTTCAAAGGATTCCACTGCGGTCTTTTAGGCTGATCAAATCTTCAAGCTCACTGGAGAAAACATTATTATTATTATTATTATTATTTTCATTCTGGAGAGAAAGATGGAATTGCCAACTCTAATGTTCCAATCAGATTCTTGAAAAGGAAGCAGAAGATTCAGAAAACATTGATGTGAAAAAAGAAACCTGGATTTTAAATAAGACTTGGGAATATATTGTTGTATTAAATGACATTTGCTAGTTCAGGTGCCAAGGCTGGCTTGTTTTAGAAAGAACATCCCTGCAGCACAAAATTGCAATTTAATACCTAATTTTCTCCGTTTTTTTTAAAAAAGCTTCTTCTTTCAGAAAATGCTGATGACTTCTTCTTCTTCTTCTTCTTCTTCTTCTTCTTCTTCTTCTTCTTCTTCTTCTTCTTCTTCTTCTTCTTCTTCTTCTTCTTCTTCTTCTTCTTCTTCTTCTTCTTCTTCTTCTTCTACATGAGAACAACAATGTACACAGCAAACGAGATAACTATGCTGGATTTCATATCACAAATCACTAGTCGAACACTTCCGAAGCATTTAGGACTGCGTGAAGTATGGGAGGATTATGCGAGCAGATCCCAGTAAGGTGGCCTTCTGCAGCTCACCAGTGGTGATCTTGTCAGTGCCAATTGTTTTCAAGTGCTGGCCTAGGTCTTTAGGCACAGAACCCAGTGTGCCCAGTACCATTGGAACCACCTGCACTGGTTTATGCCAGAGTCTCTGCAGTTCGATTCTCAAGTCCTGATATCTGGTGACTTTTTCAAGTTGTTTCTTGTCAATTCTGCTGTCACCAGGTATGGCAATGTCGATGATCCACACTTTTTTCTTCTCCACAGTCATGATAACTGGGATATTATGTTTCAAAACTTTGTCAGTCTGTATTTGGAAGTCCCACAGTAGTTTTGCATGCTCAATTTTGACCACTTTTTCAGACTTATGATCCCACCAGTTCTTTGCTACAGGAAGATGGTGGTTGTGACACAAGTTCCAGTGGACCATCTTACTGACTGTGTTGTAACGTTGTTTGTAGTCAGTCTGAGCGATGGTCTTGCAACAGCTTAGTATGTGTTCAATGGCTTCATTCACTTCTTTGCAGAGTCTGCATTTGGAGTCATCAGCACATTTTTCTATTCTCGTTTTGATTGCATTCGTTCTGATGGCTTGTTCTTGGGATGCAACATCATAATCATCATCATCATCATCATCATTTTAAGTACAGGATTTTCCTGGCTTATTCATAACAGGAAATCGCATCTCCTCCAGCGGTACCTTTGGCAAAAATAATATGGTTGTACAAATCACTCAGTATCCAAATTAAAGCATTCCTCTGATACAACCAATTGAGTTGATTCAACGCAGTTTGAGGTAACAAATTGTTTAATCTGACTCACTTTTATTATGAATTATCAAATCAGGTTGATACCTGATACTAAAATGTTGAGAGTCTAGAAAGAGTGCAGAGAAGAGCAACAAAGAGGATTAGGGGACTGGAGGCTCAAACATATGAAGAACAATTGCAGGAATTGGATATTCCTAGTTTAATGAAAAGGAGGACTAGGGGAGACATGATAACAGTGTTCCAATACCTCCGGGGTTACTACAAAGAAGAGGGAGTCAAGCTATTCTCCAAAGCACCCGAGGACAGAAGAAAAAGAAATGGATGGGAATTAATCAAGGAGAGAAGCAACTTAGAACTATGGAGAAACTTCCTAACAATGACAACAATTAATCACTGGAATAACTTACTTCCAGAAGTTGTGGGTGCTCCATCACTTGAGGTTTTTGAAAAGAGATTGGACAATCCTATGTCTGAAATGGCATAGGATCTCCTGCTCAAGTATGGGGTTGTCCAGACTCTTCTTAAAAACCTCCAGTGATGGAGCTCCCACAACTTGTGGTGGCAAGTCATTCTACTGGTTAATTGTCCTGGCTGTTAGGAAGTTTCTCCTTAATTCCAGGTTTCTGGAAGTGGCAAAAACTATGGGACAGGAACTATAAATTGACTATGGCTTTGGCATATAAAGAAAACTTATATAAAATGTTTTACAGGTGGCATTTACCACTGGCAAGATTGGCAAAAATGTTCAGTAATTTGTCTGCAAAATGTTGGAAATGTAACCTAGGAACTTACTATCATATGTGGTGGACTTGCACCAAAGCAAAACAATATTGGGAGAAAATAGAGAGCTGGCTGGAAAAAATAACCAAACAGAAGATAGACTGGAAACCAGAAGTATACCTGCTGGGCAAAATCCCAGAGGGTTATAATAAAGGAATTGCATATTTAGTTTTACATATACCGGCAGCAGCAAGGATTAGCTGTGCAAAATTCTGGAAAAATGAGAATACTCCGTCAGTTGAGGAGTAATCAGAAAAATCCTAGAATGTGCTGAGATGGAAAGATTAATCTTAAAAATAAAAGGAAAAAAAGACTCAGAATATTACTTGATATGGAACAGATTCTATGAGTGCTTAAAGACAAGGGGTAGAAGTTAGAGGAAGAAAAATGAATGTTTTTATTAAAAACAGAGGTAGTATATAACTATAACCGCTATAAGCACTAAAATATGAATGAGTTAAACATAAAGAAAGAATGCATTTATGTGTTATTATTAGTATGATTATTAGTAAATGGAAAGATATATTTTATAGTATTAGCTAGTCTCTTGTAAACAGTATACTCGGACAAAACGCTGTATTCGAAAACATTTATGAATAAAATTTAAATAGATAAATAAATACGTTCAGGTTGCTTCTGTCCTTGAGTGGTTTCCATCCATTATTTCCTGTCCCGCCTTCTGGTGCTTTGAAAAACAAATTAATTCCCTCTTCTTTGTGACAGTCCCTCAAATACTGGAATACGCTATCGTGTCCTATGTTATCATTGTTGTTACCTGTCTCTGGACTCTCTCTAAGTCTGAACTTGAGAAATCAATACTTATAAGAATTGAGACCAGATGATAGCACATAGCACTTTGTTATTAAATAGCCCTGTTTTAAGCGAACAAAATGTGACATTTGAGTTTTAGAAACATTTCAGGCCAATCTCAGTTCCCCATCTTTAAAATGGGAGTTGAAGCTCAGGAATGGAAGGAAAAACCAGGTCAAGCGTTTTGCACATTTATAAATTGCCAAAGAAATATTGCCGTTACTAAATTGCCACCAAGATCAATTATGCAAATTAAGTAATTATGCAAACTGAACCATTATGCAAATTGAGTTTAATGATCCCCACTGAGTTTTCTCTGAGCAAATTTGGTGTACATTATATTAATATATATTAATGTATATATTATTAATGTATGTATTTATTAATACATACATTTATATACACATATTAATGCAGATGTAATGGAGATGCTGGGATAATTTCCACATCACCTCAATTCCCACACATTCTGTTGGACAGCCAGGTTGTGATAAATATTGCTAATGTGTTGCTTATTTGGGTCAACATGGACATCAATTGCAGATGAGGATCAAAAAGTACCACAAACAAGTCCATTTTTAAGTTTTTTTCTTTATGGTTCTCCATCTATCCAGTCCCATGTATGGTCAAAGTATCTGTCATGAGATCAAGAGAAAGTAGATAAGAATATTCCAGAGCTCTTCTTTTAAAGAAGAGATTGGACAACTATTTGTCTGAAATGGTATAGGAATTCTATTCTATTTTAATTTTATTCTAATTGTATTCTATTCTATCCTATTATTTTTTTATTCTATTCTATTCTATTCTATTCTATTCTATTCTATTCTATTCTATTCTATTCTATTCTATTCTATTCTATTCTATTCTTTTCTTTTCTATTCTATTCTGTTCTAATTCTACTCTACTCTACTCTACCCTACTCTACTCTACTCTACTCTACTCTACTCTACTCTACTCTATTCTACTTTACTCTACTCTACTCTATTTCCAGAAGAGCCTCATCAAGATGAAGTCTCATTCAGGTTTCATAGCTCCAGGATTCTCATTCTGGTTCCCCCAATTCTAAATAGAACATCCTGTCAACTCATAAAATGCTTATATGGTCTTTTTAGAGTTGTCAACAGAAAGGGAATGGGAAAAGGGATTTGAAAGAACAGAGTCCAGCAGTGCCGGACAAGTTAACGCCCAATAAATCCTTTTAAAGTTTTGGAAGTTTGGCTCGAGGTTCATGATTTAATTAGGGTAACTGCTGGAATCCTGACATATACCGCAGAACATAGAATAATAGAGTTGGAAGGGATCTTGGAGGTCTTCTAGCCCAATTCCCTGATGAAGCACCCATGACTTCTGAAGGCAATCGATTCCATTCGTTAATTGTTCTCACCATTAGGAAATTTCTCCTTAGTTCTCGGTGGCTTCTTTCCTTGGTTATTTTCCATCCATTGTTTCATGTCTTGACTTCTGGTGCTTTGGAAAATAGGTTGACCCTCTCGCCTTTGTAGGAGCCCCTCAAATATATCCCATAATAGTCCTAGATGTACAATTGAGCCCAAAATATTTATTGCTGATCAAGACAGTTGTTAAGCGAATGTTCACCCATTTTACAACTTTCCTTGCCACTGTTGTTAAGTGAATCACTGAAGTCCTTAAATTTGTAACATGGTTGTTCAGTGAATCTGGCTTCCCCCGTTGACTTGAGGTTGCAAAAGGGAATCACACGACCCCGGGACAATGCAACTGTCATAACTGTGAGTCAGTTGGCAAGCATCTGAATTTGGATCATGTGACCATGGGAATGCTGCAATGGTCATAAGCAAGGGTGGGATTCATCCGATTTGGACCGGTTCACGTGCACTGGTAGTTCTGGCCTTGCGCATCTAGCCTAGTGCCTTAATTTTGAGAATCCCATCAAATTTCCATTGTACACTCAGCAAACCAGTTGTTAAACCAGGTGAATCCCACCACTGGTCATAAGTGTGAAAAATGATCATACCTCCCTTTTTTTTCAGTGCTGTTGTAACTTTGTATGGTCACTAAACCAAATATTCTACATGTCAGGGCTCCGGTAGTTACCCCCATTTAAATCATGAGTCTGCAGCCAGATTTTCAAAACTTAAAGAAGATTTATTAGGAGTAGACCTGCCAGCACTGCCTGGGTGTAGCCAACTCTGAGACACAGCATTCATTGTCACCCTTGACCTTGGTTTTTTCCCCACCCCCTGGGTGTACCATAATTCATATTCTCCAATGGGACACCTCCATAGCCAAGAATCATCAGTCATGCTCTCCAGTTAGAATTTTGTACGGCAAAAACGTCAGTCACTTAGTTACTATCTTTGAAAAAAAAATATGGAATGAAAGTTGCCCACTGCTCCGCCCTCCCTTTCTGTTGGCAACCCTAAAAAGACCATTGACATATTTTATGAGCTAACACTAGGTTGAACATTACCTGTATTCTATCTATCTGAGCCACATTGGACCCAATGCTATAAGAATTTGAATCAGTCCATTATTTGCCAGGCTCAAAAAAAAAAAAAAAAACAACCCAAAAGGACATGTTGAAGTTAAGTTTATGACTGATTGCAGCGACAGTCTGCCATTACATGATTGCAATTTGCAATGTTTTTTTGCCAGTTTTAAGCAAAAAATACCACCACCACCCCATTTGGAAGAATGGGTTTGCGTAACAATCATAGTGATTGTCTTTTTGGCCATTGTAAAAAGAGTCATAAAACTGAGACGGATCGCATGGTGATTCAACTTATGTACACAACATCTTATGACCAAAATCCTGGTCCCAATTGTTGTTGTATGTTGAGGACTACCTGTAATCTTCCATAGATCATAGTCTGGTCAACTTTGAAAAGCTGATCTTTCCTACATAGTCTTCTTCCTTGTATTTCCTTCTTTTTTTCTAACTTCCACCAGCTCTTGCTGTTTTCTTAGCCCTTTTTCAGATGGACCTCCTGATCAACATCTGACAGTAATAAACAAGAACGTTTGTAGCTCAGGGTTGAAAAGTGAAATCCTTGGTGCTCTCTGAGCTTGGTTATTATCTTGCAGACATTTCATTACCCAACGATGGAGGGGGGCAGTGGCCTAGAGGTAGAGCTATCACCTCACAATCAGGAGGCTGTGAGTTTGATCCTAGATAGAGGCTGATATTTCTCTCTCAGGGCACACTGCTAATATATCTACCGAACAAAACTCCACATCGGTGACAGGAAGGGCATCGGGCCAGTAAATCACTCTGCTAGCTTCATTCAGTTGTCCAGACTTCACCTCACAAGGGTTTATGGGATCATTCAAATAAGATGATGATGATTTCATTACCCAATGAGGTAACCGTGATGATGTTTCCTAGTTTGGATAATGAAAGATCTGCTGGAAAATAACCAAGCTCAGAGAGAACCAAGGACCCCTCAACATTGGTCAGTTTTATTTCTCCTATTTTTGAGACTTTTTGGGGGGAGATTATTGAGACTCCTCTCTCTGCTTGTTTGCACAACAATATTCTTTTTTTCCCCTTCCTTGTCTTCTTCTCAAGAGGACCATTTCCATCACAGAACTCCATTGTTGTTGTTTTTTTTCCTACTAAGAATGAGGTCCTCACACCAGGCTAAGCACCTCAATACACAGCTCCCAGAACATCACTTTTCCCCTCAGCACCTTCTCTGACAAAGTAAAAGTGTTACAGCTTCACAGATTGAGTTATAAAGCCAATAAAACAGTGTTGACTATGGCTTAGAGAAAGGTTGCCAAAGCAGAGTGTTTAAAAGCCTGTAAGTATTGATTCTTTTCACTTCTTTCCCCTGATTATATATCATGTTCTTTTTTGTTTCTGGCAATCGCCATGATTTTTATGCTGACATAAACGGCAATAAAATAGGAATCCGATTATCCCTTACTTTTCCAAGAACAGCTGTGTTATTCCATTAGCAGGTTTTGTTAATGTAGCTGCTCTTCCTAGACTGTGGTTGAAGAGAAGATTTATTTCATCTTCCCAGTTACCAACAAAAGAGAATATTTATAGCTCAGGGTTGATCTGTGAGGTCCTTGGGGCTCTCTGACCTTGGTTATTTTCTTGCAGACGTTTCATTACCCAACTAGGTGACATCATCAGGGTTAGACGTGAATGAAGTTTCCTCACTGATTAAATACAAGTCATTTGCCTTGTCATTCTATCAATAGAAGAGAATATCTATAGCTCAGAGTTGATCTGTGGGGCCCTTGGTGCTCCCTGATCTTGGTTGTTTTCTTGCAGATGTTTTATGATCCAACTAGGTTACATAATCAGTTCCAGAAGGGAGTGGGGTTTACTATCTGTTTATAACAAAGTTGATTGCCCTGTTGATGTTAGTTCAAGTGTTTTTGGCGGTCCCTTGATTAGGCTGTTGTTTAATGTTTGATTGTTTATCTGAGTTGATAGTTCTTGAAATTTTGCTGGTCTAGCGTTAATCTTGGTATCAGTTTCTGCTTATCTGGGTATTGTTTGCTGGGCAGGAGTGTTGTGATTCGGATTGTCTTTCTGATTGTCTCTTTTGAACAGTATGTAGTTTTTGTTTATCTCTATGTGTCTGTTGATGGCAGATTTGTCTGCAGGCTTGCGGGAATTCTCTAACAATTTTGGACTTGGCTTGGTCATGGATGCTCCCAATTTCCCAGTTGAAACTACAGTTGAGTCTGTCCATGTGTCATACAATGAAGGAGTTTTCATCATGTCTTCAGACTGCTAGTTGTTGTTCTTACACCATTATGTTTATCTTCCTTTCTTACTTCTCACCCATGCAGTGTGTCTCATCTTTCTTCAGTTCAGGGAGGTAGCAAGCATTCTGTTCAGAGTGAAAGTAATTGGAAAACCTGCCTGCTTGTTTTCCTTTCTGTCATAGAACATAGACAAATAGAGTTGGAAGGGCCTTGGAGGTCTTGGAAGGGCCTTGGAGGTCTTCTAGTCCAACCCTCTGCTTCAGCAGGAGACCATTTCAGACAAATCATTGTTGATTTGTCTCTTTTTGAAAGCCTCCAGTGATGGAGCACCCACAACTTCTGCAGGCAAGTGATTCCATTGGTTGATTACTTTCACCATTAATAAATTTCTCCTTAATTCTAGGTTGCTTCTCTCCTTGGTTAGTTTCCATCCATTTGGTGCTTTGGAAAACCTCTTCATCTTTGAAAGAGCCCCTCAAATATTAGAATACTGCTATAATGTTCCTCCTAGTCCTTCTTTTTATCACACTAGACTTGCCCAATTTCTATAACTGTCGTTTTAGCCTCCAGCCTCCTAATCATTTTTGCTGCTCTTTTCTGTACTGTTTCCGGAGTCTCAACATGTTTTTTGGATGTTCTGGCCATACTAAGGCTTTGTAAAGTACCACTTTACAACATGTATCATTGGCAAATGGATGGAGGATGAACGCATCAGGTGAAGGTACTGCATATTGTTCTTGTATAAACGAACATTTAACTATGTAATATGTACCTAAACTAAAATTTAATTTGTTATCAGTAAGGGCTTTAGTTAATCTTGGTTATGTAGTAACCTTTAGGGGAGATAACTGTATAATAAAGAAAGAGGGTAAAAGTGTTACTGCTACATTAGAAAATGATTTATATGTGATACATGATGACCAGTTGAAGATGGCTAACTCAGTTTATAACAATGTTAAGCCACATGATGAATTTATATATTTACTGCATAGATGTCTAGGGCACATTAATTTCAAAATGCTCAAACTGTTGAATTGCCAGAGCGAGTAAAATTGAAACCCTGTAGCAAGTATTTAAACTGTAATGCTTGTAGCCAAGAAAAGAGTAAGGTTACTCCAGCAAACAGACTAAATGGGTTTAAGACAAAAGAACCTTTAGAGGTTGTTTTTGCTGACATAATTGGTCCTAAGAAACCAAGTTTAGGAAGTGCCTGCTATATTTTGAGTATTATGGACCATTACTCATGATATGGTTTCTGCAATCTTATAAAAAACAAAACAGAAACATTCCAACATTTCTTTAACTGGCTAAGGTTTGCTGAGAGAAAAATGAAAAGTAAAGTAATTACTTTAGTAACTGATAATGGGACTGAATTTGTTAACAAAAGATTCCAAACTATGCTGAAATTGGCTGGTGTTGAGCATAAACATTCTGTACCTTATAGACCACAACATAACTCATTTGTAGAATGAAGAGGACAAACATTACAAGCCATGACTCGCACTATGTTATCTGATTCACGTTTACCTGAAACACTGTGGGATGAAGCCATAATGTGTAGTAACCATGTTTTGAACAATGTAGCAAATACAACAACTGGAGAATTGCCATTCACTCATTGGCATGGCAGAAAACCACATTTAAATTACCTACACACATTTGGAGCTCTCACATGGGTGCATATTCCCTCACAAGTAAGACTGAAAAAGCAACATAGAGCTAAGAAATTATTTTTTTGTAGGTTACGAAGCCAACCATAGATCATTTAGATTTTGGGATCAAGGCACAGCTCATGTATATTCCGTGCTAGTGCAAAATTTTTTGAGCATGTTGGATGGGATAAACTGGAACAGGAATCCAGCAATGATATTATTATTGACACCCAAATAGTCCCTAAAGATAAAATCAGTAAACCCCAAATAGCCATTAAAGAGGAAGAACAGGAGGAAGTAGAAGTTCAGGCACAGGAGGAGATAGAAGAACAGGAGCAGGTGACACAGGAAAGTCCACCAGTTAGCCCTGTATTACCAAGATGTTCAACTCGAGTAACACAACCACCTGATAAGATATCAGGCTTGTGTTGTATGCCAAGTGAATACAGTTCCAAGTAATTATAGTGAACTAAAACTGTTTCCTGCTAAGGATCAGGCTGCTTGGCAGAAAGCAATGGATAAGGAACTGGAATCATTAAAAAGACTGGAGGTATACAAAAATGTTAAGTTACCACCAGGTAAACATCCCATAGGATGTAAATGGATATATAAGCTAAAGACAGGTGTAGATGGGACTGTTACCCATAAAGCCAGATTAATAGCACAAGGATTTAATCAGACAGCAAATGACTATGATGAGGTGTTTGCACCTAGTCTGAAGGCTACTGCATTAAGGGCAGCAATAGTGTGGGCAGCTAAGGAGAAATATATTATAAATTATTTGGATGTAGAGACAGCTTATCTGCATGCACCATTGCAACATACTATATATTTAAAGAAACCTTTAGGTCTCAAAAATGATAATATAAGTGATTGCTGGAAATTGAAAAAGAGTCTTTATGGCTTGAAGCAATCAGGATATGAGTGGAACCAATATATAGTTAAAGAATTAACTAAGATAGGCTTTGTAGCTGGCATGGCTGATCCATGTTTGTTTAAAAGAGAAAGCAATGGTATGATTTCATTATTGTTATTATTTACTGATGACATAGCATTAATCACCAAAACTGAACAAGAAGCTACTGAGATAATTTCACTATTGGAAAAGAAATTTAAGATAAAACAGTT
This sequence comes from Pseudonaja textilis, assembly GCF_049901715.1. Lineage (NCBI taxonomy): Eukaryota > Metazoa > Chordata > Lepidosauria > Squamata > Elapidae > Pseudonaja > Pseudonaja textilis. Next base: position 251,625,898 of record NC_141991.1, read on the forward strand.
AGGAGAAATCAAACAATATTTTGGTTTAAAGATAGATAGAACTAGGGGAGGATACAAGATCTCACAGGCAGATAAAATTAACCAATTACTAAAAAGTTATAAAATGGAACTTTGTAAGCCTGCTAAAACACCAATGAGCCAGGAGTTTAGCCATAGTGATGTACAAAGTCCTATTTTTGATAAGAACATTTATCAATCCATGATTGGTAGTTTATCTTATCTCAGTAATTGGTCAAGGCCAGATATAACATACAGTTTAATCAATTAGCGAGATTTAATGCTGAGTTCACTGAAAGGCACTGGCAAGCTGCTAAACGTTGCATTGTATTTGGAGCCAAAAGATGAACTGAATTTGACTGCATATGCTGATGCATGTTTTGCTACAGACATAAATACACGAAAATCTACATCGGGTACTGCTGTATTATTGGGAAAAGCATTGATTGGATGGAGATCTATTAGACAGAAACATCTAAGTTTGTCAATAATGGAGGCTGAATTCTCATGTTTGTCTTTATTATGTGCAGATTTAGTTTTGTATAAACAATTACTAATTGATATGGGAATTAATATAACAGATACTATTGTAGTTTATGAAGACAACCAATCAACAATACAGATGTCTTCAAATATTACTGTTAAGACAAGAGCAAAACACACAGATTTAAGATATTTAAATGTGAGACAATGTGTGCAAAGTAAAATGATTAAGCTAGAATACTGTATGTCAGAAAACAATATAGCAGATCATTTTACAAAGGCCCAAGGCTCTATAAAGCATAAGGCTTGCTGTGAAGATTATGGACTTAAAATGTAAGGTTGTATATATTATCTTACCCAAAAGGGGAGAATGTTAGGAATATGAGTCACCTAACAGCTATTTGGGTTAGAAATATATAAGCCAGGATAGACATTTTAGGACTAAGTCTTTAAGAGATTGCAAAAACTGCAATTGGGTGTGGTTTTTCAAACGGCCATAAGATGGAGCCAGAAACCTGGGTTGTTTAGTCTGAGTCTCAGAAGAGAGTGTGAGTAAGTCTCTGTTTCCTTCTGTTGGAAAGTATTGCTGTTCCTCCATTTTTCCTAATTGACTGCTATTTCTGGATTTGATGTGAGTTTGTTACTGAACTGTTTTTGACACTGGAATTTGTTATTGGATTATCCCTGGATTGAAAACTGACTGATTTAACCTGTGAATGACTTTGGACTGCCTATTTTGAACTTTTCTTAAACCTTTTTTGAAAGTATAACCCTACATTTACTGTACAGTGTATCTATATGCTGTGTGTGTATTATTCAAACACTATTCTCTATATGTCTCCCTGTATGCGCTCATTCTCCTAACGGGGAATCACCTCAACACAAAACATCCAATACTTCATGTGATCTTGAGTGAGTCTATCCCTTTATTTATGCAGCCTAGGATTGCATTGGCTTTTTGGGCAGCTGCAGCATACTACTGACTCATATTTAGTGAATCACTGAAGTTAACTTAGTAACATGGTTAGGAACATGGTAAATGGGTATAATTTTAAAAGCATTCAAAACAACTGTAGAAAGTTAGCACCCATCCCTTTCCTAGAAGAATGAAATATTTTGAGAAATATTTAAAAAGGCAGAAGGTTATATTTCCCTGGATAAGAAATTGAGAAACATGCTCTTGGAGACAAAAAGCAGCCCCACCTTTCTTAACAGCCCTCAGCAGATGTCAGCACTTAAGAGATAAAGAGCTTGTTGAGATCTAGGTAGCTCTTAGGTAGCTCTATTCATCAGCAAAAATTCCCTGCAGCAAGGTCTGAAGAAAGGTAGGGTTAGCCCTCAGCCACAATAGGAATTGCCCAACAACCCCCTTCATTGCATCAGCCAAACTTCAATCAAACTTAGCTCAGACAAAATCCTACGATTTGTACATGGCCCCATGGGAGTCTGACAACAGCCAATAGAATACATGTTTTTGCACAGGAACAGGGAGTTCAAGTGCAAAGCCCTAGAGAAGATATATATACCCCTCACTCTCAACTCTATGCAGTGAGCTGCCCAGAACTATGTGCTTGGTAGTTCTGTTTCATCAATAAATTAACTCTCTTTCCAATCAGCCTCCATCCTCCATTGTGTTTCCAGTGCGTTTCTCCCGGCTTGGACCTGGACCTGGATATTTCTTCCAATTGTTGTGGTCTGCCAGCAGCCTGTGGAGATGGTAGCAGAGTCAGATAGTGGGGAGGAACATGGGCCAGTCTGGGAGTCTGGGGCGGACTCAGACAAGGGTCCTGCGTCTGATACAGAGATGGGGCCAGAACCAACTGGGAGTTATGTGCCTCCAGAATCTGACAGTAGTGAGGCAGAGGAAAAAGGGGAGCCTGTTCTCAGTGTGCACATGTGCAGAGCTGCCAGAAGGCAAGAATAGTTAAGACAAAAGGGGCGACTCAGGAGTAAGGCTTGGAGATGATTGGCCCTCCCATAAGACATAAAGGAAGAGCAAAGGGGCAGGAACCTTTGCAGGAAGCAACTTTGTTCATACTGGTTGGTTTGAAACCAGAATTTGTGCTCCGTTTGGCCTTGTATAACTAATTGGAAATTTAGTCATTGGCAGCATTTCAAGGAAGATAAAGGTGTGTGCTTATCAGGATTATCCTGAAGGACTTTGGCAGACTTCCATGGGACTATTACAAACTGTTTGAGACTCATTATGGGCTGTGAATGAATAAAATTCACAGCCGTTGAAATTTTTTTAAAAAGGGTTTTGGGACTAACGTGTGTTTGTTAGTGTCTCAATATTCCTTGGTTAGAACACCAACACAACAAAGCAAGGATAGACTGGGATGCAAAGATCCCTCTCATAGTTACTTGTATTAAGCCAAGTTTCACCTAGTCTGTACCTGTACAGGTGGGTTTTCTTGCCTAAGTATAAAGCTTTGCTTTTCTCTATATCGAATTTCATTTTATTAGATAGGGCTTAATTTATGGTTTATAAGTAATCTTGGGAATAATCTGAATGCTTAAAAATGGGGGGCTGCATTAGCTTAACCACAGATTAGGTGGTTTAGCCAAGAGGTTGCAAAGAGAAATTCCTCCATGCTTTGGATCTGAATTCCAAAAGGATGGCTGAACATCCCAGCGGAAAAAAGTGGGCACCTATTAGTGAGCACCCCAAAGCAGCTGCATCTCTTCCCGGGATTGTGTGGCAGCTGCGATGTGGGGAAAACAGGGTTACTTGGAAGGTGTGGCTGACAGATGCTGTGTTCTTGCTCCTGTGAGCACTTTGTTGTTGTGGTTTTGTTTTGGAAATTGAATTTGAAACATTGCATGGCTCTGATGCACTAAGTTCTGATCTACCTTGCAAAGGATGGAAATATTGAATCCTACATTGTAGGTTCATCTGTGGGAATTCTTAGAATGCAGAAAGTACAGATTGAGAAGTGAATTCCTCTGCCACTCCCTCCTTCCCATCCTTCCTTTCTCCTTCTCCCTTTTTCTCTTTCCAGTCTACCTTTTCTTTTTCTTTTCCTTCCGCTCCCATATGGAATTGGCTATATAAAATTCTCTTAGAATCTATCTTCCTTCCTTCCTTCCTTCCTTCCTTCCTTCCTTCCTTCCTTCCTTCCTTCCGTCTTTCCTTCCTTCCTTCCTTCCTTCCTTCCTTCCTTCTCTTTCCCTCATTTCCTCTGTCCCTCTTTCTCTGTTCCTTTTCTCTCTCTCTATTTTTTTCTTTCTCCTCCTCTCTTTCTCTTTCTCTCCCTCTTTTCTCTTTTCTTTTCTTTTTCCTTCTCCCGTATCAAGTTATTCTAACTGTATAAAGTTTACTGACTTCTCTTAGAAATCTGTTCTCTCTTCTTTCTTTCTTTCTTTCTTTCTTTCTTTCTTTCTTTCTTTCTTTCTTTCTTTCTTTCTTTCTTTCTTTCTTTCTTTCTTTGTCTTTTCCTTTCTTCTTCCTCTCCAATATGGAATTACTCCAGCTGTATAAACTCCGGGACTTCTCTTAGAAATCTAGTTTTAACATTTACACATATATTGCATATATTTCTAAGGGGAGTTAAAACAGAAAGCAATAACATAGTGTATTCCCTTGAAGGCAAACTACATTGGAGAGCAGAGAGGAGCACAGTAGATTGAATGAGGGTCAAAATATTATTGTGCTTTTTTTCAAAGAAGGAAGCCCAAATGAGTTCATGCTTGGGTAAAGTACAATGGCTTATAAACTTAAAATGGGCAGAGTTTACATTCTTCTTTCCCTCTTTCAGGGTAGAGGGAAAAAAAACAACTATTTCTTCATCCCATTTTTCTTTTGGAAGAACGTCTACCAAAAATAATTTTAAAGTTATTCAAAGCTTTAATAATTTGACATTCACCCAAAATATGAGAATTAAAAATGATATAAATGGCCTTTTTTTTTTAAACAAATGATGAAAGTCAAAATTTGTCCACTTGGTCTGGCCTTGAAAAATCCTGGAAGAAGATCGTGTGAATCAGAATAAAAGTTGGAAGGGACCTTGGAGGTCTTCTAGTCCAGCCCCCTGCTCATGCAGGAGATCCTATACCAAGAGTCCATTCAGTCTCTTCTTCAATAGTCAACCTGTTGTAATGTTGACATACACACCAGGTATCAAGCTCAACTTTAGGTCTTTCCCTTACAAGATTTCTAGTTAACAGCACCATAAGGTTTGTTTTCTGCCCAAAGATGTAAAGAGGATATGAACTTAATAGTGGGAAAGCTGTGGTGCAAATAACCATTCAGTCTGGGAAATTTTGCAAGATGTTTCTCTGACAAGCTCTGGTTTGGTTCATTCTTCTACCAAATCCATCATCGGATGTTGGCGATCATGTTGGGCAGTCCTATTTTTTATCAACAGCCACACAAAAAAGTATTGTTGAATTTTGTCCAAACCAATCCCTTAGATTTTGAAGCCATGATGTTCTTCTTCTGCCCAAACTTCATTTGCCTTCAATCTTTCCCTGGAGGATTAAGTGAAGTAGGGGATTTTTAAAAAAAGATATTGTACATTTTCTTTAATATACATCACTATTCATAATTATACAATGTCACTGTGTACGGGACACATCAAGTCTCTTTTTTCCCTTTCCATTGTGTTATACATCCTAGCTAAAATGATCATATCATATAATCTCTCCATTGTTAGATTATACATCCAAATTATATCTATTATTTGTTTGTTTCCAATGTAATATACTATTCCAATCCGCACTTTATGGATTTCATGTTGTATTTATGTACAATTCAAAGATATACTTTTTTACATTATTTATTCTTACATCTTCATTTATCCTTATATAAATGTAATTTAGTTAATCTTCTTTCCTTATTTAACACTAATCTCTGCTTCTATTATTTATCCAGTTGTACCATATGTCCCATGTAGCATATAGAACTTTTATTCTTCCTTGTCTTTAAGTTCCATTGTAAGTCTGTCCATTTCGGCGCTCTCTAGTATATTTTTTTATTATTTCATCCTCTGTAAGTATCCTTTTACTTTTCCAATTTTGTGCGCATAGGATTCTAGCTGCAGTTATTATATGAATGATTAAATAAGTAAGTCTTTTATTGTATTTCCCTGCTCTTATCCCTAATAAGTATGCCATATTTTTCTGGGTGTCTCATCACATGTCCAAAATATTCTAATTTTCACTTTTTTTATGGTTTTGATGATTTCCCTTGGCTTTCCCAGGTAGCTTATCACTTCCTCATTTCTGATTTGGTTTGGTTCATAGCAGAGGTGGTCTTCAGCAGGTTCTGACCAGTTCTGGAGAACCAGTAGCAGAAATTTTGAGTAGTTTGAAGAACCGGCAAATACCACCTCTGACTGGAGATTTTACAGTATCCTTCCCCTGCCACGCCCACGAAGCCACGCCCACAGAACCGGTAGTAAAAAATGTGAATCTCACCACTGGTTCATAGAATAATAAAACCATAGAACTGGAATGGACCTTGGAGGTTTTCTAGCCCAGGGGTCTCCATTCTTCAAAATGAAAAAGGACTTCTGCAGTCACAACATAAGCCTAAGATTGAAAACCAGGCTTGTCCGATTCTCAATCTTTTTTATCCTACTCTACGAAGTGGTCGCTGACAGAAAGCCATTTGAAGAGACTAGAAGCATTTGAAATGTGGATTTACAGATGGCTGTTATGCATAAGTTGGATTGACAAAAATCAGAAATTTTTTCTTAATTCTAGGTTGCTTCTATCCTTGATTAGTTTCCACTCATTGCTTCTTGTCCTGCCCTCAGGTGCTGTGGAGAAGAGCTTGACTCCTTCCTTCTTTGTGGCAGCTCCTTAAATAGTGGGACACCGCTATGATAACCAGTGGAACAGCTTGCCTTCAGAAGTTGTGGGTGCTTCATCACTGGAGAATTTTAAGAAAAGACTGGACAGCCACTTAACTGAAAGGGATCTATAGGATCTCCTGCTTGAGCAGGGGGTTGGACTAGAAGATCTCCAAGGTCCCTTCCAGCTCTATTCTGATTGAACTAGTGCTAGCTTGTCACGCCTGGCATGGAGGTGTGCAAATGAAATCTTGACTTATGACCTTAACTGAGACCACAAATAGGGTTGGAAGTCTTGACCATCATTGAGTGGGTTATCATGTGATTTTACAATTTTTTTTTGCAGTTGCTGTTAATGGCAGTTATTAAGCAAATCAATTGTTTGTTATAGGAATTTTGTGCTGTTCTATTGTTATTGTTATTGTTATTTGTTATTGTTGTTATTGTTGCTATTGTTATTGTTGCTATTGTTATTGTTGTCATTGTTATTGTTGTTATAGTTATTATTGTTACTGTTACTGTTACTATTGTTAGGGTTAGCGTTATTGTTAGCGTTAGTGTTAGCATTATTATTTTAAGTACAGGATTTTCCTGGCTTATTCACAACAGGAAATTGCAACCACAAATATCTTGTGCAGCCACAATTACAATTAATACATAATCAAATATCCATACCAGAGGTGGCATTCAGCAGGTTCTGACCAGTTCTGGAGAACCAGTAGTGGAAATTTTGAGTAGTTCGGAGAACCGGCAAATCTCACCTCTGACTGGCCCTGCCAACCCCATCACTTCTCTGCCTCCCATTGAGTCCCAGCTGATCAGCTGGATCGTCTTTTGTTGCCCTGCACAGGAGAACGGAGCTGGAAAGCAGGTTAGTGGGGTGGGGAGGGAATGGAGATTTTACAGTATCCTTCCCCTGCCATACTCACCAAGCCATGCCCACCAAGCCATGTCCACAGAACCGGTAGTAAAAAATAATTGAATCCAACCACAGATCCATACTCTAATCCTGCTTTGTGCTACTATACATAATATGTCTAATTATTATAACAAATCCACGCCTTATCCTATTTAATTCTTACTCCAATGATTACTATGTCCCGCTAATATTTTAAATTTCTGATTTCCATTTTTATTCTGAATAAAATTTCAAAAAAAATATTCGTAATTCTGAATAGTTATTAAGTGACCAAGTTGTAAGTCAAGGTCTACCTATACAGGTAAAAGTCTCAGCAGCCCTTTCACCCCAAAATGATCTGCATTCTACCTTGGTGGTCTTGTCTGTAGATTTTTCCAAGGTGATGTGACAAAAGGATGAGAGAGCCAGGAGCAAAATTCACCTCCTTTGAAGATTCATTCCCTCTAAAGTCAATGTTTATTGGACTTCCTCCGATTTTATTTGAGGACTTATCAACACCACACTTCAGAGAGCTTTATGGCATTGTTACGACATCTCAGTGATGGCTTTCCCACCGCACTAAAACAGATGGATGATTGCCCAATTATGCTGCTTCTAAGGTCACAGAAATGTCAGCAGGGCTGGCATTTGAAACTAGGGAAACTGAAAATGGGGGCTTGATCCTCCTTAATAGAAGAGGCTGTTTTTTCTCTCTGTCTCCCCACATGAGAGAGAAAGAAACAAGCAGGGAAAAGAGAATGGAGAGAGAGAGAGAGAGAGATGGTGAAGGAGAGAGAAAGAAAGAGAGAAGTAGGGGAAACACAGACAGAGAGAAATGGGGAATTTGTGTGTGTGTGTGTGTGAGAGAGAGAGAGAGAGAGAGAAAGAGAGAGAAGCAGGTAAAATGAGAGAGAGAAGGAGGGAAAGAGAGAGAGAAGAAAGAGAGAGAGAAAGAGAGAGAGAGAAGGAGGAAAAACAAAAGAGAGAAAAAGAGAAAAACAGGGAAAATGAGAGATAGAGAAAGAGAAGCAGGGAGAAGAGAGAGAGAGAGAGAGAAACAAAAAAATGAGGGAAAAGAGAGAAGTAGAGAAAACACACACAGAGAGAAACGCTGAATGTGTTTGTGTGTATGTGAGAGAGAGAGAGAGAGAAGAGAGAAAACACAATTTTGCTGCAACCATGCCTCAGTTCATACCAGTTAAGTGTCAATTAGTAATGGGAGATACTGTATGTGCATGAAGAAAAGGAAATGGGGAAGAGGAAGAAGGAGGAAGAGGATGAGAAAAAGAAGGGGAAGGAGTGGAGGAAGGAGGAGGGGAAGGGAAGGAGGAGGGGAAGGTGGAGGAAGAGGAGAATGAGAAGGGGAAGGAGGAGGGGAAGAAGAAGGAGGAGAAGAAAAGGAGGAGGAGGTGGAGGAAAGAAGAGAAGGGGAAAGAGTAGAGGAAGGAGGAGGGGAAGGGGAGGAGGAGGAGGAAGAGGAAGAGGAGGTGAAGAAGAAGAGGAGGAGGAAGAGGAGGAGGAGAAGCAGGAGGAGAAGGAGATTATTTGATTAATCAAGGAGATTACTTGATTAAAACAACATTTTATTACCAAAGTAAGTAACATCATCAAAAGCCCTACTACTTTCGATGGGTATTGTTGACACTTCTTAAAAAGGTGGGGCTTTGCTCACATGATTGGATTGTTGCAATCACCATCTTGATTTTTTTTTTTAAAAAAAACTGCTTCTAGATGTCCTTGGCATGAAGGGAAGGGAAGTAAAAAAAACGCTGTTTGTACAAGATGTTTAATTCATTAATTAACCCATGCAGATTCGATGATTGCTGTTCTCTCAATATTTTCTGCCTTCTCCTAGTGTGTCTCTCTCTCTGCCTCCCCAGGTAAATAAACTTCATCTCTAATAAATCATTACAAAAAAAAACCCAAACAAACAAAACCTCTTCCTCTAGCTACTGTATTAAATGGCCTTGTCGACACTCAAATAATTCAATATGTCTTGCTTTAGGTGAGGTCTTCCCCAACAGAAAATAAAAGATAAAGAAAAAAAAACAAAACACATTTTCTTTAACAGTTCAGAGAAGACTTTAGTATAGGTGAAACCTTCTCTTATTAAAATAATTCCCATTGCTCTCTTCGGGTCAATATATGGGGGAGTATCTGGCCATTAAGCAGGTATTATGTTCTTTTATTACAGTCTCTAAGTCTCATTATTCTACATTTATCTGCATTGAACTTGCTATCTATTAGCTGGAGTGCTTAACTGATCGAAGCCTTTCCTACTTGCCTGTGTTGTTTCTCACAGGTGACCTTCTTCCCAATTTAATATCTCCCACGCAGGAGAAATTCTTACTTTAAAATAAAGGGGTTTTGCTCTGCAGCCACCTGAGGGATTAGAAGAAGATGGTGGGAGATTTAGCAATGGGAATAGCAATAGCGCTTAGACTTATACACTGCTTCACAGTGCTTTACAGCCTTCTCTAAGCTGTTTACAGAGTCAGCCAATCCCCCCCCCCCCAACAATCTGGGTCTTCAGTTTACCCACCTCGAAAGGATGGTGGGCTGAGTCAACCTTGAGAGGGTCAGGATCGAACTCCTGGCAGTGAGCAGAATTAGCTTGCAATACTGCATTTTAACCACTGCGCCAAGAAAAATCAGAGGGGTATGTGTGTTATAGCTTAGATTGGGAGTGTACAGCCCCAGTCCTTCTAAAGAGTCTCTTGTCCCTTTTGTTACAAAGTTTTCAAGAAACAGCTGGACTTTCTGTCAGGGTTCCAACGGATGCCCTAATTAATTCATGAGCCTCTAGCCAAGTTTCAAAAGAAATCCAATTATTTATTAGGAGCAACATGTTGGCACTTTTCCCAACTGCAGTCAGCTCTGCCCTATGTACTTTACTGTTCACCTATGACCCTGTTTCAAAACCCTCCTCCCTGGGTATGTCATAAATAACATTCTCCAACAATGCACTTTGCAGGCTGTGGAAAACACACCTCTGAGCCTGAGGTTAGTAACTTGAGACACAGTCTGGAGAAAGATATACATGGAATGTGCTTCTGATCTGTCATATCTGTATATCTACCCTTCTTCAGTGGAAGAAGAAGGTGGGGAAGTTGGTACAAGTAATCCTTTTTGATGTAACCTAAATATGTTAAATTCTATATTGAATCTGTATAACCTACACATGATATACAACTGGAGGATTGGAGCCAGATGTCCAGGAATGTGTCACCTCTTGAAAAGATAGCAAGTGGAGCAGGGACCATAAAAATACCAGCTCCAGAAGATACTCCCTGGGAACTCTTCAAAAGATATGTTCTCAGAAAAGGGGAGGGAGGAATTAACATGTTGGTTCTTTGTTTGACAAGATACACATCTAAATAAGGGGAGGGGTTCTAACTCCCCTTATCTATTACTGCATGCCTGGGAGCATTAAACTTTGCTTTGAATAGTGCTGGAATCATCTCATTTAAAATAAAGGATTCCTTTTGAAACATCCAGTTTTCAGAAGTTCATTCATTTTGGTTGAAGGGGAAAAGTCCAGTACTTGACATGATCATAGCAACAAACTGCTTCATCAAAGCTCACCCCAGGAAATGCTTTACGAGTTGAGACTTCCTTTGTTTTTCCTTGAAGACATTCCACATATCATCCAAGAAGCTTCTTCAGTTCTGACTGAATGGTGAGGAAGGATGGAAAGCTGAGTCAACCTTGAGCTGGTGAGATTCGAACTGCCGAACTGCTGGCAATCGGCAGTCAGCTGAACTAGTCTGCAACATTGCATTCTAACCACTGTGCAACCACGGCTCTTAACATGGATCTCAGCTGAGTCTGGCAGGGAAGTTTTCCTCCCCCACCCAATCAATCACAATGGAGGGGACTTCAGAGGTCTTCTAGTCCAACCCTGTGCTCAAGCAGGAGACCCTATACCATTTCAGACAAGTGGCTGTCTAGTTTCTTCTTAAAAACCTCCAGTGATGAAGCACCTAGAACTTTTGAAGGCAAGCTGTTCCATTGGTTAATTGTCTTCACTGTTAGGAAGTTTCTCCTTAGTTCTAGGTTGATTATCTCATTGATTAGTTTCGATCCATTGTTTCTTTTCTTGCATTCTGGTGCTTTGAAATATAACTTGACCCCCCCTCCTCTTTGTGGCATCCCCTCAAATACTGGAATACTGCTGTCATGTCTCCCCTGGTCCTTCTCTTCACTAGACTAGCCAAACCCAAATCCTGCAACCATTCTTCATATGTTTTAGTCTCCAGGCTCTTAAGAATAAAATAGAATTCTTTATTGGCCAAGTATGAATGGACACACAAGGAATTTGTCTTGGCACAATTATTCTCAGTATACATAAAAGATAAGGTAAAACACTTAATGATAGTCATGGGGTACAATCATCTTAGTTGTTCTTCTCTGCACTTTTTACAGATTAACAGAGTTGGAAGTGACCTTGTAGGTCATCTAGTCCAACCCCACAACCAAGCAGGAGACACTACACCATTTCTGACTGATGGCAGTCCAGTCTCTTCTTGAAAGCCTCTAGGAATGAAGCTCCCACAACTTCTGAAGGCAACTTCTGTTCCATTGGTTGATTGTTCTCACTCTCAGAAAAGTTATCCTTATTTCCAGGTAGAATGTCTCCTTGTTCAGTTTCCATCCATTATTCCTTGTCTGGACTTCAGGTGCTTTAGAAATAGCTTGACCTCTTCCTCCTCTCTGGGGCAGCCCTTCAAATATTGGAAGACTGCTCTCCTGTCTCCCCTGGTCCTTCTCTTCACTAGACTAGCCATGCTGAGTTCCTGTAGCCGTTCTTCATATGTTTTAGTCTCCAATCCCTTAATCATCCTGGTTGCTCTTCTGAGCACTCTTTCTAGAGTCTCAACATCTTTTTTTTATAATGTGGTGACCAAAACTGGATGCAGTACTCTAGGTGTGGTCTTGCTAAGGCTTTATACAGTGGTATTCTTACCTTACTTGATCTTGATTGTATCCCTCTGTTCATGCAATTTAGGATTGCACTGGCTTTTTTGGCAGCTGCTTCACACTGCTGGCTCCTATTTAACTGGTTGTCCACTAAGACTCCAAGATCCCTCTCACAGTTACTGTCATTAAGCTTGGTTTCATCCAGTCTATATGTGTACTTTTTCAAGTCTTCGGTGTTTTGCACTGCCACAAATATTGACCAACATTTATCTGAGGCTCCGAGGCTTCCTTTGGATGCAAAGCAAACAAGAGTTTGTGGGATCCACTTTGGGCAAAGAGCTGGAAAAGGCACAAGAACGTGATTTTCTGAATTTCCAAGAGCTTAAAAATGACCGCTGAATGGTGAAAAAGTGGAGCTGAAATGCGGCAGAAGAGGAAAGTTATTAATTACAGTTTATGGGGAAGAAAGGTTAATGGCGGCAAGTAAATCTGCACCGTTTTATAGCTTGCTTTGGGGAGCACCATTCTGACTCAGCAAATGGCCTGCCCTGTTTTTTTAAAAATAAAAAGTCAGCAGAAATGGGCAAGCAGGGTTTTACGGACTTTTGAAATGCTGAGGCAGAGACAAGAAGTCTCAACTTTTAAAAAACACGGCATGTAGTCCTTGTCTTAGAACCATTTGTTTTCTGACCATACAAAGTTACAATGGTGGAGGCTAAAATATATGAAGAATGATTGCATGAATTGCAGCTAAGATATTTAAAGGCTTGGAGACAAGAACATGTGAAGAATGGCTGCAGGAATTGGTAAATTGAGGCCTTTGAACTAGGGTGCTGGAGAAGATTCCTGCAAGTCCCTTGGACTGCAAGGCAATTTGACTGGTCAATCCTAGAGGAGATCAACCCTGACTGCTCTTTAGAAGGCCAGATCCTGAAGATGAAACTCAAAGACTTTGGTCATCTAATGAGAAGGAAGGACTCCCTGAAGAAGAGTCTAATGCTGGGAACAATTGAGGGCAAAAATAGAAGGGGACAGCAGAGAAGGAGATGGCTGGATGAAGTCACTGAAGCAGTTGGCGTGAGCTTAAATGGACTCTGGAGGATGGTAGAGGACAGGAAGGCTTGGAGGAACATAGTCCATGGAGTTGCGATGGGTCAGACATGACTTTGCAACTAACAACAACAACAAAGTTTAGAGAAAAGAAGGCCTAAGGGTGACATGATAGCAGTCTTCCAGTATTTGAGAGGTTGCCACAGGGAGGAAGAGGTCAACTTATTTTCCAAATCACCAGAAGGGAAGACAAGAAACAGTGGATGGAAACTCGTCAAGGAGAGAAGCAACCTGGAATTAAGGAGAAACTTGCTAACAATAAAGAATAATTAAGTGGATGGTTAATTAAATAAGATGATTAAAGGCCTGGAGACTAAAACGTATGAAGAACAGTTGCAGGATTTGGGTATGGCCGGTCTAGACTAAAGAAATACTAAGTGGGATATGATAGCAGTGTTCCAGTCTCTCAGGGGCTGCCACAAAGAAGAGGGAGTCAAGCTATTCTCCAAAGCACCCAAAAGCCAGACAAGGAATAATGGATGGAAACTGATCAAGGAGAGATTCAACCTAGAAATAAGGAAACATTTCCTAACAGTGAGAACAATAGGACAGTGAAATGGGTTGTCTTCAGAAGTTGTGGGTGTTCCATCACTGGAAGTTTTAAAGAAGAGACTGGACAGTCATTTGTCTGGAATGGTATAAGGTTTCCTGTCTGAGCAGAGGGTTGGACTAGAAGATCTCCAAGGTCCCTTCCAAGTTTCAACCCTGTTTATTCTGCTATTCTGTTCTATTCCCTTGAAAGAGTTCAACCCTTCCTTGCTTCCTCATTGTAGGACCACTCCTATTCCTAAGGATTCCCAAACCAATCCTTTGATCAGGATGCATCACATTCAATCCACTGAGTAATGTGAATGGAGATTCTCAGTCACGCACATCATGGTTGTCCCAAAAGTGCTTTTTCAAGAAGCAATTAGACTTTCTTGTTTTTCTTTGAAGACTTCTCATCAGAGTTGAAGAAGCTTCTTGAAGGAGAAAACGAAACTACTTCAAAGAAAAACCAGAAAGTCTAGTTGCCTCTTGAAAAAGCACCTATGGGATAACCCATTCAGTAGTATTAGCTACTCAACTGATGCTACTTTTAATTCTTCTGGCCACAGTATGTTTGTTGATTGGAGAAAGTTGAACAAATACATAATGGAAGGGGTGAGTAAGTAACTTCATCTTCTTTCATGGCTTTTCTAAGCGAAGTTGCATGGAGCTAATACCTAGACCCTTTCTGCAATACACACATACACTAAATCAAATTAAAATTTTCATCCCCAAGCTATATTCAGTGTATAAAGGTAACAGATCGGCAAGCACATAAAAATTCAAGGAGCCAAAATGTCCTTGTAAATTGTAACCGTAATTGCATCCAATCTAGGTTAAAGGTTTGTTTGTTGCTTTTTTTTTTCCTTTTCCTTTTCCTTTTTTTTTTCTTTTTTGCAAAAAGCACCATCTAGCAAGCAATTACACACATAAGTGATTTTAAGGCTCTGAATAGCACCAGCGACTTCACTTTTGCATAAAGCCTTCAGTGTTTATCTAGATCACAGTCCAAACATCTTAAGTTTTCCAACATTTGGTGTCTGGCAAAAAGAAAGTCAATGACCAGTAAGGGAATTCATGCAACTTTTCTGTCGCAGAGCCCAAGATTATGAAACTTCTCAAAATGGTCCACTTTTAGGGGGAAGAGGGATTTTTTTTTTTTTTTAATTTAGAAGCATTTTGCATCTGGAAATTAAAGTCTTATTAAAATATAGAGAGAACTTTGGAAGTAATGAAAAATAAAATCCGGAGAAGTTCACTGCTAGTCTTGGGAGCTGTTTAGGGTCAGATGTATCTGAGTGGCCTTCAGGAACATGTAAATAAAAATAAAAATACTTTCACTTAGATTCTACCTCTTTTGTAAAACCCCAATCAATACATCAGTATCATCCTTCTTCTCCTTAGGCTGGGGCAAAAGGTTATCAGAAGTAAGAGTTTTTTTTCCCCCTGTAATAGGCAAAATAAATAACTAAGTTGGAACCTTGGAGGTGGAAAATAGTGGAAGGGAGTAAGAAAGGAGAGGAACAGTGAAGAAGGTAGGGAAAGAGAG
This sequence comes from Pseudonaja textilis, assembly GCF_049901715.1. Taxonomy (NCBI): domain Eukaryota; kingdom Metazoa; phylum Chordata; class Lepidosauria; order Squamata; family Elapidae; genus Pseudonaja; species Pseudonaja textilis. Next base: position 251,641,178 of record NC_141991.1, read on the forward strand.
AGGGAGCGGGGAACAGTGAAGAAGGAAGAGATGGAGGGAGGGAGGGAGGAAGGAGATGAACAGTGAAGAAGGAAGGAAGGAAAGAAGGAAGATGCGGTAGATAGATGGAATGCTCTGTATAAATTAAGAACGTGTAATATCCAGGCCTGGTTTTCAAGACTGGACAGCCATAGTAACTGCCTCACCCACATTGAGCCATGGTTCTATCATAGTTAGCCTGCGTCCCTGAGATCAATATAAATAAAAGTAAAGGTTCCTTCAAACAGAAGTCAACTTGACTGTTGACTTCATAGATCCATCTCTGTAACTATTTGATCATAACAAGAAAAAAGTTTATTTCCAGATTTTTGTTTTCAATTGGCCAGTCTAACCCGTAATTCTGGAGTTTCCTAGTATTCTTCTATCCCTGGATTAGCCTGGTCTGAGGTCGGATCCTGCTTCACTTTTCTAGAAGAACTAGGGTCCCCCAGGTTAATTGCTGTTCTCTTTCCAGAGCTAATTTGAACTTTACTCCAAAAGAAATGTCCAAGCCCAGTTGCATGGTGAAGATGATAAGAGATGTCAGTCAACATAATAGCAAAAGATACATGACACGGAAGCCTTTTCAAGCAGGCATGAAGGAACTTGCAAGAAGTCAAGAATTGTACCATGAATTTGGTTCACTGGATGCATTGCTTTGTAACTAAAGGAAACAGTGAAAAGAAAGGGAAATTTGTTAGAGGACCTGGGACCGTCACAGGCTTCCCGCTATAATCCATATATCAGCTTTGTTTTGAAATAATTGCTCGATAACAAAGGAAGAACCTCACTGTAGCGGAGGCAATCCTGGGAGAAAGAGAAATGAAGAGGAAGGAAGGAATAACTTGGTTTTCAACAAGGACCATTCATTGTTCATTAAACCTAACAAACAAAATTCTGGCCATCCTGCTTGGATGGCTTCTGTACCCTTGGGGACGTTAATTTGTAGGGGTGGGCTGCTGGGGGTTTGCAGGGGTTTGTGAGAGCCCCTAGTTAAGATTGTGTGCAGTTCAGAGAATCCCCAAATGGCTGGCTGGCCCCGCCCCACCCACCATGCCCCTCCCATGAGTCCCCACGTGGCCCGTTTTGGATCCCAGGTAAGTGCTGCCTCCCGGAAGTTCAGTAAGGCCAGGAATGGGCCCCTTTCTGGTTTCCAGAGAGGCTCTGGAGCCCAGGTAGGACGTTTTTGCCCTCCTGGAGGCTCGAGGAAAGACTCCGGAGCCCAGGGAGGACAAAAGCGCCCCCCCCCCACTTGCAATGGTACAGAAGGACAACCAAGCCACACACACCATGGACATGCCCACCCAGCCACCGAGCAGAAAACCCATTGTTAAAATATTTGAAGCCCACCCCTGGTTATTTGATTTCAAATTTCAAAACCGAGAATTGGGTAGCTTAACAGCCATGCTGGGTTGTTGCAGTCCTAGTCGACGATCCCTTAAATATGAGCCAGCAGTGTGTGGCAGCAGCCCCCAAAAGCGAATACAATCCTTGGTTGTATAAACAGAGGCATAGAATCAAAATCACGTGAAGTATCACTTGAGATGTTCAAGAAGTGATTGGACTGCCGTTTGTCAGAAATGGTGTAGGATCTGCCATTTGGGCGGGGGTGGGATGGGGGTTGGACTGGATGATCTACAAGGTCCCTTCCAACTCTGAGTATCTGTTATCTGTTACCGCTTTATAAAAACCTTAGTAAGACCACACCTGGAATTCTTCATCCAGTTTTGGTCAACACAAAATAAAAAAAGATGTTGAGACTCTGGAAAAGTGCAGAGAAGAGCAACTAAGATGATTAAGGGCCTGGAGACTAAAACATATGAACAATGGTTGCAGGAACTGGGTATTGCCAGTTTAGGCAAAAGAAGGACTAGGGGTGACGTGATAGCAGAGTTCTGATATCTCAGGAGTTGCCACAAAGAAGAGGGAGGTCAATTTATTTTCCAAAGCCCCAGAACACAGGACAAGAAACAATGGATGGAACTAATCCAAGAGAGAAGCAACCTGGAATTAAAAAGAAACTTCCTAGCAGTGAGGACAATTAACCAGTGGAACAGCTTGCCACCAGAAGTTGTGGGTCCTCCATCACTGGAGGCTTTTAAGAAAAAAAACTGGACAGCCACTTGACTGAAATGGTATAGGGTCTCCTGCTTGATCAGTGGGTTGGACTAGAAGACCTCCAAGGTCCCTTCCAACTCCAGATTGAATAATGTTCAAAGTGCCTATGGAATTAATAACTCATTGTCTAAAATGTGCATATACCGTATAATGTACTCTACATTTGTAAAACATTGACACATTTTGATTTTAGTATTGGAGAACATTTTTGAGAATGCTGTGAATAATCAAGAAAACAAATAACCCCAGGCAAACGAATCAACCAAGAGTTGTCAGTGGGAGCAGAAATGGCTAAGCTCAAATGATCATACTTTGGATGCATTATGTGATAACCCAGTTCTTTTGAGAAGTCTATAACATTGGTGGAAGTGATAGATATATAGGAGGAGGGGGGAGGAGGAAGAGGAAGGAGGGGAAGGAAGTGGAGGAGGAGAGAAGAGGAAGAAGAAGAGGGAGAAGGGAGAAGAAGGAAGGGAAAGAAGGAAGAGGGGGGGGAAAGGGAAGAGGAAGGAGGGAAAGGAGGAGGAGAAGAGGGAAGAAAGAAGAAGGGAGGAGGAGGAGGAAGAAGGAGGAAGGGGAAAGGAGGAGGAGGAGGAAGGAGGAGGAGGAGGAGGAGGAGGAGGAGGAGGAGGAGGAGGAGGAGGAGGAGGAGGAGGGGAAGGGAAGAAGGGGAAGGAGGAGGAGGAAGAAGAGGAGGAGGAAGAGGAGGAAGAGGAGGAGGAGAAGGGAAGAAGGGGAAGAACGGGAGGAGAGGGAGGGGAGGAAGGGAAGGAGGGAGGAGGAGGAGGAGGAGGAGGAGGAAGGGGAAGAAGGGGGAGGAGGAGGAAGAAGAAGAGGAGGAGGAGGAGGAGAAGGGAAGAAGGGGAGGAGGGGGATGGGGATGGGGAGGAGGGAAGAAAAAGAAGGAGGAGGAGGAGGAGGAGTAGGAGGAAGAAGAAGAAGAGGAAGAAGAAGAAGAAGAAGAAGAAGAAGAAGAAGAAGAAGAAGAAGAAGAAGAAGAAGAAGAAGAAGAAGAAGAAGAAGAAGAAGAAGAAGAAGAAGAAGAAGAAGAAGAAGTAGTAGTTCATTTTTCCTCAAACCAATACTGATGACGGTAAAAATTCCTTTCCACTGTCAGCCTTGGAAGCCATATTTTTCCATGAGATGCAGCCTGCATTGTTTGCACATTATCCAGCTTTTATATCGATCAGTCCACTCCCTTCCTTCCTTTCCCCCTCCCCCCCTCTTTTGGAAGCTGCTTCTACCTTCCCTGCTGAACATTTGTTTTGCTAAGCAGCAGTGTCTGCTGAGGTGGTGAACACAAGGTACCCTGGGAAACGGCAAGGGCAGAGAGCTGTCACAGAGCTTGTTCCAGAGAGTCACCTGGCTTGTATGTGTTAGAATGTCAGGTCTCTGCCGTTTGCAGAGAGTTCAAAGGTCAGAGTCCCAACGATACACCACAGCTGGGGAAATGAGAATTTTGTGCCTGAAGCAAAATGACGTCCACCGTTAACTCTTTGGAGGTCCTTCCAAACCTGGTCTTGCTTCATTTCCTTAGCTCTTTTTTCCCCCGTCCACTTTCACATTGTTTCTCTTTTCTCCAAGGTGTGTCCAGATGATAAAGAATCCATTCAGGCTCTGACCTTTTCCAACAAATTATTATTATTATGATGATGTTTCTAGGAAAATGCCGCAAAAAACAATCCATTACATTTGCTAACAATTTATCTTGCAAATGAACATGACATGATCCTTTCCTAAAAGAGACTGTGCTGTTCATTTTCTTCTTCTTGCAGTAAAGTATAATCGTACTCCTCTTTTTAAAATTCTGGTCAATACAGCTTTAAAAAGAAAAAGAAAAAAGAAAAGAAAATTGCATGCAATAAAAATGAATGCCATTTCATGTATCAGTTTGGAGCGGGAAACTATTTCTACAGTGGATGGAAACTAATCAAGAAGAGAAGCAACCTGGAATTAAGGAGAAATTTCTTATCAGTGAGGACAATTAAACAATGGAACAGAAGTTGTGGATGCTCCATCACTGGAGGCTTTTAAGAAGAGTCTAGATAATTACTTGTCTGAAATGGTATATGGCAGGGGCGTCAAACTCGCGGTCTGTGGCCTGGATGCGCCCGGATGATTCTGAGACATGTTATTCACTGTCACTCTTCACCCTGGTTTTCCCCCACCCCTCTGGGTGTATCATAAGTCATATTCTCCAATGAAGATACTGCACGAGTCAAAAAGAGGGCTGTGAAAATATCTACAGACCCCTCACATCCCGGACATAAACTGTTTCAACTCCTTCCCTCAAAATCACACTATAGAGCACTGGACACCAGAACAACTAGACACAAGGAGAGTTTTTTTTCCTGAAAGCCATCACTCTGCTAAACAGATAATCCCCCAACACTGTCCAACTATTTACAAAGTCTCTACTACTATTACTGTTAACCTTCTGATCACTTCATATTGCCCATCCCCTCCCACTTGTGACTGTATGACTGTAACTTTGTCACTTGTATCCTTATAATTTATATTGACTGTTTCCTAGTATGATTTGATTGCTTTTGTGCCCTATGACTATGATTCTTGAATCTTGATGAATGTATCTTTTCTTTTATGTATACTGAGAGTATTTACACCAAGACAAATTCCTTTTGTGTCCAACCACACTTGGCCAATAAAGAACTCTATTCTATTCTATTCTATTCTATTCTATTCTATTCTATTCTATTCTATTCTATTCTATTCTATTCTATTCTTCATTCCAATATTCTATTCTATTCTAGTTTTCATTCCAATATTCTATTCTACTCTACTCTACTCTACTCTACTCTACTCTACTCTACTCTACTCTATTCTATTGCTCTTTCAAACTCCTTTCCCCCTTCCTTTCTATTGGCAACTATAAAACGGGCATAGAAAATGTTTTATGAGTTGACACAGGGAGAGTGCAGGATTGTAGGAGAAAATTAGTAGCAAACCCACTGCGTGCGTGCAAAGTATGCCTTTGGTGTGTGCATGCACAAAGTGTGTGTGTGCACACAAAGTGCAGTCACCAAGCCAGACCCACAGAATCAGTGGTAAAAAAAAGAATTAAACCCACCACTGTTGGTCAAACAATCAAAATTCAGACGCTGACTCTTATTTACGACAGTTGTGATGTCTTGGGGGTGGGGCTTCCCGTGATCCTCTTTGGCGACCTCTTGACTGGCAAAAATCAAGAGGGAATCTAGATTCACTTCACATCCCTGTTCCTAACTGAACAATTGCGGCAATTCACTTAACAACGGTGGCGAGAAAGGTAGTTACACTGGGAGAAGCTCACGTTTACCAATGTCTCGCTTAGCATAAAAAAAAACTTGGTGTCAGGTTTCCAAGTGAAGAAATCCATTTAAAAAGAAAAGAGCAAAGTCCATCTTCCAAAACAATTTCTTTTATTTTAGGAAAGCATCAAATTGGCAAAGTCTGTTGTAATTCTGGATCTGACACAACCCAGAATGACACCGCATAATATTGGAAATTAGAAACAACTCCCCAAAAGTCACATTCCCCAATAGAAGTAAACGTTGCCTGATGTCATCAATCTCTACCTCCAGGTCTCAGCAGGGTCAGTTTTCGTTCCCACAGGAAGGAGAACCACCTAGCCTAAACAACTCTCTCTATCTCCACTCCTCCCACCTTAGGGAATATGGCAATCCCAAAACCGTTCCTCCCATAAACAGCAAAGAGACAGAAAGAAAAGGAATATATTTAATAAAGCTAAATATAATGGCTAGGCATATGTCAATTTCGGGCTTGACACTTAGGCTCAATTGTGGTTGTAATTTGAGGATTAGAAGAGGTTGGACTGCCATTTGTCAGAAGTGGTGTAGGGCAGAGGTGTCAAACTCATGGCCCATGGGCCAGATGTGTCACGTGCCGTCCCGTCCCCGCCCAGTTTAGCGAAGTCCTGATACATCACGTGACGCCATTATGGTGCCGCGAGTTTGACAACCCTGGTGTAGGTTCTCCTGCTTGGGAAGGGGGTTGGACTAGATGACCTACAAGGTCCCTTCCAGCTCTGTTCATCTAGGCTTAATCTAGGCTTGAATTGTATCTAGTTTACCTCTTTACCAATACTTAGTGAGGAGCAGAACAGAATGCTAAGATTTTCTCTTATCAGCCTGAGATCAAATAAACTGCATCTAACTTTTTGTTTTGTTATATTGTGTGTGTGTTGCTTTCTTTTCCTTCTGCGCATGGAATATATATATCTGGAAACCTCAGCCTGCAAAATAATCCTCCTGTGATGATTATGCAACACTGTCATTAAAAAGAAACAAATAATTGATACATCTAACTGACCACAGCAGGGGAAAAGCACATAGGGGGTCTCATTAAGACCTCTTGTTCAGTGGGAAGGGTATTATTCATTGTCTTGAGTCAATGATACAAATGACCTATGCCAGAAAAAATGATGGATGCCGAACTCATTTTCATCATATATTTTAATGTCCCGCTGGCAGCAATCTTTGTCATCCAAACGTAACAAAACAATGAACATAAACAAGAAATCTATTATGAAGCCCAATGCGATTCTGGCTCTTTTCTGCACCACTTCTGTAATCATATACAAACAGAGACGCACAAAAAAATCATCTCAACGCTTTACAGATGGATACAAATCATTTAAAAAGTAAATTAAAAGTTGTTGTTGTTTTTTTAAGAAAAAAGTTCTCCCTTTTTTTTTAAAAAAAAAAATTAAAGTAAAAAGGTTGGTTTTAAAAAAGGACCTAACAAAATGTTCCCCGATGAACAGCCAACCGGAAGGAATGTGTACGCATCTTCCAACGTCGAAGGATATCGGTGTGACACAGCGGAACAGTGATTTATTACTTGATAAATTACAGACATTTAGAGTCTGTCAATCAAACAGCATGAGTGTTTAGTGCTTGGGTTATGGAGAAATGCTTCTTTACTCCCCAAACTTTATTTCTGGATGGTCCTGTATCCAACGGGTTATCTTGATTAGGTTCCTAATTAGTTTTTGGCATCTCAACAAACATGTTGTGATTTTTTCCAACTGGGTGAGGTTGGGAGGCAGAATAGTAAGAACAGGTAAGAGTAGATCCAGAAGGACCATTGGTGGTATTCAATTTTTTTTTACTACCGCTTCTGTGGGTGTAGCTTGGTGGCCATAGCAGGAGAAGGATACTGCAAAATCTCCATTTCTATCCCACTCCAGGGGAAGGATACTGTAAAATCCCCATTTCCCCATCCCACTAACTTGATTTCCAGCTCCGTTCTCTTGTGCAGGGAAACCAAAGAAGATCCAGCCAATCAACTGGGACTCAGGAGACAGAGTATGGATGGGGAAGGGGCCAGTCAGAGGTGGGATTTGCCAGTTCTCCGAACTGTTCAAAATTTCCGCTATCGGTTCTTCAGAACTGTATTCAGAACTTGCTGAATACCACCTCTGAAAAGGACCCTATGCTGTTTTGGAATACATCAAAAACCATTTCTCCCTTCATGAAATATGGAGACATCCTGCAGCTCTATGGTCTCAATTCCAATGATTCATTTAAAGGAGACCGTGGAAAGACATGCGCAATCTTGGTGGAGTGACCTTAGATGGAGGAGAAGCAATAGGAGAAGGAGAAGAAGGATGTGGGAGGGAGAGGAAAAGGAGAAGGAGGAAGGGGGGAAGAAGAGGAGAAGACCACCAAGACAAACTGAAACAGGATCAGTGATGCTTCTGGAGGAGCAAGTCAAATCAAGACTCTAGAAAAAAAAAATAGAACAATTCTTTTTTTCCAATGTTTCCCTGTTTTCATAAAGGTAAAACTTCTTATACTAGAATATGATGATTAATCTAAGATGTGTGATTAGCCTTAGACAGAGAGAAGGAGGAGAAGAGACAGAAATGGAGAAGGAAGAGAAAGAAAAGGAAAGGAGGAGGAGGAGGAGGAGGAGGAGGAGGAGGAGGAGGAGGAGGAGGAGGAGGAGGAGGAGGAGGAGGAAGAGACACAACTGAAAGAGCAATGTTTTAAATCCATTGATGTTTTTGGAGAAGCAAGTTGAATCAAGGTTCCAGAAGCTATGTTGAAGAACTCTCTCTATTTTAGGGGAAACTTCTTATACTGTGATTATATATGGACCAGACTATCGTTACACTCTTTATGCTGAAGTTTCTTGTCAGCCTCCTGGGTAAACCAGACAGGAAACACAACTAGATGAATTAATTCTTCTTTATTTTAACAGAGTCGTGCAAGTCTGAAGGTTAAAAAATTTCAATTCCCACTTTTAATCCTCAAATCAATTGGGGTGGTGTGCTGTCCCAGCCGGTCTATGGGAATTGGATAGTTACTTAGGAATTATGAGCTGTCCCCTTAAGGGAATGCATCATGGTAAAAGTAGTTAAAGGTATCCTGGGGAATGTAATTCATGTCACGTGGCCACATCTGTAATCCTGATTGGTCACTAAATTGACCCCTGAGGGGTTGGGGGAGTTTTCCCTCCATTCTTGCCTGGACTCATGAACTGATAGCAGCTTTCTTTCTATCACTACAAGATGGGTTAGGAAATAACCATCTTTTATCTGCAAGGCTGATATACAAAGGATTGGTCATTGTAGAAGAACTTCATCACAAATGTGAGTTATGAAGATACCTGATGTACCAATAAATATACTTTGTTATGGATGTTTTGTGGAATTTATCTCTCTGCATCTGCACAGCTACAAATCCACCTCTGTGCATGAGACAGGACAGGTGGGTCCTTTCTAAGTTATTTCCTCTAACCTTTAGCGCCTTAGGGAATCTCCCTTCTTTGTCTGATTGTTTCCTAGTCATTATCTCTTTCCCTCATCCTACATCATACATACCATTATATTTCTTCATGAATGTTCTGGAAAGCATTGGGATAAAGGCCTATAAAGGGCAGCAGAAGCAGTCAGAAATTACAGAGCTAATGCTCAACTACTAAAAATCTTTATGTAGAATAGATAGAATAGAATAAGAGCTGGAAGGACCTTGTAGGTCATCTAGTCCAACCCTCTGCTCAAGCAGGAGACTCAACACCATTTCAGACAAGTGATTCTTCAATCTCTTCTTAAAAGCCTCCAGTGACGAAGCACCCACAATTTCTGAATTTCCATTGTTTAATTGTTCTCACTGTTCTCCAGGTTGCTTCTCTCCATGATGAGCTTCTATCCCATTGTTTCTTGTCGTACCTTCTGGTGCTTTGGAAAATAAGTTGACCCCCTTTTCTTTGTGGTAACCCCTCAAATACTGGGCTACTGCTATCACGTCACCCCCTAGAATTTAAATTTTTTGTGGTGGGCAGGCGGTGAAATTAGTATCTTAACAAAACCACCCATTTATCTCCCTGGTAAAACTCACAATTCCTCACCAGTGGAACTCACTTGAAAAAACAACAACAACAACCCAGAATAACAGAGTTGGAAGGGGTCTTGGAGGTTTTCTTGTCCAATCTCTTAACAGATAACAGATAATCAGAGTTGAAAGGGACCTTGTAGGTCATCTAGTCCAATCCCCGCCCAAGCGGGAGACCCTATACCATTTCTGACAAGTGGCAGTATAATCTTGAAAGTTTCAAGTGATGGTGCTCCCACAACTTCCAAAAGCAACTTCTGTTCCATGGGTTGATTGATCTCACTGTGAGAAAATTTATCCTTATTTCCAGGTTGAATCTCTCCTTCATCAGTTTCCATCCATTGTTCTTTGTCTGGCCTTCAGGTGCCTTGGAAAATAGATTGAATCTTTCCTCTCTTTCCTCAAATATTGAAAGACTGCTATCCTGTCTCCCCTGGTCCTTCTCTTCACTAGACCAGCCATGCCCAGTTCCTGTAACAGTTCTTCATACGCCTTAGTCTCCAGTCCCCTAATCATCCTGGTTGCTCTTCTCTGCACTTTTTCTAGACTCTCAACATCCTTTTTATAGTGTGGTGACCAAAACTGGATGCAGTACTCTAGGTGTGGTCTTACTAAGGCTTTGTGGAGGGGTATTAGTACTTCCCTTGATCTTGATTGTATCCCTCTGTTAATGCAATTTAGGATTGTGTTGGGTTTTTTGGCTGCTGCTGCACACTGTTTGGCTCATATTTAGCTGGTTGTCCGGCTTCTTTTAAACTTCCAATGTTGGAGAATTTGCTTCAATCTGGACAACTCTAGACATTCATCCTAAAAAGCTACATAAAACATGAGGTGATTGTCATTATGTGTTTAGTCTTCTTTTCAAATATTTCTTCAATATTTAGCATCCTGCTTTTTTAAAAAAGAATGTTGTTTATTTCATACAACTAATATTATCTGGGGATTTGAACTTGGGTTTGTTTGTTTGTTTCCCCTTTTAAATCATTAATGGTCTGGATTTTTATACTGTGATCTCATTTTAATGGTTTGGGTTGTCATCCCCACTTGTTAAAAGTTTGTTCTCACAAAGAGAAATCAAACATAAAATGTATGGATGTGAAGAAAATCTAGTAAGAAACAGAAGAAACTTTAGCAACATTTAAAAAACAACAACAAGAAAACACTGGTTAGCACACTGTAAAATATCGGTGTTAACTAGAACTGTGAAAAAAAAAATGTTGTGAGGTAGTAATGCTCCAACTCTGGAATACCACATACTGAAATTATAATGGCCTGTTCTGACTTTACAGGCCTTGTTGTTATTGTTGTTGCTGACGTTATTGTTGTTGTTTTCAAAAAATGCTTGAGTGAGGAACAGAAGAAATAAATCTTGAAATGTTTTGCAGAGCATCTGGAAAATTTTGCTATTTATTTGACTTTGCATCCATCCATATTCCAAAAATCTGTTTGCACTTTTTATTTATTTATTTATTTTCCCTCACCTCAGAATGCCAAACATGTTGTTCATAATTTGACAAACAGAAAACAATCTCATGCCGTTTTTTTTTTTTCCTACCCTTGAGAAATTCCTACGACTGCGGTTTGTAATGCTGCATCTTTGAATAGCATCCCAAAGGTATCAACTAGCAGCCTTTCTGATGATAGATTTGAAGAAGTCAGATGGAATTGGCATTTTTGAACTTTGGGCTTTGGAGAAAACTCTGGAGAATACAGGGAAGACAGGGAAGGAAAGAAACCAATTAGATCATCAAATAAATCAACCCAGGATTCTCGCTCAAGGTGCAAATGATCGGGCTCCAATTATCCTAGTTCGTGTCGGGCTCTCTGTGGACTGGTAACATAGAGAAAGTGGCTGTATTACATCAGCAGGGCGGTGCCTGAGTGTCTGCGCTACAACGCCCAGCTGAATGGAGAGAAACTGGTCTTCGGGTTGCAAACGAAGACCTTACATCAGAGGTGGGTCTTCAGCAGGTTCTGACCAGTTCTGGAGAACCAGTAGCAGAAATTTTGAGTAGCTTGGAGAACCGGCAAATCCCACCTCTGACTGGCACCGCCCCCATCTCTTCTCTGCCTCTCATCAAGTCCCAGCTGACTGGCTGGGTCTTCTTTTGTTACCCTGCACAGGAGAATGGAGCTGGAAAGCAGGTTAGTGGAGTGGGGAGGGAATGGGATTTTGCAGTAACCTTCCTATGCCATGCCCACCAAGCCATGCCACACTCACAGAACCAGTCATAAAAAAAAAAAAAATTGAATCCCATCATTGCCTTACATGCTTAGATGGACAACAGCAATACTGGTGGAGGGAATTAAATGAAGATTTTGAGGTACTTGTGGGGTGATGATTATGTAATTGCATAGGATGTGGGGCAAACAGGATGCTGGCTTACAGGGAGGGGCCAGATATTGTCAAGAAGGGCAATTAGCTAACTAGATAAATGGGGCTTTGAGCCGGCAGACACTCGGAGCTGACTTTAATCAGATGTTCTTGTTATCTCTAACTGCAAAGGAATAAAACCTCTTGCCAGCTTACTTGGACTCGTTCGTTGTTTATTGCCTCGTCAGATGTGCTGGCTACGGAGTAGCTGAGAGTTCAGACACAACATGGGAAGGTCTCTCTCTCTCTCTCTCTCTCTCTCTATAGAAAGCTCTAGAGCTTGGAAAGGAGTAAGGAAAGAGAGAAAAAGAAAATGACCAAGAACAAGATGGATGGACTCAGTAACAAAAGTGTTGAGTGCACCATGGGAAGAGCTGAAGGACCAGGTTAGATTGTCATGGAGACAATCAATGTGGTTGTTAGGAGTCAAAAACGACCTGAGGGCCAATAATCGATCAATCGACCTTGTTAATAATAATTTTTATATTTCTTCCAACAGACTGCTATGGAAAACCCAACCAAGCTGTGTTGCTGTAGAGAATGGCTCTGGTACTCTGCGTCCATTCTCAGAAGAACTTTCTGGACATGCTCAGAAAGCCAATACTTTTCAAAGGAGCGAGCGGGTCAAGGTAGAGCCGATTGCCTTCCTAAAATGAAGTATTTGACCTCTGTTGGATGAATGACAGCCTTGACTTCTGCAAAGAAGTCATCTGAGGTAATGTGGCTTCCAGAAAACCTGAAAGGGAAAAAAAAAAAAAGAGGTAGACTAATGCAAGGTGAGGGATGCGGTTTTAATTATGCTGTGAGAAGAAAAATCACTGATGAAGTTATATGATTAACTGCTATATATTTTAACGGCAATGCTTCTTGCTTTATTCTAATGTCATTTCCTTGTCAGAGTAGCTTGTTGAGAAAGAAAAGAGAGAGAGAGAGAGAGAGAGAGAGAGAGAGAAAGAAAGAAAGAAAGAAAGAAAGAAAGAAAGAAAGAAAGAAAGAAAGAAAGAAAGAAAGAAAGAAAGAAAGAAAGAAAAAGAAATGCGGGGAGAGGACAGGGATAGCAGAGAGGTGAGAGACGAAAGGAGAGAAGAGAGGTTGGAAGGATGGAAGGAGAGATGAAATGTAGGAAGGGGATGAAGGAAACAAGATGAAAGGAGATTGGAAAGACGGAAGGAGAGAAAAGGGAAGGAAAGGAAGAAAAAGGAAGGAAGGAAGGAAGAAGGGAGGGAGGGAGGGGAAGGGAGAACAGAGAATTGAGAGAAGAGAGAGAGAAGGGGAAATGGAAGTTGGAAGAATGGAAGGAGGGATGGAAGAGGAAGAAGGAAAGAAGACGGAAGGAAATTGGAAAGAAAGAAGGAAGGAGAGAAAAGGGAAGGAAGGAAGGAAGGAAGGAAGGAAGGAAGGAAGGAAGGAAGGAAGGAAGGAAGGAAGGAAGGAAGGAAGGAAGGAAGGAAGGAAGGAAGGAAGGAGCAGACTGAATCAGGTTCAGTCTTAAACAGGCAATTGCCAGCAGGAAATAAACCAGTTGGTGGATTAGTTGGTCTGCTTTTAAAAGTAAGCATGAAACAAGATGAGATTTCACAGCAGCAGAGCACACCCAGTGACATTGCTACACAAGTTCTATCCTGTGGTGATCTAGCAACTCAGGCCCATCAAAAGAGGGACTCATACATCAATGTCACTATGGGGTTAGACTTGTCATAACTTGTTTCACTTTGCTACAGACACCTCTGCATTTGCAGAGTTTTCTTGCTCAGAAGGACAAGATTAAGAAAGAATCCTCTATGAGCGTGACTGATACCCACAACTGAAAGAAAACTCTACAAAATTCAAGGATTAGATAAAGAAGGAAAAATGTACACCACCAGAACAAATTCTCAGAATAACAGAGTTGCAAAGAGTTTTGGAGATTTTCTAATCCAACACCCTGATCGTTTCTGACAAATGATTCTCCAATCTCTTGAGTAATGGAGCACCCACAACTTCTGGAGGAAAGCAATTCTACCAGTTAATTTCTCCTTAGTTCTAGGTTGCTTCCATCCTTGATTACTTTCCATCTGTTGCTTCTTGTCCTGCCCTCCTGGTGCTTTGGAGAATAGCTTGACTCCCTCTTCTTTGCAGCAGCCCCTTAGATATTGGAAAACTGCTATCATGTCCCCCTAGCCCTACTTTTCACTAGACTAGACATACCCAATTCTTGCAACCATTCTTCCTATGTTTTAGCCTTCAATTCCCTAATTATCTATGTTGCTCTTCTCTTCTCTGTCTCAACATCATTTTATATTGTGGTGATCAAAAATGGATGCAATATTCTCACTGTAGTTTTATCAAGGCAATATAAAGTGGTATTAATACTTCATGAGATCTTCATTTTATCTGTCTGTCTGTCTGTCTGTCTTCATCATCATCCATTATTATTATTATTATTATTATTATTATTATTATTATTATTATTATTATTATTATCTTCTTCTTCTTCTTCTTCTTCTTCTTCTTCTTCTTCTTCTTCTTCTTCTTCTTCTTCTTCTTCTTCTTCTTCTTCTTCTTCTTCTTCTTCTCCTCCCCACCACCTTCTCCTTCTCCTTCTCCTTCTTCTTTCCATCAATCCATCTATATCAATTCACTATATCGATCTCTCTGCCTCTATCTATCTATCTATCTATCTATCTATCTATCTATCTATCTATCTATCTATCATCTATTTATATTCATCACCATTCTCTGTCTTCATCATCATAATCACTTCTTCTTCTCCTCCTCCTTCTTCCTCCTCCTCCTCCTCTTATTTCCATCAATCCATATCTATCTATCCATCTATCCATCTATCCATCTATCCATCTATCTATCTATCCATCTATCCATTCATTATCTATCTATCTATCTATCTATCTATCTATCTATCTATCTATCTATCTATCTATCTATCTATCTATCATTTCTCTTCTTTCCTGGGTGCCTGAGTGTGTGGTCTATGATGGTATTGTCCAACTTACTGATTTCCAAGCTAAGCGGTTCACACACTATCCACTCCTTCATTCTTCCAGCTTTCGTAAAATGATTTTTAAAACCCACGGTGCATGGAAACTGTGATTTTTAGAGCCAGAAACAGCATTACGTCTCCCTCTCATGCCAATTAAGGAAACTAACAAAGCTTCCTGGAATTCTGGAAGCTCAAAGGGGGTCAATTGTTATTTTTTTTTCTCCTCTAGAATAAGAACCAGGTCATAAAAATAACAGAAAGGGGGAAAGGGAAAATGTGATGAACTTGTACAAGGTGGTAAAAATGAGCTCATTAAGTCCTTCCTTTAGGATTTACTCAGGAACCTTATTAAAACTATATTCATTTCACAGCAGCTGTGTAGGAAAGCGGAGGTGTCTGGTTTATAATAACTACAGTGACTCAATTTAAGGTCAAATATATCTGACCCAGATGTTTCCCAGGCTTACAGTTCCCTGTAGAAATCCGAGCTTGTTTTTTAACTATAGATTCCAGTATTGATCTTGTGTGTGTGTGTCTGTGTGTGTTTCTATTCCCTTGTTCTTGCTGGTCTACTCAACTGTAAATGTCCACCTGTCAAAAAAGAGAGAGGTATATATACTTATTAATTTCTCTGGGACATACTGCTAAAAAAAACAGCAACAAAGGTATGTTTAGAATCAGAGATCAGATTACTACAAAAAAATATTTCTCGAGAATCTGTAATTTTCAGGACTTGCTATTAATCAATAAATCAATCAGGATAGAGGTGAAAGGAACCTTAAAGGTCTTCTAGTCCAACCCCCTGCTCAAGCAGGGGACCTTGTACCATTTCAAATAGGTGGTTGTCCAGTCCTTTCTTAAAACCCACAACTTCTGAAGACAAGCTATTCCACTGGTCAATTGGTCAACTGGTCAACTTCCACTGTGACGAAGTTTCTCCTTAATTCCTGTTATTACTCATTCAACCACCTCCACTGGGCTGTTCCCCTCAGTGGATCCCCAAGCTGACTGGCAAACCCACTCTTTAGGGTTTTATGAAAAGGTAGGAAGGTTGGGGACAATCTCACATGGGGAAGATGTTCCAGAGAGCATGAGCCAGAGGTGGGATTCAGCAGGTTCTGACCAGTTCTGGAGAACTGGTAGCAGAAATTTTGAGTAGTTTGGAGAACCACCAAATCCCACCTCTGCCTGGCCCCACCCCCATCTTTTCTCTGCCTCCCATTGTGTCGCAGCTGATCAGCTGGGTCTCCTTTGGTTGCCCTGGACAGGAGAACGGTGCTGGAAAGCAGGTTAGTGGGGTAGGGAGGGAATGGAGATTTTACAGTATCCTTCCCCTGCCATACTCACCAAGCCATGCCCACCAAGCCATGTCCACAGAACTGGTAGTAAAAAAAATTGAATCCCACCACTGATCCATACTCTAATCCTACTTTGTGCTACTATACGTAATATGTCTAAATATGGAAAGCAGATTAGTGGGGTGGGGAGGGAATGGGATTTTGCAGTATCCTTCCCCTGCCACGCCCACCAAGCCACGCCCACCAAGTCATACTCACAGACCAGTAGTAAAAATATTTGAATCCCATCCCTGGCGGGAGCCACAGCAGAGAAAGTCCTCCTTCTCAACACCAGCTGGAATCATTGGACTGACGGGACCATCCACCTGCCTCCTCTGCCTACAGAAATGGTACAGGTCAACCCTAGCCGGATGAGACGGTTCCTCAAGTAACCTGGATCCTTGCCACGAAGGGTTTTAAAGGTGATCGCCAATACCTTGAATCTGGGAGTGGTCTTCTGGGCGTTCGCAGGGGTTGAGAGAGCCCCTAGCTAAGATTCTGTGCAGTTTGGAGAACCACCCAAATCCCACTCCTGGCTGGCCCTACCAACCTCTCCCGGACTCTCCCAGGAGTCCCCATGTGGCCTGTTTTGGATGCAGGAATTGTGCGCGGAGAAGCTCAGGGAGGGCAAAAAATGGGCCTCCTGGAAGTTCGGGAAGGCTGGAAATGAGCCCATTTCTAGCTTCCAGGAGGCTCAAGGAAACTCTACACAGCAACTGGGCCAAGACCCCTTTGCTAAAATTTTTGAAGCCCACCCCTGCTTGAATTGCACTTGGAAGCAGAGGGCAACTAATGAAGTCGTGGAGCAGTTACAGAAGCCATTCTTGGGCCCCCCAAAAAACTGCCTGCATTGCCACATTCTGTTCCAACCATCCTATGAATATTAGAGTTTAGTTTACTTTACTTTATTGTCATTGCACCGCGTGACAATGAAATTAAATGCCATCTTCAGTGTGCATTGTAACTATAAAGATAAAACACAAACACACATCCTTCACATTCTACACAATTGAATCCCGATATTACATTAATATTGCACTATACAGTAGAATTCAATATAGTTACTGTCCTGGGATAGAAGCTGTTTTTCAGCCTATTTGTCCTTGTTTTTATTGTCCTGTATCATCTGCCAGATGGTAATAGTTTAAAAAAAAAAGGGTTCCCAGGATGAGATGGATCTTTGAGAATGTTTTGAACTTTCTTAAGGCAGTGGGAGCTATAAAGCTCTTCCAAAGAGGGGAGAGGACAACCCATGATCCTCTGGGCAATGATGCTAACCCTCTGGAGTGCTTTCCTATTTGCCCCTGTGCAATTGTCAAATCATACAGAGGTGCAGTATGATAACATGCTCTCTATGGTGCAGCAGTAGAAGGTCACCAGCAGTTTTTCATTCAATTTTTGTTTCCGGAGAAGCCTCAGGTAGTATAATCTCTGCTGGGCCCTTTTGAGCAGGGCTGTAATGTGGGCACCCCAGGTCAGGTCCTCTTTTAGGGTAACACTCAGAAACTTAATCCTGGCCACTTGCTCCACTCGGTCTCCATTGATAAGCAAGGGCCGGATGTCTGATCTGTTCCTTCTATAGTCCACTATAAACTCCTTGGTCTTATTGGTGTTAAGGACCAAGTTATTGTCTCCACATTTATCATGCTAACACAAGGTGATGTTTATCAAGATTTACTTTCTTTTGCTCAAAAAAAATTGAATGTATCAGTGATGCAGCTGAAGAACGTTGTGCACAAACAGAGGCGGTTTTGTGGGGAGTGGAGGAGAAAGAGAGAGATTATATTTGTATTTAAAAAGATTTCCAACCACCACCACCCCAACCCCCCCGAGAAAATGCATGCTAAAAAAGAACAGTGTTAGGTTTATTTGCATTAAAACAAAATTGGGAATTTACATTTAAATCTGCATCCGACAGGGGAAATCGCACTAAAGAAAACCCCTTGATGCTTCACACATTGAAAATGAAAACAGGGGGGCTTTTTTCCCCATCCTAATAACCTTTTGATTTTAATCCGTTTCAAATACAGTCAGATCAGAATGCCCTCCTACAAAATAGAGTTAAATTCACCCGCGTGTTCCTGAAACCTGCTTGGAGATTCCATCTGAAAGAGGAACATTTCAACGCCATCAGCAAACCGAGTCCTACCTCCTGTTGTGGATCTGTCTGTGCGTGTATCAATGCCAAAGAATTTACATGTGAATAAGAAATAATTATCTGTGAGGCCACGGGCTGGGATTTAATCATTATTTTTTTTTATTCCTCACCAACAATATTGCCTTATCTTTATGGAAGCAGTACAAACCATCAAAGAGACGTTGCCGATGAACTTGCTAATGAGTTTCCAATACTTAACCTTGTAGTTTGCTTCATTACAGAAATAGCATTCCCATACAGATGGTTTGTTTAGAATCCCGGCAATCTTCCAGGGCTGGAATTCTCATTTATTTATTTATTTATTTTTATTTTTATTCATTCAGGAAAGACTGAATGGGAATCATATTTCTATCTGCCGAGGAGACACATGAAAACTTCTCAGTGGAATTGTCTGAAACCAGGAAGGAAGGAAGGAAGGAAGGAAGGAAGGAAGGAAGGAAGGAAGGGAGGGAGGGAGGGAGGGAGGGAGGAAGGAAGGAAGGGAAGGAAGGAAGGAAGGAAGGAAGGAAGGAAGGAAGGAAGGCAGACTATAGAAGATCAGATATTGCAGTAAGGCATTTGATAAAGTAGACCAGAACCTATTTTTTCATAAGCTAGAAAAATGTGGGATAGACAGCATCACCCCCAGAGGGATATGCAACTGGCTGACAAACTGTACTTAATGAGTAGTCCTTAATAACACTACATCTACCTAATGGGAAGTAAGCAATGGGGTACCACAAGGTTCCATCTTAGGCCCTCTTCGATATCTTTATAAATGACTAAGAGGGAATAGAGGTAAATTCATCAATTTGCAAATAACATTAAGCTGGCAGAAATAATCCAACACCTCAGAAGACAAGCTCAGGATCCTAAAAGATCTTGACAGACATGAACAATGGGCCCTATTCAACAAAAGATGGCAAGTCTAGAGAAAAGAAGAACTAGCAGCGACATGATAGCAGTGTTCCAGTATTTGAGGGGCTGCCACAAAGAAAAGAGGGGTCAACGTATTTTCCAAAGCACCAGAAGGCAGGACAAGAAACAACAGATGGAAACTAATCAAGAAGAGAAGCAACCTGAAACTAAGGAGAAAATTCCTAACAGTGAGGACTGGAGAATTAACCAGTAGAATGGCTTGCCTTCAGAAGTTGTGGGTGCTTCATCGCTGAAGGTTGTTAAGAAGAGACTGGACAGAAACACCATAATATAAGAGCTAGGTAGTGTGCCTTCTGAAACTCAGGAGTTAAGGAAGTTATTTCAGCCAGATTATTCTCTTTATCTTACTATCTAGAGCAGTGGTGTTTAACCTTTTTGGGCTCCTGTGCCAAAAATTGAGCACGTGCTTCCACACTCGCACCTCACGTGCCAGCACCCAGAAGGCAATGTGCACCCCCCATGCCCCCTATGCATGCGCACGCAATCACCACCCACCCATCCCCACCGCCCCCTTACTTGCACTGTGCCTTACAGCTGATTTATGGTCGGTTTGAGGCCTTTTTCGGCCTCCCAAAGGCTTGAGGAAGGCTTCTGCAGGCTTTGCAGGCTGAAAACTAGCCCCATTTCATCACTTCCTGTATTTTCAGAAAAACAGGAAGTGACAAAACGGGGCTGGTTTTTGGCCGGCAAAGTTTGCAGAAACTTGCAGAAGCCTTCCTCAAGCCTTTGGGAGGCCGAAAAGGCCTCGAACCAGCTGAAAATCAGCTGTGAGGTGCAGGCATGCCCAGTGAGGTAACTTTGCCTGCACCTCAAGTGCCACCTGTAGCATGCGTGTCATAGGTTCACCATCACAGATCTAGAGGAAAAGTTTTCCAGGCTCAGGAGACTGTAATATTCCATTTGGGATTCTCTATGGCCAAAGAAGAAGGTGATGTCTAGAAAGTGTGGAGAAGTGAAAAACAATGCATAGACTATGGCAAACAAAGCAAAAATCTCCCCTTCCCAACCCTGAAAACAAGGGTTTTCTACTCACCTGTTACTCAAAGGATCAAAAAACCTTTCAGTTCTCTGCCTGGTTCAAACTAACCCTAACCCTTTGTGATAAACCTCCACATAATAACTGGGATCCTTGAAAATTGCCATCCATCTGAATTCACCTATCCATCTGGCTCCAGAATGAGCACAAAGACTATATATCTATTTTATCCTTGATCAAAAAGCCCAACTTTATATTCTTCCCTTTTATTTATAACAGTCTTGACTCTGATGCCTTCAAATTATGTTCTAGACCTCTATCTCTTTTCATTTTGTTCTTTGTCCCTTCTCACTAAAGCTTTCAAAACTTGAACAATTTTCTTTTGTAATTCCAATATAGGAAAGTTATCTAGGTCATTCTTTTCATATGTATATTCCTTTTAACTATTATCACATCAGCTGGTTTCATTTGTATATCCAGTGAGGCATTTTTTCAACATAAAGTTCAACCATTCTGAGATTGTTACAAAGAAAGGCTGATGAAACACTATCAGAATTTCAAAATGCTCATTAATCAGCAATGATGATTAGGGGACTGGAGGTGGAAACATGTGAAAAACAGGAACTGAGGGTGGCTTTTTTTGGTGAAGAGAAGGACCAGGAGAGACATGTTAGCAGTCTTCCAATATTTGAGGGGCTGCCACAGAGAGGAAGGGGACAAGCTATTTTCCAAGGCACCCAAAGGCCAGAAAAGGAATGGATGGAAACTGATCAAGGAGAGATTCAACCTAGAAATAAGGATAACTTTTTCTGAGAGTGAGAACAATCAACCAATGGAACAGAACTTGTGGGAGCTTCATCAATGGAGGCTTTCAAGAAGAGATTGGATTGCCATCTGTCAGAAATTGTGTAGGGTCTCCTGCTTGGGTAGGGGGTTGGACTAGATGACCTACAAGGTCCCTTCCAACTTTGTTAAATCTGAAGTGATTAGTCACCTGCTTGGACCATAGAAAAAGTGAAAGGAACCAAAGGGATTTCTTGTTTTCATGTCACAAATACCATAGACTCACAAGCTTTCCAATTATGGATTACATCATGAACTCTGATTGCCCAATTTTAGGATATTTTACCTTCTTTTTAGAAGTTATTTTTGAGTATAATTTAAAATCCACTTCTTTCATGACTTCAAACTTCAGGAGGGAGATCAAAGAGTTCTAAATTACATCCTCAAAATCTTTACGGTATTGGATTTTGGGAGCAATCATGCAGAGGGATTCCTTGCTAGAAACATAAATATGATAATGAGAAGTCCTTGGTGCTCTCTGAGCTTGGTTGTTTTCTTGCATTACCCCAAAGGTGATTTTCAAGAGGCAACTGAACTAACCAAAAAATCCAACTGCCTCTTGAAAATCACCTTTGGGACAACTGTGACTTGGATGACTGAGAATCTCCATAAACACTTTCTTGCATTACCCAACTAGGTAACATAATCAGTGCTAGAAGGGAGTGGGGTTTGCAGAAAGGAGGTGGAGGTGGAAGAGGAGGAGGAGGAGGAGGAGGAGGAGGAGGAGGAGGAGGAGGAGGAGGAGGAGGAGGAGGAGGAGGAGGAGGAGGAGGAGGAGGAGGACAACTTGGGATCCTTGATCCTCTCTGAGCTTGGTTGTTTTCTTGCAGACATTCACTACCAAAACTAGGTAGCATCCTCAGAGCTAGTAAGGAATGGGGTATGCTCTGAGATTATATTTTAAAGGCTTGCCATGACAGTGTTGATGGGATGGTCTTAGGTTTTTTTTTTATTAGGTTGATTATTGTTAGCTCAGTTGGCAAGGATCGGATCAAGGAATTGTCAAACAAGCTAACAGTAAACAGCCCAACCAAAGAAGCTCCAAGGTCACTGCCATCAACTAAGAACTCAATAAAGTTCATTGTTCTACGCATTCTTCTTCAGTGGTGGTATTCAAACATTTTTGCTACCAGTTCTGTGGGCATGGCTTGACGGGCATTGTGTGACTTGGTGGGCATGGCAGGGGAAGGATACTGCAAAATCCCATTCCCTCCTCACCCCACTAACCTGCTTTCCAGCTCCATTCTCCTGTGCAGGGCGACCAAAGAAGACCCAGCCGATCAGATGGGATTCAATGGGAGTCAGAGAATAGATGGGGGTGGGGCCAGTCAGAGGTGGTATTTGCCGGTTCTCCAAATGACTCAAAATTTCCGCTACCGGTTCTCCAGAACTGGTCAGAACCTGCTGAATACCACTTCTGTTCTTTCTGAGGGGGACTTTGGTGCTCTCTGAGTTTACTTCTTTTCTTGAAGACATTTCATTATCCAACTAGGTAGCATCTCCAATGTCAGTCTCATTCTTCTCTCTATGGAAAATTGTGTGTGCTATCCAGTTAGTCTTCAACTAACTGGATGACCAAAATTCAGCCCAAGGTTTCTGTTGCTAAGTGAGACTCAGTTGATGAATGAGTTTTGTCCCATTTTACAAACTCTCTTGCCGCAATTGTTCAGATAATCACTGCAATTGTTCAGATAATAATGCAGTTATTAAGTTAATCTGGCTTCTCCATTGAACCAGTGGTGGGATTCAATATTTTTTTAGTACCACTTCTGTGAGAATGGCTTGGTGGGCATGGCAGGGGAAGAATACTGTAAAATCTCCAGTCAGAGGTGGTATTAGCCGGTTCTATGAACTAATCAAAATTTCCGCTACCGGTTCTCCAAAACTGGTCAGAACCTGCTGAAAAGCACCTCTGCATTGAACTATGCTTGTCAGAAGGTTGCAAAGGGGGATCACATGACCCCAGAACACTGCAACCATCATAAGTACAAGCCAGTTGCCAAGCATATGAATTCTGATCATGTGACCATGGGATGCTGCAATGGTTATAAGTATGAAAAATAGTCATAAGTCACCTTTTTCAGGGCTGTTGTAATTTTGAACAGTTACAAAAGAAACTATTGTAAGTAGTGTACAAACCACTGTACAAGCCACAGTGGTGCAGTGGTTAGACTGTAGTACTGCAGGCTATTTTTGCTGACTGCTGTCTGCCTGAAATTTGGCAGTTCAAATCCCACCAGTGTCAACTAAAAAGATAGTCCTTTGATCTTTTTAGCTGCCAGAAAAAAAGGGAGTGGGGAAAAACAAGGCATCCTTGAAATGTCTAGATATCAACTCAGCAGCCCAAAGTTGTTGGAGCATAAGAAAGTTATTGGAGAGCATGATGGAGGACTCTTGGAGACCGATGTCATTGTTTGTTCCTTGGTTTGTGGACTCATTTTCCTTTCCTTTGTTTTGCTGGACTGGGTGCAGGTTCAAGGTTGACTCAGCCTTCCATCCTTCCAAAATGGGTAAAACAAGGACCCAAATTGTTGGAGGCAAGAGGCTGACTCTGTAAACCACTTAAAGAGGGGCTGTAAAGCACTGTAAAGCAGTATATGAGTTTAAGTGCTAAGTTCTATATATGTTTCCCCCAAAAGGGAGAATTCTATCATCTCTCTAGAAAACCTTTCCTTTTTGGGGGAAAAAAAAATAATATGCTGCTTATAATTTGTTGTTCTCATTTCCAGACCCACGAGGACAATAAAAGACATCAAAGTGGAGATACTTCTATTAACATTAGAATTAATGGACAAGAGCATGTTAGTATCTCTTTTCTTTACAGCGGTATTGAATGTGTGATCTAATTACAGATTGTTATGTTCCTGAAATTAGCAAGCAATTTGTAAATTATGGAGGGGAAAAAAAAAAACCCAGATTGCAGAACTGCAGAAACGATTAAGGGGAAGAAAAACTGAAATGGCTGGAGGGGAGAGAATTCAGACTGAGAACCGTAATTCAGAGCAGTTTGCAGGATCCAATCTGGATGGGTCACCGGGACCAGAGGCTTTATCTTCTGAGCTTTCGGACTGTTCCTGGAGTCCATCCTTAGGGAATTTCTCTCTGTAGCAGAGTTTGTGCTTTGGGTTATTCAGAGTTGTCAGTCCTAGTCAGGTCCCTTAGGAAAGAAAAACCTCCAACTCCATTTGGTTGAAGTGAAAGGCTTTTATTATTATTATTGTTGTTAAAGGCTGGTGGCTGCAGTAAAGTCAGACTAGAACTAAATTTCCCATGCCAAAAAGGTCCAATTCCCCTCTCCCTTCATCCCAGCCTTCCCCCATGACAAGTTCATCTTCAGCCAATGAAGAGCACCATAAGTGTTTAGGGAACGCTGAGATGTTTGGGGTGATTCACATTCCGATCTCAGGATGCATGACCTTGAGTGCTGACACAAACCGGTCCCGTGCTTTGTTAAGCTGTCAGCCTGCTTCCTATTTCCCATCACATCCACATACATGTTTATTGACCGTTCATCCTCCTCTCCCTCATTAACCTTTGAGAGCAAGATAACAAGCTGAAGATAATAAACTTGATTATTTATATGGTGCCTGGTTATGTGTGGCTTTTTGATTGTTGACACAGTGTTTTTCCTCCTCCTCCTCCTCCTCTCCTCCTCCTCCTCCTCCTCCTCCTCTTCCTCTTCTTCCTCTTCCTCCTCCTCCTTGTATCCCCACTCCCTTTGAGTACTGATGATGTTACATAGTTGGGAAATGATATCTCTGCAAAAACAACAACCAATCTCAGAGAGAACCAAGGACCCCCACAGTTCAACCCTGAGCTACAGATCTTCCCTTCTATTGCAATATTCTTTCTCTGCAATTTTGGGGAGCTCAAGAGAGCCTTCCCCAAGAGGTGAAAATAATATACTTGAGATATATTAATTCTCAATATAAAATCTCTTTCTTTGCCTAGAACGTGTTTTGCAGTTTAATAATACAATGGCATTAGCATAGAAATAGCCTCGTGTCTTCATTAGTTATGCTGATGAATGACAGATTTTTGATACAACAGGGAACATATCGTATTACTTCTTGGGACCTCTGAAGACAATAACAATGTTTCAGAACTTCACAGGAGAGTCTCCATGCAGAAACCAGCTCTCAGGTAGAAGAAAACCTAGAAAGTCAGATCAAGTTGGGTTAAAATAACCAGAACAAAACTAACAACTTTGAAATTCCATTCAATTTATCATTTCTGTTAGGTAGTTAAAATCCAACCTGGTGTAATGGTGGGCATTCACACAGCAGGCTTCACCAGATCAGGAAGGAATCTAGTTGATTCATTTGCATAGCATGCCTAATTTGATTAGTCCGGATGTTGTTTTTTTAATTAATTTTCTTTTCTTTTATTATTTGTTTTGCGAAGCATAAAGTTGAGCAAACGTGACCCATCTGGTTATAGTTTATGATGGAGCACAATTGTAAAAAGCCAAAGGATCTTGTTGGTTCAGTAATCCGGGTTAATTACTCCAATTAAATCATGAGTCTTGAGCCAAACTTCCAAAACTTCAAAAGGATTTATTGGGAGTTAACATGTCCGGCGCTGCCTGGGTGTAGCTGACTCTGAGACACATAATTCATTGTCACCCTTGACCCTGTTTTTTCCCCCGACCCGTCTGGGTGTATCATAATTCATATTCTCCAATGGGACACATCCATAGCCAAGAATCATCCATCATACTCTCCAGTTAGATTTTTGCACGGCAGAAACTTCAGTCACCTAGTTACAATCTCTAAAAAACTATGTATGGAATGCACTTTCGATTTCCAAGCTGCCACACTGCTCTTTCAAACCCCTTTCCTCCCTCCCTTTCTGTTGACAACTATAAAATGGCCATATAAATGTTTTATGAGTAGGTGGTGTGCTGTGTTCACACAACCATTTTATGATCTCGAGCCAGTCATTTCTCTCAGCCCGTACCACTTCATGAAATGTTATTTGGGGAGAAATTCTTGTATGCAGCCTTTGAATGACCAGGCAAAATGCAAGATGAAAATGTAATAATTAAAACCTTTGGACAGGTTGACATTACAAAGCCCTTATTGGTATCCTCACCATGATGCATAAACACTCATTTATCAATTTGAAAATATCACGGTGTGTTTGGGGCTGGAATCTAAAGTGTCAAAAGCAGATTAACCATTGAAAATTTGTGCAAATCTCAATCCATTCTACTCCATTCTGTAATTCGCGTGCTGTCCATTACACTCAATAAAATCTCCAGTTCTTAACATTCTTCTCTCTGAGATTGTGTGTGCAGTACAGATAGTCCTTGTGATGATCTGGGACAAGGCACAAAGGTCACACAACCAGCTGAGAATTCAAACTCCCCTTCAGTGCTCCAAATGTCCCCCCAAATGCTCCCATGCTCTTGGCAAGTCCCAGAGCAAAGTGTGCACACACACACACACACACAGAGAGAGAGAGAGAGAGAGAGAGAGAGAGAGAGAGAGAATGAGAGAGAGAGAGAGAGAACTGGCTGCACCCAGTTCAGCAAAACAAAGGAAAGGACAATGAGTCCACAAACCAAGGAACAAGCAATAAGCCCACAAAGTCACGAAAAAGGCACTGAGTCCACAAGTAAGGAAGAAGCAAGCAGTCCTCCAAACTTCAAATGACTTTATTGGAACACCAAACTCTACCATTCCAGCATTTGTTCCTGACTAATGCCACTCCCCCCATAGCATCTCCTTAAATCTCAGTCGCCAGGTGTGCCTTGCGAAGAGGGGCATGGCGCTCTCCTCCCAAGTTGTCAAGTTGGTCTGTGCTGTTCCCACCTTCTCTCCACTCTCTGTGCTCGGGGATCAGGAGGGGGCGGTCCTGAGCTCCTCCGCTCCTCATGTCTAGCTGTCCCAATCCTGAGGGGCCCTGGGCCACCTCGTCCTGCTCCTCCCCACATTCCTCTGAAGCCAACGCAGCCGCCACCCCTATCTCCGTTGTCTCTAGCTCTGGCTTGTCATCTTCTGCAGATTCTGGCTCCGACAAGGTCATGACTGTCCTTGACTTAACAACTACAATTGAGCCCCAAATTTATGTTGCTACGTGAAACTTTTGTGAAGTAATTTTTTTTCTCATTTTACAACCTTTCTTTCCACCATTGTTAAGTGAATCACTGCAGTTGTTAAGTTAGTAATAGATAACAGATAATCAGAGTTGGAAGGGACCTTATAGGTTATCTAGGCCAACCCCCCCGCCCAAACGGGAGACCCTACATTATTTCTGACAGATGGCAGTCCAATCTCTTCTTGAAAGTCTCAAGTGGTAGTGCTCCCACAACTTCCGAGGGCAACTTCTGTTCCATTGGTTGATTGTTCTTATTGTCAAAAACTTTATCCTTATTTTCAGTTTAAATCTCTCCTTGTTCAGTTTGCATCCATTATTCCTTGTCTGGCCTTCAGGTGTTTTAGAAAATAGCTTGACCTCCACTCCTCTCTGTGGCAGCCCCTCAAATTTTGGAAGACTGCTGTCATGTCTGCCCTTGGTCTTTCTCTTCACTAGACTAGCCATGCCCAGTTCCTGTAACCGTTCTTCATATGTTTTAGTCTCCAATCCCCTAATCATCTTGGTTGCTCTTCTCTGTACTTTTTCTAGAGTCTCAACCTCTTTTTTATAATGTGATGACCCAAACTGGATGCAGTACTCCAGGTGTGGTCTTACTAAGGCTTTATAGTGTGGTATTAGTACCTCACTTGATCTCGATTGTATCCCTCTGTTAATGCAACTTAGGATTGCATTGGCTTTTTTGGCTGCTGCTGCACACTGCTGGCTCATATTTAGCTGGTTGTCCACTAAGACTCTAAGATTCTTCTCACAGTTACTGCTATTGAGCCTTGTTTCACCCAGTCTATATGTGTCCTTTGGGTTTTGCTTGCCTAAGTGTAGGACTTTCCTTTTTTCTACATTTAATTTCATTTTGTTAGATAACATAGTAACATGGTTGTTGAGTGTATCTGGCTTCCACCTTGACTTTGCTTGTGAGAAGGGCACAAAAGGAGATCAAATAACCCTGGGACCATCATAAATGTGAACCAGTTGCCAAGTGTCTGAAATTCGATCATTTATTTTTATTTATTTTATTTGCAATAAATCATGTGACTCTGGGAGTGCTGCAACAGTCATAAGTGTGAAAAATGGCCATAAGTAACTTTTCCCACTGCTGTTATAATTTGGAACAATGGCTAAAGGAATGGTTGCAAGTTGAGACTCATTATCTCCTTCCACTTGAAAAATGGTTATACACTGGTTAACTGAAATGGAATGGCGTTGCTTTTAATGCAATCCATCTTCATTACTGTGATTCACTCATTAAACTCAATAAAGTTCCCAGTTCTCAGCCTTCTTCCTTTTATGGAAGACTGTGTGTGCAATATATTAAAATAGAAATAGCAACGGTGCTGCAGATATCACACCATCTATTCCTTTCACCCAAATGAAAATTAATACTGTATAAATGTATTTAGAATGGCCAAAACATCTTCCAAAGTTTTGGCTGGTTCTAAATATTATTTTTTATTAATTTCATTTAATGTAAATGAATATCCTCTCACATGCTGGCATCTCAGATCATCAGTGAACAACATTTCAAAAAAATAATCTTGGCTGGGTTTTTTTTTTTTCTTTCCCTTTATACATCCTGAAAATTTGGAATGAGAAACCAAACATGTCAGAAGATTTAAGGCATTTTGATGCTGGAGAGATCACCAACCCTTTTAATGAATGTAGTGTTCTTCTATCTGAGCATTTCCAGTTCTGGATATATGATGAAATAAATTATGGGGAGTGCTTTATGGCCCTTCACAAATATAAAATACTTATGGGGAGTATAGAGCTGTCAGGGATGGGGTGACCCATAGTGTCAGATTGATGGTGTTGAAGCTCAGAAGCTTCAAATACTGGTGTGGCATCAATAATGATATCATCGGATGTACACTATGTTGAGTATTCTTTCGGTCTGGAATCCAAACCAGCTTATTGTTCTCTATTAATACTAAGTTGGATGGGAGATATTGAACTACATTGAATTTATTTCCCAAAGTCAATGGAAAGCAGACTTTGTAAAGTCCTTGACTTTGGGGGACTGGGAGGGAAAACATAAGAAAAACAGTTTAATTAATTGGGCAGGTCTGCTTTGATGAAAAGGACTAGGACAGTGGTGGCTAACCTTTTTGGGCTCTTGTGCCAAAAATTGTGTGCGTGCTTTCATGCTTGTGCTTGTGTGCCAGCACCCAGAAGGCAATGCGCCCCCCCATGCCCGCTATGCATGCACATGCAATACCTACCTGCCCACTCCCTGCCACCCACCCCCTGCCACCCCTTTACCTGCACTGCACCTCACAGCTGATT
The DNA here is from genome assembly GCF_049901715.1 of Pseudonaja textilis. NCBI lineage: Eukaryota > Metazoa > Chordata > Lepidosauria > Squamata > Elapidae > Pseudonaja > Pseudonaja textilis. The sequence goes on from NC_141991.1 coordinate 251,670,637, forward strand.
TTTGGCGGGTTTGAGGCCTTTTTCGGCCTCCCAAAGGCTTGAGGAAGGCTTCTGCAGGCTTTGTAGGCCGAAAATTAGCCCCGTTTCATCACTTCCGGTATTTTTGGAAAAACAGGAAGTGATGAAACGGGGCTAGTTTTCAGCCTGCAAAGCCTGCAGAAGCCTTCCTCAAGCCTTTGGGAGGCCAAAAAGGCCTCAAACCTGCTGAAAATCAGCTGTGAGGCACGCATATGCGCAATGAGGTAAGTTTGCCTGCAGCTCGCATGCCAGCACAAATGGCTTTGCATGCCACCTGTGGCACGCATGCCATAGGTTCGCCATCATGGGACTAGGAGGTGGCATGATAACAATCTTCCAATTTCTAAGGGGCTGCTACAAAGAAGATGGGTTGAACCAATTCTACAAAGCACCAGAAGGCAAGACCAGACGCAATGGAAGGGAAACTGATCAAGGAGAGATCCAACCTAGAAATAAGGAGAAATTTCCTGACAATTAGAACAATTAATCAGTGGAAAAAACTTCCAGAAGTTGTGAGGTCTCCAACACTGATGGTTTTTAAGAAGAGATTGGACAGCTGTTTGTCTGAAATGGTATAGCTTGAGCAAGAAGTTGGACTTGAAGAATTCCAAACTCCCTTCCAACTCTGCTGTTTTATTTAGGTATCATGGATGAAATGAGCAAAGTTCCATAGATTTTGAAATGCTTGATTGGTCCAAAGACACCTGAAATTCATAATTGTAACACATATACCGAGTCAATATTGGAATTACATGAGTTCTATTTTGCAGAACATTATCATTTTTAATGCTGCTAAAGGGGAGTCTGGCCAAATGAAGATGTGCCCCTTATTAACTCGGTGACATTTTTGAATATCAGCTGTTGAATTGCCAGTTGCGAAAATGTGTCATTTCTTAATCGAGAGCACTTGTTAAAACTGGAAGCTAATAATTTGATTTGTGGGGGAGGCTACAACTTTACAACAGTCCTTACAATCAAGATGCATCTTTTAGGGCCCTTGGATGTTGGTTCAAGGTCACCCAAACCATAGAATAGAATAACAGAGTTGGAAGGGAACTTGGAGGTCTTCTAGTCCAACCCCCTGTTTAGGCAGGAAATCTCAGCGACCCACATTGATCAAGCAATGCTGCATTGACATCTTCCATTCTCAACTTTGAGTCTCGGATCCTTTTAGGTTTTTTATATTTGTGTTACCATTAACATTTGTTTTTGTCACACAATAGCAAGGAGTGTCTGGGAAAAAAATCAATCTTTAATAAGTTACAGTAATGTTTTCAATTTGCTGTCATCTGCTTTAAAAGTACATGTGTTCTCTGTCATTTCTCATCACTTTCCAAATCCATCTTGTTATCAGCTTGGTATAACTTAATGTACAGCTAACTCGTTCTTAAATCACACACTACCTGACCTTAAATCATACTGTACAACTACCCTGGAGGCTTCTTCTAACAGTCATTCTTTCTTAGCTATGAAGGTGAGAGAGATAACGAAAAAGGAACAACGGTGGACATCAAAACTCAAAGGGATTCTTTGGTCCTTGGAAGAAGAAAAAAACTTGCCAGAAGGGTCTATTTCACTGTAGTGATGATGGTGTGGTTGATGATGATTGGTTGAACTTGGAAAAATCAAAGGTGGTAATGCCAACCATTAAATTAGCAGGCATAGCAACAGCATCACAGGATTCAACAGCCCATCTGCATCAGAAAGACAAAGCACCCTTTTTTATTTATTTTATTTTTATTTATTTGATTTGTCAATCACTTACAAGATAATATATAAGCATAAACGTGAGTTAGAATACAGGAAATAGGTACAAATAAATGGGGACAATAGGACAGGGACGGTAGGCACGATGGTGCATGCCCCTTACGGACCGCTTAGGAATGGGGTGAGGTCAATTGTGAATAGTTTGAGGTTAAAGGAGTGGGGGGTTAGAGGATGTAACAACAGAGTCAGATATGCATTCCAAGAATTCACCACTCTGTTGCTGAAGTCGTACTTTCTGCAATCAAGTTTGGAGCAGTTAACATTGAGTTTGCATCTGTTGTGTGCTCTTGTATTGTTGCGGTTGAAGCTGAAGTAGTCACTGACTGGTAGAACATTGTAGCAGACAATTTTGTGTACAATGCCTAAGTCCAATTGTAGGTGGTGTAGTTCAAGGTTGTCCAAGCCCAAAATTCCAAACCTGGTGATAGAGGGTATTCTGTTGCGTATTCTGTTCTTTTGAAGATAGCAAGGTTCATTTCAGGACAGAGAGGGTTACTAGTATGAAAGAGGGGTCAAAGATCTTAAGAGCCAAGGTGGCATTGCTGATTAGAATTCAGTACTGCAGGTTAACTCTGCCCACATCCAGGAGTTTCTTCTGACTGAAGGGTGGAGAATGGAAGGATTTATATTCCTTGCAGTCATCTGGTCATTAGCACTCCTTCTGAGAGTTATTTCTAACAGTGAGGACAATTAACCGGTGGAACAGAAGTTGCATTCTGAAGTTGTGGGGGCTTCATCACTGAAAGTCTTTAAGAAGAGACTGGACAACCCCTTGTCTAAAATAGCATAGGATCTCCTGCTCAATCACAGGATTGGATTAGAAGACCACTGAGGTCCCTTCCAGCTCCCTTGTGATTGATTGAGTGGTGGAGGAACACTTCTTTGCCAGACTCAGCTGAAATCAACGTTAAGAGCTGTGATGGCACATGCAGTATTGCAGGCTAATTCTGCAGACTGTTGATTGCCAGCAGTTCAGCAGTTCAGCAGTTCGAATCTCACCAGCTCAGGGTTGACTCAGCCTTCCATCCTTCCCCACCATTCAGTCAGAACTGAAGAACCTTGCTGGATGAGAAGTGATACGTGGGGCTAAGTAAAACATGGAGGAGAGAAGCAACCTGGAATTAAGGAGAAACTTCCTAACAGGGAGGACAATCAACCAGTGGAACAACTTGCCTCCAGAAGTTGTGGGTGCTTCATCAATGGAGGTTTTTAAGAAGAAATTGGACAGTTATTTGTCTGAAATAGTATAGTATCTCCTTCTTCAGCAGAGGGCTTGACCAGAAGACCTCCAAGATCCAGCTCTAATCTGATTAATTAACGTTTTAAAAGAACTAAAAGGGCATAAACTATCTGTATAAATACATTACTGCAATGTTAAGAAAGTGTTCTTTTTGTTCCAATTGACGCTGATCCCATCTCTGTCTCTGGTGGGGATTTCTCTTGTGGTTTTTAGTGACATAAAATACAATAATAATTGCTACTGAGCGTGAAAGATTTTCTCTGTCTCTCACATCTGTTGCACCACCATTTTGGAAAAGATGAACTTTCCACATTTGGATTTAATATGGATTAGTGAACAGAGAATTCTTGGGCAAACTTGAATGTGAAATCCGGAGAGATTAATTGCTCTTTCCAGGATGTTGAAAGGACAATTCCCTCCCATGCAGATTTCTTCCTTCAATTCATTACCAGTTGGCACTTAGAGATAACATGAAGAAAATGTTTGTTTCTCTGTGTGCATTTAATTGCCTCCCATATTAGGATGTGTCTTTCGGATGGAGACGAATGCCATTTGCATAAACACAACATATTCAGTTGGAAATTATTTACCGCTGTACGATACTCACCAATGTTTATGAGTTTCAATATAACTCATTCAAAAGGCTCTGGAGATTTGTATCTTCTTGGCAAACTTTTGCTAAGCAGAGATATTAGGTTTCAGGGAAGCATCAAATGCTTGCTTTTTTCTTTTGCAACGTTTGGAGCTCTCCTCCCAATGTGTACTGATCTAATGAGTTGGATTCCAAAGCTGTTTTCATTTGCCATTGAAGAAAGAAAAGGAAAGAAAGAAAAGAAAGAAAGAAAAAAAGAAAAAAGGAAGGAAGGAAAAGTGTGGGGAGAAAGGGGAAGGAAGGAGGGAAAGCTAAAGAAAAGAAAAGAAAGGAGGGAGGATGGGAAAGGGGAAAAGGGAGGGAGGGAGAGAATGAGGGAAGAAAGTAGGAAGGAGAGATGGAAAAAAAAGGAAAGAAGGAAGGATGGTGGGAGGGAGGGAGGGAAAAGAAAGCAAGGAAAGAAGGAAGGCAGGAAAATGGAGGGAGGGAGGAAAGGAGGGAGGGAAAGTAGGAAAGAAGGAAGGAAGGAAGGAAAAAAGGAAGGCAGGAAAGTGGATGGTAGGAGGAAAGGAGGGAGGGAAAGAAAGAAGGAAGGAAGGAAGGAAGGAAGGAAGGAAGGAAGGAAGGAAGGAAAAAAGGAAGGCAGGAAACTGGATGGTAGGAGGAAAGGAGGGAGGGAAAGAAGGAAGGAAGGATCTACTACAAAATTTCTCTCATTCACTTTGATTAAAATCCAAATAATTGCAATCAGAATTAATTTTGTCTACAATGGTTTACCAACAATGAAAGAAACATTATCAGTCCAAGGGGCTGTAAGAAAACCTGACTGGACAGCATCAAAACTTTCAGCCGATACAAAGGAAAAGGATGGGAATTACTCAGCCCTTCCTATAACCCACAAGTTTATTAGGAATTTTTGTTTTGTTTTGACTCTTTTGCTTATCAGCTGATCAATATCCCTTGCTCCTGGTGCCACCTTTTATGACAAGATTCCCTGAGTGATAGGAAATACATATACACAATAAAAAGGCAATTAAGAATGAAAATAGGAAAAAAAAGGAATGGGAAATGAAACATGAATAGTCCATCCGGTGTTATTGTAAAATCTTTGCAATTTAACGACAGCCACAGTTTATAGTTTGGTTCTCCCTCTGCCTCCAATTTTTTATGCGTTGTCATGTAGAAATTTTATGATTTCAATAACAGCCAAGTCATAATGATTTGTCCTTCATTCGCCAAATAACAATTCGGAACCTTTCTGTCTCCTGCCTTTCTTTCTAATTTAGAACTTGACAAAATCCTAGCCCCGGGGTTTGTGTATGTGACAACAAAGGCACAGGGCCACCCATGTAAACATGGGTAGATAGGTCCATGCAGCTGGAGATGCTATCTCAGGGGTGTCAAACTCAAGGCCCGTGGGCTGGAACTGGCCCACAGAGTGCTTAGATCTGGCCTGCGGGGCCACTCTGGAAAAAGCAAAGTATTGTCCCATGATGAGGGCCCTCCTGAGCTCAGTTTTTACTGGCAGAGGGTTGCAGGGGGCTATCACAGCCGAAAACAGAGCTGGGAGCTGATTTTTGCTGGTAGGCGTACTATAGGCACCTCCTGACAAGAGTGACCACAACCACCCTGGCCATGTTCAAACACACCCTGAGATCAAACACAACCCTGATGTGGCCCTCAATAAAATTGAGCTTGACACGCCTGTGTTATCTTAACTGTTTTGAACACTTACCTCACAATCATCCCAGGGCCACCAAGTCCTTAACAATTCTGCTGTACCTCTTATCTATGGTCACTGCATTCTGAAACTTGCTACTTCTAACAGGGTGGAATAATAACTGTTTAGAAATGAGGTGGATGGATGGATGGATGCATGGATGGACGATAGAGATAGAATAACAGAGAGGTATGATAAAATAGATAAATAGGTATAGAATAACAGCTAGAGAGAAAAGAACATGAATAGATAGATAGATAGATAGATAGATAGATAGATAGATAGATAGATAGATAGATAGATAGATAGATAGATAGATAGATAGATAGATAGATAGATAGATAGATAGATAGATAGATGAGAGGATAGATAGATATAGATAGATGAGAGAAAGATAGATAGTAGATAGATGAGAGGATAGATAGTGTTAAGTCTGGGCGGTGGGTCCCAAGGAGAGAAGAGACTCGTGATAGTGAACAACAGTTCTTTATTAAGCAACCAGATAGCGAGACAAAAACCCTAGCCGCGGCTGCTCTTTTTATAGAGCTGGCCACGGCTAGGCAGCCAATGACAGGTTTTTGAGCTTGCCGCGCTTGGTGTTAGCCAATTGCGGCAAGCTCTATATGAGCCAATCAGGGTGTTCCATAACGACCAATCATGGCCCGGCTTTTCCGGACCAATGGGAATGCAGGCCTTCAAGCCTGCTAGTACGGAATAGATAGATAGATAGATTAGATAGATAGATAGAAAGATAGATAGATAGATAGATAGATAGATAGATAGATAGATAGATAGATAGATAGATGATAGATAGATAGATAGATAGATAGATAGATAGATAGATAGATAGATAGATAGATAGATACTTCCAAACAGTTGTTAAATAAATGGTCATACATCGAGGATTAGCTGTATCATGTTTCAACTTTGTACCACCTTTAAGAGCTGTTTAACAGAATGTATATTTTCCACCATGTTTTGTTTTGAAATAAAGATAAACTAAAATTCTAACAAGCAGTGTCAATGGAGAAGCCACATTCACTACACAACCATGCTCCTAACTTAACTGCTCAAGCAGGAGACCCTATACCATTTCTGACAAGTGTCTTTTTGAAAGCCTTTAGTGGTAGAGCACCCACAGCTTCTGAAGACAAGCCATTCCATCGGTTCATTGCTCTCACTGTCAGAAAATTTCTCCTTATTGCTAGGTTAAATTTCTCCTTGAACAGTTTCCATTGTTCTTTGTCTGACTGTACTTTGGAAAATAGGTTGTCCCCCTCTTCCCTGTGATTGCCCCTCAAATGTTGGAAGACTGCTATCATGTCATACCTGGTCCTTCTCTTCATTAGACTAGACGTGTCCAGTTCATCGTATGGTTTAGCCTACAAGCCCCTAATCATCTTGGTTGTTCTTCTCTGAACTCTTTCTAGAGTCCCAACCAACATCTTTTTATAATTGTGGTGACTAAAACTGGATGCAGGATTCTAGTTGTGGTCTTACTAGGGCTTTATAGAGTGGTATTAGTACCTACGTTGATCTTGATTGTATCCCTCTTTTAATGCAATTTAGGATTACATTGGCTTTTTTGGTGGCTGCTGCACACTGCTGGCTCATATTTAATTCATTGCCCACTAGATCCCTCTCACAGTTACTGCTATTAAGGCTTTTTCAACTAATCTATATGTGTACTTTTGGTTTTTCTTGCCTAACAGTAAGATTGAACTTTTCTCTACACTGAATTTTGTTTTGTTAGGTAGGGCCCAGTGTTTAAGTCTGTCAAGATCCATCTGGATCTTGAGCCTATCATCTTAGGTAGGTTGTTGGCTATTCCTGCCAACTTTGTGTCATCTCCAAATTTTGATAAGTTCCCCTTCTATTCCCTCTATCATCATGCAAGCTGCATCTCTACTCTTCTCCGGCTTTCATTCCCAAACCTTGAATAAACCACAGTTTCTCCATTTGAGCCAATGTTTTTATTTATTTATTTAATTTATTTATTTTCAAGACCGTTCTTGCCTCGAATTCTTCCCCTGCACTTTTCCTAACCAGTTCTCAACGGGAGTCAACAGCTGTAGTTGCAGCATAAATAATGTATTTCAGATTTCCCTCCTCCCCCCTCTTCAAATGACAAAAATCAAACTTCAATTCCAAATTTGCACTCGAGAAGTAAAAACAAAAAAGAAAGAAAGAAAAGAAAGAAGGAAAGAAAGAAAAGCCTGGTTATGAAGGCTAAACCATTTCAATAAAATAATTCTAACAATAATAATTGAAATATTGTTACAAATGAGACCAGCTTTTGAGTTCTCCTTCTGATTTTCTGCATTTGTGCGTGCATTTGTGTGTGTGTGTGTGTGTGTGTGTGTGTGAGTGAGTGCATACTGTTATGCAGCCAAATTAAATTCTGCATATTATATGGCCAAAAACGCAAAGTAGTAATAACCATTTTCATTCCAAGTTTTTTTTTTCCCTTTCCCTTTTTTTCCTTCTTTGTAATGAATTTTCCCTGAGGATATTGGCAAAAGTAAGCATTTGTTTATTATTATAGGCAATAAAACAACCACCAACTCAAGAACCGTCCACCATGTGTGTGTGTGTGCGCGCGCGCGCGTGTGTGAAAAAGATGGAATTGTCCAAACTACAACAAAGCGATCTCCCATGGGAAAAATGAATGCAATTGTAGTGTAAGAGTAACGTTTGGCAAAATGAAAATTTGGAATGAAAAATGATTGAAACGGAAGGGTTTTATTTCTGCTTGTTTGAAAGATCTCCTGATGGAGACAATCGGAAGAGAGTTTATAAATCCGCAGATACTTTGCCTCTCAATAGGCATTAACACTTCCAAACTGTACTCTCTGTATTTGCAGCCGGAATGTCTCTAAACACCAGGGAGCAGAGAGAGAGAGAGGGAGGGAAGGAGGGAGGGAGAGAGGGAGGGGGAGAGAGAGAAATAAATAGAAAATAGAATAATAAGATTGGAAGGGACCTTGGAAATCTACTTGTCCAATCCTTTAAGAACACTTGAGGAACTAATATATATTTCAGTTTTTTTTTCCCCCAAGGAAGCATTCTTGGATTAATCCAATATGGATCAGAAATCATCACCCAGGCATCAGAGTATGGATCTTAGCATGGGACCCATCTGTCTTGGATTATACAGATTAACAGAGTTGGAAGGGACCTTGTAAGTCATCTAGTCCAACCCCCTGCCCAAGCAGGAGACCCCACACCATTTCTGACAGATGACAGTCCAATCTCTTCTTGAAAGCCTCCAGCGATGAAGCTCCCACAATTTCTGATGGCAAATTCTGTTCTATGGGTTGATTGTTCTCACTGTCAGAAAACTTCTCCTTATTTCCAGGTTGAATCTCTCCTTGATCAGTTTCCATCCATTGTTCCTTGTCTGGCCTACAGATGCTTTGGATGTAATTTCATGCTTTTATTAAGCATTAATGAAGTTTTAGTTGTTGTTATTTTGGATGTGTGTGTGCATTTCTTTAATGAAATTCCCTGACAACCTATTTTCCAAGGCACCCAAAGGCCAGACAATGAACAATATGTGGAAACTGATCAAGGAGAAATTCATCCTAGAAATAAGGAGAAATTTTCTGACAATGAGAACAATCAAGCAATGGAACAACTTGCCCTCAGACATTGTGGGTGCTTCATCACAGGAGACTTTCAAAAAGAGTTTTTTTTCTTTCTATTTATTAAATTCACAGAGATTTCTAAAATTCTGCTTTCACTTTGTCGCTATAGTGTAAATTAATGAGAAAAAATGAATTTCAACAACTGTAGAATCAGGTTGCAGCATAACAAAATTGAAAACAGTGAAGAGGTCTGAATACTTTCTGAATCCACTGTATATTTCACCTCCAACATCCAACAAGTAAAAGAAAAAAAAATCAAGAACTTGCAACTTAAAAATCCGGACAGACTATGCTACCAGTAATGCTGTTAACCATGATAAAAATCTTGCTTTAATGGACCATTTGGGTAGAAAATGTGTCTGTTATTCCCAAAAGTCCATTAAACCCAAAAGTATAGTATTTGCATAATGGCATCATTACACAAATGATGTACCTTGATGGAACTGAGATAATACTATGGAGATTGTAAAGTAAGATAAAATTAAAGGAAACCACCTTATCTGAATTATTTCAGATACAGTCGATTTGTCTACTATTTTTGCAAAGTAAGTTTCTCTGTTCTAATTGTATCCAGTTCTATGGTTAAAATGTTCATCTCTATTTCTTGGCTGAGAGAGCCAGCATTGTTCGAATACATTTTCCATGGTAATGTGGCCAGCATTGTGTGTACATCAAAGGTACACGGAATACTGTTACCTTCCCACTGAAATGGTACCTATTAATCTACTCACCTTTGCATGCTTAGGTGGGCAAGGGCTGGAGTAAGAAATGGGAGCTTACTCCATTGGGTGGCATTTGGGCTCTCAGATTTCTAGCTGACAAACCCAGCATGTTGTTTGCTCTTCCAAAGACAGCTAAATGGTTGCCTTAGTGGTGAATATCTCTAGTTTGGGTGTAGGATGAGGGTGAAGGCTCATTCTTTGAGCTTCTGGGTTGGTTTCTGAATGTTTCTGTCGACCCTGAAGCTGACCTGACTGGAGACATTTTGAGGCTCCAGTGTTGCTACACTGGAGCTGAGGGATAGGAAGGCAGAAATTGAGAGAGCAACTAAGATGATTGAAGGCCTGGAGAACAGTTGAACAAACTGTTCTTGAACAAAGAACAGTTGCAGGATTTGGGTATGGCCAGTCTAGAGAAAAAAAGGACTAGTGGGGATATGATAGCAATCTTCCAGTATTTGAGAGGCTGCCACAAAGAACAGGGGATCAAATTATTCTTCAAAGCACCAAAGGGCAGGTCAAGAAACCATAAGGAGAAACTTCCAACAGTGAGGACAAAACCGCCCATAGAAAAGAATTGGTTCATTTAACGATGGCAGCATTCGCTTAAAAATCAGGCCAGTGGCTTTTTGATCAGAAAGCATTCACTGAACAACTTCTGCAATCAGTCAGTCTTTCTTTACGATCACAGACCAGAATGAAAAATGAAAAATAAAATAAAATAGAGCAGGTCGCAGCCGAAGATGGATGTAAAATCCTTATAAATGGGCAGACTTCATTACGGTCATAAGTTAAGGACTCCTTGTATACCCACCTGACATTCAGTAGGATAATGGCCGCCAAGGCATTCAAGTTCTTTCATTCTTCTCATTCCACTACATCTTGAACTAACAGGAAAAGCTGAGTTTGCTCTCATCTGCACAAATATTAACTGATATCAAGAAGAATTCTAAAGTACTCACATTAGTCTGGATCATGCCAGATTTCAATTGCATATCTGTTCATTGTGCTGCTAATTTTAAAATATGCTTTGGACGTATTTCAGCATATTTTGGCATGAGCTGTCAAAGGGAGATTATATTCAAAATGAATGCTTTCTTTTGAATGGAAATCTTCAGATGTTTGGGCAAAATGAGAGGTGGGGGGTGTCTCTTTGACAGAAGAAAGATATATATATATATATTTTAAAAAAGAGAGATCTGTCTCCTGTAATTTTCTTCCCTACTTTTTCTCTTTAGTTGCTGTGGAAGTAACCCGAGATGGTGTAAATCAGATTTAAACCCCATTGCCTCTGTCTGGGGTAGTTAGAGAAAAATGCAAACATTGTGCAGAATGGACCCTATTAATTATAATTATTTTCCTTCCCCGATGCCCCATCTTTTTTTCAAACATTGAATGTATGCTAATAAGGTATACCAGCAAAGAGTTATTTAGTACGGATGAACTGACATTTTCTTTTTAAAAAAGTACTACTAAAGGGAAAGACACATAACATTTATAGAACAATGGGACTGATTGAGAAGGATCCTGCGAAATTTGATTTCTCTATTCTGTCATGCTGCAGTGGTTAATTTTAATACAGGGAAGCATGATCTACTAATTGTGCTACTTGACTGATGGATGGATGGATGGGTGATGTGTCATCAAGTCATTTCTGACTCCTAGTGATTACAAAGATAGATTTTCAATCAGAATAGAGCTAGAAGGGACCTTGGAGGTCTTCTAGTCCAGCCCCCGGCACAAGCAGGAGACCCTATACCATTTCAAGATAGGTGGCTGTCCAGTCTCTTCTTAAAAACCGCCAGTGATGGAGCACCCAAAACTTTTGATGGCAAGCTCTTCCACTAGTTAATTGTTCTCACCATTAGGAAATTTCTCTTTAATTCCAGATTGCTTCTCTCCTTTATTAGTTTCTATCCACTGTTTCTTGTCCCACTTTTTTGGTGCTTTGGAAAATAAATTGACACCCTCCTCATTGTGGCAGCCTCTCAAATACTTGTTCTGACCACCACCTTTTTTGCAACAAATCAAATACAATCCAAAGGGAACAGAAACCTTTTAATGCTTCTGCAAAATAATTAGCTGTGATAAGCACAAGCCTTACCAAACTGTGCGAGACTTGCCAGAAAGATAACAGGCAAGAAATAATTTGCAATACAAGAATCTTCAAATACAAACTCAGGATACTGGAATGTCCACTTCTTTGCTTCCTACAAAGAACATTCACTTCACAGCTGGCTTTTATCTTCTTGAAGGAGGGGCCATTACCTTGCAGCCTTACTCCCGAGTCGCCCGTGCTGTTGTAGCTGCTCTTTCCTGCGAGCAACCCTGCGTGCGCGCGCACTTGGCACAGGCTCCTCGGGAACCTCCTCATCGCTGCTGCCAGCCCCCACAATCTCTGAAGGCAGCAGTCCACTCCCTAATGGTCCTGGTCCCTCATCTGAGTCCTCGCTCTCCTCAGCCGTCCGTACCTGCTGCCGGCTAACCACAACAAGTCTGGAATATTGCTATCATGTCACCCCTTAGTCCTTCTTTTCTCTAGACTGGCTATACCCAAATCCTGCAGCCGTTCTTTGTATGTTTTTTGCATTCAAGTGTTTAATCATCTTAGTTGCTCTTTTTTGCATTTTTTCCCAAGTCTCAACATCTTTTTGGTAACGTGGTGACCACAAGTGGATGCGGTATTCCAGATGTGGTTTTACTAAGGCTTTATAAAGTGGTATTAAGACTTCACCTGATTTTGATTCTATGCCTCTGTTTATACAACCAAGGATTGTATTAGCTTTCTTGGCTGCTTCTGCTCAGTGCTGGCTCATGTTCAAGGGATTGTTGACTAAGACTCCAGGGTCCCTCTCACAGTTAATGTTTTGGAGCCAGATTTTGCCTAATCTGTACTTGTACTTTTGTTTTTTTTTGTTTTTTTCTTCTGCCCAGGTGCAAAACTTTGCTTTTCTCCATGTTAAATTTCATCTTGTTGTATAGGGCCCATTGTTCAAGTCTGTCAAGATCCTTTTGGATCCTGAGGTTGCTTTCTGGGCTTGCTTTCTGTTGCCTGTTCCTACCAGCTTATTGTCATCTGCAAATTTGATGAGTTCTCCTGCTATCCCCTCATATAAGTCATTTATGAAGATATTGAAGAGTAGTGGGCCCAAGACAGACGTTTGTGGTATCCCACTGCTCATTTTCCTCTGTTTAGATGTAGTACTGTAGGAAGTTAGCACCCAACTCTCTCCTGGAAAATTGAAATATCCTAGGAAATATTAAAAAGGGAGAATATTTCCCCTAAAAAGAGTGGAAACTCAAGACCAGAAACACCTCAGAAGCAGAAGGTCACCCCCACCTTAGTTAATGGGTGGGCCATTAAGGCCTGGGTCAGAATACTTTACATAACAAAGATCTCCAGTGTAAAGCTATAGCAATTTCTCAAAAGCCCTTTTCAGTGGGTCATCCTCCAGCAAGGCTCAACCAAGCCTGGAACTCAGGACAACCTACAGAGTTGCCCCTGCATGGTCCCATGGGAGTCTGACAACCAATCAGAATACAAGCTTCAATTCAAATCCCAACAAAGGTTATAAAACCCAGGCACTCTCAGCATATCAGGCCTTTCTTGATCTCCTTCTTCATCTTTTCACTTTGGAGTTTCAAGCCATGTGGTCCTGCTGTCCACCATTAAACCATCGTTCCTAACAGCCTCCGTGTTTCTAGTGTCTTTTTCCCCGCTTGGAACTGAACCCAGAAAGCTATTTCTTCCTACAGTACCATTAAGGAGTACAATTTGTCAGCCAGTTACAAATCCATCTGATGATGATTGTGTCTATCCCACGTTTTTCTAGTTTACCAAGAAGGATCATGGGTTGCCCTCTCTCCTCTTTGGAAGAGCTTTATAGCTCCTGCTGCCTAAAGAAAGTTCAAAACATTCTCAAAGATCCGTTTCATCCTGGTCACCCTTTTTTTTTTAACTATTACCTGCTGGCAGACAGTATAGGATAATAAAAACAAGGACAAATAGGCTGAAAAACAGCTTCCATCTTAGGGCAGTAGCTCTTTTGAATTCTACTGTATAGTGCAATATTAATGCAATATCATTGGGTTTTCAATTCAATTGCATAGAAGGATGTGTGTTTATTTTCACAGTCGTAATGTACACCGAAGGTGGTATTTAATTTCATTGTACAAGGTGCAATGACAATAAAGTAAACTAAACTAAAAAAAACAACAACGTACAAAACTAAACTAAAACTGGTCCAAGGAGACCCAAAAGATGACAGTTCTAAGTTTCCATATTCCAAAAGTTGAAAGCTAAATAAAGGAGAAATACCTGAAGAAATACCTAAATACCTGAAGAAGCTGTTCCTCGGCTGACAATGGCTTGATTTTCACAGCTGCTATTCCTGCATCAGCTGCTGTGTGGCATTGCTTCCCTTCAGATGGCTTTGCTGAGCCTTTCTTTTCTGTGCTATAAGTAATAGATTCCACAAACACCATCCTGTCCTCCACCTTTCCTATCACTGCACCAAACTAATTGTTACGTTGACTATTACAGCTCAAAACAGCCATGTTCTGCTGCTGTTTCAAAATTGTTATCTCTCTATTTTTGGAAAGCTACAAGGTGTAAAAAAACAACAACATCCCGATGTTTATTTTTTATTATTATTATTATTATTTAAGACAGAGAAGTCTGCCAGGGAAGTCATTTTTAGAAGGCACTGACTTTTTATGAAATCTATTTTGCTTAAAAGGGGACACACATTGATGTTAAGGGAAGGTCAAGTGTCGTTTCCCTACCCCTAAAATATATGAAGAAAGGTTGCAGGAACTGGTTATGGTTAATCTAGAGAAAAAAAGGACTAGGGTGGGGTGTGGGGACATAATTCCAGTATTTGAGGGGCTGCCCCAAAGAAGAGGGGGGGGGGTCAATCTCTTCTCCAAAGCACCAGAAAGCAAGGCAAGAAAGAATGGATGAGAACTAATCAAGGAGAGAAGCAACGTTTTACAGAGGCATGATTGAGAACGTTTAAACAAACTGCATTCCTATCTGGTTTGGTGGCAGCAGCGCCTCAGATAGAAAGTCCATACAGAGAGTGGTGAGGACAGCAGAGAAGATTATAGGAAGTTCGCTTCCCATTATTCGGGATGCCTCTTACAAGCACTATGTGCTTCGAGCTCGAAGCCTGGGTTAGACACCCCACACACCCACTTCATGGTCTGTTTCTGTTGCTCCCATCTGGGAGGAGGTTCCAGAGTATTTCTAGCAGGACTATCGGATTCTGCAACAGCTTTGTCCCCGATGCCATCCATCTGGCAAACTCACAAAATTTGTTTTTCTCGCCACGTGCATGTACGCACCTGAACGAGTCTGTGTTGTTTCTCTGTGTTATACAATCTGTGTGGGTATATACATATGTATGTATGTATGTATGTATGTATGTATGCATGCATGTATGTATGTATTTATTTAGACATGTTTATGTATTGTATATTGGAGGTTGTGACCCTTTGAGAGCTGTATGCAAGGAAATTTCATTTTAAAAGTATGCCGATTAGTGTAATTCAAAGTGACAATAAATAATTCTATTCTATTCTATTCTATTCTATTCTATTCTATTCTATTCTATTCTATTCTATTCCTCTATTTTCCCTTCTCTTCCCTTCTCTCCCATCCCATCCCATCTCCTGTTCTATTCTATTCTGTTCTGTTCCATTCCATTCTATTCATCAATTTTCTCTTCTCTTCTCTTCTCTTCTCTTCTCTTCTCTTCTCTTCTCTTCTCTTCTCTTCTCTTCTCTTCTCTTCTCTTCTCTCTCTCTCTCCTCTCCTCTCCTCTCCTCTCCCCTCCTCTCCTCTTCTCTTCCATCCCATCCCATCCCATCCCATTGTTCCATTAGCAACATGGTTGTTAAGAAATCTGACTTCCGCATTGGCTTTGCTTGTCAGAAGATTGCAAAAATGACCCCAAAACACTGCAATCGAAATAAATACATGCCAGTTGCTGAGCATCGGAATTTTGATCACGTGATCTTGGGGATGCTGCAACAGTCATAAGTGTGAAAAATAGTTACTTCTTACAGTACCGTTTGTAAGTTTCAACAGTCCCTAAGTGGTTATAAGTGGAGGACTACATGTACTTCGGTATGAAAGGTAACTCATAGTGAAGATCTAATTCACATTCCTTTTTTTTTAATGGGTTAAATTTTCTCTCATCACAACTGTCATATACAATACTTTGTCACAGCAATGGGTATGGTGTTGATAACAGCCCTGCCCCTTTATAGATATGTGTGTGTGTGTGTGTGTGTGTGTGTAATATTGACACGTGTACTTCAATTTCTTGTTGTAACTATCTTCATGGTTTTATCAACATCCCCTGAGGATGCTACAGTATGTAAGAAAATTATGATAGATTTCTGAAAAATGCCTGGAAGGAGAAAACTAGATTTTTTTTCTTCTCTTTGACAGCTGAATCTGAGGAACTACTGAGGATGCTGAAATATTTTAAATGCTCACAAAATAATTCTCAGGTTTTAATGCCGCCATGTCAGATTGGAAAAGTCTGTCTATCTGTCTGTCTATCTATCTATCTATCTATCTATCTATCTATCTATCTATCTATCTATCTATCTATCTATCTTTAAAATCTATCTATCTATCTACCTATCAACCTATTTACTTATTGATTAATTAATTGATTGATATATAGATAGATAGACAGACAGACAGGCAGACAGACAATATTCAGCTCCGAAATCTGCAGAACCACGAAGAGTTTTATTTAATGTAATAAAACTATTACTACATTCACTGCTGTGGCTCTTTAACAGATAACTCATAAATTAATTCCTTAGAACTGTAAGTCAGAACTCACCCAAATAGAAATAGTCCACTAGAGAATATACATAGCTCAGGGGCTGAGCTATGGAGTCCTTGGTGCTCTCTAAGTTTGGCTCTTTGCTTGCAGATGTTTCATTATCCCACCAGGTGTAGAGGAAGAACAGGCAGAGCCTGAGGGTGGAGTCAAGTGAGAAAGCAGCCTAGAATCATTGTGTTCCTACAAGGGGTCCAAGTTCAACCTCTCTTGAATTGCATTCTCATCTAGCATCAATTAAGTGCTGACCATTAGTTAACTAGATTTTTGTGTTGTCATGAGGAATAAATCAGCATAATTGAAACTTAACCTATGGTCCTGCTTCTTCATGCCTGATACTAGGTAACAACATCAGTGTAAGGGAGTACAGCTTTCCTTATCCTGCAGTTTTCCTTAACCAATCTCAAAATACTAAGCAGAGCCAGAGTTGGTTAGTACTTTGATAGAGGACAAACAGGAGTCACAGATTTGTATCTTAGACTGTGAGACTTAAAAAAAACAAAGCAGGAATTAATTAAGAATTACTTCTGAACTTTTGTCAAATTAATTCTATGATCACCTTCATAAAATAACAAGAAGACCTTTGCTTGTTTTTCCTCAGGCCAGGAGGTCTTCTAGTCCAACTTTGTACTCAAGTAGAAGACCCTGCGCCATTTCATATAAAAGCTTGTCCAGTCTCTTTTTGAAAGCCTCCAGTGATGTAGCACCCACAACTTCTGAAGGCAAGCTATTTCATTGATTGATTGCTCTCACCATTAGGAAATTCCTCCTTGGTTCTAGGTTACTTCTCTCCTTGGTTGCTTTCCATCCATTGCTTCTTGTCTTGTCTTTTGTTGCTTTAGAAAATAGTTTGACCCTCTTATCTTTGTAGGAACCCCTCAAATATTGGAATCTGGGAACCTTGTTAGGTGGAACAACTTGTCCTTTTATCTGCTAGAATACATAGGATTTGCAAGACTGTGTTGAAATTCTAGTTCAATACATCGCCTTTTTATGGTAATACAGTGTCTAGAGATCCCCATATCAAGATTCTCTCTCTCTGATTGCCTGCTCATTATCATGATGATCCTTTGATTCCATAGCAACAATGATGCAGAAGAAGGCAAAAAAAAAAAAAAATCAAAAGTTAATTCTTCCAGCTTTTCAAGTACGCCCTCCCCAACTCTTCTCATGCTCACCTTAATTTTAAGTGTTGCCATGGTGACAGAAGACAGCATTACCAAATGTACAAGCTGTTGAACAAGCTGAGGAAGCCAGAAATGCAGAGACCAAGCAAGTTGGAGAGGAACAGAGAGGAGAGCATGAGTATCAACTTTGGGGCAAGTCTCCAATGCACTCCAACCAATTGTGGTTTGACCAATGCTCAACCACCAAACTCATTTATTTTAGGAAAATTGGCATAGTTCAACCTTACAATCCTCTTCAGTTGTTACCTATTTGCCTTCCCAGAGACCAAGAGTCTTCAAGGGTCTTCATTTTCATGTCATTTAACAGGGAGGACAATTAACCAGTGGAACAGCTTGCCTCCAGAAGTTGTGGGTGCTTCATCACTGGAGGTTTTTAAGAAGAGACTGGACAGCCGCTTGTCTGAAATGGTATATACCCTATACCATTTCAGACAAGTGGCTGTCCAGTCTCTTGAGCAGGGGGCTGGACTAGAAGATCTCCAAGGTCCCTTCCAGCTCTGGTCTGATTGTGATTTACTCACAACCCAACAGATTAGATCAAAGGTCTTCAAACTTGGCAAGTTTAAGACTTGTGGACTTCCACTCCCAGAATTCCTGAGCTAACATGACTGGAGGAGGAATTCTGGGAGTGGAAGTCCACAAGTCTTAAACTTGCCAAGTTTGAAGACCTTTGCCATCGAGCATAAAGACAACAAGAATGGAGTTTCAAAACAGGAGGATTTCATACGATGAAGCTTTTGAGAGCCTCAGATATTACTTGGAATATATGGAGATTTGTTTGAATGAAACTATCAACTTGGGATTGCATTCTCTTTCTCTTATACACAGACAACACAATCACTAATAACATCCAATTAGTTTACAAAATGTGTTACCAATTTTGGTTCACAGTCACTTGGACACACAGGCAGTCCTTGACTTACAACAGTTCATTTAGTGACCTTTCGAAGTTACAACAGCACTGAATAAAGTGACTTATGACCATTTGCCACACTTACGACTGCTGCACCATCCTCACAGTCATGTGATCAAAATACAGATGCTTGGTAACTGACTCATCTTTATGAAGGTGTCAATTGGGACTGGGCATGGCTAGTCTAGTGAAGAGAAGGACCAGGGGAGACATGATAGCAGTGTTCCAATATTTGAGAGGCTGCCACAGAGAGGAAGGGGTCAAGCTATTTTCTAAAGCACCCGTAGGCCAGACAAGGAATAATGGATGTAAACTGAACAAGGAGAGATTCAACCTGGAAATAAGGAGAAATTTTCTGATAGTGAGAACAATCAACCAATGGAACAGAAGTTGCCTTCAGAAGTTGTGGGAGCTTCATCACTGAAGGCTTTCAAGAAGAGATTGGATTGCCATTTGTCAGAAATAGTGTAGGGTCTCCTGCTTGGGCAGAGGGTTGGATTAGATGACCTACAAGGTCCCTTCCAACTCTGTTAATCTAATCCAGCTGGTGAATCCAGAAGAAGGAAGTCCTGGGACATTACTTTACCAAGACTTTACTGAATAAATCCACATTGGCACAGAAGAAGTGAAACCAGATCTGTGTTTCCTATGCAAAAAGCAAACCTAGTTAATTCGTCCTTTTCCTTATTGGCCCCCACAGTCCAAAACCTCCACCAATCTCTTCTGTTCATTTTGTTATGGGAAACACCGAGCCATGTGGGGACATCTGCTCAGTGTGTCCTTGAGATGATAGCAATGTCTCACGGAAGCCGACAGATGCTTGCATACCATTCTCACACCCCTGCATTCCATCCACACCCCCTCCCTGTTATTGTCAAGCTGTAAGTGAAGGAAATGTGGACATTTTTCAGTAACTGGGATTGCATCTGCAATGCGATGGCAACATCAATGGTGATGTGTGAGCAAGGGTGAATGCAGCCTGGATGCATTGGTGAGAACTCACCAGTGTGTTATGTGACAGATGAATGCCAACCTGTTTTAAATCTAAGATTTACAAGACAACCATCCACCCTGTTGCAATGTATGGCACTGAATTCTGGGCAGCAACAACAGGGACTAAAAGATATCTCCATGCTATGGAAATGTGAATGCTTCTCTGGATTTCGGGCCTCTCTCTTCTTGACCTTCATCACAAATGCCACCATTTGACAACATTTTTTTCTCAGAGTATATTCATTAACTGTCAGTGACATGGTTAACAAAGTCAGCAATTGAGTAAGCATGGTAACAGATCAGCCAATGGGAGCTGACAGCCTGGATGTGGTTTGGCTCTGTGTGCTTTGCTGAGAATTGAAACTGAAGCTAGAACTCTGCTCTGAGGTGCTGCTCCTTGTGTTTTTGCTTATGTTATGTTGAAAGAATCTACAAATGGTATTGTAAACTTTACTCATATTATTATGTTTATAAAGAAGTTAACGATCCTTCTGAATCAGGCATCTGTGTGTTTTCTGGACTTGAATTTATGCTGAAAACTCTAACAATTTTGATGTGGCACCAATTATAGAGAAGATGAGAGAAGGCCAGCTCCACTAGTATGGACATGTCCAGAGAGCAGCACCTTCCACCCTGGGCAAGACTGCCTACCAACTAGAAGTCAATGGCCGGTGGCCTCATGGGCATCAGAAACAGAGATGGCAAGACACCATTAACAAAGTTATGTAAGCCTCAGGCCTGTGCCCTGGAGACACAGCTGATCATGCAAAGTGGCATTCAATGATCAGAAAAGTGGACCCTGCAACTGCGGGAATATGTGAGGAAGGAGAAGGAGGAGGAGGAGGAGGAGGAGGAGGAGGAGGAGGGAGGAGGAGGAAGAGGAGGAGGAGGAAGAAGAAGAAGAAGAAGAAGAAGAAGAAGAAGAAGAAGAAGAAGAAGAAGAAGAAGAAGAAGAAGAAGAAGAAGAAGAAGAAGAAGAAGAAGAAGAAGAGAAGAAGAAGAAGAAGAAGAAGAAGAAGAAGAAGAAAAATGTAGGTGAAAGTGTGAGTCAGTCTTGACAGAAATTTGCAGTGTTCTGGAGACGTGCAATCACTTTTTGCAACCTTCTGACAAGCAAAGTCAGTGGGGAAGCCAGATTCACTTAACAACCTTGATGGTGACTTCTCCTCTCCTCTCCTCTCCTCTCCTCTCCTCTCCTCTCCTCTCCTCTCCTTCCATCCTTCCTTCTGTCCTCTTCCCTCTTCTTCCTCCTCCTCCTTTCTTCTCCTCCTTCTTCCTCCTCCTCCACCACCACGATCATCATCATCATCTGGAAGAAGGCCAAGGAAAATAAAATAACTACCGAACAATTGCATATTATCACTATATATCCCTATTTGCCTCTAAGGTGCTTTTTTTCAACAGGCAACTGGACTTTCTGTTCATTCTTTTCATTTTGCTTCTCATCCAAGAAGGTTCTTCAAGCGCTGAGTCCAGTTTCCTCTTGAAAAAAAAAAACCAAAACACCTTTGGGACAACCATGACCTAGAAGACTGAGAAAATCTCCATAAACGAACTGCCTATCATGTTCTTGCTTAGGCAAGTTCATCTGGCTGAGGACCATGCCTCATCCTGGGGTGGGCTGCTGTGGGTTTGCGCGGGTTCAGGAGAGCCCCTAGGTAAGATTCTGTGCAGTTCAGACAACTCCCAAATTCTACTCCTGGCTGGTCCCACTCCGCCCACCCCTCCCAGGAGTCCCCACTCAGCCTGTTTTGGATGCAAGTAAGTGTAGGGGGTGCACGGAGGTTCGGGGAAGGCAAAAAAATGACCGTCCCTGAAGTTCAGGAAGGCCAGAAATGGGTCTGTTTCTGGGTTCCAGAACCATCCAGAGCCCAGGGAGGTTGTTTTCGCCCTCCCATAGGCTCAAGGAAACTGGGGAGACTGGGGAGGGCAAACCCCGCCCCTGCTGTACTGCAGGAGCCTGACCAGGCAACGCCCACCATGGTCACACCCACCCACCCAGCAACTGGGCAGAGAACCCTTTGCTTAAAATTTTTTGAAGCCCACCCCTGGCCTCATCCTGAACATTTATAAACTTGTCCTGAAGACTAACTTCTCACAACCTTTCTTTATCCTGCAACTGAGGTGATTCGTTCAATACCTATGTCCTGCCACACCCTTCCTGCGCCAAAGGACAATATCTTTGGTGAAAGAAAAGCTAGATTAATTCACAAGCTGTATCATTTAGAAATCCAGAGGTTAATTGAAACAATTAGCCTGTGGTCACTCATGTAGACAGCACAGAAGCTACCATTCCCAAGACACCAACCCCTGACTCATGGAAGCTGCTTCAAAATCCTTAAATAATGGTGCACCAGAAGTGGATGAATGGCTGGCATCAGAGTTTCAACCGTGGTAGAGGTGATCCTGAGTTTGGTGGGTTTTTGTTTGCTTGTTTGTTTGTTTGTTTTAAAAAAACAACACTCCTGCCCTATACCATTCTGGACAAAGGGGATGGATGGCTTAAATGTTTTTGTGTAAGATACATCTTTCTACACATACTTTTTCAAATACTGTAGTATCATGACCCCTGCAATTTGTTTCTTTATTTGTGTTTATTGAATGGAGATATACTAGCAAAATTTCCTAAACATATGTGGATGGGAATTTTCACCTTCCCTACTTCCTTTTTTTCCTTCCTTCCTTCCTCCCTCCCTCCCTTCCTTCTTCCTCCCTCTTTTCTTCCCTCTCTCCATCCCTCCTTCCCTCTTCCTGCCCTTTCTTCTTCCTTCCTCCCTCCCTCTTTCCTTTCTCCAGCTTTCCTTCCTTTCTCCCTCCCTCCCTCCTTCCCTTTTTGGTGACCACAGACATTTTTAGTAAATGCCATTTTTGGAAATGCAAACTGTTCCACAAGACTGAAGAGAATAGGGCTTGTACCCAAGCACACGCTTCTTTCTTGTGGTTTTATGAAGAACAGATGGCGTACATTTCATTAAAAGTGAATTTCCTCCACCCTTAACCCAAAGGATGACAGTAAGAACTTACCCCTTTTCGAAACAAGCATTTTGAAACTGAACTTTCTGATTTCAGTCTTAGAGCTCCTCACTACTCTGGTCCTGGAGTTATCAGAAAGCACTCCCTTGAAAGACAGAGAGAGAAATGAAAGATAGCGAACATGAAAACCTCTCAGATGTTATTGAAGTCCTACTTCCGGAACTTCAACATCTCTCCTTAATAGTGAGGGTTAACGTGGTTCAGCAACATCTGCAAAGTCCCAGATTCCAACGTCTGTGTTAGTTGAATATCTGTATCTGGAATGACAGAATCCTACACCACATTCCGTCATCGTTCTTTCACAAGGCTGTAGTGATCCTGTGAAGTTTTGGGGACTACCAAGCTGAAAGTTATAAAGATCTGGAAATAATAAGCCCTCAAATCACCCTTATTTTTAACTTTTCAGAAATCTGTCTTACGTATTAATAAGCTATTCATTAAAGCTTTGGTTTCTTTTCAAAGCGGGACCCATGGTGCTGTGCAACGAAATGCCAAATAACAATTTTGCTCAAGGCATTTTGGAGAAGGAAGCATATCTTTGAAGTTTTGGGCTGCATGCATTCACACACATAAGCATATATCCATATGTATACCGTGCACAAGGGAGCTGTTCCAGAACATTTGGTCTATAACACTTTCAAGTCTCTGCAGCAGCCACGTAAACCTGACAAAAGACACAGTTGCTTTAAAGTACTGCAGAAAGGTGCTGTATATTACCATTTGGAGATGGTAGACCACCTATCTCCTGTTCACAACATGCTCCTTTCAGCATTTCCAAGAAAGGCTCTACACCCCTTTGCATTATGCACTCTGAGGGCACAGATAAACCTCCAAGTGGTCTTAATGACTGGGATGACCTGGGGCATGGCACACAACAGAGCCAGAATAATAAGTAGGGGTCCCTTTATTCGCTCCAACTTTGCTCCCGATGTCCTGGTTACCTTCCGGTCTGGAGAAAAACTCTCCCAGGAACCTGCAACGGCCTTTGACTACAGATATTTCAATCCAAAACATTATCAACAGAAAACTTTAAACTATGAATTCAGCAAGACAAGATAAGGTAATAAATCTGGCAGGGCAAGATGAGGAGTTCCAGAAGTGAAGTAACACGGCAGTTAAATCAAACCAGTTGGGAGGATGCCAGGAACTCACATAACAGCAGCCAACATGAGATAAACTCAACATTTGTTTCTGACAAACGCCCCTCCCAAACTGCCTCTCCTTTAAACTCCCTCCCCAGGTGTGCCTTGTGAAGGGAATCAGGGCCCTTTCCTCCCCCGTAAGCCATGCAACTCACATTGCTCTCTTCTCCATTCTTCCCTGCATGCCCTAGAGAGGGGGTGGGCCTTGGTCTTCCTCTGAACCCCCTCTCCCTTGTTCTACCTCTCTCCTGCTCTGCCCAGTTTGACATCCTTCTTTTTCCATTGATTTGGTTGTTCATCCAGGATGGAGAAGTGGCCTTTCCCTAGTAGCACCCAGTCTTTAAAGGTCATATCCATTGACAGACGTGACTTCTAGGAAATTTTCCAGATCACTTTTGAAGCTCATTCACCTACCATATCCTGACATCTTGTGGCAGCATATCTATAGGTGAAGGAGTGGCAGAATCTGTGGGTGGAGTGAAAAGAGGGATTAGTCTAGAATCCTTACATAGTCACAACAAACAACCTCCAATCTTTCATGAATTCTGTTGACCCAGATCTAAGCAGGTGCTAACTGTGAGTTCAGGATATTAATGTCAGGCATGAAAAACCAGGTCAACATGTGAAAATCCAATGCAACCAATTTGTTGCTACTCATCTTGATACACATAAATCTTCTCAACTAACAGCACCTGCTTGGAATTAGGTAGGACTCAAGGAATTCACTTGAATATTTTGGCTACCAAATGAGAAGAGAGGACTCCTTGGAAAAGATCCTGATATTGTGAAAGATTGATGGCAAAAGGAGAAAGGGACATCAGAAGATGCAATAGTTAAATGGTGCCATTGACATAATGAACATGAATTCGGGCAAACTTTGGGAGACAGTAGAGGATGGGGGAGGGGCTGGGGATGGCATGCTATGATCCATGGGGACATGAAGAGCCGGACATGACTTTGCAAGAACAATGTAATTCAAGGGAGGTTGGATTTAGTTCACTTTGTGTCCATGTAGGGATTCTAGACTGATTCCTCTTTTAACTCTGCCCTCAGGTTCTGCCACTCCTTCTCTTACTATATCCCATAGATTGATTACATGTTGTGTAACACAACACAAATAGGCCATTGTATCTGACTAACCAATAAATTTAACTAACTAGCTAAAGCACGGGTGTTAAACTCAAGGCCTGCAGGCTGGATATGGCCTGCAATATGGTCATATCCGGTCCATGGGGCTGTCCTGGAAAACGTAAGGGGCTGGCCCGTGTTGCTTCAGCTCGGTCAACCCAGTGTGAAGAGGAAACATCAGGCCAGCGTAGCTTCAGCCCAGTCTACTCAGTGTGAAGAGAAAAGATTGGGTTAGTGCAGCTTCGACCAGTATCGTCTACTCAGTGCAAAGAGGAAACATACCAGCAGATAAGGGAGTAGCGTCAAGCTGGACACACCCACCCAGTTAGCCATGACCCATGAGTGGTGTAAAGCTGGCCACACCCACCCAGTTGACCACACCCAGCCAGTCACCCATGCCTGGCCAGCCCCACAAGGTCAACCACAATCCTCAACGAAATTGAGTTTGACCCTCCTGAGCTACACAATAATATAAAGATAAAAAATGGAATATAATTGATGAATAGAAGAAAACCAGAATGAACTTCCAAAAGGATAGTGATGGCTCTCATCAGTAGAAATCTACTGAAAAATAGTACAAAAAGTGTTTACGCATCTTTTTTTTTTTTTAAAGACAGCTGGAGGTTGTTAAGGAGATAAGATATAATTATTCCAACTGGACCTTGGCCAGGTCACCAAGGTTAATCATTTACCTTCTGGAGGAAAAAAAAAAAACCATAAAAACTGTTAATGGCTGGAAATATAGAGTGAATGGATATCAAATCAACAGCCCTTCCAGCAGCTTTGTGAATCACACTGTGGTGCTATTACGGTGTTCATCTGTGGACCCAGAGGGCAAGCGATGCGCGTGGCTTTATAGCCCACAAAATCAGAGTGCACCGTGCCTGCCATTGCTATGCAAACACACTTCAATTAAAGTGCATAAAAGAAACATGGGATTCCATCGAGGCCTATCATCTCTTGAAAACAGTTTATTCCACGCTCAACATAAAACTCTCAATGTGGTTACATAAGATTTTTGGGGGAATGGATTTATGAACATCTGAAGTTTTCTTCCGATGCCACTTACGTTCTCCAATTTTTAAATATATTTTTATTGTCTTTCTGCTGTGCAGGGAGGGATTCTTCCAAAGTGGGGTGAGTCTATACTGCTTTAAATTCCATGCTCTTCCACAGATTACTCCATTAAGCACAATGTTTTCCAGCCTGTATAGATTAGAGTAATTAAACTTGTCCTCAAAGACCTAAGCACTTTGCTTAGGAAATTGTTCTTCTGCCTAGAGCACATTTGAGGTGATTTGCTATAATATTATCTTTGAGAATTTAGTGGCCATAATGTCGCAAAAACAGAAAGATATGGAGCCCAGAAAATAAGACAGGGATGCTTCTGAATGCACACCACATTTTAAAGTTTTAAATGGAAGTTTTGGTCCTTAATTCTTAAGTATAAAAGGAGAGTGTTCCGGATGTATTTACATGAATGTGTTAGAAACTTCCCCAGAAACCAAGAAAAATACATGGAATAACTTTTGAGTAGCTTTGTTTTAAATTGTTCTTCTATGCACAGAATCTTGCCAAACTAAAGCAATGATTCACATAACTATAGATAGACTTCAAGAATCGCTAGGGAGGAGCTGTTTTAACCATCTTCCTGCCTATCAGACATTCCAAGCTTCACTGCCTTTTTGCCCTCTGTAATGCACCGCCTCCCTTCTGGGAATCAAGGCTACATTCCACTACATCATGCCATCAAGAGCTCTGTTGTGGATCACATTCTTGAAGGAAAACCTCACTCCAGTTTTAAACCAGTTCTCTAAACTAACGACAATGCAGATATACCCCAAAATGTCCAGACTGAAGTTTATCTGAATCCATATTGCAGGTGATTTTTTCCATGATTTGGCTTTATAGCTACTGTACAGTATCCTAAAAAAATTCTGATTGGGATAATGCAAAACTCTAATTAATGTTAATTGCTATCCTTATGATCACCCTGAACCTCCCAATGCCCTGTATTTGGGGAATGAGTGAACTTGCTTGGTTATCCAAAGATAAGGCGAGAGTAAAAGAGCTATGTAACCTATCAAAGATAGGATTAGGAGGGACGTGATAATTGTCTTCCAGTACTTGAGGGGATGTCACAGAGAAGAGGGGACAGACTTATTCTACACAATACCAGAGGGCAGGGCAAGAAGAAAAGGGTAGAAGCTTGTTAAAGATAGATCCAACCTAGAACGGAGGAGAAATTTCCTGACACCAAGAACAATTAATCAGAATAACAGTTTGTTCAGTTTTTACCCATTGCTTCAAATCAGTCAATCCTAAAGGAAATCAACCCTAACTGTCCTTTAGAAGGACAGATCCTGAAGCTGAAGCTCAAAGAGTTTGGCCACCTAATGAGAAGGGAAGACTCCTTGGAGAAGACCCTGACGTTGGGAATGACGGAAGGCAAAAGGAGAAGCGGACAGCAGAGGATAAGATGGTTAGATAGTGTCACTGATGCAGTGAACATGAATTTGAGGAGACAGGGGAGGGCAGGGGAAGGAGCCTGATGTGCTATAGTCCATGGGGTTGAGAAGAGTCAGACTTGACTTAGTGCCTTTCAGAGCATTTGCAGCGTGACTACCCTTATGAGACAACCCAGGGGCAAAGCATAGCACATAGAGACTTAGACATTTAACAGTGGTTTATATACAACAGTTATATACAGATATATATGTGGTAGGCAAAATATCTTACAAGCAATCTTTCTTCTTCTTAACTCTACATGGAGAACTCTGCAATGAATATCGGACACAAAGAGAGAGCACATGACCTCTAATGGCTGCCTTTATATAAACACCTCTTAAAGGAATAGAACTCTTTCCCAGTCTTAAAGGGGTAGTACCAATCCTGATTCATCTTAGTTGCATCAGCCCTATATTGCATCAGCTTCACTGCTGGTCGGCTCTTAAATCCCAAGACCTTAACAGTGACTGAACAACAACAAATTCTGATTGAGTGTTAGAAAACACTAGATTGAGTGTTAGAAAGACAAAGTTTTTCAAGAGGGGGGGGGGGGGGGGGGGGGGAGCAATTGGACAATGAAAACAATGACCGAGATCCCAGAGTTGCTTTTTCAAGAGGCAACTGGACTTTCTGGTTTTTCTTTGAAGATGTTTCACTACTCATCCAAGAAGCTTCTTCAACTCAGCTGAAGAAAGAACTGAAGAAGCTTCTTGGATGAGAAGCAAAATGTCTTCAAGAGAAAAACCAGAAAGTCCAGTTGCCTCTTGAAAAAGCACCTTTGGGACAACTTTGACCTGGATGACTGAAAACTTCCTTAGACATTTAGACCAAGAGAGGTGGTGAGCTTTCCTTGTTTAGATGTGTTCAAACATAGCCTTGACCAGCTATTCTTCTGGAATGTTTTATTATTATTATTTTAATTGATTTTTATTATTTTCCAGCATTTACACCACATTTCCAACCTTTACAGCACTTCAGCATCAGTATCGCTCATAATTTTATATTGATATTTACATTTTACTTTCTTTCCTTTTATATACTATTCCAATGGTAACATTCTCACATTATATATATTTGCCTTTTTCACAAATATCTCTATATATGTTTCCTTTTTTTTAATAAAAAGTATTTTATTTTTGTAACAAAAACAAAAAAATAAAACCATCTTTTAGTTATACAATATGTCAACTGGGTACATACATCTTGTGCACATATTAATATTTTTATACATTTCTTACTAAGTTTACATTCATATTAGAGCCTATTCAGCAATATATATTATTATAACAATATCATTTAATTTCTTATTTTATTTTCCAACCATTTATAAAATAAATCCCAAATCATATAATACTCCATTTCTTCTTGTTCTCTAATTGCCAGTGTTAATCTACTCATTTCTGCACATTCCAATATTTTCTGAATCACCTCCTCCTCCACTGGATTGATTTCATTTTTTCCAATTTTGAGCAACTACAATTCTGTTTCCTGTTGCTCTTGAATAATCTTATACAGAATATTTACCTTCATACTCTAGCCACTCATACCATGTGTCCCAAATCCTGTAGTATTTCGTTTCTCCCTTATCTTTCAGTTCCATCATTAGTCTAACCATCTCCACACATTCACACACTTCCTTTATCACCATACCCTCTGTGGGAGTATTGTCCTGTTTCCAATATTGTGCAATTCTAGCGCCCGTTATTATATGAAGTATAACATACTGAGTTTTCTTACTTATTTTACCATTTATTATGCCTAATTAAAAAAAAAATCTAGTCTCATCTCAATATTTTGCTTTGTAATTTCCTCAAGAATGTCTTTATTTTAATCCAGTGTTTCTTAGCTTCTGTACACGTCCACCAGATATGAAAAAAAATGTTCCTTGTTTATGCTTGCATCTCTAGCTGGAATGTTTTAATATAGTTTTCTCCATTGAGACAACTGAGTGTCCTTCAAGTCAGCTTCATTGCCAATTTCCTCCATGCCATTCATAATATTACAAATCCTCGTTCTGTCCCCACCAACACTTTCTTATTTCTAAGCAGACGCATCCAAAGGTCATAATCTTTCCTACAGGGAAGGTTTTTAAAATCCTTTCGGGTTGCTCTTCTCCACTTTGGGCAACTTGGTATGTCCTTCTCCTCTACCCCTCCATTGTGACAATTGGAACTGTAAGCCAGTACTTCAGTTGTGGATGTACAATAGATTAAGTTAAGTACATTATGGTGTCAGCGGTTTTATTTTCGGACCATTTCCTGATGGCCCCAGCATGGATTTTGCCTTTTTCAAGACTGCTACATACTAAGTTGACATCTTCATTGCACTTTCCATTGTGACCTTCACTGTGAAAGTGGTACTTTCAGAAGAAACAGTTGAAATGGTTTCAAGAACCAGTTTGGTGTCTTTAATGTGTTCAGCTACTCAAAAGACTGAAAGATTTTCAATAAGAAATGTTACTCACTACAAAGGCCCATTTCTTAGGCATTCATCAAAATTATTTCTGCTCTTTTTTTCCCTCCTAGCAGGAATCTTAAACTCCCCTTTAAAACTGTAGCTTTGTGATGAAAAAAAGAGAGAGAAGTAAATGAAAGATTCCTTATTTTTGTTGTAAGGTATCCTACAGTTAGGAACTTCAAAAGTCCTTTAGATGATCTTGAACTTTCTTTCAATCTTTCCATTACATAAGAAATTTGGAAATTTTGACTCAATAAATCCTGCAAACACACTGACATTTGCATGCAGGATGCATCATGATTATAATGTTAATCAAAACAGAATAATAGAATAACAGAGATGGAAGGGACCTTGGTCTTCTATAACTCTATAACTGTCTGATTCTGCAAGCAAACAAGACAGACACAGACTTTAATGGATAATTAAAACTGCAGAAAAAACAATTGCTACCAACCTGCCTTCCATTGAGGACATGTATACAGCATGAGTCAAAAAGAGGGCTGTGAAAATATCTACAGACTCCTCACATCCTGGACATAAATTGTTTCAACTTATACCTTCAAAACGATGCTATAGGGCACTGCACACCAGAACAACTAGACACAAGAACAGGTTTTTTTCCTGAGTTCCATCACTCTGCTAAACAAATAACTTCCTCCACACTGTCCAACTATTTAGACTATAAGACTGTATTATTATTCTTCTCATCCTTCCTATTACCTATCTCTTCCCACTTATGACTATAATTGTATTGCTTGTATCTTTACAGTTTATATTGTTTTATTTGTTTCCCAGTATGATTTGTTTGCTTATTAGTAGCCTATGATTATCACTAAGTGTTGTATCTTATGATTCTTGACAAATGCATTTTATTTTTTCTTTATGTACACTGAAAGCATATGCACCAAAGACAAATTCTTCGTGTGTCCAGTCAGACTTGGCCAATAAGGAATTATTTCTGTTTCTAGTTAGATCCCCTATTCAAGCAGGCAACTCTATACAATTCTATTTTTTAAAAAAAAATATATTTGCTTGTTAAACATGTACACAATAACAAATATAGGCATGAACATAAACATGAGCAAAAGAAGTAAATAAGGGGACAGTAAAACAGGGATGATAGGCATGTTGGTGCACTTATACATACCACCTTTATGGA
This sequence comes from Pseudonaja textilis, assembly GCF_049901715.1. NCBI lineage: Eukaryota > Metazoa > Chordata > Lepidosauria > Squamata > Elapidae > Pseudonaja > Pseudonaja textilis. The sequence continues at coordinate 251,701,723 of NC_141991.1, forward strand.
CCTCTTAGGAATGGGGTGAGGTCCACAGTAGACAGTTCAAGGTTGAAGCCAGGGATGAGATTCAACCACTGTTACTACCGGTTCTGGGATGTACGTGTAGAAAAACCTTAAGCTATGCCATCCAGACAGCTGAAAAGCGCTGCACGCAGGTGCACAACATTTGAAAAGCCACTTTTTTTTCCTGATTTTTCAACTTCAGCTGTGCTGTGCAAAGCAGCTGAGGTTTTAAAAGCAGGAAATAAAGGATGGGTAAGAGCCCGGGCGGGCAGGTGGGCCAAACAGCAGCAAACACAGAACCGCTTCAGTGTTTGCTGCTTCTTCAGAGCTATCGGTTCTATAGAACCAGGCAGAACCAGTAGCATCCCACTCCTGGTTGAAGCTGTGAGGAGGTTGAGGCTGTACCATTCTGTAAAATTCTGGAGAACAGGCTGTCCAGTCACTTCCTAAAAACCTCCAGTGATGAAGCTGTGATGACCTGGGGCACGGCACGAAAACAACACAACCAGAGAACAGGTCCAGCTCCCCTTTATTGCTCCAAATGTGCCCCCAAACATCCACACATTCACTACAAGCCCTGGAGCAAAGCTCTTACGTGCACCTTCGGAAGCCTCTGGCTGCAAGTAGTCCAGTAAGCCAGGTTAACCAAACAGCAACCAGAGCCAGCAGCCCAATAAACCTGGTTAGCCCAAACATTAACCAGGGCCAGCAGTCCAATAAGCCAGGTTAGCTAAACAGTATCCAGAGCAAGAAGTTCAGCGAAGCAGGCAAGCTCCACAAGATTGTGTACAGCAATCTCCAGGCTTTGGCAAATTCACATGAGGCTCCACAGATTCAAGGCTTGTTCCCGACAAATGCCTCTCCCATGACACCTCCTTACATCTTAGTCCCCAGGTGTGACTTGTGAAAGGGGACAGGGTACTCTCCTCTCTCATAGCCAACTCAGCCTGCGTTGGTCTTGCCGTCTCTCTTCCTTCCTTACTCTCGGATCAAGAAGGGTAGTCCTTGTTCTTCTCCTGAGCTCTCCCTGTCTGAAGGCCTTACTAAGTCAGAAGAGTCTTGCTTGGATGGACTCTGCCCTTTCCCAGTTTCCTCCAAGGCCAACAGAGCTGTCCTCTCAATCTCTGGTGGTTCTTGTTCCAGCTCATCTTCCCCCACAGATTCAGACTTTGATGGGGCATGACAGAAGTACCCACAACTTCTGGAGACAAAACTGTTCCACTGATTCATTGTTCTGATTATCAGGAAATTTCTCTTCAGTTCCAGGTTGCTTCTCTCGTTGATTAGATTCCATCCATTGCTTCTTCTCCTTCATTCAGGTGCTTTGAAGAATAGGTTGACCCCATCTTCTTTGTGGCAGCCCCTCAAACATTGGAACACTGCTATCGTGTTATACCTAGTCCTTCTTTCCATTAAATTAGACATACCCAATTCCTGCATAATATAGAACAAGGGTCTTCAAACTTGGCAGGTTTAAGACTTGTGGACTTCAACTCCTAGAATTCCTGAGCTCACATGACTGGAGGAGGAATTCTGGGAACTGAAGTCCACAAGTTTTAAAGCTGTCAAGTTTGAAGATCCCTGAAATAGAACATGGAACATAAACTCATAGGGTTGGAAGAGGAGGTCTTCAAATCCATCCCCCTGCTCAAAGCAGATCTTACATCATTCCACTTTCTGTTGTTTTGTTTTTTTCCTTAAAACTTTTCACTTCTCATCCAAGAAGCTTGGATGGTCACTTGATCAAAATTCAGACACTTGGCAATTGACTCATTTTTATGATAGTTGCAATGTCCTGGGGTTATGCAATCCCCTTTCGTGACCTCTATGGGAAAGCCAGATTCATTTAACAACCATATTACTCACTTAACAGTCAGAGTGATTCACATAACAATTGCAGCAAGAAAATGGTGAAAAAAATCACTTAACAACTGTCTTGCTTAGCAACAAAAAAAATGGGCTCGATTGTGGACTATCTGTACTTTTATTTTACTTTGTTATTTTACTAACCTACAATAGATTTAGAACTAAGGAGAACAGTGAATCAGTGGAACAACTTGGAGTTGTGAATGCTCCAACACTGGAAGTTTTTAAGAAGAGATTGGATAACCATTTGTCTGAAGTGGGGTAGGGTTTCCTGCCTAAGTAGGGGGTTGGACTAGTCACTAGAAGACTTCCAAGGTCCTTTCCAATTATTCCATTCTATTCCAATATGGTATGATTGGCTGTTTTACTTCCCTGAATGGACTCTATCGCCACTACCCTTGCAAAAGCCTTAGTCTGATCATTAATCAGCCCCCAATCATTAAACACAATTAAACAGCATAATCAGAGTTATAATTATTGGTAGATTAATTTTTGAATTATTAATTAAAAATCTTAATTAAAACTTTTTAAGCTGTGTGTACTAAAATTTGACTAATCATTTACAGTTTATTCAGTGGGCACTAATACCACATTCATTTACATTACAGTTTAGTAGCTCTCTACTGATTTGAAGCTCATCAAGACACTAAGCCAACATTATTCCCTTTTAACATAACAATGAAAGTAGGATGTTCCAGGCTTTTTTCCAACTTGATACTCGATAATGGAAGAGGAATACGGACTTTAAAATTCATTTTAGGCAGGGGGAGCGTTCGCGAGAAAAGGGAACTTGAAACGTCAATGGGGCATACCGCTGAAGGAGTGCAAGAAATTGCTTCCTATATTTTGCTGAATTTCCTCAAACCACTCCATGAAATAATATTAACAATGTTTACTTCTCCTAAGTTATAATTGGAGATCTAGTTACAAATCAGTACTGATTTCCAAGCAAGGATTTTGCCAGATCTGAGGGCTCTAAGGAGAAATTTCCTTAACAGTGAAAACAATTAACCAGTGGAACAGCTTGCGTTCAGAAGTTGTAGGAGCTCCAACACTGGAGGCTTTTAAGAAGAGACTGGACAGTCACTTGTCTGAAATGGTATAGGGTCTCCTATTTGAGCAGGTGGCTGGACTAGAAGACCTCCAAGTTCCTTTCTAACTCTGTTATTCTATGTTCTACAAACACTGAAACATTATCTTAAATCAAAAACAACCTGACAGAATAATCGATTATGAAATGCTTTGCCTCCCAGAGTTCTGAGTGCTCCATCACTGGGGGTTTTCAAGAAGAAATTGGACAACCATTTATCTGGAACGGGTCTCTTTCTTGTGCAGGAGGTTGGATTGAAGGCCTCCAAGGTCGCTTCCAACTTTATCATTCTATTCTATTCTATTCTATTCTATTCTATTCTATTCTATTCTATTCTATTCTATTCTATTCTATTCTGTTTCATTCCATTCTGTTCCATTCCGTTCCGCTCCATTCTGCTCCGTTCTATTCTATTCTATTCTATTCTATTCTATTCTATTCTATTCTATTCTATTCCATTCCATTTTCCCTCTCCTCTCATCTTTTCCCTTTCCTTCCATTCTTTTCCCTTCCATTCTATATTCCCTTCCCTGGTCTCTTCTCCCATTCCATATATTTTATTCTATTATGTTATGTTCCTTTCCCATTTCATCTACTCTACTCTACTCTACTCTACTCTACTCTACTCTACTCTATTACTTTATTCTACTCTACTCTACTCTACTCTATTACTTTATTCTACTCTACTCTACTCTACTCTACTCTACTCTACTCTACTCTACTCTACTCTACTCTACACTATCCTACACTATCCTATCCTATTCAGCTTGTCCTATTTCACAGCTTTCTTCAGTGAAAACTTTGTGCAAGAACTGTGGGGCCAGTAACATGGCAATGGAGTGTAGCCCAGAAGTGCGGGAGGCAGGGTCTGTTCCCAATGGAGCAAAGAGACATCTTGTAATTTTGGATATTTAGGAAAAGAGTGAAGGTAAACTCCCCCTAGCAGTTGACAGAATACATCTAATAGTTATTGCAGATAAGTGGTTTAGTTTGGAAAGATTCCTATCTATAGGTGCGCAACAATAAAGAAACTTCTCTCAAATTCAAATAACAAGAGACGAGTCATCCTTGGTCCTTTGAGTCCAGTATTTATCTTCCTACATCATCCTGTTCTGAATCTAGGATGCACTGGATTCAATAAAGACTCTGCATTTTGGACCACATTTCTTAATTGTGCAAACTTCTATGTCATATAAGAAAATGCCTGTGTGGTTTCATAATAGGTAATATTGTTTTTTCTTCCCCCAGATAAACAGCAGTATCCCCCTTTCATGGACAGCTGGAAACATGTGATGGAGAAATGAGGATTAAAAAAAAAATAGATGAGCAGAATTGAGATGTATCAAATCGAATGGATGGATGCAGAGATGGTATTCATCCAGTTCAGACCAGTTTGGGCATATCGATAGTGGAAATTTTGAGTAGTTCAGGGTACTGGCAATGCTACCTTTAGCTGGCCCCGCCCACCTGCCCTCACTTTCCTGCCTTAAATTCTCTTGTTTTTCCACTCAGCTGATTCGCATGGCAGAGTGGATTGCTGTGCCTCTGGCCTTGCCCCAGAGCCTCTGCCTGCTCGCCGTTCACCTCAGCTGGGTCAGGGAACATAGCATTTCCTGCCTCTGGCTTTGCCCCAGGCCTCTGCCTGCATGCCACCACCACCCCAACCTCAAATTACAGCTGCATGGACAAAAGCAATTTATTTGGAAGAGAGTAAACCCCAAAACATTGCTCCATCTAGCCTTGCCACACAGCAAAAGCCACAGATGCTTTGTATATTTATTTATTTGAAACCCACCACTGGATGGATGGATGGATAAATGGAAGAAGGGAAGCTAGATGGATGATAGGTATTTAGGTAGGTAGGTAGGTAGGTAGATAGACAGACAGATAGAGATAGAGACAGAGACAGAGACAGAGAGAGAGAGAGAGAGACAGACAGACAGACAGACAGACAGACAGACAGACAGATAGATAGAGATGGATAGGGATGAATAGAAAGAGATATAAAGATAGGAATGGATGGATAGATAGACAGATAGATGGGCTGGATAGGGATGAATATATAGAGAGATAGGGATGGGTTGATAGATGGATAGGGATGGATAGATAGATAGATAGATGGATAGATAGATAGATAGATAGATAGATAGATAGATAGATAGATAGATAGATAGACAGGACGCCTCACAATCAGGTGGCTGTGAGTTAGATCCTAGAAAGAACCAGATATTTCTCTCTCTGAGAATATATCTGCTGAACAAAACTCCACATTGGTGACAGGAATGGCACTCAGTCATTACAACACTCTGCTAGCTCCATTAAAACATGCTCACACCGTTCAGTTGCCCGCAAGGGGTATGGGGTTGTTAAATGAAGATGATAGATAAATAGATAGGAAAGAGATGTGAAATAGATGAGAGATAGATACACAGACAGAGAGACAGGCAGACAGACAGAGATAGATAGGTAGATAGATAAGAGAGAGAGAAAGAGAGTGTGTGTGGGTCAATCAGGTATAGGCCAACCACCTTCAAAGTGAAAAACCAAACAAAGCCAATTGCAACTGACCACTTCAATTTGATATCAGGGACCTCTGCATAGCAACCTGGTTGCTGACGAGATCAAAGCATTATGGGCCACAGAAATGGAAACGGAATGTCTCGTCCCTTCCATTGCTTTGTTTCAAAACAGCATTTCCATTTTAGCTCTGGCAAAAGAAAAACACGTATTACAGATTGTACAGCTGTAGAAACGATGATGAATAGAATGGATTGCTTAGGATAAATAAAGCGTAGTAAAGTTTAGGTGGACAGAAGGGGTAAACACACTATTATAAAGTGAAGAAACAAAAATGAAGGAGGGGGAGGAAAAGGAGGTAGGGTAGAGTAGAGTAAAGTAGGAAGGAAGGAAAGAAGGAATGAAGGAAGACTTAGAATAACTTAGAATAGCTTTATTGTCACTTTAAATGTACATTAATTGGCATACATTAAAATGATTTTTTTCAAAGGAAGGAAGGACAGAGAAAGGGGGGGGAGAGAAAGAGAAAGAGAAAGAAAGAAAGAAAGAAAGAAAGAAAGAAAGAAAGAAAGAAAGAAAGAAAGAAAGAAAGAAAGAAAGAAAGAAAGAAAGAAAGAAAACCAGTAGCAAGGTATAAGTTGCAGTGAAGATGGTTGCACTCTTGGAAGACCTGAATGATCAGCCTGAAACAGAGATTGTCCTGTTGGGGGGGCGGGGAGGGAATCTATGTGACTGCTAAGAGTCAGCCCAGACACGTAATCAATGATTCTATTATTCTACTTAGGCTACGAACATGAAATTTCACTTTACTTAGTGGCACTGTGCACCCTTTTACATCCTAAGGTAAAAAGGAACTTGGGAATCCATTGGCGTGTGCCTGGAGCTTTGGTCGAACCCTCTTTTTCCAAAGGATTGTGCAGCTGTGTCATACCCCAGTTGGAGTCTGACTCTGCAGGGGAAGATGAGCTGGAACAAGAACCACCAGAGATCGAGAGGACGGCTCTGTTGGCCTTGGAAGAAACTGGGGAAGGGCAGAGTCAGTCTGGGCAAGGCTTTTCTGACTTAGTAAGGCCTGCAGGCAGGGAGGGAGCAGGAGAAACAGAGCTTAGGCAAAGAACCGCTCCCTCCTGATTCAAGAGCGCACAGACAAGAGAGAAGGCGAGACCAATGCAGTCTGAGCCAGCTACAAGGGAGGAGAGTGCCCTGCCCCGTTTCACAAGGCACACCTGGGAGATGTAAGGAGGTGCCAGTGTGGGAGGGCATTTGTTGGGAACAAGTGTTGAATCTGTGGAGCCTTGTGCGCACTTGCTGACGCCTGGAGATTACTGTTTGGACCAACCTGGCTTACTGGACTTCTTGCTTTGGTTACTGTTTGGCTAACTTGGCTTACTGGACTGCTGGCCCTGGTGACTGTTTGGTTAACCTGGCTTACTGGACTACTCGCAACCAGAGGCTGCTGCAGGTGCATTCGAGAGCTTTGCTCCAAGACTTGTAGTAAACATGGGAATATTTGGGAGAAATAAAGGGAAGTTAGACCTGTTCTTTGGCTGTCTTGCTTTCATGCCATGCCCCGGATCATCACAACTATGTGTGCACTGTTATTCTTTCCATGCTACTATTCACTTCAATACACATTTTTTGCCTTCACACCCCAACCCACACAGTCCTCCTGCTTAATAAGAGCGAAGAACAGAATCACACCTAGGGAACTGTATTGCATTAATTAAAAAATAATAATAAGTTTCAAAACAGCTGTGTCATATCTTGCAAATAAGTATTTAAGTATTTCCACCAGCGGAGAGGGCAAAGTAATAACTACACTTCCAAAATGACCTCAAAAAAAAAAAAAAATTGCACTCAATTTCTTTTTTGGCACTTCTGGCAGCTCTCTTTTGATCTATGAGCTCCCAGTTGTGTTGACACCGCATCTAGCAAAGTTAGATAGCCTTGCGAAGTTCATGACATATTTTGGACACCAGATGAGTTGAAATGCCAAGGAAGAGATAACAAAAGATGGGGCTCGCTCCATAAATTTACTTTGTGTCAAACCTCGGTGCTCCTGAGAGTGACAGGAATCAATATCTTCACGACCAGCCAATCGTCAAACAAATAGATAAAGCCTTCTCAAAATATCAAATGAGCACGGGCTCAGACACATTTCTCAGAAATAAAAAAAAAAAACTCCACAACTGCAAAACTTTTCAGTTCTCAAGACGACGTGATGCTGTTTCTCACAAAGACCACTGTCTTAACACATTTGTCTGTCTGTTTCTTTGCATGTTCTGTCCATACAGAAGCATGGTTATATTGGGTATATTTTAAATACATATCTAATCCCGTGACCACACTTCTCTATTTCAGAGCGTTTAAAGATTAAATAAACAGAAAATAAATAAAATTAAAGATTAAAGATTAAATAAATAGCATTGTGTTAAATTACCGTATAAATCAATAGATGGCATTAAATTCTTCTTCTGTCCATAAGGATCTGTATTGTTGTTGGTGGTCTCCTCCTCCTCCTCCTCCTCCTCTTCTCCTCCTCCTTCTCCTTCTCCCTCCTTCTCCTTCTCCTTCTCCTCCTCCTTCTCCTTCTCCTCCTTCCTCCTTCTCTTCTCCTTCTCCTTTCTTTCCTTCCTTCCTTCTTCTTCTTCTTCTTCTTCTTCTTCTTCTTCTTCTTCTTCTTCTTCTTCTTCTTCTTCTCCTCCTCCTCCTCCTCCTCCTCCTCCTCCTCCTCCTCCTCTCCTCCCTCCCTCTCTTCCTCCCTTCCTCCCCCCTATTTACAGTCTTAGTAAATAGATTTAGTAAATACTTAGTAAATATTTGAACTGTTTCAAAAAGAAGGAGTAAATTGTGGATCTGACGTTATCTATGTATAAAATGGAAAGCAGCAGTAAACTAAACAGCTGTGTCAGCATGCATTGCAATGATTATTATAATTCTTCTTAGCCAAAAAATAATTGAGCTTATAAATAGTACTTGACGTACGGCCACAATTGAGCTCAACATGTCCATTGCTAAAGGACACAGTTCTTAAGTGAGTTTTGTCCCATTTTATCACCTTTTTGGACGCCATTGTTAAGTGAATCACTAAAGTTGTTAAGTGGGTAACATGGTTGTTAAGTGAATCTGGCTTTCCCATTGACTTTGCTTGTCAGAAGGTGGCAAGAGGTGATCACATGACTCCAGAATACTGGAACCCTCATAAATAAGAGTCAGTTGCCAAGCACCTGAATTTTGATCATAGAACCATAGAATTCTTTTATTGGCCAAGTGTGATTGGACACACAAGGAATTTGTCTTGGTGCAGATGCTCTCAGTGTACATAAAAGAAAAGATACATTTGTCAAGAGTCAAGAATCATCAGGTACAACACTTAATAATAGTCATAGGGTACAATAAGCATTCAAATCATACTAGGAAACAGTTAATATAGATTGTAAGGATACAAGACACAAAGTTACAGTCATACAGTCACAAGTGGGAGGGGATGGGTGACAAGGAGTGATGAGATTAATAGTAATAGTAATGCAGACTTTGTAAATAGTTGGACAGTGTTGAGGGAATTATTTGTTTAGCAGAGTGATGGAGTTTGGGGAAAAAACTGTCCTTGTGTCTAGTTGTTCTGGTGTCCAGTGCCCTATAGCGTCGTTTTGAGGGTAGGAGTTGAAACAGTTTATATCTAGGATGTGAGGGGTCTGTAAATATTTTCACAGCCCTCTTTTTTTACTCGTGCAGTATACAGGTCCTCAATGGAAGGCAGATTGGTAGTAATTGTTTTTTCTGCAGCTCTAATTATCCTCTGGAGCCTGTGTCTGTCCTGTTGGGTTGTAGAACAAAACCAGACAGTTATAGAGGTACAGATGGCAGACTCAATAATTCCTCTGTAGAACTGGATCAGCATCTCCTTGGGCAGTTTGAGCTTCTTGAGTTGGTGCAGGAAGAACATTCTTTGTTGTGCTTTTCTGATGACATTTTTTATCTTAGGTGTCTATTTTAGGTCATGTGATATAGTAGAACCTTGAAATTGGAAGGTCTCTACTGTTGATACTGTGTTGTCCAGTATTGTAAGAGGTGGTAGTATAGGAGGGTATCTTCTAAAGTCTACCACCATTTCTACGGTTTTGAGTGTGTTCAGTTCCAGATTGTTCCAGTTACACTACGAGGCAAGTTGTACAACCTCCCGTCTGTATGAGGATTCGTCGTTGTCTCGAATGAGACCAATCACTGTTGTGTCATCAGCAAACTTCAGTATTTTAACAGATGGATCATTTGAAATCATATGACCATAGGGATGTTGCAATGATTGTGTGAAAAATGATCCTAAATCACGTTTTTTCAGTATTATAAGTCAAAGACTACCTGTACTTTGGAATCCTAGGTTGAGGTTAGGAGGGCTTTAAACTGTGGAGAAAATATGGAATATATAACTCATTATAGCATAATTGTTCCATGGAGAAAGAGAAAACATTGTGAATTCTTTCTCCTGACTTCCCAATTATTTCTGAAAATGGTTTGCCAACCTTCTGAATAGCATGAGTAGGAAAAATTCACAGAACATAGAATAATAAAGTTAGAAGGGACTTTGGAGGTTTTCTAGTTGAACTCCCTACTGTCAGAAGACTAATTCAAGACAAGAGACCTTATAACACTCTTGACAAATGGCTGTCCAATCTCCTCTTAAATAACAGAGTTGGAAGGGAACTCAGAGGTCTTCTAGTCTAGCCCCCCCTGCTCAAGCAGGAAATCTTATGCCATTTCAGACAAATGGAATAGAATAGAATGGAATGGAATGGAGGTTGTCCAATCTCTCCCTAAAAACCTCTAGTGATGGAGCACCCACAATTTCTGGAGGCAACCTGTTCCATTGATTAATTCTTTTCACTGTCTGGAAATTTTTCCTTGTTCTAGGTTGGTTTTGATTAGTTTCTATTTGTTTGTTTTTTTGTCCTACCCTCAAGTGCTTTGGAGAATAGGTTGACCTCCTTCTTCTCAGTTGCATCCCCTCAATACTTTAAGATACCAAAGATCAAAACCCTCTCTAACTGATTTCACAATCTGACATATTAGAAACAATAAAAGAAGGGTATTTTTATTGTTCAGGAGGAAAGAATTGTCCAGAGGCACCTCTGCCATTTCCTGCTGGACAAACTTTATGCCACCGACGTGCAGGGGTGGGTTTTAAGAATTTTGGGTGTGGGTGTGGGTGTGGCCATGGTGGGCATGACCTAGTTGGCCTTCTGCATCATGGTGAGAGGGGACGCTTTTGTCTTCCCTGGGCTCCGGAAGCTTTCCTTAAGCCTCTGGGAAGGCAAAAATGGCCTCCTTGGGCTCCGGAGGCTCTCTGGAGGCTGGAAACAGACCCATTTCTGGCCTTCTAGAGCCTCCAGGAGGCCCTCCCCAAGCCTCCATGTGGGCCTTGTACTTACCTGGGATCCAAAACAGGCTGTGTGGGGACTCCTAGGAGGGGCGGTGCAGAGTGCACCGGGGTGAGATTTGCTGGTTCATTGAACCGGCCATAAAATTATCTACCGGTTTGGTATCGGAGTTTATTGCCTAAACCGGGGTGAACCAGTAGCATCCCACCCCTGTCGGTGTCTGTGTTTTGTTGGCAATGAACACCTTGAGAAGGAAAGGTGTCATTTTTTTTTCCCCTTCTGAAAGTCTGTTCAAAACTGAGCTGGCTGACCACAGGAAAGTTAACTGCCTTGCAAGACTATTTCTTCTTAGCTGTTGGGTTGCAATTTTCCAGCTGTTAATATGTCAGGCATTCTCTTTGGGGGGTGGAGGAGAAACAGCCATCTCGGATGAAGGACCCCCAAGATGGAGAGATAATGCAGTCACCAGGAATTTCCCAAAGGAACCCCAGCTGTTATTATTATTTTTTAAAAGGCATCACAACCAGAAAGCTGATCCCATGTTAGGATGGTGCACTGTGGAATAACAAAAGAAACACTGCAAAGACTGGGAAAGAGGCGGGATTCGTCTCTGCCCCCCTGAGCAGCTCTGCTGGGTTCCGTCCTTTACAAAAGCTCAAACGCACAACGCCAATGTTTTTCAGAAGCTGCCATTTCAGTTCGCTTGAAGAGAAAGGGTGTTTTACTGGGTCTGAAATATTAATATATTTACATTGATTTCTATTCTGTCTTGAAGGTTCTGCCTGCATTTCTTTTATGTGAAAAGGAGACAATCTTCTCATTGCAATTCCATGACCAATGTTACTTGCATTGGTGATTTTCTCTCTTTCTTGCTTCAGAAGGGAACTCCTCAACTATGTATGTTATGTGAGTGGATGTGTATCACTTCCCCAAGTATATATGTGTCCATATTATATTTATATTTATCATATCTATATCTAGATATCTATATCTATCCATCCATCCATCCATCTTTATCTCTAGCTCTATCTATCCATCCATCCATCCATAGATACATACACACACACTTGATATGTTGTTTGTTTGTGTGTGTGTATCTCCTCCTCTAGTATATGTGTATGTCAATATTATATCTATATTTATCATATCTATATCTAGATATCTATATCTACCTCTATCTATCTATCCATTCATTCATTCATCCATCTCTATCTATCCATGCATCCATCCATAGGTACATACACACACACTTATGTTGTTTTATTTGTGTGTGTGTATTTATTTTATTTCTATATATTTATAGAAATATATTCATTTAATGCTATCCTTGGCATATAATGCTATTAATTATAGGGTGTTGTTTTTTTTTACTGCATTTGAAATATGAATTCCAACTGCTTGCTTCAGAATAAACAGTTGGAAGTTAACAGAGCTTCTCCATGGATCTGAATGAGGTCCATATGTGAGCTGGCTTTCTCAAGAGTCCATTGATGACCAATGGACAGCAAGTCAGTGAGTCCATTAATGTCCAATGGACAGAGAATCAGTCAGTTCATTGACAACTGATGGACAGAGAGTCCATTGAAGACTAATGGAGAGAGAGTCAGTATATATATTTATTTCTATATAGGTATATGATGACCAATGGACAGAGAGTCAGAGAGTCCATTGATGTCCAATGGACAGAGAGCCAGAGCATCCATTAATGATCAATGGACAGAGGGTCAGAAAGTTGATTGATGGTTATATAACCATTGATGGTACAGGGGGTAGAAATTTGTCCAACTTTACACTTTCCTTACCTAGTTATTGAAGATCAGTAAGGCAAAGGTGAGTCACTACTCTGAGTTGTTTCCATCATCATCACCATCATCATCATCACCATCATCATCATCATCATCATCATCACACACACACATGGACATGCCCGAGTCTTGTGCTTCAGCTGTAGGGGAAGATAGCTCACAAGCTTGCGTTAGAGCTCATGACCTCATCCGTGCAAGAGAGCAACAAGTTTGGGAATTAAGCCATTAAGCATTTCCTCCACATAGTTCTTTCCAGGATTGGCTAATGATTAATTAGTGGCACAAGCATGTTCTTGACATCAAAGGTGTGTGTAATAGACATTCTCAATAGTTGCTGGAAAGCTCATCTGTTAAAAATAGTTATGGATGGCTGCTGGGCTTCAAGCAAACAGGCTATTGACCTGAAGTCAAATCTCCCAGTGGAGGTCAATGAGTTCAGAATCTCACAGATTGTTCTCATCAAGTGATGGAAGCACATATGCCCTGGTGGCTAATTAACTAATTAATAATAGGCGCTCCAGAGGAATATTTCTTTGAACACTTTTATAGCAATCATACTAGATGTTTTCTGCATGCCAGATTAATCTGATTGAAATACACATTAACCTGTGGCTCTCACACCTCCAAAAAAAGAAAAGAAAAGAAAAAGAAGGAAGAAAAAGTCTGCATTTTTATAAAATGAGCTTATCCTAAGCCAGCGAGAGACAAACACAGCTGAAGGTTCCACTTATTTATCTATTTTATTTTGGAGACAGCTGATTTGACTTCAGCAGCTGTGATAACCTTTCCCAAAATTGTCCTTCAAACTTCTCCCCATCTAAACCTCTCTCTGGATTCTGAAGTTCTGAATTACTAAATCCAATTTTCAAAAGTGGAACCAGCAATTCTATTTGAAAGGGAGAGGGGTAATTTTTGGCATGGAAAGAATTGTTTCATGACTTTCCTGCCCTTTGGTTTTAGTTATTGATTTATCTTTTTCAACCCTCTTTTTCTCATCTTCCAGGTGGTAGGTACTGAATGGAAAAATCATGGTGAAAAAATAAACAGGGTCTGATGATAGGCAGGATTGGATTGGGATCTTTGTTACTCAGAGGGTAACAAGTATAAGGGTAATACACCAGAAAGGCTAAAATAAGAGGGACCTTGGAGTCTTAGTGGTTGATCACTTAAACATGAGTCAACTAAAGCTAATATAATCCTTGGTTGTATAGAATAAATAAATAGGATAGGATAGGATAGGATAGGATAGGATAGAATAGAATAGAATAGAATAGAATAGAATAGAATAGAATAGAATAGAATAGAATAGAATAGAATAACAGCGTTGGAAGGGAACTTGGAGGTCTTATAGTCCAAACCCTATACCATTTGAGGTAAATTGTTATCCAGTCTCTTCTTAAAAACTTCCAGTATTGGAGCACTTACAACTTCTGAAGGCAAGTTGTTTCACTGATTAATGTTTCTCCACTGTCACGCAATTTCTTCTTAGTTCTAGGTTGCTTCTCTCCTTGGTTAGTTTCCATCTGTTGCTTCTTGTCCTGCCTTCAGGTGCTTTGTAGAATAACAGCTTGACTCCCTCTTCTTTGTGGCAACCCCGAGATACTGGAAGACTGCTGTCATGTCACACCCTCTAATCCTTCTTTTCATTAAACTAGCAGCCGTTCTTTTATATGTTTTAGCCTCCAGCCCCCTAATCAAGTATAAACAGAGGCATGCAATCAAAATCATGTGAAGTATTAGTACCGCTTTTATAAATCCTTAGTAAAACAACATCTGGAATACTGAATCCAGTTTTGGTCACTACATTACAAAAAAAGATGTTGAGACTTTGGAAAAAGTCCAGAGAAGAGCAATTAAGATAATTAAGGGTCTGGAGACAAAAACATATGCAGGAATTGGGTATGGCTAGTTTAGAGAAAAGAAAGACTAAAGGTAACATGATAGCAGTGTTCCAGTATCTCAGGGGCTGCCCCAAAGAAGAGGGAGTCAAACTATTCTCCAAAGCACCTGAAGGCAGGACAAGAAGGAATGGCTGGAAACTAAGCAAGGAGAGAACCAACCTAGAACTAAGGAGAAATTTCCTGGCAGTACGTGAAAAGACTTGCCTTCAAAAGTTGATAGGATCTGAAATGAAAAACAAAGAGGAATTGGCATACTACGCAATTTGGGATAAACTCTACCATGGGTGTGAGCAGAGAGGAATGTCTTAAGTTGGGAAAGGAGTTGTTGAAGGGGTATGTGATTGGATGAGATGAAAAGAAGACGAATAATGTTAGAAATGTATTATATGAACGAACAAATGTATATAAGTATATAATTGAATAATTGTTTATAGGAAATCATATATATATATATATATATATATATATATATATATATATATATATATATATATATATATATATATATATATATATATATATCACTCTGAGAAGCAAGAGCCGAAGACAGAAGCCTGAAGATGATGAATGAGACTTCATCAAAACGTTGCCTAGATACTCGAATCTTACGCGGAAAAACCCGAACAACCAAATATATATATATATATATATATATATATATATATATATATATATATATGCAATATTGACCCAAAATCACATCAAACCAACCTCACCATGTTCAATGTTTTTAATTGTTTTGTTTAATAAGATGTTTTTTTTAAAGAAGTTGATAGACTCTCCTGTATAAGCAAAGGGTTGGACTAGAAGACCTCCAAGTTCCTTTCCAAGTCTGTTATTCTATATTATTTTCGGTTGTGGTCTCTATGCAGGCGTGTTCTACTTGTTCAATATTACTTTGTCAATCTTATTAATCCTCATGCACGACTGACTGCATCCAGGATGTTATTCGCTACATATTTTTCCCGCTAATCACCAACTTTTTTTTCCTCTTCCTTTTTTTTTCTTTTTGATAGTGTAATCAAATGATAATTGGGTAATTCAACGCACATGAAAAAAATGACTGAAAGGGACAGCATACTTCTCAATCACTTTTCCCAAGAGCGTGGAGAAGAGTGTTTTGATTTGAATGGACTGCTTGAAAGCTTTGGGGAGGATTGGTGAAAAGTGTGATTTTTTTAGGAGCGCTTTTCTGTCATCTCTGTTCCTGTAATTGGAGAACATTTATGCAAAGAACACTTTGCCTTCCTTCAGCTACTTTGAGGTAGTCCTTGAAATACAACAGTTCATTTAGTGACTGATATTACAGAAAAAAGTGACATACGACCGTTTTTCAAACTTTGTTGCAGGGTCCTGTCAGTTACATGATCAAAATTCAGACACTTGCCAATGGACTCATATTTATGACAGTCCTGGGTCCCGTGATCCCCTTTTATGACATTTTGATGAGCAAAGTCAATGAGGAAGTCAGATTTACTTAACAACCGTGTTTCTGACTTAACAACTCCAGTGATTCGCTTAAAACCTCTGGCAGGAAACCTCATAAAATGGGACAAAACTTACCTAATCACTGTTTCACTTAGCAACAGAAATGGGGGGGCTCAATTGTGGCCATAGGTTGAGGACTCCCTGTACTTGGTACCTCTTTCAGTCACAAGTAGAGGTGGTCTGCTGTTGGTTCACATCGGCTTGGGCAAACTGGTAGTTAAGATTCTGAGCAATTCAGTGGACTGGCAAATCCTACCACTGGCTGGCCCCACCCCTTCTCATTTTTAGGCCTGTTTTTCAGGCCATTTTCTGGCCTGTTTTCTGGGCCAACAATGCCCCCAAACAGCTTGAAAACGGCCCCAAAAACAGCCTGAAAATGGCTCAAAAAACACTCTGAAAATGCCCCCCAAACAGCTTGAAAACAGCCCATAAAACAGCCTGAAAATGCCCCCCAAATGGCTGAAAACAGCCCCAAAACAGCTGAAAATGGGCCAAAAATGGCCTGGTTTTTGGCCATGTTGGGGCCGTTTTTTTAGGCCATAAACAGCCTGAAATCGGCCAAAAAACACGTCCGGGTGGGACCAGCCAATGGTAGGATTAGCCCCAACTGGCTGAATCTTATCTCTTCCTTTGAGGTGAGTGGCCGGGAGGCAGGGCTGGGTGTGATGAGTGACATCACCCACCCAGTCACATGAGCACGGCTACCAGAGAGAGAACCGGTTGTTAAGTTATTCAAATCCCACCACTGGTCACAAGCCCCGTTTTGCCATTTTTCGACTCCAGGAATCCTCAGTCAGATGTCCCAACTCCATGAGACCATCTCCAAGTAAAAACTGACAATGTGGAAGCATCTGATGAGAATATGAGGCAGAACCAACCTAGAACTAAGGAGAAATTTCCTGTCAGTGGAGAACGACAGGCCTGCAGAAGTTATAGGTGCTCCAACACTGGGGCTTTCAAGAAGAGTTTGGACGGACATTTGTCTGAAAGGGTTTAGGGCAGTGATGGTGAACCTTTTTGGTACCGAGTGCCCAAACCGGAACACGCATGCATGCATGTACAGTGCGCATGCCAGAGTGCCATAAACCCAAAAACCAGCTGGTTGATGCACACATGCCTGTTATTTAGCCATTCTGGGGGCCGTTTTCAGGTTGTTTGGGGGGCTGTTTTCATGTCATTTTTGAGCCATTTTCATGCCATTTTGGGTCATTTTCGAGTCATTTTCTGGGCCATTTTTAGGATGTTTTGGAGGGTATTTTCAGGCCATTTTTTTTAGCTGTTTTCAGGTCATTTTGGGGCAGTTTCAGGCTATTTTTTTTTTTTTTTGGATCATTTTGGGCTGAAAATGGCCTGAAAACAACCTGGAAATGCCCAAAAATGGCATGAAAAAGACCTGAAAAACAACCTGAAAAATGGCTGAAAAATAGCTTGGATTTTGGCCATTTGGGGGCCATTTTCAGGCCAATTGTGGACCATTTTCAGGACATTTTGGGGGGCATTTTTGGAGCTCTAGCACCCATGAAAACCAGCTGTCCAGAAACCAAAAGAGCAGCTTGTGATGGTGAGTGTGCCAGAGAGGGCTCTGCATGCCAATTCTGGCACATGCCATAGGTTCGCCATCACAGGTATAGGGTTCCTTCTTGGGCATGGCTTTGGACTGGAGGAATTCCTGGGTCCCTTCCAACTTGGTTATTTTGAACTATCATTCTGTTCTATTATTCTTTCTATGTTTGCATGTACGCCTTCCATCCAGCCCAAAGAAAGTCTGGAATGCTACAGAAAGGTTGGTCTAGAAAACCTTCAAGGTCCCGACCAACCATGTTATTCTATATTCCATGTTCTAAGACTGTGTTGAATACTTCTTTCAAGATTAATATGTTTCCTTTCTCCCTTTTTTCCATCCCACCCCTTCATAAGATCAAGGTTTCCGGGCCAAAGTTCTTTCAGGAGTTTAAGTGAGATGATGTGTGTGTGTTGTGTGTGTCCTACTACTGCAGCTCCAGCCATCTGTCATTTGGAAAAAAAAAAAAAAAGGAATAACAACCTCAACATTTGAAGCAAGCGAAAAAGACGAATTGTGGTTTCTTATCCATATCTGTCCACTGCCAATAATTGTTTTCACTCAAGCAGAATTTAAGCTTTGGGGTCAAGAAGGACAAAAAATCATTGTCCTTGGAGGTTTTTTTTCCCCCTGCAGATACACAAAAATTGCTTCACTATGAGAAAAAAGGACTACCAGCCTCCAGGGCTTGTACCCCTTGCCTTTGCATATGTGAAAATCAAGTCTCAATAACAAGACACACTTGTTATAAACCCTCGTATATCATTCTCTGCTCTCCAAATAAGCAGCTTTCATAATAATGGTATGCAAATAGCATTGACAGAAGTCATGCAAATAATTTGGTTAGTAAATCATGGTAATAAATTCTGGTTTGACTGAAGTGGTCCGAACAATTCTAGGGAATAAGGAAACAAAAACAGAAGGATTGTAAAAGGAAATGGATTGGAAATGTCATTCCATTAACTACCAATAGATAGATAGATAGATAGATAGATAGATAGATAGATAGATAGATAGATAGATAGATAGATAGATAGATAGATAGATAGATAGATAGATAGATAGATAGACAGACAGACAGACAGACAGACAGACAGACAGACAGACAGATAGACAGACAGACAGACAGACAGACAGACAGACAGACAGACAAATACATACATAGATACATAGATACATAGATAGATAGATGATAGATAGATAATATAAATAGATAGATAGATAGATAGATAGATAGATAGATAGATAGATAGATAGATAGATAGATAGATAGATTGGCATCCTTCAGTCTCAAGGGATTATGGTATCATGCTCTGAAAAGAGGTCCTAAAACAACATCTAGTGTGGCTACAAATGCCAATTTGAGAGTGGCAATACCTTCCACACTGAGGACAAATACAATCTGGCAACTGTCGAGGCCCCAGATTTTGCTGGTTCTGGGACTGCTTAATCCTGCACCATGCTAGATAGATAGATAGATAGATAGATAGATAGATAGATAGATAGATAGATAGATAGATAGATAGATTTAGACAGTCAGACGGACAAGATAGACAGAAAAACAGATAGTTGTTAGATAGATAGAAGATAGATTTAGACAGATAATAGATGGATAGGGATAGATGGATGGATAGATGTATAGACAGACTGATAGATAGGTATTAGATATAGATAGATGATAGGTTAATAGAGAGAGAAAAAACATAGTAAAGAATAAATAAATAAATGGGAGAGATATTTGGATAATTCTGAAGATGTCATTTCTTGACATTTGATCTTCTTTGGGATTGGTAAATTTTGCAGTAATCTCATTACTTGCAAAAATTGGAGAAATGCTGCTGCTAAATGGCTCCCACTGAACTGCTCCTTCGTCTGAAATGGTCCCAATGACTTTGGCTGTGTCTACTACTGGAGTTAGAAAGAGAAAAATATTTTTGACTAGCAAGAAATCTTGAAAGGCCACCAAGATAACCTCATAATGAAATTTCCATTAGAATTTTAGTTCTCGTTAAACAGTGGCGGAAATCAAATATGAATATATTATAGGGGGAGACAAATTCTGAAAGAATTTCTTCTATAAACGGTTTCGAATTCCTGAAGCAGAAAAAAGAAAGAGCTCTAAATCTGAGAGAGAAAGCAAACAAGCAAAATTTCAGAGGTCTCTGATAGGGGAAGAGATCCATTTACGAAACAAAGCTTCACCATTGCTATTAACCCTGTATCGACAGCTGAGAGGCCAGACAATTGTTTCAAGTGAAGGCAGGTAATTTCATGCTCTATGGTATATGTTTTGGATTTCAGTTTCTATCAGCTCCGTCTAACGGGAACAATGACGTGGAATTGTCAAAACCGCAATCTTAATATCTAGAGGATGTTAGGACTTTCCGGCTGAAAAACCAGCGATTGCTACTAGAATGAAATGAAATGTATACTGAATACTAGAGAATAATAGAGTTGGGAGGGACCTTGAAGGCCTTTTAGTCCAGGGATCTCCAACCTTGGCAACTTGAAGCCTGAAGGACTTCAACTGGGGAATTCTGGGAGTTGAAGTCCTCCAGGCTTCAAGTTGCCAAGGTTGGAGACCCCTGTTCTAGTCCAACCCCCTTCTCAAATGGGAGACCCTATACCAGTAATGGCTAACCTTTTTGTCACCGTGTGCCGAAAGTGCCTGCACCCATAATGCAATCCTTGTGTGACATCCCCTCCCGCATGCTCTCCCCACCTCCCTGCGCATGCACATGCAACCCCCGCGCATACCCCTGCGCCTCTGCATATGCACGCATGACCCCTCTGCGCACCCCCAAGCCATAGCACATGTGTGTACAATCCCCCCCATGCCCCTTGCGCCTGCTGCTGCATGCCCATCTCCCCTGTGCGCCCGTGCATGCATGCCAGATACCTGACAATCCACTGGCTGGTGGGAGGCACACTCACATGTGCAGTGGACCTGATCTGGACCGAGAGCTCGTGTGCTGACAGAGGGGGCTCTGTGTGCCACTTCCGGCACATTTGCCATAGGTTCGCCATTGTGGTCCTATACCATTTCAGACAAGTGGCTGTCCAGTCTCTTCTTAAAAGCCTCCAGTGATGAAGCACCGACCACCTCTGAAGGCAAGCTGTTCCATTGGTAGATTGTCCTCACTGTTGATAGACTCAACACTTCTAACTTTCTCTTTTTGGACATAAGATGTTCTTTGCGTTTAGTGACAAGGGCAGACTAAAACAACAGAACAACAGAGTTGGATGTCTTTTGGTCTAATCGCCCACTGGAGCAGGAGATCCTATACCCTTTCAAACACATGGCTGTCCAATATCTTCTTATATACCTCCAGTATTGCAGCACCCACAAC
The DNA here is from genome assembly GCF_049901715.1 of Pseudonaja textilis. Lineage (NCBI taxonomy): Eukaryota > Metazoa > Chordata > Lepidosauria > Squamata > Elapidae > Pseudonaja > Pseudonaja textilis. The sequence goes on from NC_141991.1 coordinate 251,722,673, forward strand.
TTCTGAAGGCAAGCTATTCCACTGATTAATTGTTCTCACTGTCATGAAATTTCTCCTCCGTTCTAGCTTGGTTTTCTTCTTGATTAGTTTCCACCCATTGCTTCTTGTCCTACCCTCTGGTGCTTTGGAGAATAGGTTGACCCTCTCTTCTTTGTGGCAGCCCCTCAAATATTGCAAGACTGCTATCATATCAACCCTAATTACTCTTTTTTTACTGGACTAGCCATATCCACATTCCTGCAACCGTTCTTTGTATATTTTAGTCTCCAGGCTCTTAACGAGCAGAATTTGTAAGGATTAGAATAACCAATTTTGACACATTGAGCATTTCGAAAAGCGATGAGCAAGCCACAAGGCAATAAATAAAATTGATACAAAGAATGGCCAGGAGCAACTGACAACTAGTGTTTGTATCCGGGGTCAGTTGTAGATGTTTGGACAAAGGCTTTCAAAGAAATTAAGTATTTTGAGCGATGCCAAGGATATATCAGAACAAATAAAATAAACACATCCAGACTCAATTGATGAGTGAATTGTCTTTCTAATTACAGGCAAAATGGATCATTATTTCCACATCTACATTACTACCGCTGGTTATATTGCATCGTATTTCAATTATTTACCCTGTCAAGGGTCCATGTTGGTCAATTCAAGATTTTTTCAGCTTGGCCCAATCAAAAATTTGCTGTATATGTTCATTCACAGGACAGCAGTGTTTAAATCATATGGGCAATGTAACAATAAGGCTTTCTTCTTAAAAAAACACACCCCTTCACTGATGTTTTCCTTCTCTTAGATCCAAAGAGAAGAAGCTGCCATTCAACAGACACAATGGATTCATGTATCATCATGTTGCATCTCCTTAAAGTAGTGGCACCTTTTCTTATGGTCACCTGGCCTTAAAACGGAATGTAATAAATTCATGGAAACTCAATGTCTACGGAGATTCTCAATCCTCCAGGTCACGGTTGTCCCAAAAGAGTGTTTTTTCAAGAGGCAGCAGGATTATCTGGTTTTTCTTTGAAGACATTTTGCTTTGAAGACATTTTGTTTCAGCTCTGAAGAAGCTTCTTGGATGAGAAGCAACACATCTTCAAAGAAAAACCAGAAAGTCCAGTTGCCTATTATAACAAAACAAAACAAAACAGCTTTCATGGAAACTCAGACCATTGGTTATCTCCAGATGGGAGCAACATCCTTCTAAGTGTCAGCTTCATGGAATAATTGTCCAGACAGTGATGGATCACTATTTCCTCCTTGTATATAGGGCCAGTTTTGTGTAGTGGTTAAGGTGCCATGCTAGAAAGCAAGAGAAAGTAAGTTCTAGTCCTAACTTTGGCACAAAAACCAGCTTATCAGGAAATGTAGAAGACACAGCTCTGTCATGCACATACTTACACATCCCACCTAAAATAGAAAATGGGTAGTAAAAGTGGAGTTAAAGATATTTTGGAGCTAAGAGTCAATACATTTATTTATTTGGTTGGTTGGTTGGTTGGGTGGCTGGTTGGTTGAGTGGGTAGGTAGGTAAGTAGGTCCTTTGAGTCATTATCAACTCCTCATAACCTCCTGGATAGGTTCCTGTAACTTAATAAGATTTTGGGAATGCTTTGCAATTCCCTCCTTCACAGGGCTCAGAGACAGAGTGGCTGGCCCAAAGTTAACGAGTTAGTTTTGTGGTCAAGTTAGTACTAGAATTCACAATCTCCTGGTTTCTAGCCTGGTGTATTAACCACTATACCAAACTGACTTTCTGGTCAATAATTTTGTATTGTTGATTCACTAAGCTGTGTTTGACTCTTCACAACGCCATGGACCATTGCATGCCAGTTCCTCCTGTCCTCCACTTTCTTCTCCAGTTTGCCAAATTTCATGTTCATTGAGTCAACGATGCAATCTAACCATTTCATCCTCTGTTGGTCCCCTTCTCCTTTTCCTTCCACCTTCCCCAACATCAAGGTCTTCTCCAAGGACTCCTCTCTTCTCATTTGGTGGCCAAAGTATTTGACCTTCAGCTTCAGGATCTGTCCTTCCAAAGAAGAATCAGGGTTGATTTTCTTCAGGAGGTCAAGAATTACAGAAGATCCATTTTCCATGTGGTTCTTCCACGCAATCTTCTTTTTTTTCCCCATGTCTACCCCTTGGTTATTGACGATTGTCTCTTCCCCACCCAGTGTTCTATTTTTTTTTAGGTGAGCGAGATGCTAATCAAGGAGCCACGGAAGCTGATGAAAATAATCAAATCCAAATTTGTCCAGAGGGAAACACACTCAACTTTGAAGTAGGAGAGAGGAAATTGTCACGTCGAACCCATCGGAGACAGCCTTCCCGTAACAACGAAAACCCTGGGGGAGAAGGTTGCAGATTTCCTCCTAGTCTGCTTGGCATCTCAGTTAAAAGGCAAATGTAATTAGAAGGAACCCAATGTGAACAATGCCACTTCCTTACTTTTATAATCCAGACAGGATTTAAAAAGAGAAAGAAAGAAAAAAAAGAAGAAGAAGAAGAAACAGACCACATTTTATTTAAATTAGAACGGAGCTCCGTCAGCCAAACCAGCATGCTAAAAGGTAACTTGTTTCTCCCTCTGGGGACAACATTACATAAAATTCAGATCAGTCTCCAAGGAAGAAAGAAATCAGATGCAGGCATTGGGATCCAGATGTTCGCACAGGGGGGAGCATGAGCCAGGTAAAAATCACAGATTTGGTTTGACAGCAACTTTGTTGGCAGAGTAACAAGGTTTTCCAATGAACAAAACTTATCTTCTGTAATTGAGAAGATATTTCTAGACTCAATGGACCTGGAAACTTTCAATCTTGCCTCTAACTTCCCCTTTTGGGAGAGAAGGAGTTCGTCTTTCCTTTAGTGACAAGGACAGAATACCACAGAGTTGGAACTTGGAAGGGATCTTGGAGGTCTTCTAGTCCAACCCCCTGCTCAAGTTGGAGACACAGGAGATACCATTTCAGACAAACGGTTTGTTCAATCTCTTCTTGAAAGACTCCAGTGTTGGAGCATGCAAAATTTCTGGTGGCAAGCTGTTCCACTGGTTGATTGTTCTCACTGTCAGGAAATTTCCCCTTAGTTCTACGTTGCTTCTCTCCTTGATTAGTATCCATCCATTGTTTCTTATCTTGCCTTCTGGTGCTTTGGAGAATAGGTTGATCCCTTCTTCTTTGTGGCAGCCCCTCAAATATTGAAAGAGTGCACCTGAAGGCAGGAGAAGAAGCAATGGATGGAAACTAATCAAGGTGAGAAGCAACCTAGAACTAAGGAGAAATTTCCTGACAGTTAGAACAATCAACCAGTGGAACAACTTGCCTCCAGAAGTTGTAAATACTCCAACACTGGAGGTTTCTAAGAAGAGATTGGACAACCATTTGTCTGAAATGGTATAGGGTTTCCTGCCTGAGTAGGGGGTTGGACTAGATCACCTCCAAGGTGCCTTCCAACTCTTATTCTGCTATCATGTCTCCTCTACTCCTTTTTTTGTACTATGATACACTGTTTCTTTCAATTCCTAGATGTTCATCGTTGTATCAGTTTTGATATTATCAAGCCAGTTGCTTGCCCCTTCTTCTTGTTCCATTCACCATTCCTAGCATCGCCAACTTTGCCGATGAATTTACGTGCCTGACATGGCCAAGGTAAATCAGACGTAGTCTTATGATTTTGGCTTGTACAGATGCATCTAGTTTTATATGATTCAGAAACATTTTTTTATTTTTTTATTGTTTTTTAAGACAAACATAGACAAACAAAACATAAAAACATCAAGCCATCTTCCATATATGTATACATACAGTGTGTCGGTTGGTTTACAAATTGTTTTGTGCTTCCATTTCGTAGTCTTCAATTTCAATTACATTGTATATATTCTCATATTTTCAATCAAATATTAACTACATTAATATCATTGTTAATCAATGGTTTGACTATACTATTATTCATTTATGTTTTATGAAATAATCCATATTTTACTTAATTTGTTTTATGACAGTTCATATTATCATCTCAAATCTATCCTACAATCATTTTGTAGATATAACAAGAAAAAAATACATCTTTATATATTTATTATTTTCTAAAGATCTACGTATTTCATTACCATGTTTTATTGTCTAACCATTGATAGAATAGATCCCAAATTTTATAAAATTGTTTATCATCTTGTTCTCTGATTTCAAATGTCAATCTATTCATTTCAGCACATTCCAATATATTCTTCATAATTTCCTCCTATTTTCTAATTTTTCCAGTTTTTGGCAAATACAATCCTAGCCGCTGTTAAGACATTTACAATCAGATATTTCAATTCTTTACTATATATTTCAGATAAAATTCCCAATAGAAATATCTCTGGTTTCAAGTCTATATGCTTTTTTGTCATTTTTTCCAACCACGTGTGGATTTTAGTCCAATATTTTTTGGCATCCGCACAAGTCTACCACACATGGTAATATGAGCCAGGTATCTGATGACATTTCCAACATTTTTCAGATTTGTTCTTGAACATTCTTGCTATTCTTGTTGGGGGAAAATGCTACCTGTAAAACATCTTATACAAATTTTCTTTATATGTTGTTGATGTTGTCATTTTATAATTTTGAGACCACAATTTTTGCCATTTCTCTAGATCAATCCCATATCCAAAATTCTTCCCCCAAGCAATCATAGTTTCTTTAACGTGTTTTTCTTCTAGTTTAATTTCTAATAAATATCCATACAGTTTTTTAATCACCTTTTCATCAGTACCTGTCAAAATCTTATCTAAATCAGTCAGTTTATCATAGAAACCTTCTGTTTTAGAGTCTTTATCATACCTTGAATGTATTTGTGCATATGAAAACCAATTCATCTTTATACCTTGTTCCTCTAATTTTTGCATAGATTTAAGTTCACCCTTTCCATTCAATATTTCACCATATCTAACTGTTTGTTTCTTTTTATATATTATAGGATAAGAAAATGCTTCAATAGTCGATAGCCAGACTGGAATTTTCAAATAACATTGCCTTTTAGTCTTAATGAAATAAATAAATTAAACTGAGATAGATACAGACTTGATTGCAATCCCTGACCCAGAAATTAAGCAGGACTCTCTCATCAAAGGTTTGTAGGGCCTACATGTATAATCACAATTGAATAAGCAACACAGCATGAAGAGAATTAAGCTGCATTATTTTTTGGGAAGGTATACATTTTCTAATTTTCAAGATCTATCCAGACATGGACGTTATCCATGGACACTTATCTATACAGGTTTGCATCAGAAGATCCAGAGAAACAAATAAAGATTGTCCACAATAGAAATTGTATATTATTCTGTCAACTGCTGGATGTCTATGGAGATTTCAATCATCCAGGTCATGATTGTTCCAAAGTTCCTTTTTCAAAAGGCAATTTGAATTTCTTGGGTTTTCTTTTTCCTTGAAGCATTTCACTTCTCATCCATGAAGCTTCCTCAGTTCTGAAGTTTCTTAGATGAGAAGCAAAACATTTTCAAGAGGGAAAAAAAAACCAAGAAAATCAGGTTGCCTTTTGGAAAATCACCTTTGAGGGATTAATTGCTGGGGATTATTTTTTGGGGGGTCAGACCTGGGTTTATTCCAGGTTAAAAAATAATGAAGTCAGCTGTTTTGGTGGATCCTGAAAACTGGAAAAGGGAAGAGAGATATCAATGGCTTTTTATCATTACTCCACTGTTTCTACTGACAAATATCTAATTATAGGTGAGCATATTTTTCATGTACTTTTTGATTATTATATCCTCTGCAACCATTCCATTTGGTTCATTCCTTATGCCTTTATTCATAAACCATTTGGGGAATTCATTAAATTAATTTTCAGAATTAAAAATCACAATTTTTCACTCTTGTTTATTATCTCTGATGTGTAGGTCCGTTAATTCTATTACAGTGTGATTAACCGATCTTGGGGAATTGTTAGCATTATTTATTGATTGATTTTACTAATGAACTAATTTATAACCTTGATTGCTTCTTACATTTTGCACCCTACAATATCTTGGGGGTGGAGTTTGTGGGAAGCTTAGAAGTAAAGGTGAAGTACAGATAACAGATTAACAGAATTGGAAGGTACCCTGCAGGTCACCTAGTCTAACCCCCATTTGTGAAACCTTTAAGCATCTTATATACCATTTTATTTTTGAATTGCCTTATTTCTTACAAATCCACCCTTTCTATTTTTCATACACTTCATAAAATAAAACATTACTTCTGTAATTCTTTTAAGCTTTCTCTAATTTCTTCAATATTTTCAAATCTTATAATCGCTTGGCTCTTGAGCTTAGGATCAAAACACACAGTGAAATGCGCTGTAGTACCAGTAGAATAAGCTTGTTTTATTATGTGCACAATTAACCTTATAATATGTATGGTACTTTAAAGTCTGTGTGATCTTAGAACCAGTTTTGGTAGGAGTAATAAAGAAATTGCGACTTTCCTACATTGCAACTAAAAAAGCATATGTTAAAAAAGAGTAACTCAGCAACCCAAACTCCACATGTACTATAAGAAAAAAAAAGTTTGGGTAAATTTCCAGATTGCAAAAGTAATCTTAAGCCTTTTTTTTTTTTTTTTTGGTAAACCACCTGGAGTCACTAGACGTGAGCTGGGCAGCTATATAAATCTGTTTAACAAATGAAATGAAATCAAACAAATCTTTTGGAGGTTAGATGTTACAGCCTCATTTTAAATGTAGGAAAAATCAAAGAGATCATTGTCAATTTCAGACAAGGCAGCCACAGCCATACACACCTCTCTGTGCTAATGGTTCACCTGTGGTGGTGTTTAGCAGCATCAAGTTTTCGGGTGTGAAGCTGACAAGTAGGCTGGCTTGGTCACTCAACACCAAGACCCTGGTGAAGCCGGGCTACAAGCAGCACTTGTATCCTCTGCAAGAAAAGCTCACTGTGAAACATGGCTCAATGCATCTCTCCCTGACTCCATCACCACAGAAAAAGACTATCATGTTTACCGATCAGATTGTGAAATCCGTAGAGGAGGTGGTGTTGCTATCTTCTATAAAAAGTCCTTACATCTAAAAAACATCCAAGTTACCCAAGAGCTTGCTCTTCCTGAGACCATCGTCTGTGAACTGACCTTAAATATCACATTTCGATTCTTACAATGTTACAGAGCCCCTGATTATGACATCGAACTCGTAAACAAGCTAAATTCACTACTAACATGGGCAGCATCCTGCCCACACGCTTTTATCTTTCTTGGTGACTTCAATCTACCTCATATTAACTGGACCCTAAACGAATGTACAACTGAACCCATACATGCAACCTTCTACAATGCTGTAACAAATCTGGGACTGGAACAACTAGTAACCAACAACACTAGACTTAACAACTGCCTCGATCTCATCTTCTGCAATAGTTTGAATTTAATTTATGGAATACAAACTAAAGAACCCTTTTCCAACAGTGACCACAATATGATTGACTTTTGTCTGATTGCAGATATGGAAGCTTACAGGTGAGACTCGAAAAATTAGAATATCATGCAAAAGTTCATGTACTTCAGTAATGCAACTTAAAAGGTAAAACTAATATATGAGATAGACTCATTACATGCAAAGCAAGATAATTCAAGCTGTGATGTGTCATAACTGAGATGATTATGGCTTACAGCTCATGAAAACCCCAAATCCACAATCTCAGAAAATTACATGCAATCAATAAAACAAGGATTGTACATAGAACAATATCGGACCTCTCAAAAGTATAAGCATGCATATGTACTCAGTACTTGGTTTGGGCCCCTTTTGCAGCAATTACTGCCTCAATATGGCATGGCATGGAAGCTATCAGCCTGTGGCACTGCTGAGGTGTTATGGAAGACCAGGATACTTCAATAGCAGCCTTCAGCTCTTCTGCATTGTTCGGTCTCATGTCTCTCATCTTTCTTGTGGCAATGCCCCATAGATTCTCTATGGGGTTCAGGTCAGGCGAGTTTGCTGGCCAATCAAGCACAGTAATCCCACAGTCATTGAACCAGGTTTTGGTGCTTTTGGCGTTGTGGGCAGGTGCCAAGTCCTGCTGGAAAATGAAGTCAGCATCCCCACAAAGCTCATCTGCGGAAGGAAGCATGAAGTGCTCCAAAATCTCCTGGTAGATGGTTGTGTTGACCCTGGACTTAATGAAGCACAGTGGACCAACACCAGCAGATGACATGGCTCCCCAAATCAACACAGACTGTAGAAACTTCACACTGGACTTCAAGCATCTTGTAGTGTGTGGCTCTCCATTCTTCCTCCAGACTCTGGGTCCTTGGTTTCCAAATAAGATGCAAAAGTTGCTCTCATCAGAAAAGAGGACTTTGGACCACTGAGCAACAGACCAGTTCTATTTTTCTTTAGCCCAGGTAAGACTCTTCTGACGTTGTTTGTTGTTCAGGAGTGGCTTGACAAGAGGAATACAACATTTGAAGCCCATGTCCAGGATCCGTCTGTGTGTGGTGGCTCTTGATGCACTGACTCCAGCCTCAGTCCACTCCTTGTGAAAGTCCCCAACACTTTTGAATGGTCTTTTCCTGACAATCCTCTCCAGGCTGCGGTCATCCCTGCTGCTTGTGCACCTTTTTCTTCCACATTTTTCCCTTCCACATAACTGTCTATTAATGTGCTTTGATACAGTACTTTGGGAACATCCAACTTCATTTACAATTACCTTTTGAGGCTTTCCCTCCTTAAGGAGGGTGTCAATGATGGTTTTCTGCACAACTGTCAGGTCAGCAGTCTTTCCCATGATTGTGATTCCTACTAAACCAGACTGAGAGACCATTTAAAAGCTCAGAAACCCTTTGCAGGTGTTATGGCTTAATTAGCTGATTAGAGTGGGACACTTTGAGCCTACAATATTGAACCTTTTCACACTATTCTAATTTTCTGAGATTGTGGATTTGGGGTTTTCATGAGCTGTAAGCCATAATCATCACAATTATGACAAATCACAGCTTGAACTGTCTTGGTGTGCATGTAATGAGTCTATCTCATATATTAGTTTCACCTTTTAAGTTGCATTACTGAAATAAATGAAATTTGAATGATAGTCTAATTTTTTTGAGTTTCACCTGTAAGTCTAAGTAAGGTAAGGTTCCTCTCGCACATACGTGCTAGTCGTTCCTGACTCTAAGGGGGCAGTACTCATCTCCGTTACAAAGCCGAAGAGCCAGCGCTGTCCAAAGACGTCTCCGTGGTTATGTGGCCAGCATGACTAAATGCCAAAGGTGCACAGAATGCTGTTCCCTCCCCACCAAAGTGGACCCTATTTTTCTACTTGCATTTTTATGTGTTTTTGAATTGCTAGGTTGGCAGAAGCTGGGACAAGTAACAGGAGCTCACTCCATTACGCGGTGCTAGGGATTCGAACCACCGAACTGCTGACCTTTCTGGTCGACAAGCTCAACATCTTAGCCACTGAGCCACCGCGTCCCTGCATAAGTCTAAGTACTATACTATTAATGGCGGAAGAGTGGCATAACTCAGCTTCTTCCAGAGTTACAGAAGTTAGACGGAAGTAAAATGTAACGTGAAAAATCAGGGCCACCTAGCAAATTTGCACATTTGCTGCCTTATTGGGGGAGGGAGATAAAGTGAAGGAGAGAGGAAAGGAAGGCATGGAATTATTCTGAAATACCAAAGAGAAAGTTGCAAAGATAGGAGAGGCAAGGGCCAGAGAAAACATCATCCAACGGAGTGCTGTTTTTTTTTTTTCCTGATAAAACCAAGGAGAAACGGTAATTTCCATTTATATATTTCTCCACTGCCATCACCTTCCTTTAAATGCCATCTTTTCCCTTTCCCAAGGGAGCTGTAAAATATATATTCACCCTCCAATACTGGAAGCCCTCAGTTAAACAATGCATCTTCGAGGACGACGTTTGTACTGTATTTCTTGCATGCTTCCTAACATTCAAAACCTGTCACGTCTCCATTCGTGGAGAAAAGAATATGGGGGGGGAAAAAAACACAGCCATCATGAGTGACAGGCATCCGGGGACAGTATATTAAACTTGGATGCCATTCAATAAAAATGCATCAAGGGAGATGAAACCTTTGCAATTCGCCGACATTTTTTTCCCCCCTCAACCAGGTTTCAAAAATAAATAAAGAGAAAAAAGAGGAGAGGGGGTGAAAGGGAGGAAAGGATGAACGAATGAACCCGGGGTCACCACTGAACACACTGAAATGTTTCATCAAGCCTGTCTTCTGAAAAATCTAACCTGACAACTTTTTTTTTTTTCATTTATCCTTGCTTTCACTTGAAAAGATGTGCAAATGAGGTTGCTGCTTCCTCTCCTCCTCCTCCTCCTCCTCCTCCTCCTCCTCTCTTCCTCCTCCCTTTTCCTCTTTCTCCCCTTCTCCTTTCTCTTCCTCTTCTTCTCCTCTTCCTTCTTCTCCTTCTTTCCCCTTTCCTTTCTCCTTCTTTCCCCTCTGCCTCCTCCTTCTTTTTCCTTTCCTTCTGTGTGAAAAATAACATTTATTTTAAGGACTGAGATGCCACCTTTTTTTTCCATTCCAAAGAGATGCCTTTTAGACCAGGTTAAAGAAGCATGGGAATGTTTGACTGCTGCCATTGAAACCAGAAAGACACACCTTCTCTGTTGGTACACCTACCCTGTAAAAAAAAAACATTCCCACCCATTCCCTCTGCGATCCAGACAAGCTCAGAGGATTGAAAAAGAGCTGATGTAGTTCCCTTCTAAAAAAAAAATAGGCCCAGGAAACAAAAGACTTATCATCCTGACCTGGTCAATATGTGGGAAGAATCTGGAAAATATTATCAAGCAATGCATCAGTGAACACCTAGAGGCAAACAAAGCCATACGTGGGTTTGTCAAAAGCAGATCCTGCCAGACAAATCTTACTGCATTCTTTGACAAGGTGACAATTAATCAAAAACTTCCTATATTTGAGGGGCTGTCACAAGAAAAGGGGGTCAGTCTATTTTTTCCAAAGCACCAGAAGGCAAGACAAGAAACAATGGATGGAAACTAATCAAGGAAAGAAGCAACCTGGAACTAAGAAGAAATTTCACAACACTGAGAACAATTAAGCAGCGGAACGACTTGCCACCAGAAGTTGTGGATGCTCCAACACTGGAGGTTTTTCAGAATAAATTTGACAACCATTTGTCTGAAATGATATAGAATATCCTGCCTGAGTTGAGAGCTGGACTAGAAGACCTCCAAGGCCCCTTCCAATTGTGTTATTCTATTATTCTTATAACTTGTTGTTGTTATTATTATTATTATTGTTGTTATTATTATTATTATTATTATTATTATAACTCTTGAACCCTTTTGGCTGTTTCAACCCCTAAAAGAGGAAAGAATGGTTTATAAGAATGGCAGAAGGTATAACATTAGACCCTGCCCCGCATTTTTAATAACCGTGTTGCATCTAGTTATTTATTTTTCAATCTGCAACGGTAGCCCAGCATCTAATAACAAAAGAGATGTCTGCAGCCGGACTCTAAAGCAAAAGAATCTATTACATGTTCTCTTCCCTCCATAAATCATCCTCCTGTCTACCACTTGGCAGTTGACACAATCTCAAAGAATGTTAAAAGACAGAATAAAATGGAATTTCAGTGAATATGATCTCTTTATTAATACTTGCTTGTTAAGGTCTCATCAGGAGATAATCGACCTTGTCAATATTCCGCGTCTTCTCCATGCTTCAAGATCTTTCAAGTCCCATCAGGCTTCATTGCGGCCTTAGAAAATATGTACAATTAGGTTCTGTAGGTTTTCCCCAAAATATAATGGGCCTTGTTGTTTCAGATGAACAGAATGACTAATGTACCATATGTATTGAGAGAGATTTCTTTCCTTGAAATAAATTAATAAATACATGCATGCATACGTATATATGTACATATATATGGTTTCTTAAGTTTTCGCGGGTACTTACATGTGTGGCATTCAGCTTTGTTCAGCTATTTTCCCACGTCATTGTAGTTGTGCTTTTAAAGTTGTGGCAAAGTTTCAGAAGAATCTCATCTGCCATCATCAAGCCTGATGATGGTAGATGAGATTCTGCCGAAACGTTGCTACAACTTTAAAAGCACAACTACAATGACGTGGGAAAATACCCAAACAAAGCCGAATGCCGTACATATATATATAGATACATATGTACACACATATATAGCTTTGGTCAACCTCTTCTCCCAAGCAACTGAAGGCTGAACACAAAACAATGGATGTAGATCCAACCAGAGTTGGCATTCAGCAGGTTCTGACCAGTTCTGGAAAACCGGTAGAGGAAATTTTGAGTAGTTCTGAGAACCGGCAAATCCCACCTCTGACTGGCCCTGCCTCCATCTCTTCTCTGCCTCCCATCGAGTCCCAGCTGATTGGCTGGGTCTTCTTTTGTTGCCCTGCACAGGAGAACGGAGCTGGAAAGCAGGTTAGTGGAGTGGGGAGGGAATGGAGATTTTACAGTATCCTTCCCCTGCCATATCCATCGAGCCATGCCCACCAAGCCATGTCAGGCCCACAGTACCGGTAGTAAAAAAAAAAAGAAAATTGAATCCCACCGCTGGATCCAACCTAGAAAGCTTTGTGCAATTTTATGTTTCCTAAACTCAGTCCCAACAAAAGAACCCCTGACAATTGTGAGTCAGGATAGAGAAAACCTAAGATTAAAAAAAAAAAAAAAACCTGTGTGAATTCAAATTCACTCAGGTGGAGAATAATATCTGAAGCTGACACCATCATTGGTGAATTACTGTGTAGAAAGCAGCCACAGATGGAATGATTTAAAGGAGGAACTGCCATTTAAGATGAAGAATACTTCTACAATATATATATAACAGATATAAAATATGAAATAAAATATGATATAAAAATATGTTGGGATTCTAGAAAGAATGCAGAGAAGAGCAAGATCAATGATTAAAGTATTAGGAAGCTAAAATAGTGGTGGCTGACCTTTTTGGGCTACTGTGCCAAAAATTGCATTCACGCTTGTGTCCGCACCCTTGCGTGCCAACACTCAGAAGGCAATTTATTTATTTATTTTGTCAAGCAATTATAAGATAACAGGTTTAAGATAACAGGTTTAAGATAACAGGTTTAAGTATAAACATAGTTATGGATACATGAAATGGATACATGTAAGAAAAATAAAAGAAATAAAAATAAAAAAGAAACAATAGGACAAGGACGGTAGGCACATTGGTGCGCTTATGCATGCCAGGAGTGGGATTCTACTGGTTCGCACCTATTTGCTAGAACTGGTTATTAACATTCTAAGCAGTTCAGAGAACCGGTTGTTAGAAGAAATTATGGACCTAATCCTGTAAGGAAGGAAACATTCTGGTGTTGCTTACAGAAACTGCCTCTCCTTTAACACTTATTACATTCTTGGCAGGACTAGACTTCCTGTCTCTAGAGCTTCTCTGGAGTTTTTTTCCCATTCTTTGCTGGTAATTTCTTTGTGTGGAGTGACCATTCAAAGTTACAATGGCACTGAAAAAAGTGACTGTTTTTCACACTTACGACTGTTGCAACATCCCCACAGTCATGAGAGGCCAGGCGAGGAGATGCGTGCTTCGATGTGAGTGATATTGAGTTGGTCATGCCCAGCCAGTCACATGACCACCAAGCCACACCCACCAACTAAGCCACACCCATAGAACCAGTTGTTAAAAAAATTGAATCCCACCCCTGTGCATGCCCCCTACTGACTTCTTAGGAACGGGGTGAGGTCAATAGTAGACAGTCTAAGGTTAAAGTTTTGGGGGTTTGGGGAAAAACGTGCATGATCCCCCCCACTGTACCTCCCACCTAATTTTTGGGCCTTTTTCGGCCTCCCAGAGGCTTGAGGGAAGCCTCTGCAGCCTTCGCAGGCCGAAAAATGGGCCTATTTCTTCACTTCCAGTATTTCCAGAAATATAGGAAATGAGAAAACAGGCATATTTTTTGGCCTGCAAAGGCTGCAGAGGCTTCCGTCAAGCCTCTGGGAGGCCAAAAAAGACCCCAAAATTAGCTGGGAGGCCTGCACATGCACAGTGATGTAAGTTTGCCTGGGACTCACATGCTCACACAAATGGCTCTGTGTGCCACCCGTGGCACATGTGCCATAGGTTCACCATCATGGGGCTAAAACATATGAAGAATGGTTGCAGGAATTGGGTATGTCTAGTTTAAGGAAAAGAAGGATTTGGGGGTGACATGATAGCAGTCTTCCAATATTTGAGAGGCTGCCACAAAGAAGAGAGGGTCAACCTATTCTCCAAAGCACCAGAGGGTAGGACAAGAAGCAATGGGTGGAAACTAATCAAGAAGAAAACCAGCCTAGAACTGAGGAGAAATTTCATGACAGTGAGAACATTTAATCAGTGGAATAGCTTGCCTTCAGAAGTTGCGAGTGCTCCATCACTGGAGGTTTTTAAGAAGAGATTGGACAATCACTTACCTGAAAGGGTATAGGTTCTCTTGCTTGAGCAGGGGGCTGGACTAGAAGACCTCCAAGGTCCCTTCCAACTTGGTTATTCTGCTACCCTGTTACATACTGTCTATACATAGACACACACAAGAATAATATTGTCAGATGCGACTGAATATTTATTTGGTGCTTATTTGGTCTGTTCTTATAAGGGATAAAAATAATAGAAAGTTTCTTAACTGCACAACCCATGGGACACACTTCAACTGGGAAACTTAGAATCCTAGACGAAGTAAAATCCAAAATGCTGGAGAATTCCTGGAAGCCTGGCACTTAAATAAATCAGTCATCTACAGGCATAGGATAACAGAACAGAGTTTGAAGGGACTTTGGAGGTCTTCTACTCTAGCCCCCTGCTCAGACAGGAAAGCCTACACGACTTCAGGCAAATGGTTGTCCAATCTCTTCTTAAAAAAATGTCTAGGGTCAGAGCATCCACAACTTCCAGAGGTTTAAAAACTTCCGCTGTTTAATTGTTCTCAGTGTCCAAAAACAGAGCTAAAGAAGGTCTGCATTCCACTCAAAAGAGACCATCAAAAAAGCCAAAAAGAAAACAAGATCAAAACATACCCTTGCCATCAATCAGCTACTCAGACGAGCAGAGATTAGCATCAAGACGAAAATTAGACCAACAGTCCAGATGTAAACAATACCACCAAATAAGGGAACTATCAAGAACCCCCAGGGGTGGGGCTGCTGGTAGTTTGCAGGGGTTCAAAAGAGCCCCTAGCTAAGATTCTGTGCAATTTGGAGAACCCCCAAATCCTACTCCTGGCTGGCCCTGCCCACCCCTCCCCTCCCAAGAGTCCCCATGTGGCCCATTTTGGATGCAGGTAAGTGCAGGGCACGCACGGAGGCTTGGGGAGGGTGAAAAACGGGCCTCCTGGAAGTTTGGGAAAGCTGGAAATGGGCCCTTTTCTGGCTTCTAGAGAGCCTCCAGAGCCCAGGGAGGCCATTTTCTCCCTCCCAGAGGCTTGAGGAAAGCCTCCGGAGCCCAGGGAAGGCAAAAATGCTCCCCCCGCTATGGTGCTGGAGACCGACTAGGCCACACCCACCATGGCCACGCCCACCCAGAAACTGTGCAGAGAGCCCCTTGCTAAAATGTTTGAAGCCCACCCCTGAGAACCAACCGCTACCAACACTGCAGGGCGCACCATTTGTATATAAATAGAGAGCAAACCCCATTCCCTTCCAAGCACTGATGAGGTTAACTAGTTGGGTCATGAAATGTCTGCAAGAAGATCCCCAAGCTCAGAGAACACCAAGGACCCCACCCGTTCTCTTCTTTCTTTCTCTCATACTGTCCCCGATGCTCCATATATCCCTCTCTTTTTTATCCTCAGTGATTCCTGTGCAGTTCCAACTACTTTCAATGCTGATGAGGATTTTCATGAGGAAAAAAGCCACAATCTATTTTAGCTTCACTAAGATAACTAACTGTTGATTCAACAGCCACCCGCTGTGCTTAATTTTTTTCCCTTCATTTTGTCCATCTCTACTATTCGTCTACAGTGATTGACATGGTAAACAATATCCTAATTATACGCCAATTGTGTTTGGTGTAATAGTTCTATAAACAAACAAGCAATTTATCTTGGATAAGATTGGATTAGAATATTAGCACATTAGAAGTTTGACATTTTCAATGTTTTTAATGCATTTAGTGTTATAGTTTTCATATAACTATATATTCAGGTTTGGTTAGAAGATAGGTGGCTATTTAAATGTTTTAAATCTATCTATTTGTCCATCCGTCCATCACCCATCATTCTCATTCTCTCTCTGTCTCTGTCTCTCTCTCTCTGTCGCTTTCTCTCTCATCTATCTATCTATCTATCTATCTATCTATCTATCAATCAATCAATCAATCATAGATCGGACCAGACTGGAATGGACCAGACTGGAATGGAACGGAACAGAACAGAACAGAATAACATAATAAAATAAAAAATAAAATAAAATAAAATAAAAAATAAAAGGACCTTGGAGGTCATCTAGTCCACACACATCCTGCCCAAGCAGGAGACCCTACACCATTTCTGACAGATGGCAATCCAGCCTGTTCCTGTTGGCGTACCCAGATCAGATCCTGCAACTACCTGTATCTCAGAATCAGTTTTTGAATCTTTTATTGTCTCCTTGCACAATTATGTCATGGCAGTCTCTCCCTCCCTCTCTCCCTCCCTCTCTCTTACAATCCTCCCATGTAATTCCCTATTTCTTTCTCTCTTTTTGTCTGTAACATTAGATCATAGAATAGAATACAAAAATACAAAAACAAATAGTAGGACACAGAGGGGAGGGGAAGGGGGAAAAGAGGGGTGAGGAGGAGAGGAAGGAAAAGAAAAAAAGGCATTATCTTCCAATTCTCTATGTTGCAGTAGAATAAAGCAATAACACTGAACCTCAACTTTATACTTTTCCATACTAGTATAAAGAATCCATTTCTATAATGACAAATCAATCTAATAATTAAAACGCAAAATCAAAATTTCATTCCCCCCCCCCCCGCACCTCAAGCACAAAGTCCAGAAGTGGTTTCCATGTAGCAATAAAAGTATTTATATTCTTTATTTTGATCCAAACGGTCCATTTAGCCATCTCTGCCAACTCCGTCAACTTCTGTAAGCCATTTGTCCATGGTGGGAATTGAACTATCCTTCCATTTTTGTTCATACAGTAGTCTTGCTGCCATTAACATAAATAAGATCAGAGATCCAATATATATATATATTTTTCCAATAGTTCTCCATTTGTTGAAGTCAGATGAAAAACAGCTGTGGATTCTCGCATTTTCCAAGCAGAATATTATTTATATGTGAACCGGGCGCCTGTTTAGGAAAGAAGAAAAAAACTTGGTATGACATGCACATAATTCCTTCATCTCTATAAAAGTACAAAGCCATGCGGATCATTTTTTTTTTTAACATTCATCTTCTCCTGCCTCAAAAACCGATTTTATTTTTTTAATGAATTAGGAGAAAAAAAAATAATCAAGGAGATTTCTTAAAAGTAATATGTTCTGTCAGATGTTGGAGCCTCTGGGTAATATCTGTTCTTTGAGGTGGCAAAGAACACACAGATCCATTGCCAATTTTTTTTTTCTCACTCAGAATCTGTGCTGAAGCCTTTGTAAATCGGGTATTGCAATATCAACACACACACACACACATAAATTGTGTGTGTGTGTGTGTTTTGAATCAGTAGTGACTGCCGGCAGCTCCCTGGATAAGTTCCTGCTCCCTTCTTAGGAAACATTGGTCTTGTTTAAAAAATATTTGGTCTTGAAGTCAAGGCACCAAGCTGGAGACTGGGAGTTCTAGTCCCACTTTAGGCATGAAAGCCAGGTGGGTGACTTTGGGCCAATCGCCAGGAGATGGTGAGTTCTAGTCCTGCCTTAGGCATGAAAGTCAGCTGAGTGACTTTGGGTGAGTCACTCTTTTTCAACCCAATTCACCTCAGGGATGAGGTTGCTATTATGGGAAAAATAGGAAGAGGACGGGGTATTAGATTGGTTCGGTACCCTGAGTTGTTTATAAAAACAATAAAAGCAGAATATAAGTAAAGAAATAAATATTTCAGAAGCCGAAGAGAGAGAGAGAGAGAGAGAGAGAGAGACTGTCCATGGTCACTTAGGTGGCTTTTGTACCTAAGGCAGGGCTAGAACTCACCGTCTTCTGATGTCCAGGCTAGTGCCTGAACCACCGTCGCATATTCTCACTGAGAATATACCCAGGGGTGGGATTCAAAAATCCCAGCAACTGGTTCACTGCCCAGTTTCTGGAACTTATGGAAACTTATTTTTCACCTTCCCCTGGATCCAAAGGCTTCCCTCAGGTCTCTGGGAGGGCAAAAATGGCCTCCCTGGGCTCCAGAAGCCCTCCGGAAGCTGGAAACAGGCCCGTTTCTGAATTTCCACCCTCCCAGAGCCGCTGCGCGAACCCTGCACTTTTCATCATCCAAAACAGGCCGTGTGGAGATGCCTGGGAAGGGCTGAGCAGGCTAGGCTGGGCCAGCCAGTTGGTTCAACTACTGGTTCAGCAAACCAGGTGCAAATTTAACACCTGGTTCATCCGAACCCGTCCAAATTGACTGAATTCCACCCCTGAATATACCCCCAAAATTCAACATCGCACAGCAATCTCCTGGGCTACCTGACACGAAATATTGGCAACATCCAATTCTGTGAACTGATTCTGCAAATTCAACAAACCTTAATGCTGTATCACCAGAGCTTCTAGTAGTAATTCAGCGGCTGAGGGTAAAGTGACCCATTCACGCACTTATTCTTGACTTCAAGCGAAACTAAGTCGGATCGTTGCCCGATGCAAATCTTAGATGTCAGAAAACGGGATTTTAGTAAACTCAGAGTAATGTTCAAGAAAAGCCATTGTAGCTAAGAATCCGTGGCCTAAGAAGCTGAATGGGGCTCAGAACAGTTCAGGACTTCTAAAAGGAGAATGCTAAAAATACACACTTTAGTGTTATGTTCTCCCCGAGGATCAGAAATGGAGAACAGCAGAAGAAGCTAAGATTGTTACCCCCAAAGGCTTAGTGATGATTTGAAAAGAAAAGGAGGACACAGCTAGGAACAAAACAAAAATCAAGCCACAAAGGAAAAAGAAATATATATATAGGTAGCCTGGAGCAATAGAACTCTTATTGGGAAGTGAACATTCAGAAGAAGCTGAAATGGTGCAAAAAGATACTAAGAATAACCCAAATCTGCTTATTTATATAAGTTCTATATATATATATATATATATATATATATATATATATATATATATATATATATATATATATATATTAAAACATCATATACCAGCTGCTCACTAAACTTATCAAAATGTTAATAGTTAACAAAAAAGGCAGAGCGACATATAGGTTTCAACTTACAATGGGGGTGAGAATTTCCATTGCAAAGCAAGGTCTTTGTAAAATGAGACATGCCCCAAAAACATAACAACTGTCTCATTTAGGAACAGAAATATTGGGCTCAATTGTAATTGTATATCAAGAACTGCCTGCAATTGTCTGGACACCACATGTTCCAAAAATTGTAGGTTAGATTTAGATTTAACTTTAGACCCAAAGGTGCTTTTTTCAAGAGGCAACTGGACTTTTTGGTTTTCCTTTGAAGACATTTTGCTTCCCATCCTAGAAGCTTCTTCAGCTCTGGCTGGATGGTGGGGAATGAAAGGATTAATATATGCTTGCTGCAGAAAGCACAGCTACACAACACAGTCCTTACAGCATTTCCAAGAAGGCTTCACACCCATTTGAGCTACTCAGGTGACCACACCATCCAATCAGAGCTGAAGAAGCTTCTTGGATGAGAAGTGAAATGTCTTCAAAAGAAAAAAAAAACCAAGAAAGTCCAGTTGCCTCTTGAGAAAGCATGTTTGGGACAACCATGACCTGGATGACTGAGATTCTCCATAGACATTTAACTTTAGATGTTTAGATGTAAATTAGATTTGGGATTTGGCAGGTGGTGTGAACTTGATTGCTGAGCAGAACCACATTGGGGGTTTCTATCTGCAGATGGCTTAGAGTTGAAGACAGCAAGCGTTGGGCCCAATTAAGATCACATGAAGTGTTAGTACCACTTTACAAAGCCTTAGTAAGACCACATTTAGAATATTACATCCTGTTTTGGTTGCCACTATGTTAAAAAAAAAACATATAGAAAGAGAGTTTCTCTAGAAAGAGTACAGAGAAGAGCAACAAAGATGAATAGGCATCTGGAGGCTAAAATATAGGAAGAACGGTTGCAGAAATTGGATTTGTCTTGTTTAATGAAAAGAAGGATTAGGGCATGACATGATAGCAGCCAATATTTGAGAGGCTGCCCCCCAAAAAGGAGGTCAACCTATTCTCCAAAGCTCCTGAAGGCAGGACAAGGAACAATGAATGGAAAGTAATCAAAGAGAGAAGCAACCTAGAACTATTTTTTTCTAAGAACTAGAACAATTAATCAATGGAACAACTTGGTTGGACTTGAAGAGCTCCAAGGTCCCTTCCAACTCTTATTCAATGTGAAAATGGTCATGAGAACATCAGGAAAACAGTATGTGAATTCAAGAAGAGATGATATGATACTCCTCATTCGTGATTTCCTTTCTAGTCAAATTTGAAGCAAGGGTGGAACCCAGAACAGGTAGACGTCCATCTGTGGTAGGTACCAGCAGGTAGAAAAAAAATCGCTCTTCACCTGGGATTTCGTGAGCTTAAAAATAAAAATAATAATAATAACTGATACAGAACCCTCTTTCAAATTGAACACAGAGTGTTTTTAATCAAGCAAGGAACATTATTGTCAAGAAATTACAACCCCAGAGTTGACATAAATGTTGACAACACCATTTCCAACTGGTAGCAATATCACAGCAGATGATTTAAACAGGACAGCCCAAAGAGTGATGACTTAAATGAAATACTCCCAAATATGAAAAATCCTGTAAAGAAAATTGCAGGTGATAAGACTAGTTGGATCACTAGTCAGATGATGGAATTTGGCCCATTCTCTACTTGGGACGTTTTGCCTTTGGAAATAAATAAGCTGCAATGAAAAGGTCTTTTATAAGTTTACCATCATATTACCAACCCCCCCCCCACTCTTTCCTCTCCTTTCCTCTCCTCTCCTCTCGTCTCCCCACCCTCTCTCTCTCTCTCACACACACATCTCTCTCTCCCCCTCTCTTTTTCTCTCTCTCCTCTCCTTGCCTCTCCTCTCCTTTCCCATGTCTCTCTCTTCTTTCTCTCTCCTCTCTCTCTTTCTTTCTATTCCCTCTCCCATCTCTCTCTCCTCTCTCTTTCTCCCATCTCTCTATCCCCCTCTCTGTCTCTTTCTCTCACTCTGCTCTTTCCTCCTTGCCTCTCCTCTCTCACCTCCCTTTCCTTTCTCCTCCCTCTCTCTTTCTCCCTCTCCTTCCCTCTCCCTCTCTCTTTCTGTGAGAGAGAGGGGAGAAGGGGGAGAGAGAGACATATAACTGCTGTACAGTTATTGGAGACAAAGGTCTAAAAGAATAACATAGCATTTCTGTCTCGTGATAGAGTGGTCGTCTAAAGTTCAAATCTGGTGAATTGATTTGATCTGAATTCTCATCTTATGAAGAATGACCCGGAGAAAGAGAGAGATGAGAATATTTCTCTGGTTTGTGAAAAGCATCCTGGGGATCAGATATTGGGGTCAACCAGTGTGTGTTCAAGCAGAGAGGAAGGGAAGGGAAGGAGAAAGGGGGATTTCAGGAGAGAGGGAAGGATAAGGAAGGGAGAGAGGAAAGGAAGAGGGAAGGGGAAAGTGAAGGGAATGGAAGGAGAAAGGGAGATTTTAGAAGAGAGGGAAGGGTAAGGAATGGAGGTACAAAAGAATCCAGGGAAAGGAAGGGATATGATCTGGCTGGGAGACTTCAGGAGAAAGGGGAGGGTAAGGAAGGTAGAGAAGAAAGGAAAATTAAAAGGAGGGGAAGGGAGACTTCAGAAGAGAGGGGAGGGGAGGGAGAGAGAAAAGAATCATGGAAGCATTAGGATTAGGGTCACAAAACTTTCCACATCGGAAGGTTTTCGTTTGGAAAACATCTACATTCCTCCCCCCAAACAGTCAGACAATTTATTTGGAGGAGGAATGGAAAGTACCAGAATTCCACAGACATTATTTTGGGGACAATCTGTTCTTACGAATTCTAGTGTGACGTATCTGTCCTTTAAGGCCACCATCAGAGTTTGCGATGTATTTCATGTGTAGTTCCAAGTACTTTAATGCCTTGGGGATTTCTTTCTCCAAATTAACTTGTTCATAAAGTGAAAGGATCAAGGTGGTCTTATCGGAGTGTCACTCAAACTAAAGAATGATGAAGCCTTTTTCCCCCCTCCAATGTTTCCCTTTCTCTTGTCCTCCTCCAAAATGGTGTAGCTGAAAAAAGGGGCCCGGTGAGTTTTCATTCACCTCCTGGTGTCAACTCACAAAGCATTCTTGGACTGCTTTCAAGTTGCCATAGGCAGGAGGGTGGGAGAACTGATGGAGCAGCTGGATAGCTATGACCAGAAGCATATTCCATGCATACCTTTCTCCAGATTGTATCCCAGATTACTAGAGCCAGCTGGAGAGGCGTGTTTTCTACAGCCTGCAAAAGTGCTCCATTGGAGAATGTGATTTATGACACATTCTGGGAGGAGGGGGAAAACAGAGTCATAGGTGGGCAGTAAATTATTTGGGGCAGAGCCGACTGCACTTGGGAAAGTGCCGACATGTTGCTCCTAATAAATAATTGGATTCCTTTTGAAACTTGGCTCGAGGCTCATGAATGAATTAGGGCATCCGTTGGAACCTTGACGGGTCATTTAAACCCATTTTAAGACTTCTTGGCATGGTTGTTAAGTGAATCATTGTAGCTGTTAAGTTAGTCACATGGTCGTTAAGTGAATCTGCTTTCCCCATTGACTTTGCTGGTGTTGTGGTTAGCCGGCAGCAGGTGCAGATGGCTGAGGAGAGCGAGGACTCTGATGAGGGGCCAGGACCATCAGGAAGTGCACTGCTGCCTTCAGAGATTGTGGGGTTGGCAGCAGCGATGAGGAGGTTCCCGAGGAGCTTGTGCCAAATGCACGTGCATGAAGGATTACTAGGAAGAAAGAACAATTACAGCAGCACAGGCGACACAGGAGTAAAGATGCAAGGTAACGGCCCCTCCCTCAAAAGGATAAAAGCCAGGTTTGGAAAAGTGTTCTTTGCAGATAGCAAAGAAGCTCTGAAGCTCAACTTGTGGACATCTTAGTTCGTATTTGGAAAATCTTGTAAATTAGTTCTTATCTCTGAGTTTTTGGCATCATTGACAAACAACTTGGCAAAGCTCTTTCTTGTCAGAGCTAATTAGTGGAAAGCAGCCTTCAGAACAGAATTTGTTATTAAATCTTAAAAGATGGGGGCTGCTGCCTTTGTGTTTGCTCTTTGGGATCCTGGTCGGGTCAGAACAGCTGGTGAGAAAGTTGCCAAAGGTCATCACATAATCCTAGGACATTACAATCATGATAATGGCCGCCAACTGTCTGAATTTTGACCACGTGACCATGGGGATGTTGCAATGGTTGTAAGTGTGAAAAAATGGTCATGAGTTCCTTTTTTCTAGCTTTGAACGGTCACTAAATGAACTGTTGCAAGTCAAGGACTACCTGTCATGTCCTCATCATAGTCTGAATCTGAGGGGGAAGATGAACAGCTGACAGAGAGCAGGAGAGTGGCTCCTTTAGCTGTGAAGGAAACTGGGGAAGGGCAAAGTCAGGCTGGGAAGAGCAGGGAAGAGGTAGAACAAGGGAGAGGTGGTTCAGAGGAAGACCAAAGTCCACTCCCTCCTCATCCTAGGGCATGCAGGGAAGAATGCAGAAGAACGCAACAGAGAACAACTTGGGTGGCATGACTTATGAGGAAGGAAAGGGCCCCAATTCCCTTCACAAGACCCACCTGGGGATGGAGTTTAAAGGAGAGGTGGTTGGGAGGGGCGTTTGTCAGGAACAAATGCTGAATTCATCTAGTGTTGAGAGTTTTTGTCTGCATTTCTGGCATTCCTCCTGACTGTTTGAATTATTGTTGTGCTTCTCTGTGCTTATCTTGCCTTGCTGGACTCATTGAACTCATTATCTTGCCCTGCTGGAGTGATTGATTGCAGTCATTCTGCTTACAGTGTTTGGATTGGAGTATCTGCAGTCAGAAGCTGTTGCAGGTTCATGGGAGAGTTTTTCTCTATGCCGGAGAGGAAACGGAACATTGGGGCAAAGTTGGAGCAAATAAAGGGACTCATACCTAATATCTGGCTGTATTGCCTCTGTGCCACACCCCAGGTCATCACAACTACCTGTGTTAACTTTTCTACCCAAAGAGTTAATGAACTAGCTTGGTCTAGTAATGAAGGCACAAGGCTAAAATCCAAGAGATGGTAATTTGTATTCCTCCCAGGGATGAATCCAACTGTGAATTTGGGCCACGTTT
The DNA here is from genome assembly GCF_049901715.1 of Pseudonaja textilis. NCBI lineage: Eukaryota > Metazoa > Chordata > Lepidosauria > Squamata > Elapidae > Pseudonaja > Pseudonaja textilis. The sequence goes on from NC_141991.1 coordinate 251,747,151, forward strand.
TCTCTTTCTACCCAAGGAAGAAAGGAATCATGTCAAGAAAGCTGCAGAGAAAAGTATAGGCAGCTCAATATTCTAGGCAATATTCTTTGCTGTTGGGAAGGCCAAATAATAATAACAAAATACAAACCCAAAACAATTGGATCATCTCCCTTGAACACCACTGCTATTGACAAATTTACCATCAGTCAAAAGGTCCAAAAGGCAGCTCTACTCAAAACGGCTGACATCCTGTGACCATACCTTTGATACTACAAAACGTCAACATCTGGCAGTGTGCTACAGATGTGAAACACACAGTTCTGGGCTGATCCCCACAGTTCTGGGCTGCATAAACAGAGCGATAGTATTAAGATCACGTGAAGTGTTAACACCACTTTATAACACCTTGGTAAGGCCACACTTGGAATACTGCATCCAGTTTCAGTCGCCACGATTTAAAAAAAAAATATTGAGACTCTAGAAAGAGTACAGAGAAGAGCAACAAAGGTGATTGGGGGACTGGGGGCTAAAACTAAAACATATACAGAACAGTTGCTGGAATTGGGTATGTGTAGTTTGATGAAAAGAAGGACTAGGGGTGACATGATAGGAGTGTTCCAACATCTCAGGGGCTGCCACAAAGAAGAAGGAGTCAAGCTATTCTCCAAAACACCTGAAGGAAGTACAAGATAATAGTAAAATAAAAATAAATAAGATCGATCGATCGATAGATCGATAGATAGATTGATAGATTGAGAGAGAGAGAGAGAGAGAGAGAGATAGTACAAGATGTAATGGATGAGAAACTAATTGAAAAGAGAAGCCACCTAAAACTATGGATAAATTTCCTGCAAGTTAGAACAATTAGCCAATGAAAGAACTTGCCTCCAGAAGTTGTGAATTCTCCAACACTGGAAATTTTTAAGAAGAGATTGGACAACCAAATAGTATAGGGTTTCCTGCCTAAACAGGGGGTTGGACTAGAAGACCTCCAAGGTCCCTTCCAATTCTCTTCTCTTCTCTTCTCTTCTCTTCTCTTCTCTTCTATTCTATTCTATTCTATTCTATTCTATTCTATTCTATTCTTTCTATTCTATTCTATTCTATTCTATTCTATTCTATTCTATTCTATTCTATTCTATTCTATTCTATTAAGAAGCTTCTTGGGTGAGAAGCAAAACATTTTCAAGGAAAAAGCAAGTCCAGTTATTATTTGAAAAAGCACCATTGGGACAACTGGGGCTCCCCTTGAAGACCATCAGCATTGACAAATTTGCCATCTACCAATGGCAAAAGGCAACTTTATTTGGAACAGCTGACATCCTGCGACAATATTTTTATGTAACACCACCAAACCGCCAGATCTGTCTATCACAGGTCTTTGGAAAGGACTTGATGGATAGACAAAAATGCCAAATCCCGTTTAAACATCTGGTTGGTTGTGCAATGAAGCATGACAATAAAAGTTTAGGTAGCAGAAAGATGGACAGCCTTGGAATCAAAGAACAGCTTCCTCTTTCTCCCCAAAAGGGGAATAACTCTTTCTAACTCATTACAAATGCAAGAGAAACACCAAAATGAATCTGGACTTTGATTTTACTATAATAAAGGTTTATATCTGATACACAGGAATTCTTTTATTTTGCCACCCTCTATTTATTTATTCAGAAGATTTATAGAGCTGCCAACCCTATGTAACAAAGCCCTGTAGGGGCTCACAGCAGAATTTCATTAAATTAAATATAAAATAATAATAAAATAGAACAATAAAATAAAATAGACATAAAATAGGATAAAATAAAATAAATAAAAAATAAAAAATAATTAAATAAATAGATAATAAAATAAAACAAAACAATAAAACAAAATAAAATAAAATGCACCCACTTACCCAAGTTTTGTTATCCTTGGAAGGCTATCCTTGCAATTTCTTGCTTAACCAGCCAAAAGAAATCTGACAGTTTGACTCATGGTGTATGGCAGGTGCATTCTTGAAGGTGAACAGGATAAAGGCTAATTCTGATTTAATTTAAAATTAATCTGATTAAATACGATTACTTCCAATGTGTTTAATACTTTCTCTCATCTGTCACATTAAAAATGTATAAGCCAGGGACAACTTTTGGAGATGGTATTACATAGGCAAATCTTGAAACACCCGTTACTACATGACTCATTTCATGGTGAACCAATTTATTACAGATATTACAGATGGACAGAGTTGGAAGGAATCTTTTAGGTCATCTAATCCAAACCCCCACCAGGCAGGAGACCCTACACCGTTTCTGACAAATGGCAGTCCAGTCTCCTCTTGAAAACTTCCAGTGATGAAACTCCCACAACTTCTGAAGGCAACTTCTGTTCCATGGGTTGATTGTTCTCACTATTTAAGCTTCCAAATATTCATAAAATCACAGGGCTGGATGAATTGCACTTCACATTTAACAGAACAACAGAGTTGGAAGATACCTTGGAGGTCTTCTAATCCAACCCCTTGCCCAAGGCAAAATTTCTTGTATCATCCTGGATAAATGATCGTCCAATCTTGAAAGCCTCCATTGATGGAGCACCACAAGTCCAAGAGGCAATTTCTTCCATTGATTAATTGATTGAAAGTCCTCTTTATTTCCAGGTTGGACCTCTATCTGAGGAACTTCTACCCATTGTCCTGCCCTCAGATGCTATGGAGAATAAATCAATACCCTCTTCCCTGTAGCAGACCTTCCAGGATTGGAAGATGGCTATCATGTCTGTGCGCAGCCCCCTGAGCTCTGTTTTTGCTGACAGGGGGCTGAAGGAGGCTGTCATGGCCAAAAATGGGGACTGGGGAGGGTGTTTTCACTGGCAGAGGGCTAGCAAAGCAAACTAAAAACAAAACAAAAGGAGAAATGTTTCCTTTTTTTGCACTTGAGCATGCAAAAAGGGAGAGGAAAAGAGAAAGGGAAAGAGGAAAGACAAAGAAAAATAAAAAGAAGGAAAGTGGGGAAGGAAGAAGAAGGGAGAATGAAGAGGGAGGGGGAAAAGGAGAGAAGAGAAGAGAAGAGAAGAGAAGAGAAGAGAAGAGAAGAGAAGAGAAGGAAGGAAGGAAGGAAGGAAGGAAGGAAGGAAGGAAGGAAGGAAGGAAGGAAGGAAGGAAAAGGATGTCGGGAAGAAAGCAAAGAAGGGAGAGAGGGAGGAAGGAAAGAAATGGAAAGAAGGAAGGAAATAAAGAAAGAAGGAATAGGATGGAGGGAAGAAAGCAAGCAAGGGAGGGAGGGAGGAAAGGAAGTAGAAAAGAGATGGAAAGAAGGAAGGAAAGAAGGAAAGAAGGAAGGAAGGAGGAAGGAACGAAAGAAAAGAAAAAAGAGAGAAGAGAAAAGAGAGAAGAGAAGAGAAAAGAAAAAGGGAGGGAGGAAGCAAGGAAAGAAAGAAAGCTGAGAAGGGAGGAGAAACAAAGAAAGAAGGGAATGAAAGGGAGGGAGGGAGTTAGGGAGGGAGGAAGGAAGGAATGAAGGAAAGCTGAGAAGGGAGGAGGGACAAAGGAAGAAAGGAAGGAGAGGGAGGGAGAAAGGAAGGAAGGGGAAGAAGGGGAGGGGAAAGAGAGGCAGGCAGGCAGGAAGGAAGGAAGGAAGGTTATAAAGAAAAGACAGAGGAAAGGAGGGATGAAAGCTACAGGATAAAGGTAACGAAGAATCATAAGGAACATCAGGAAGATCAGATGGCTTGTAGCATTCTGCTAAATCTTTGAAGCTCATTGCAACAAACATGGCAGCTGCTCTGTGAATGAACTGGCCCCCACGAGCCATCTTGTGAAAGCATCCTTCAAGTTGCAGCATTTTCCATGGGCCCATCAACCCAACACATTTGGGAATCCCTGATAAACCGAACTGATATTCTTGGGATGGTCCTCTGCAGAATTGCAAAACAAAACACGCAAGAGCCTCAAAAAAATTTGCTTGCCGTGTGTGAGTTGGGCAGCCCTGTAAATTTGTTTAATAAATAAATAGAAGTCTGGTTGGCCAGGTTGTCCGTCAGATGTTCAGACTGGATTTGGCATTTTAGTCCACCTGTCAAATCCTTCTCAAGGATCTAAAAGGGGCAGATGTTGTAGTAGTTTGATGTTGTCTCGTTGCCAGATTTAAGTAAACTTCCTTTTTGTATAGAAAAAGGATAAGTTGTTTCGGGATATGCAAACCTCTCCTGACATATTTTGCTAGGAGACCTTTGATTCCTCTTTAAATCAAAACGCCAAAAGACAAGACAAGGAGCAGCTGATGGAAACTAACCCAAGAGAGAAGCGTCCTAGAACTAAGGTGAAAATCCCCAATGGTTAGAGCAATCAAGCAACGGAACAGCTTGCCTTCAGAAGTCGTGGGTGCTCCAACCCTGGCTGGAGGCTTTTAGAAAGAGACTGGACAGCCATTTGTCTGAAGTGATATAGGGTCTCCTGGGATGAATGGAGTGGAATGGAATGGAGCAGAGCAGAATAGAAAGAAAAACTCTACAATATATTGTAGGAAGGTAAAAATATACAGACGATCATGGAAAACAGTTTGCAATAAAGGAAACTATAACTCATTGTTAATTATTTCTTCTTCTCCTCCTCCTCCTTTTACACAGACATGCAGACTCCCAAATTGAATGTATATTTAAAACTATAAGATTTATTTTTTCAATTCAATGCCCCAAAAGAAATAGTGAATAGACTACAGAGTCAATTGTGGTTCTCATAGCAATGCGTTATACCTTAGCCTAAAGGGATGGGCTCTATCGGGCACAAGAGACTATGAAAGTTTCTAGTCCATTAGCCACCAATGGGTGCAGTTCAGGGAGATAAAAGATCTAGCTACAGGTGAATCACATGCATTTTGATCATAGAGCTGTTCTTCCTTTCAAACATTTCTTTTAAAAGATGAAATGTTCTCTCCCAGTTGTTTAGAAAGACGAATACAGAATTAGCTTGTTTTGATAGACAAGCCTTGATGCCACAAAGTTTTCTCCTCTTCCTTTCTGGATTGTGTTATTTCTTGTCACCTTGTCACCTTCTTACAGTTTCAACAGCATTTGATTTGATTATATTCTCTCTCTCTCTCTCTCTCTCTTCTATCTTCCTTCCTTCTCTCTTTCTTTCTTTCCTTCCTTCCTTCTTTTACTCCTTCCTTCCTTCCTTCCTTCCTTCCTTCCTTCCTTCCTTCCTTCCTTCCTTCCTTCCTTCCTTCCTTCCTTTCCTTCCTTCTCTTCCTTCTTTTTTATTACAAATTTCATGAATTTTAGGGCCTTGATTTTAATATGAATCAAAAAAACAAACAAAAGAAAGCAGGCAGTAGGGATGAAGAAACTGTGGTGCTGGAGAAGGCTCTTGAGAGTTACTTGGACTGCAAAGAGATCCAATCAGTCAACACTAAAGGAAGTCAACCTTGACTCTTCTTTGGAAGGACAGGTCCTGAAGCTGAAGCTCAAAAGTTTTGGCCACCTAATGAGAAGAGAGGACTCCTAGGAGAAGACCCCGATTTTGGGAAAGATGGCAAAAGGAGAAGGGGCCAGCAGAGGATGAGATGGTTAGATAGTGACATCATCACAATGAACATGGATTTAGGCAAACTCTGGGAAATAGGGGAGAACAGGAGGGCTTGGCATGCTATGGTCAATGGGAGGAATTAGACACAACTTAGCAACTGAATAGCAACAATCTCCAGCAATCATAGTATATTTCAGTGTGTTGATGATGTTACCTAATTGGGTGATGAAATGTCTGCAAGAAAACAAACAAGCTCAGAGGGTACTAAGGACCTCACAGATCTAACCTTGTCATTTGGGTATTCCAGGTGCACCCATCAACACTATAATTGAATTCATCTTCTTTTTCGTTCTTCCTTTCCGAGCATTATATCTTTTTCTTGAAAGCTCCATCATTACATAATATATCCAAAATAAGATTCAAATGTTCAAAGCTTCATAACTGATGATCAAGTGACTCAGAAGGGAGGAAGGAAATTCAAGGTCAAAAGGCTTTCGAAGGGAAGAATCTCAACAAAAATCAACCATGGACCTTTCCTTTCAACATCTGAATAGCAATAGAAATAGCAGTTAGGCTTATAGACCACTTTACAGTGCTTTACAGCTCTCTCTAAGCAGTTTACAAAGTCAGCACATTGTCCCCAACAATATAGGTCCTTCTTTTACTCACCTTGGAAGTTGATGTTGAGTTGTTCGGGATGGAACTTCAGACTGTGGGTAGAGTTAGCTTACAATACTGCATTCTAACTAACCACTGTGCCATCCAAACCCTAGCACTTAGACTTATATACTGCTTCACAGTACTTTCTAGCCCTCTCCAAATGGCCTACAGAGTCAACATCTTGTCCCCAACAAGCCGGGTCCTCATTTTACTGACCTCAGAAGGTTGGAAGGGTGAGTTAACCTCGAGCCAGTAAGGATCAAACTGCTGGCAGTTGGCAGAATTAGACTGCAATAATGCATTCCAACCACTGTGTCACCATGGCTCCTTAACAGAGCACAAATTTTTTGGAAGGAAGAAAATGAGAAAGAACACTTATCTAATGCAGGGCAGGTGTAGTTAAGAAATGCATTCATTCCCTGGCTTGAAAAAAAATCTTGTACGTGCTCTCTTCTCAAGTGAAACTGAGGGTGAAAACCATATGGTATTTTGAAACTTCACAAGACTTCAGATTTTGTAACACACTATCTGAAACAGCTTGAAAAAGATACCCAAATATTTACAATCTGCTTAAATTATGCTCAAATATGTGCGCCACTGAAATTTGCACTAAAATGTGGATTCTCAACTATCATTAATGATAAAATGGATATGTTGCCATCAACCCTAGGGTTAGTTTTAGTCTTAGAGTTGGAATTTGGGTTTGTGTTAAGATTACCTTTAGGATTAGGGTTAATGTTGTGGCCCGCTAGCAGCCAGTGGAGCTGGTGACAGACTTGGAGAGTGAGGAGGTTGGGTGTGGGGACATAGGCCAGTCCTGGAGTCTGGGGAAGGCTCTGACCACTTCTCTGCATTGGAGGCAGAGATGGGGCCAGGGCCATCTGACCGTTATCAGCTGCCTTCAGAGTCGGAGATAAGTGGGGCAAAAGAACAGCTGGAGCCTGTTACCAGTGTGCTCATGTGCAGAGCTGCTAGGAGAAGGGAACAGTTAAGGAACAACGGTTGACTCAGGAGTAAAGGCTCAGGTGGATGGTGAATGGCCCCTCCAATAGGGAATAAAGCGTGAAAGCGGGGATGTTTGCAGGAGACAATTAGTTCATTTAATTAGTGTGAAGATTCATTCGTGTCTCTCAAGAGACTCCTTGCCAAGTATTTTCTTGTACAGCGTTGCACTTGGAAGCTATTGGCCTGGCCACTCTCCAAGTCTGATAAGGTCTGTGGTTGTTAATCCCTCTTGAAAGACTCTTTGCCAGGATTTTGCTGGATGTGAATGATAGGAATTCACATTAGCCTAATAAAAGGGATTTTGTTGGGACAAGGAGATGGTTCGTGATTTTGTGAAGCCTAGGTCAGAACAGTTAGGGTAAGAGATAAGGGTTAGTGTTAGGATTTGGGGGTTAGGGTGGGGGTAGCATTGAGTTAGGGTTAGGTTAGGGTTAGGTTTAGGTTTGGGTTTGGGGTGAGGCTAGTGTTTGGGTTTGGGGTGAGGCTAGTATTTGGGTTAGGGTTGGGGTTAGGATTGCGGTTGGGGTTAAGGTTAGGCTTATGTTTAGGTTTAGATTTTGACTTAGTTTAGAGTTAGGGGTTAGAGTTGGGGTTAGGAGTAGGGGTTGGGGTGGGGCTAATGTTGGAGTTAGAGGTTAGGATTAGCTTTGTGGTTGGGATTAGTGTTAGGATCGGGGTTGAGTTTAGGTTTGGAGTTAAGTTAATCATTGGGGTTGGGGTTAGGGTCGAGGTTAGGACTATGGCTGTAGTTAGGGTTAGAGTTAAATTTAGGGTTGGGTTTGTGATTTGTGTTAGATTTTGATTTAGCAAAATGTCAATTAGATCATCCCCCTGGAGCTTATTTCACTGAAATCAGGAATCTGTTTCATACCAGGAAATTGAATATGAGTGTAGAACTTTGTAGTCTTTCAATAGTTGTTTACACTTGCTGTTTATAAGACTACCATACTGTTCAATATTCAATGTTTATATTCTATGTTCAAAATTGGAAACATTTGACATTACTCACAATGAAGGAATAGTGCATGAAGATGATGGACCTTCTAGAGATGGCTAAAAGACAATATCTAAATTTATAGTTGAATGAAAACCCTTTGTAGAGTACTTTTTTTTGCCTGAAATGGGGGAAAATGCTCATGACTTGAAGTTTCAGTGACTAGGGAGGGAAGAGATAATAGAAAAAGTGAGACACACACATATATTTTTATAATCATAGAGTAAGAGAGAACTTTGTCGTATTTTTTGCAGATCAAATTGGAAGCTCCTTTTTATTCTTTCTTACAGAAGTCGCTTTGAAGTTCTGAATTTCATTCATTGGGAACAAGAGGAAGTGTAGAATTAAATCAAAGAAGTCATTAAGGATGTATATGAAAAGAGATTGTGAAAGAACAAGGAACACAAGAAAGCAAACTAGATGTCAGATTGAACTATGGAAATTGCTAAGAAGGAGAAAACGTAGCCAACGATTTCAAGAAAGAACTTCATAAAGAATTTCAGAGAGATGTTAGAATGGGCAAGAAACAGTATTACAATAATATCTGTGGAAGCTGTTGAATATGGAAACAGACATGGAAAAACAAGGGAGGCCTTCCAAAGAATCTTTGAATTCATAATTGGCATGGTGAAGGATGCCAGCGGGTCACGCTATGCCAACAAATTGAGAGAGCAACATAAACAACACAGTGGACCTCACACTGGAACAGATCACTCAGCATATCAAACACTAAAGAAAACAGATTTAATTGAATTGATTACGCAATATCTTAATTTCACGTTGTAGCAGAATAATGTTTAGGATTGTCCATTGCTAACATTAGAAGCAGCAGGTGTTCAGGCTGGCTTTAGAAAAGACTGAGACATAATAGCAGTGCTCCAATATTTCAGCAGCTCCTACAAAGACATGGGTAGTCAAACTATTTTCCAAAGTACCAAAGGGCAAGAAGAGAAACAACGGATAGAAGCTAACCAAGGAGAGGAGTAATCTAAAACTAAAGAGAAATTTCCTAAGGGTGAGAGCCATCAAGCTTGCCTCCAGAGGATTTGGGTGCTCCATCACTGGAGGGTTTCAAAAAGAGATTGGACAAACATTTGTCTGAACCAGTATAGGGTTTCCGGTTCAAGCAGAGGGTTGGACTAGAAGATCTCCAAGGTTCCTTCCAACTCTGTTATTCCATGAGACATCGTTATTAATGCATATTGAATGGTTGAAAAAGCCAAACAGTATAAGAAGGAAATCAACATGTGTTTCATTAATTAGAGAAAGACCCTTGATGGTGTCCATCAGTCAATTTGCTCAGTATATATTGAAGAAATCTGGATTGGAAGAAGATGATTGTAGTTTTAAAAGGAATAACAATCAGCCGATTCAGTTTGGTGGTTAAGGTCTGCTTTAGAAACTATGAGTTCTAGTCCTGCTTTCACTATGAGAGCCAACTGGGTGACTTTGGGCCAATGTCCAGGAGAAGGTGAGTTATAGTCATGCCTTAAGGCATGAAAACCAGCTTGCTGAATGAGTCAATGGCCAGGAGAATGTGAGTTATAGTCATGCCTTAGGCTTGAAAGATAAAACATTTCCACACCTGTTTTAGAGTTGCCATGAACAGAGGAAGGGGAGGAAGAAATTTGAAAGAGCAACGCAGCAGTGTGGAACCAAAAGTGCATTCCATTCTTATCTTGCAAAGATTATAACGAAGCTACTGAAATTTCTGCCATGCAAATCTCTAATTGGAGAACGTGATTGAGGACTCTCAGCTATAAACGTGTTTTGCTGAAGAATATGAGTTATGATACACCCAGAGGGGTGGTGGGGAAACCAGGCTCAAGGGTGACAGTGAATTACATGTCTCAGAATCAACTTCATACAGGTCATGCCGACATGTTCGCTCCTAATAAATTATTTGACGTTTTTGAAGTTGGGCTCCAGGCTCATGATTTAATTAGGGCAACTGCTAGAATTCTGACAGGTAGCTAATAAAGGCAGTTAGGATAGATGGGTAGGATAGGTAGGATAGGATGTCAGGACTCCAACAAATCCACCCCCATTCGAATCACAAGTCTCTAGCCACATCTCAGAGAAAAGAAAATTGATTTGTTAGGAGTGGCCATGTTGGTGTTAGCTGGATGCAGCCGATACTAAATTACATCATTCATTTCCCCCTTGACTCTGGTCTTCCAACCACCCCTTGGATGTGTATTTTCCAATGGGACACATCCATCCCCAAGAGTAATTTTCTTGCGCTTCAAGTGATTATCTAGACACTTAAGGAATGCACTGTTTTCCCCCAATCTCTTTTTCTGGCAGCTAAAAAGACCAAAGGAGTATCTTTTTAGTTGACATAGGATAGGTAAGGCAAGGGTAAGATAAGGTAAGGTATGTGAGAGTAGGTGAGGGTGGGGGAGGAAAAGAGGGGAGGATGTAGGAGGGGAGGGGAAGACAAGACAAGAAAGGATAAACCTAACATGAACATAGAACATAGAATAATAGAGTTGAAAGGATCTTCAAGGTCTTCTAGTCCAACCCCCTGCTCAAGCAGGAGACAATTTCAGATTAATGATTGTGAAGTCTCCTTTTGAAAGCCTCCAGCGATGAAGCACCCACAACTTCTGAAGGCAAGCTCTTCTATGGTTGATTGCTCTCACTGTTAGGAATTTTGTTTCTTTCTTATTTCTAGGTTGCTTTTTCCCTTGATTAGTTTCCATCCATTGTTTCTTGTCCTGCCTTCTGGTGCTTTGGAAAATAGTTTGACCCACTCATCTTTGTAGGAGCACCTCAGATAGCAGAACACTGCAGTCATACTATACCTAGTCCTTCATTTCATTAGACTAAACATACTCAATTCTCGCGTCCATTCTTCATACGTTTTAGCTTCCAGCCCATTGCTCATTCTAAAGGATCTCTAAGCTCCACAAAAATGAAAAAATAGCACTAAGATTAAATATAAAGATGATCAAACTAATAACAAGTATAGTTGCCAGCTTTTGTATTGACAATAAAATAAGGTAAAAGTGATAGCTAGCTTTTTGTCTTTTGTGATTGAAAAGAAGAGGTTGAACAGTATTAAGGCAAATGGGTTTAATTAAAACAGAAGTGGCTGCATTATTTAAAGGATGAAAGGTCTCAATTAGAGACAGATCATCCTGGATAAAAAATATATATATTTATATGGTTGCTGAGAGTTAACATTGATTTGACGGCATATGATCAATCGATCAGTCAGTCCAGTGGACTGAAATTTCCCAGTTTATGACCCCAAAAATTACATGAATGGTGCTAAAGTCGAATCAATATTAATTGATGTGTACTAGGCGCAAATAAATGTAAAAAAAAATAAATTTAAAAAGTCATTTATAAATGGTTACACAAAGGTTTAATGGGGTGGTTTCTTTCTGATATGTAAATGAAGCACTGCATATGGGTAAACTAAAAGAAAAGCTATCACTCTTACTTTGATGTAAAGGTACACTCATAGCAAGACCGCACATGGTTTCCACTTTGATTCCCAATAAATGATGTACCATCCACTGCTTCATTCAGAGTTTGTCCAAAGGGTTGAAAGGTTGGTCTCATTTTTAAAAATTTACAAATCTTCAAGTATTTGGGTGAAATGGCCTTCATAAACCCTATTATTAAATAGCTCTCCAGATCGGAGTTTCACTTGCAGATTCAGCAAAGTATAGCATTGAAGCGCTACGAGCACTTCACAATGCGTTGCTACGACCACACTTGAAATACTGCGTCTGGTTTTGGTCACCATATTATGCAAAAAAAAAAAAAAACAATGTTGAGACTCGAGAAAGAATCCAGAGAAGAACAACAAAGATGATATGGGGAATGGAGACTAAAACATATGAAGAATGGTTGCAGGAAGTGTCTACATCTAGTTTAATAGAAAGAAGGGGTAACATCATAGCAGTATTCCACTAAGGGCTGTCATAAAAGAAGAGAGGGTTAATTTATTACCCAAAGCACCTGAAGGCAGATGAAGAAGCGATGGATGGAAGGAATTGCTTCAAGAAGAGAAGCAACTTAGAAATATCCAAAGGTGCTTTTTCAGGAGGCAACTGGACTTTCTTGTTGTTCTTTCTTAAAAAGACATTTCACTTCTCATCCAAGAAGCTTCTTGGATGAGAAGTGAAATGTCTTCAAAGAAAAACAAGAAAATCCGAAAAAGCACCTTTGGGGCAACCATGATCTGAAATGACTGAGAATCTCTGCAGATTTCTAGCTTTACTGTTTGGGATGACCACCGTTTGAATGGTGTGGGAGTAGGAATGGATTTCCAGGCGGAAAAAAATGCAGACTACAGAAACCAGGAGCACTACTCAGGTGACTCTGAGGACACAGATAAACCTCTAAATCAGGGGTGTCCAACCTTGGGAACTTTAAGACTTGTGGACTTCAACTCCCAGAGTTGAAGTCCACAAGTCTTAAAATTGCCAAGGTTGGACACCCCTGCTCTAAATGCTTCAATGACCCTCTAAAAGGATGCACATGACCAACTCTCTGCAAGGAATATAAATCCTTCCATTCCCCCACCATCCAGTCAGAGCTGAAGAAGCTTCTTGGATGAGAAGCGAAACATCTTCTAAGGAAAAAAAAAAAAAACCAAGAAAGTCCAGTTGCCTCCTGAAAAAAGCACCTTTGGGACAACCATGACCTGGATGACTGAGAATCTCTACAGACTTTCAACTTAAAAATAGGAAGAAATTTCCTGATAATGAGAACAATCAACCATGTGGAAGTTGTGGCCTTCAGAAGTTGTGGGTGCTTTATTACTGGAGGTGTTTTTTAAGAAGAGATTGAACAACCGCTTGTCTGAAATGATACAGAGTCTCTTGCTTGAGCAAGGGGTTGGACTAGAAGACCTCCAAGGTCCCTCCCAACTCTGCCATTCTATTAAATGTGACCTCTACTGAAAGGATTCTAGTCAAGATCGGCGCCCCAGGTTGAATTGCAAAGGCATGATAGGATCGCATCAACTTAAATGCTCTGGGTTTGAATGAGTACATCCAGGACACAACTATATCCATTTCTATGATCTGTTTTGTGAGACAATTGTGAGCATTTTCTCCTGTTCCCAAAGACCTCTCTCTCCAAACAAAATTATTGAAATGAGAGAAGATTCTGTTAGACAGATTAAATATTTAATGGACAGACCCTGTACCAAAGCATAGTAGACTGGAAATGCATCATAATCAATTGGTCTGGACCTAATTTTGTTAACTTAAAGATTTCTCCATTAAAGTTAATATGAGCCCGTTTTTGCATTTTCAGGTTGCTCCAGCTTCTCTCTCTCTCTCTCTCTCTCTCTCTTTCTCTCTCCTTCCCCCCCCCTGTGTGTGTGTGTGTGTGTGTGTGTGTGTGTGTGAAAATCTCTCTCAACACATCTTATTTCCATTTCGTCCTACCACCCCGAGGAATTCTTAAGTGACAAGAAGATGGAAAAATACAGATGGTATAATTATATATTTTGCAGTTGATTAATCACTGCAAAACATTAATCACATTTGGTAGAACAATAGATAATCAAATTCTTTATAGCCCAGATTAAGTTTCCTTCTGATAAGGAATGGGTTCCTTTAGGATATTGACATGGTATTTTCAGCAGCTGGTGGGCTTGCACCTCACATCTGCATTGGTTTGTCATCCGCTTTAGGGCATTGGCAGAGAAGATGACTTTAAGGCTCATTGCCTGCCTAAATCCAGGCATACATGTTGACAATAGCAGAAGGCTGCCTAAGAGAGATACTTCCAGATCAGATTCTTTCAAATATTTTGGCCCTTACTCCTTCCCTCGCTCGAATAAAATATTCATAGTGAAACCACTTTCTGCTTCATTTCCCGGACTAACCAATTCACATATGCTCACGTTTTTTTTTCCCAAGATGAGCTAATTTGGGGCCAAGAAAATGTTGAAAACGTGAACAGCATCCGTTCTGAAAATTCACATCCCATTTGCATAATCTAATTTTTTTCTGTGCATTAGAGGGAACCTGAGGTCAGCCAGCTAAATCCCTTATACTAAGAAAACTTAACAGGGCAGGAAAGCATATCCTAAACTAGCCCCTTTTTTGATATGCTTATTTTCTAGGTGGAGAAAAGCCCCCCCTCCCCCCCACCATGGCCAAAGCAGGCTATATATTTCTGAGATCCACTGTAGATTCCATGCCATGCAAGGCATATAGAAAAAGAGGAGAAGGTCAAAGTATATGAGGCAGATCCAGACAAAGTTGGACAGAAAACATCAAAGACATGCTACAACACCATCAAATAACAATGGTTGAAGCCACCAGAAATGCAAGAACCAGAATCTTGTACCTTCCTTCCAAAGTGAAGGGAGAGGAGGAGGAGGAGGAGGAGGAGGAGGAGGAGGAGGAGGAGGAGGAGGAAGAGGACATCAACCCAGAAATACATGGCCAAATCAACAGAACATTGCAAGGATTATTTAAAATAAATATTTAAAGTCTATAAAACTTGATTTCTGTAGACCTTCAAGCAATGTTCTGGCCACCTTAAGATTGTTGTTTTGAACAAGTAAACTCAACATGGAGATGTTAGTAATTTTCCCTCAGCCATCAGGGGCTCAGATGCTTTGTGAATAAATCCTGGGATATGGAGCATACACTGATGTGCCCTAACTGTGTGTTTTGCTCTTGTCTTTGCATTGTTGTTGTTGGGATATTGTAATTTTATTTTCATGGTTGCTGACTGCCCAGAGTTTTAAGTTTGTGAATTGGGGCAGATGGCAAAGAATGTAAAGGAGAGATGAAATAATTTGATGCAATTGGTGCACTGCCAGGAAACATGGAAAACCCCAATTAAGTTGGCATGTGCTTCTGTTGAGAATTGGGGTGGGCTGATTGAAGTAATGGTACAGAACAGAGAATCTGTCCGAGTGTTTGCAGTGTGACTACTATTGTGAGACAACCCAGGAGAACAACCCAGCACACAGAGTCTTTGTCTTTTAACAGTGGTTTATATACAAGACTGCTATATACATACATACATGTGTTAGGCACATATCAGGCAAGCAATTTGTCTTCATTACTCTGCAGGGAGAACTACAATGGAGATAGAACATGAGGAGAAGAAAGATACACCTTCTCATGGCTTAACTTATATAGACAGCTTCTTAAAGTGGCAATAACTCTGCTGACCCAACCTCAGTCTTAAAAGGGCAATACCCTGCTGACTCATTCTCATTGCATCAGCATTTACAGCAGCCTTAGAACAGCTGGTCAGCTCTTAAATTGTCAATGCCCTAACAGGTATTATAGGTCTGGAAGGGACCTCGGAGGTCATCTAGGCTCCATATTTGATATTCCTCAGAGCCACATCTTCACTTCCTTCTGAATCAGTTTATCTAGGAAACTCACTATGATTGCTAAAGATGGTTTCTGTTCAGTGGCTAAGTTGTGTCTGACTCTTCACACCCTCATGGACAGTGATGGGATTCAAATAATTTAACAGCTGGTTCTTAGCCCTGATGAATTCTTCCAACAGCCAGTTCACCAAACTGGAAGCTTCCCTCTACGCTTTTCAGGAAAACAGTCTGACCTTCCTTATAAGAGAATTATTTATGTCACAAGTTACAGCATCTAAGCCATGCTTGTGAAATGCCTTCTCTACTCCCTTTGGTAAGTGATCTCCCCCTCCCCCTCTCCCTCATCTCCCCCCCTTTTTTTTCTTTCATGGCATCTTTTTCTGGGACTTGAAAACTGTCAACAGATCTCTCTTCCTTTTGCTCTCCTCCCCACTTTCCCTCCCAGCTAAACGTCAGAGGGGTCTTTCTTCTTCCCTGTGCCTGCTATGCAAACATTTCATCAAACCTTCCTTCCTTCCTGCGCTTGAGGAGATGCATAGCTTTCCTTGTATGTTGAGGTTCATCAGCGAGCCTTGCCGCTGAAACTTTGCCCCAAGTCAGTTTCAAAAGAGAACTTGACAGGTCCTGCTTGGGGTATCTGAAAGAAATGCAGAAAGGATGGATAGATAGAGGAGAGAGAAGGTTAGATGATACCGCGTTTCTCATATAATAAGGCTGGGTCTTATTTTTTATATTTTTTGAGCCCCGAAAAAATGGCCAGGCCATCTTTTTGGGGGTGACTTAATTTCACCCCCTTGCATCTTTGGGTGGGCAGGCAGCGACGGCTTGGATGTTGACCTGGGCATTGGTGGGGCACTTCGTATCGGGATCAACGTAGGCAGTACCATATCCAGGTGTGCAACAAAAGTATTTCCTAACAGCAACCCCCCTACACACCATTTGCCCGCATTTCGCATGTTTTAATATAGGCCTTAATTTGGGGGGAGGGGCTTAATTTCATTTCATGCCTATAAAACATGCTGGGATTTCCTATTGGGGGAGGCCATATTGTTGGAGAAACAGGGTAGATAGAAGAGAGAGTGGGAAAGAGATACAATAGAATAGAATAGAATTCTTTATTGGCCAAGTGTGATTGGACACACAAGGAATTTGTCTTGATGCAAATGCTCTCAGTGTATATAAAAGAAAAGATAAATTATGGATAGGTATGTAAAGGATGGAGAGATACTGTACATGGGTGGATGGACGGACAGACATCTACAGACAAAAATATAGAGAAGCTAGAAGAAGAGAGAATGGGAGAGAGATAAATTAGAGTAGGTAGGCAATGGAGAAAAGGAGAAAGAGAGATGTAGAAAGAGAAATATGGAAAGAGAGAGAGGGAGAGGGAGAGGGAGAGATTATAAATAGGTATGTAGATGATGGAGAGGTAGATACTACATATGGATAGATCGGCAGGCAGGCAGGTAGGCAGACAGACAGACCGAAGATAAACAGACAGACAAACAGATCGAGCCTTTTCTCTTTCTTGTAACCTGATCTTTGCTCATACTGGACTTGGCACATTATAATTTTCACTCATTATTCATTGGATAAAAAGTACCTAATTTTTCAAAAAGGGGTTCCATATAGTTTAAAGCAAGGCAATGCTGGTCATAGAGTGAGAACTGAAGAGATCTGAAGGAAGAGGGAAGGAAAAGATTAGAAGGGTACAAGGAAACTCCCAATGGAAGATTATGCATCCGGATGCCATCAGCACATGTTGAGACTACAGCTTCCAGATAACACAGCTTGCATGAGAGTAAGGCAGCTCTGCTTGTCTGCTTGGAAATAAATACTTGTGATTGCACCCCTTTAGGCAATTATGAGCCCTTTAAATGGAATTAAGGAAGAAAGCAGTAGAAATAATGGATGGGATGAGCTCTCTCACAATATCCCTGTCTTCTGTCCTATGTTATGTCAACTTTGAAGCTGACCTTGCTGAAGCCATCTTTGCCTGCTTCATAGTTGCTATGAACTTTGAAAGAGGGAAGTGGGGGGAAGCAGATAGATTGGCTACCAGTCAAAACAAAAAGTTTTCTTGTGGGATCCAAGGTCATCCCAACAGATGGCAAGTGAAGGAGAGGAGTGACCGAGCAGCTTCCCAGTTACCTTCATTGGATAATGTGATTGGTGACAACGGGGGGAGTATTTGCTCTTTTAATTAGGAGAAAAGCCATGAGGACCTTTAGAGTTGGTTTTCACTAACTGTGCCAATATGATGTGTCCAATAAACATGTTCTTTGAGGAATCTACCGGCCTTGGACTTCTGTTTTTGGCAGATGAGTTACTCGGAACATTAACACATTATATCTCGGAACAAATCCTTCAATGTGCATCTGCCCTGTTATTCTTTCCTTTTCTCAGGGATTTTGGAAATTAGCTCAGGGAATTTCCACAAGACTATAGCTGGACCAGAGGCGGTGTCAGCTTTGGAAGCCAAATTAGCACCAGATGCTTCCACGCTGCCCCTTTCTTGAGCCTGGGAAAATGGGATGGGGGAACTTCTTGGTGTGTATGTGGTTAGGCATAATAACATTCTAAGTCAAGGTCATGTTATTTCTGCACCTGGACAAGAGGACATCTCAACCTGGGATGGATGGTGATTGCGACATGTGATGCGATGATGGGTGCAGGGAGTAGTTTTGTAATTTTTTACTTATTGCAAGGAAACCCGGAACTTTCTGATTCAGGATTTCCCACATGTGTCAGTGTACTACTCTAATAAAAGAACTTTGGAGAGGATGCCTGTCTCAGAGTTATTTGTTTGGAATAGAGGTTTTCTGGAATGTTGAGAGGTGGCTAATCAGATTTCAATCTGATTGGATCACAGATTAGAAAAACTGGTCCCATCTCTCAGCCCAAAATACAAATATCAGATCATATTCTTTGACTGTGATCTACCTTTTTGTTGTAATGACGAGGCAGTCTAGGTGTTTGATCACGATCAACTGAATCATGATGAACTTTATTGGAATCTAGTCTTGCATTTATACACATTTTTAGTAATCCTCTAACATTGGTTAACTTTGGTTTCTGCTTGACTTTTGTTATTGTTCAGCATAGTAACTAACACAATTAATGATCTCTAGTCAAAGTCCAAATATGTTTACTTCCTATCTCTAATCCTCCTTTAGATGAGTAACTTTGTTTGCCTGAGTTGTATTTGCTTGGAAACTTTCTTTCTCTGAGGTTTGCCATCCAAGATAAGGACATTCCTGCAATTACAACTCTACACCTTTTGAGATTTTTTTTTTGCATGTTTGAACCTGGGAGGCCAGCTTACCAACTGACAAGCCCAGTGTCTTAACTGCTGAGCCACTGTGCCACCCCAATAATTGAAGATGCAGATATAATATCCAGGTGTCACAAATACTGTCATGGTTTGCTGCTAAAAAAAAACATGAGTTCTATATGGAGAATTATATTCAAGTCTTAGAGTCAGTATGTGAAGACCCAGGGTGGGATACAAAAGCAACAAAGTCACAAAAACCAGTGGAGTCCCTTTAAATCCTTCAACTTGGCTTCAAAGGTCCAATTATCATTGACTGGAGAAAAAAACTCTCCCACAATTAGTTGCGAAAAGGAAGAACTTCCGTTCAAACTCAAAATACATATAAATTATAAATAGAAAACACAGACTGCACTGAAGCAATTAAGCAATTAAGGAGACAAGGCAGGATAAGGGCTTGAAGACATCCACAGATATCAAAATACACACACTAGGAAGGACTCCAGAACTCAGATAAGAACTGAAAGACTAGAATTAGTTCACGCTTCCAGCACTGGCCCATGTGCAGTTTCTCCTTTTAAATAGTCCTCACATCTGCAGCCCATGAAGGGGATCAGGACCCTTTCCTCCCCCCATAGACCACCCCATTCATGTTTCTCCCTTATCCTCTCCTCCCTGCATGCCCTAGGATGAAGAGGGGATGGTCCTGGGTCTTCCTCTGAATGCCCAGCTGGACTTTGCCCTTCCCCAGTTTCCTCCACAATCTCCAGAGCCACACTCCCAATCCCTGTAGGCTGTTCCTCCTCTCCCTCGGTGTCAGATTCTAACAGGAGAATGACACAGTATGGGTTTTTCCTCTTCTATTCTTAAAACTCTCTGCCCCCATAAAATGGAAGGATAATAAAGACCTGCACCCCCATCCCCACTCTTTTGGCACACATTATTGGCTATTCCAAAAATACATCTTTTAAGTTCTTTACATTTATATTATTAATATACTGTATATTAATATTATTGCTTATATGGAAGGAATGTCCAGCAAGATCAAGAGAAAACCAGGATTTCTCCTCACCTGTTTTTCTAGATGTTGAAATTATGGACTTTCAAGGAGATTAAAGTAGTGACTTGAAGCAGCCCAATATTTTTTTTTTTTAATAGGTTCCCCCTTTAAACCATTGATTGTCCTTAAATCAAATCTCTTTCTGTTGTTGACATACCTGTCGCCTGCTGATAACAACGGGGCTATGCAAATTGATGTTATCCTAGCCGAGGAGAATAATGTCAGCACTTACATTGTGGAGATGTCATTGTACCATTTGCTTTGTTGATGACAATGCAAAACAATAATAGAAAGACCAACAGATGTATTGCAAAATGCCATCTTCCCCAGCAAAATCACATCTCTGTCATACATATAACAAAGAAGAAAAAAAGTACAGAAATTATCAGAGCAAGGAGAAAGAGAAGGAGAAAGGAGAAGGAGAAGAAGGAGAAAGGAGGAGGGGGATAGAGGAAGAGGGGGAGGAGATGATGAGATGGAGGAGGAGAAGGAGAAAAGAGGTAATGAGGAGATGGAGGAGGAGGAGGAGGAGGAGAAGAAGAAGGGAAAGGAGAAAGGAGAAGAAGAGAAAGAAGAAGAATTGGAAAGAGGAGGAGATGATGATGGGGAGATGGAGGAAGAGATGGAAGAGGAGGAGGAGGAGAAAGGAGAAAGGACAAGGAGGAAAAAAAAGAAGAGATGGAGGTGGAGAAGGGGAAGGAGAAGAAAGAGAAAGGAGAAGGGGAAGAGAGGAGAAGGAGGAGAAGGGGAAGGGGAAGGAGAAAGGAGAAGAAAGAGAAAGGAGAAGGGGAAGAGAGAAGAAGGAGGAGATGGGGAAGGAGAAAGGAGAAGGAGAAAGAAGAAGGATGGGAGAGAGGAGGAGATGGAGGAAGAAGAGAAGAGGAAGATAAAGGAGAACAGAGAAGGAGAAAGGAAGAGGGGAGAGAGGAGGAAGAGAATTGATATTTAGGCACACTTAACAGTTAAGTGAGTATAAATAGAGCCAATTTTTTTTTTAGTTCCCTCTGGGGAAAAGAGCAAAATCAAAATCGAAAGAAATACAGAAAGGCCAAATAAGGATAAAACCATTGCTGTCCAGAAAAAAAGACAACGTAACTCCTCCCAAGCTTTCCAGGGACCACCTGGATGACCCAACAGACTTTGGAATAATGCTCTGTAGACAGATGAGATGCAAATAGAATATTTTGGCATTAACAAGAAATGATGCATTGGGAGCAAACAAAGCACCACATTCCAATGAAAGCATATGAAGCATACAGATAACAGTATTAGGGTTTGGAGGTATTTTGTGGACCGAAAACCTGGAAGGCTCACAATCACAAAGTGGTCAATAGATTCTGACTGAACCAGCAAAACCTGCAAGGAAATATCCAAACCTTCACCCATGACTTGACGATTCCACGAATGTGGGTTGATCTCAAACACGCAAACAAATCCACAACACAATGGCAAAATTTAACCCATGTTCACATTTTGGAATGGCTGAGTTAAGGCTGTGGATTTAGTCCTGTTTTTGTTTGAGAACCTTAGAGTATCACTGAGCAGAAAAACTATGGCGGAGTTTGATGAGCTGGAAAAGAAAGTAGCCCAGAGATGAAAGTTATGGAAATTCATTTAATGACTTCTTCTTGTCCCATATCCATCATCAGACATTGACAATCATGTTGGCCATCTTATTTTTATCAATAGCTGCACGAAAAAGTATTGTTGAGTTTTGTCCAAACAAAACTTAGATTTTGAAGCCATGATGTTCTTCTTCTGCCTGGACCTCTTTTGCCTTCAACCTTTCCCTGGAGGATTAAGTGAAGGATGCCGTATTTTGGGGGGTTTTGCATCACATGTCCAAAATATTCTAACTTTTGCTTTTTTTACAGTTTTGGTGATTTCCCTTGGCTTTCCCAGGTGGCTTATCACCTCCTCATTTCTGATTTTGTCAACCCAGCTTGTTTGTAACAGCTGCCTGTAAATCCACATTTCAAATGCTTCTAGTCTCTTCAAGTGGCTTTCTGTCAGAGACCAACTCTCCACTCCATAGAGCAGGATAGAAAAGATCTAGCATCTGACAAGCCTGTTTTTCAATCTTAGGCTTATGTCATGACTGCAGAAGACTTTTTTTTTTCATTTTGAAGAATGCTGTTCCAGCTTTCTCTATTTTTGTCTTTACTTCATGGGTCATGCCACAGCTTTCATGTAAATTAGAACCGACTACATAATGACTACATAAATCAATTACAGTCTAGATCTTTTTGAGAGTCAGGGAGAATCCTAACTCCAACTGGCTCTTCAGAATGGCCTCCTTTTCTAATCCTGGACAATATAATAAACTCTCTAGAATAACCATGTTGTTAGCTGCAGCTTTTATTTTGTATTCTGACACCTCTTGCTGTTCCTTATAAACTTCTAGGAGCTCTGAAGAATCCTGAAAAAAAAATGCTCAAGTTTAATGGTCTCTCTCTTCTTTTGTTTCCCCCAGGTGACTTTATCCTCTGGGAAGAATTGAGCATAGCTGTCAAATGCTATGAGATTTCCATCTCACCAGTCTCTCTGTCTCTTTCTTTCAGTTCCTCACTCTTCATCCTTTTCCTTCAGCTTCACAATGACTTGTCACTCTTTGGTAGTTTATCTTCCATAAATAGGCAAAGAACACTTAGATACCCCTTCCCCTCCAAGGCTATTGTATACAAATCCAGGCCACAAGAAGTCCATTCTTCAGCAGAACAAGGATCTGCTTCAGCAAGTCAAGAAACAATGGATGGAAACTAATGAAAGAGAGAATCAATCTACAACTAAGGAGGAATTTCCTAACAGTGAGGACAAGTTAACCAGGGCAACTGCTCATCTCCAGAAGTTCTTGGTGTTTAAAAAGAGATTGGACAGCTACTTGTCTGGAATAGTGTAGGGTCTCCTGCTTGTGCAGGGGGTTGGACTAGATGACTTCCAAGGTCCCTTCCAACTCTGTTATTCTGTTATTCAAAAAATAAAGATGACAAATCAAGTCCTTTTTTCAAGTGGCTAAACTTATCTTTGGCTAAAGTCTAAGTGTTTAGTTATTTGCTTATGGATGCAGTAGGAAATTCCAAGGTTCAAGAACATATCCAGGTTAATGTCTGCGGAGATGCTCAATAATGTAAGTTATGGTTGTTCTCAAGGTGTCCCTCCCCCACACCCCAAAAAAAGCAACTGGACTATCTTGTTGTTGTTTTTTTTTCTTCAGAAAGCGCTTTGCTTCTCATCCAAACAAGCTTCTTTGGGCATTAAGCGTATCACTGCCACTGTTAAGTTGGTAACCCAGTTGTTAAGTGGACCTGGCTTCCCCATTGCTTGTCAGAAGTTCACAAAAGTGGATCATGTGACCCCTCCTGAACACGCCCAACTGTCGTAAGTACATGTCAGTTGCCAAGCACTCAAATTATGATCATGTGACCATGGGGATGCTACAAAGGTCGCAAGTGTGGAAAACGGACATTCCTACGCTTAGGGCCTGTGGCAAGAAAGGTCGCAAAAGGTGGGGGGGAAATACACTTAACAACTGTCTCACTTAAATTTGGGGGGTCAACTGTGGTTGTAAGTCCAAGACTACCTGTAGGTCTTGATAGGTCTTTCTGTCCTTGACATCTTTTTTTTTCTTTTTTGAAATTCTATCTTTCATATAGGAATATAGGTGTCAGGATTCCAGCATTTATCCCAATTAAATCATGAGTCTCGAGCCGGACTTCCAAAATTTCAAAAGGATTTATTGGGAGTTAACATGTCCAGCACTGCCTGGGTGTAGCTGACTCTGCAACGCATCATTCATTGTCACCCTTGACCCTGGTTTTCCCCCCCACCCCCTCTGGGTGTATCATAATTCATATTCTCCATTGGGACACATCCATAGCCAAGAGTCATCAATCATGTTCTCCAGTCAGATATTTGCGCAGCAGAAACTTCAGTCACCTCGTTACTATCTTTAGAAAGCATTTATGGAATGCACTTTCGATTTCCAAGCTGCCTCATTGCTCTAAAAAAACCATAAAAACATGAAAGGGCAGGGGCAGGTGGGTGGGTGGGCAGGGCCACCCAGAGGTGGCATTTGCCGGTTCTCCCAACTAGTCAAAATTTCCTCTACCGGTATGCCAGAACCGGTCTGACCCAGCTGAATGCCACCTCTGGCTACGTCCTGGATAGAAGGGAATGAACTGTCAGTAATGTTTTCTGACATCCTGACTATGACAAATTTAAGGGCTCCCCGTGATGTGAGCCGCAGCATTCCTTGTGTCACTCCATGGAAAGGAAAGTTGGACCTCAAAGAAGCAGGATAGGAAGAGCATTGACACCTTGATCGTTGATGTTGGAGATCATTGCGGACAACCAAGAAAACATACAAACCAAGGCATGAAACGTATAGATGGGTCATTAAACAAATCAAACCAGATGTTTCCCTCAAGGCACAAAGGGCCAGAGTCAAATTATCCCACTTTGGATACATGATGCAAAGACCCAGCTCCCTGAAGAAGGCTGCAATGCTGGGGTCAGCGGAAGGAAAGACAAGAAGACGATGGTCAGAGTAAGGTACATGCAGGGATGGGCTACTGGGGGTTCGCCAGGGTTCGGGAGAGCCCCTTGCTAAGATTCTGTGCAGTTCGGAGAACCCCCCAAATCCCACTCCTGGCTGGCCACACCCACCCCTCCCCTCCCCTCCCCGGAGTCCCCACATAGCCCGTTTTGGATGCAGGTAAGTTCAGGATGCAAACGGAGGCTCGGGGAGTATGAGAAATGGGCCTCCCAGAAATTTGGTAAGGCTGGAAATAGGCCCGTTTCCGACTTCCAGAAAGCCTCCAAAGTCCAGGAAGGGCAACCCCCCACCCAGTTGCAGTGCAGGAGGCCAACTAGGACACACCCACCATGCCCATGCCCACCCAACAACCAAGCAGAGAACCCGTTGCTAAAATTTTTGAAGCCCACCCCTTGGTAGATGGACTTGGTGGTGGTGGTGGTGGTGGAGGTGGAGTGGTGATAGTTGTACTTTTGGAAGTTTGAAAGAATTGTTTAAGGATACATTTCATGGAGACACTCTACAGTACTTATACGGCGGCTAGGTCTTTCTGCCGTTGTCATTTTTTTTATTTTATTTTAAAAAGTTCCATCTTTTCTTCTTCTTCTTCTCTTAAACTTCTAGTGTTGCCAGCTGTTTGCTGAGAACACTCCAGAAGTGACAAACTAGCCTAAAATAATGTATGAGAATGGGGAATGTGTTCCCATTATGCGCAGATCTCTTTCTCATGTTAAAATACGACCTGTACCCCTGTTTCAAGTTGTCATGGGCCAGAGACATAAATAAGCTTGTAATATCTAGTTTGGTGCTATAAATCTCTTTTTTTTCTCCCCCTACTTATCTCCAGAAATATACATAAGTCCATTGTGCCCTGTAATTCTTTATGTGTCTCTGAAGCCCTATAGCACTCCTACCGCCCTGTTCACCTTAATGCTAGCTTTCCTGACCAAATGCACAAAGAACGTTTATGGAACGGTGGGGTGCCACAATCTTAGGCCCAGGACTCTTCAATATCTTCATTAACAACGTAGATGAGGGAATAGAAAGGGAACTTACCAAATTTGCAGATGATACTAAGCTGGTGGGAATAGCTAACACCCAAGAAGATAGGCTCAAGATCCAGATGGATCTTGACAGACTAGAACACTGGGCCCTATCTAACAAAATGAAATTCAGTGTAGAGAAAAGTGAAGTTCTACATTTAGAAAAACCAAAAGGACACATATAGACTGGGTGAAACCAGGCTCAATAGCAGTAACTGTGAGAGGGATCTTGGAGTCTTAGTGGACAACCAGCTGAATATGAGCCAGCAGTGTGCATTAGCCAAAAAAGCTAATGCAATCCTAAATTGTATTAAGAGAGGGATACAATCAAGATCAAGGGAGGTACTAATACCACTCTATAAGGCCTTAGTAAGACTACACCTGGAGTCCTGCGTCCAGGTTTGGTCACCCACACTATAAAAATATGTTGAGACTCTAGAAAAAGTACAGAGAAGAGCAACCAGGATGATTAGGGGACTGGAGACTAAGGCATACAATGGCCTGGCAAACATTCTTGCAAAGGTATAATTATTAGCTCAGACCTTACCCATCTTGGAAAGCTGCTCAGTAAATATTTCCACACGCAGTGTTGACAAGGAAGGGCTGGGCACAGAGTGTCTAGGTTACACAGACAAATCTTCATGATGCTGGAACGAATGAATAAATGGATTGTTTCCTACAAAAGACCCCTCCCCTTTTGCTCTTCTTTTAGTCTTGATGGGAGGGGCCATTCACCATCCACCGGTGGCCTTACTCCCACGTCAACCCTGAGTTCTTAATTGTTTCTTCTTTTTGGCAGCTCTGTGCATGCGCAGGCTGGGAATCATTTCCAGAAGCTCCCCCGTCTCACTGCTGTCCGAGCCTGAAGGCAGCTGATGACTGGCAGCCTGCCCTGGCCCCATCTCTGCCCCTGACACAGAGCCCTCATCCAAGCTCCTCGCTGTCTGACTCTGCTGCCAGCTCCTCTAGCCATCAGAGGGCCACAACACAACTTTCCTCTGCTATAATTCAGTTGTCATCATACCACCTTGCTCTCTGCCTTAATTTCTCACCCAAGGAAGTACGAAACTAATTCATTAGGAGAGCGTTAGTGGAAGGGGAAAAAATGTGATGAGTTGTCTTAACACAGTGTACGATGGGGAGAGATTGCGATCGACGATAACATGGAGATATTTGAATAGCTGGCCATTAACTGGAGGTTTTCCCCCACCCCTGCTGGTAATTATATCTTCTCGGTTCCCCCAATGGGATGATACAACTTTCCCAAGGCAGGGGATTTAGGAGGAAAAAAAAAACCACAACAACAGCATCCAGGTGATTTGAGGATGACACAAAGTGTGGCGTTGACTTGGCCAATTCTGCAACCTGCAAAATGCACACCTCTGCAATATGGTAAATGGCTCTTTAGTTTGGGGGAACTGGATAGAGGGCAAATAAATGTTTCTCACGAATGGAGTTGGCAGAGGAATATCATTCTTTTGGCATAATTATCCCCCATGTTAAGTGGGCCCGGAGTTTCGCTGAGTACATTTTTGTGAGCTATTATGTAAATGACTTTCAAAACTCACCATGGGGTAACAATGAAGGCTGTAGAAAAGATCTCGCAGAGAGATAAAGCTCTTCCCCGTCTCCTCCTCCTCCTCCTCCTCTCTCTCTTCCCACGTGGCCTTTAAAAGAGAGAAGAAAGAGAAGGAAAATAATTGCTTTAGATTTCTACTAATTAATCCATCATTTTGCGGACGAGTTTCAGCTTGGCAATCAAGCGAGGAAACACAAACAAAGAAGGATGGGGTAGGCCAGAAAGTGGGGCACCCCTAAAACAATTCTTCTTGTTCCCACTAAGTTTTCCAGGCCTGTCCCACCCCCCCCACCCCCCCACTAACCTTTTTAAAGCCAAGCATTAAAATCTCACCCGCGTAATCAACACCTTATCATTCTTTGGGCATTTTCATTGCGGTTCTATTTTCTTGTTTAAGAGAAGCTCGCTGTGCAGCCCATCACTATTTTAGATTCATTACTTCTTTTTGAAAACTCAATTTGCATTTATTCACCCCGCCCCCACCCCCTCTTCCCCCTGAAAAAAAGAACACTGTGTGCAGCTAGATGGCATTTTGGCATATCTGGAGGCCTCAAAGTCCAAGGGGAATATATTAAGATCAAAAAAATCCCACTAATAAACAAAGATAGTGAGACTCTGGAAAGCGTGCAGAGAAGAGCAACCAAGATGATTGGAGGGCTGGAGGCTAAAATATATGAAGAATGGTTGCAGGAATTGGCTACAGGTATAGTGGACTAGGGGTGACATGATAGCAGACTTCAAATATTTGAAGGGCTGCCATAAAAAAGAGGGGATCCACCTACTCTCCAAAGCAGCAGAAGGCAGGACAAGAAATAATAGATGGAAACTAATCAAGGAGAGATCCAATCTAGAACTAAGGAGAAATTTCCTGACAGTAAGAACAATCAGCCAGTGGAACAACTTGCCTCCAGAAGTTGTGGCTGCTCCAATATTGGAGGCTTTTAAGAATGGACTGGACAACTTTTTTGCTTAAAATGATATATGATCTGGTGCTTGAATGGGGGTTGGACTAGAAGATCTCCAAGGTCCCTTCCAATTCTGTATAAGAGTTGAGTTCTGGAAAGTTTAATTCTACATGGTCCCAAATATGCTTTTTCAAGAGGCAACTGGACTTTCTTTGTTTTTTCTTGGAGACGTTTTGCTTCTCATCTTGAACTGAAGAAGCTTCTTGGATGAGAAGTGAAATGTCTTCAAGGAAAAACCAAGGAAGTCATGTTGCCTCGTGAAAAAAAGACAACCATAACTTGGTAGACAACTCTATAAAGTGTTGCTTTCTAGACCTAAAGGTGATATAGAAGCCATCAAGGGGTTGGTTTGATTGTTATCACCAGGGGGGCTGGAAGGTGATTTGTTTCACTTTATCTGAACTAGAGCCTATTGGAATAAAATGGGCAATAAGCACTAAAATTCCACCTTTAGATAAAAATGAAGAAACTCCCACTCAGCTGACATTGGTTGTCTTTGTAGAGCGGAGAACTGTTGCAACTGGTGACCTTTTTGATGTCAAATTCTTGTCAAATTCTCAGGTAATGGGCTGGATTGGGGAGAGTGGCATGGTGGTCTAGTGCTGTAGACAATCACCTCCCACTCAGAAGGTTGAGAGTTCGATCCTAGATAGCAACAGATGTTTCTCTTCTAGGGCGCACAGAAAAATTTTGTGCTGTGAATTCTGCATAGGAGTCAGGTAGGGCATTCGGCCGGTAAATGCTCAGCTCCATCCAGTTGCTCTGACTCTATCCTGAATTAAGGGATTACAGGATCATAAAAGGGTGAGTGTGGATTGGGAAGTCAAGAAAACAACAACAGCAACACCCCCCCCCCAAAAAAAGAAGAGGACACTTCTGCATTTTATCAAGAAAACTACGTAAACATGTCTGTGGAATCAGGAGTACTGAGGGGTGTTCAAAAATGATGTCTGGCATTGAAAATGATACACAAAAATGAAGTTCAGAAGAATAAACATACAAAATGTGCCTACTAGGAGAAACACACACAAAAATGTAGATAAATGGTTATGACAGCTTTTTTAAAAAAATCTCACAAAAAATAGAATGAAATTGACGAGCACCCAACACTCTTTTATATCAAATTAACCTTACAGAACATTGAAAGCAGACCCAAAGTGCAACCTAAGATTTTTCAACACATTCATAAGCAGAATTATTCCAGTGTTAAAATTTGGAAGGGGATTTCCAAAATTAACTTTCAAGGGAATTCTCCAAATGCATAAGAAGCCTTTGTGGGTAAACACACCCATAGATTGACCAATTCATATACTTGCCAAGAAAACTGCATGAATGTGTCCCTCAATCCAGCTTGATTCAAATGGGCCTTTCCTCCTCCCCCTCCTCCTCCTCCTCCTCCTCCTTCTTTTTCTTCTTCTCCTCCTCCTTCTCCTCCTCCTTCTCCCTCCTTCTTCTCCTTCATCAAAATTTGATAACCCAAGGCCTGGGAAAACAACCAGGCTTTGATAAAAATATGGAATATGATCAAAGTGATATGTAATCTTATAATTTCACGTTCTTTCGTTTTTGTCTTTTGATCTTCTAATCTAAACCAAGCATTCTTACTGTTTCTCAACATGCACAGATATGTACGTTGGTTGAGATACTTTTACATCTGGTTTGGTGGCAGATTGGCTAGAATGCAGTATTGCAGGCTCATTCTGCCCATGGCCAAGCAGTTCGATTCTGACTGGTTGAAGATTGACTCAGACTTCTATCCTTTTGAGCTCAGTAAAATGAGGACCCAGATTGTTGGGGGCAATATGCTGACTCTGTAAACTATTTAGAGAGGCCTGAAAAAGCACTATGAAGTGGTTTATAAGTCTCAACTAACAATTAGACACAAGGACAGTTTTTCCATCCATGCTGTCACTTTGCTGAACACCTAATTCTCACAGCACTGTCTTATGCCTAAAGATATCTAAATGTGTAGTAGGACTGTATTATTATTATCCTTCTCATCTTTCCTGTTATCTTCTCTTACTATCTTATGACTAATACCTTGTCAGTTGTATCTTATGATTTATGATTGTATCTTATGATTTATGATCTATCACATTGTGGTTTGTATTTACTATACACTGAGAGCTTATGCAGCGGAGACAAATTCCTTGTGTGTCCAATCATGCTTGGCCAATAAAGAATAAAGAAGAATGAATGTAGAATGTAAAGAACAAACGAATGTAGAAAGTTTATGCTTTTATCATTATATTCCTGACCCATATAAGTATAAAACATCACTTAAAAAAAGCAAACAACTCCTAATCTTTCTTTCCTAAATGCAGAGGCCAATGTTCAATGTCTGCCTTAGATTCAATTTGATCTAGTTTACCTTAAACTTTATCTAACAAGTTTATACCAGTTATATAAGATTCCTTTTCGGATGACATCTCAAAGAAATGTTGACATTAAAGATCAAAGATTTGGCGGGTCATCAAATCACCTTTCTGTGATCATCATACACTTTATAAATGATGCTAATTAAACTTTCCAGAAAGCACCAATTTGAACTGAACATACACATTTCTTCCTGGGGAATGCTTTAAAAGAATGAATCAATAGATCAATCGAATTCTTTATTGGCCAAGTCTGATTGGACACACAGGGAATTTTGTCTCTGGTGCATAAGCTCTCAGCATACGTACAAGCGACAAGTGATCAATCGTTATCCTAAATTGTAAAATACGATCATCATAAATCATAAGCTACAAACTCAGTGATAGTCATAGGATACTAAATGAGTAAGCAACATAAAACACAATAGGATACTAAATAAAGGCAATTGACATGCATCATGAGATACAAAGAACAAAGTTATAGTCTATAAGTATAGTCTGTACTCAAAGTTACATATTTTGAAGCTAAGCTCCAAAAATGTTCAATGGACATAAATTTCTCATCTTCTGCAGGGTATCTAAGCAAAACTTGTTGCACTCTAGGTTAACTCATTTAAAGGTCTAATATGCTGTGTGAAAGAATTTTTTGTTCTCTCTCCCTCTTTCCCTCCTAATCCCTGATGACTCATCGGCGTGAAAAATTGCTACCTGAAAACCAGGACAGTGTCAAATGTGCAACAGTAGCCTCGGAGACAAGGAAGGTCACCATTATTTGCTCACTCAGCAGCAATGGAGAAAGCATGATAAGCAGGTTGCTGATTTTTTTTTTTTCAACCTCTGGTCCTTGACCAAGTATATTAATTAATACAAACGCCAGGGATTTTAAGGGTATGAAGAAGTTGAACTCAAGAGATCTTTCGTGAGTGCCTGGAAAACACCAACGGAGCTTGGTAATGGGTTTGCCAGAAGAAAGAGGTCAATTGCATTTATATAAGACGCTGAGCTTGTCAATCAGAAAGTTTGGCACTTCGGTGGTTTGAATCCCTAGCGCTGTGTAACGGAGTGAGCTCCCGTGACTTGCCCCAGCTTCTGCCAACCTAAGAGTTCAAAAGCACGTAAAAATGCAAGTAGAAAAATAGAGATTACTTTGGTGGGAAAGTATCAGCGTTCTGTGCATCTTTGGCATTTAGTCCTGCCAGCCACATGACCACGGAGACGTCTTCAAACAGCGTTGGCTCTTTAGCTTTGTAAAAGAGATGACCACCACCCCTTAAAGCCAGAAATGACTAGCATGTATGTACCTTTACCTTTAATGGTAATATGTTTGTGGTGCTCACTTTGGAAGGCTATGGACTCTGCTATGGAACAAATTTTGGGATCTTGAATCAAATTATAATGATTAGGACTACTTTCGCAGTTCCGAAATGTACTTGTATCCCATTAGGAAATTCACACATCTTATATTACTTCTTGCAGCTTCTAAACTTTAGAAGCTAAAGGACTCCAGGAACTATTTGTCTGGTTTCTAAAGAAGGTCATCTGAAGAAGACCTGACAATGAAGTTTCATAATAATAGTAGTATGTTGAGAAATTTCTCTTCTGAGTTTAACGGACAAAGAAAACTATTGTTCTACATGTTGACAGTGGCAAGAATGCTTTATGCACAAAAAATGGAAAGATACTACATATATTATTTCCCACAATGAAAGAATGGTTGGAGACACTGATAGAACTAACAGACAGTTATAGAGGTGCAGAGGACAGACTCAATATAATAAAGGAGAGAAGCAACCTAAAATTGAGGAGAAACTTCCTAACAGTGAGGACAATTAACCAGTGGAATGACTTCCCTCTGGAAGTTGTGGGTTCTCCATCACTGGATCTTCTTAAGAAGAGATTGGACTGTCATTTGTCTGGAATGGTATAAGATCTCCTGCTTGAGGATCTCTAAGGTCCCGTCCAGCTCAATTCTGATTCTAATTATGAAATTCCTGACCCTTTGCCTCCCCTCCCTTAATTCAACTATACCATTAATCAAAATACCTTCTTTACTTTGGAAGGAAAAAAACCTAGCAGGTTGGAATGATATGAATGGGAATTAAAGGTGTGGCTGGAATTGTAGCCTATGAAGAAACATCTAAGAAGCTTTTAAAATCCAGATTTCAGCATTCTGATAGGGTAAGTCAACCATCCTGTCTTCTTTTCATTTTCCCTGGCTAAAAAAGTTTCCTTGACTCACTTGTCCAGACTTCCCCCCCCAAAAAAACCAGAGATTTCTAATGTATTCCAGAAGCTAAACTGGCCTATTATACCTCTTTCTTTCTCTTGGGTAGAAATACCATTTTTATGTGCAGTACAGTTCAGAAACTCCAGGAGATACTTTGAAGAAATCATAGCAATTTTCCATCACTCATTTTCCCCTCTGGATATCCCGCTGCCAGGAGATGCATACTCCAAGACCACCTACAGTGAGATCTTTGCTGCAGGCGACATGAAAGCAAGATTAAGCATTCTGCTATGGCACTGGGTTCTTAGGAGGTACCAGCCAAGCTGTTTTGGGTAAGAAATGTATGGAAACATTGTCGTTGTATTTTCTATCTACCAGCCCAAGGAATATGCAGCACATGCCTTCATCTTCAAGATGGCCTTGTTTTTTTTATAAGCCACTTTCAAAGGTTTTAGCTTTAGATGCCATGATTAGTCCTGAAAAACAACAACCAGCTCTTAATTATACCACAGTCAGGAAGATATTTTTGTGACGCAATCCATGCACCTGGAACAGGGCAGGTAGAATAGGAAAAAAAAAAGTCAACACAGTCCTTGGCTGCATGAACTGAGGGATAGAATCAAGATCATGTGAAGTGTTAATACCACTTTATAATGCCTTGGTAAGGCTCCACTTGGGATATTGCATCCAGTTTTGGTTGCCAAGCTATAAAAAAAAAGTATTGAGACTCTAGAAAGAGTGCAGAAAAAAGCAACAAAGATGATTAGGGGGCTGGAGGCTAAAACATACGAAGAATGGTTGAAGGAATTGGGTGTGTCTAGTCTAATGAAAAAAAGACCTACGGCTGACATGATAGCAGTGTTCCAATATCTAAAAAGCTGCCCCAAAGAAGAAGAGGTCAACCTATTCTCCAAAGCACCTGAAGGCACAACAAGAAGCAGCAGGTGGAAATTACAATCAAGGAGAGAACCAACCTAGGAATAAGGAGTTAGAACAATTAATCAGTTGGATGCCTTTCTTTCAGAAGTGTTCCATCACTGGAGGGTTTTAAGAAGAGAATGGACAGCCATTTATCTGAAATGGTTTAGGATCTCCTGCTTGAGCAGGGGGTTGGACTAGAAGACCTCCAAGGTCCCTTTCAACTGTGCTAATCTGTATATAGAATAGGTGATAGCAGAATTGCACAGCATGTATCTCCAGATCTCTCTCTCTCTCTCTCTCTCCGTCCCCTGCTCTCTCTTGTTGAGAAACCGCTTGGAACATCTTTTCTGAAAACAGTATGATTGTTTGCAGTCCTTTGAAAATTGTAGGCTTTCATAGCTTTAGAAACGACCAAGACTTCAAAGCTCTTCCTCAGCCCTGGTTTAAGATTATCTTAGATCTTAAACCTGACCATTTTTATTAGGTAGAGTATCAGGAAAAAAAAATTGGTAAACAAAGTTGTCAGAGTTTGCAGCAAACCAGCCAGCATGCAAGTAAATAATTCAGCAGGATTCATTCATTTTTTGGTTTGTTTGCCAAACATGTACAAGATAACAAGTATAGGTATGAACATAAACATGAACAAAGGAAGTAAATACAAATAAATGGGGACAGTAAGAGAGGGCTGATAGGCACGCTGGTGCGCTTATGCATGTCCCCTTTAAGGACCTCTTAGGAATGGGGTGAGGTCCACGGTAGACAGTTTGAGGTTGAAGTTATGAGAGGTTGAGGCTGTAACCATAGAATCAGGCAGAGCATTCCAGGCATTGACCACTTTGTTGCTGAAGTTGTATTTTCTGCAATTGAGTTTGGAGCAGTTTACCTTGAGTTTGTACAGATTGTTTGCCCGTCTGTTATTGTGGTTGAAGCTGAAGAAGTTGTTGACAGGCAAGATGTTATAGCAGACAATTTTGTGTACTAGGCTTAGATGGGCGCACAGGTGGTGCAGTTCCAGATTGTCCTGGCCCAAAATTTTGAGCCTGGAGGCACAGGGAATTCTATTGTGAGTGGAGAAGTGGAGGACTCTTCTCGAGGAATAACTTGGACCTGCTCAATTATGTTAATATGCAATATACAGTGTGGGTTACGGGCGGACAAGATGTATTTGAGAATTGGCCTGACAAAGGTTTTGTAGAAGAAACTTCTTCATATACAATAATATATAATATGATGCATGTATATAATAACATGCCAGAAGAAGTCAGAACCAGAAGTCATAATCACAGAAGCTATATAAACAGAGAAGCAAAGATCCAAGGACAAACTAATTCTTATATATAGACCAGTAAGATTAAGCCATTCCCAGTCTCCAAGCCTTCTGACATGACTCACAACAGGTGCTGTTTCTTAGTCACCAAACAGTTCCCATTGGCTGACTTGTTGTTATGTCTATCCCAGCTCATAATTTCTCATATACTGACAAGAGTGTATATTTAATACTGCATGTATTAACAGCTGTGGGAATTGTATTTGCTCAGCATTGGAAAAATGAAGAAATACCATTAGATGAAGAGATAATTAAAAAGATACTGGATTGTGCAGAAATGGACAGACTTACACTGAAGATTATACAGAGAGGAGAGACAGAATACTATCCAATATAGAATTTATTTTATCAATAGCTAGACAAAATGGGTAAAGATTAGGAATATAATTTGTATTGTCAAGCAAACAAAATAACCCAGGCAACATGATGTTCATTGGGCACTAAATAAATGTAATACTAGAAAATTAATAAAACTTATTTTTAAAATAGCTCTTCCTCAGCCCAAGAAGAAGCAAAACCATAACTCATCCTTGTCCATTGACCCAGCCAAGTGCAGATCTTCCCAAATGTTAAGTGGTTAACAAAATATTGTAACCCTTTAGAGGAATGACATGAAACCCAAACCATTGCCAGCTCTTTCAGGATGCCTGCATATCCATCGATTGTCCTTGAAAGCGGTAAGGAAGAAAACTAGAATAAGTTCAGAAGAGAATATTTGTGGCTCAGGATTGAATGTTGGAGTCCTTAGTGCTCTCTGATCTTGCTTGTTTGCCACCAACCCTTGTTCAACCAAGCTCTTAGAGCACCAAGGACTCCACGGAATAACCTTCCTAACTATCTCAGTAGCTATTGAGACAAAGATGTAGCACCAATAGGATAAGAAAAGGCTACCATTGATCTAGCAATTGTATGTATTTGTCCACTCTCAGATGATTTATTGGTTCCAGCACAATGTAGTAGACTCTGAGAGAAAGGCTTGATGGCTACAACTGGTATGGTCTATATTTAAGTTAACTGATAAGGACCACTTTGTCCTCTTACTCCATATCTCCAAGTCCTCAAGAGTTTAGGAGTCTAGTTCAGTCTTGGTTGAGGATGGGAAGAGTTTGAAAGACAGAAGATAGCTTCTACTACAATCAACCAGTGGAACAGCTTGCCCTTGGAAGTTGTGGGAGCGCCATCATTTGAAACTTTCAAGAAGAGATTGTACTCCCATCTGTCAGAAATGGTTTACGGTCTCCCGCTTGAACAGGGGGTTGGACTAGATGACCTACAAGGTCCCTTCCAACTCTGATTATCTGCAGTCTGTTACTAAGCCAGCAATACAGAGACTTTGGTTACTACAAGATGCAGTAATAGCTACATTTAAAAACTTTTTAAATGACAAAAATATTGGGAAAGGACAAAATGGTTCTATACCAACTAGTTGTAAGTTGAGGACTATCTTTGGAGTGTTATGATTGATATAATTAAGTACAGAGGACTGACAATTTAATGATCCCCTTCTATAGCAGAATATATCTAATCTATCTCTATCTAGTCAAGCTATTCTCCAAAGCACCTGAAGCCGAGACAAGAAACAATGGATGGATACTAATCAAGAAGAGAAGCAACCTAGAACTAAGGAGAAATTTCCTGACAGTGAGAACAATTAGCCAGTGGAACAGCTGGCCTCTTGAAGTTGTGGGAGTTCCAACACTGGAGGCTTTTAAGAAGAATCTGGACAGCCAGTTGTTAGCAATGGTATAGGATCTCCTGCTGAAGCAGGGGGTTGGACTAGAAGACCTCCAAGGTCCCTTTCCAATTCTGTTATTCCGACACATGTCCATCATTTGTCAAAAATTTTAAAAAAATGAAATATAAAAATAATAAATAAATAAATTGGAAAGAAAACAAATAAACTCAAAGGGAAGACTTGATGGACTGCTAGGTGTTTTCCTGCCATCAGTTTTCTGTGTTTCTAATATAGGAAATGCAACAAAACTCTGATGGGATTCTGCTGTTTACTTGATTTCCTCCAATTTATGGAAGCTTCTCCTGCTATCCAAGAAGAACTTTCATAACAGAGAATAATCCAACTGCAGATGTTCCTGCTGAAAGACATTTTTTTGAGGGGAGATGGCTGCTTCTTCAAGTATTTTGGACCTCAACCATTGAAAGCTTTCCTGGTAAAAGATGAGCGCTTGGAATTGTTCTTGGAAACAACCTGGCAGCTGATAAAATTGTAATAGTGATGGATTTGTTGCAACTTTGCACTAGATAGAAAGCTGGCTACCACAGTTTGTGCTAACTACCTTTTCCAAATATTTTCCAAAGACAGACATATGTCAACTGGCTTTCAATAGCCCCATGAGAAAGTGAAGAGAAGTACACAGTTTACAAATGCAAACAAAGTGGATTTTTTTTCCTGATGTTTCTTTTTTGTCTTAGGACAAATCTAATTCACTGGAATTTGATTGGAAATGGTTATACATTTAGGGTCACCAATATGGGGCTTTGGCAATCACCAAATTTTTGGCATTACCCCGTTTTCATATTGGTTTCAGAAAATGCTAATAAATAAGCAAGGAAGAAGTAATAAATTGGAAATGGCTTAAAGCAAAGAAGAATGTTGGGTTTTAATATTACCTTTATTTTCCAGAACTCCTTAAGTCTCTTCATCATCACCATTTCTAGAAATTAAAAATGAGACTTCACATACAGCCCAAATAAAAAGAAAGAAAGAAAGAAAGAAAGAAAGAAAGAAAGAAAGAAAGAAAGAAAGAAAGAAAGAAAGAAAGAAAGAAGAGAGAAAGAGACAGAAAGAAAAAAGAAGGAAGGAAGGAAGGAAGGAAGGAAGGAAGGAAGGAAGGAAGGAAGGAAGGAAGGAAGGAAGGAAGGAAGGAAGGAAAGAGAGAGAGGAAAGGAAGGAAAGGGGGGAGGGAGGAAAGAAGGAAGGAAGGAAGGTAGGAAGAAAGGATGCTTAGGTGTTCTAGAACACGTTCATTTTATCATGAATGCTTTTTGAACATACCTCAAATATGCTCTCAAAATTCCAAGTAGATCCCAAAAGAATGGCGACCCCCAAAAATATTGGCATAGGTAAATAGGCAAAATAATAACCCACCAATCATAGTAAAACTTAGTTAGATGATGTCTAAAAAGAATGAATACACCAGGGGTGGGCTTCAACATTTTTAGCAAAGGGTTCTCTGACCGGATGCTGGGTGGGTGTGGCTATGGTGGGCGTGGCCTAGTCGGCCTCCTGCACCATAGCGCGTGGGGTGGGGGGTTTCGAGCTTCCAGGAGGGCAAAAACGGCCTCCCCGGGCTCCAGAGATTCTCTGGAAGCCAGAAACAGGCCTATTTCAGGCCTTCCCAAACTTCCAGGCGGCCTGTTTATTACCCTCCCTGAGCCTCTGCGCATACCCTGCACTTAACCTGCATCCAAAACGGGCCGTGTGGGGACTCCTGGGAGGAGCAGGGTGGGCGGGGCAGAGGCAGCCAGGAGTGGGATTTGGGGGTTCTCCAAACTGCACAGAATCTTAGCTAGGGGCTCTCCCGAACCCCCTGTGAGACCCCAGAAACCCACCCTTGATGAAAACCATTGTCAACAGGCCACAACACCTTGGTTTGTACAGCACAGTCTGTTGTTATCACCTGGCCTGACTTTCACCCTCCCACACCGTGTGGCAATGAAATGGAAAGATGCCTGCATCAGGCCTGAACCGTTTCGAAGTTGACAGTGTTGTGCAATTAAGGAATTGTCATCATGACTTCTGTTGGTGTTCAATTGTACAGTTTTAGCTTGGCCTGACCCTATTCTTAGAAAACAGAGGAAGTTGGAAGAGAAAATGATGTGGCCACATCCATATGGCAGAGGAAGAAAGAAGATCTCCAGAGTGTCAACTTCAAAATGGATTGGGCCTGTCACCGCCATTTTCTCTGTTTCTCAGCTTGACACACTTTGGGGGAAGGAGGGAGCTCTGGAATGTCAGACCAGACATCAACAACTTACTATTTCGTGGGAACCAAGGTCATCCCAACAGGGTGCTGGCCAGAGACTGGAAGAGGTTACCAAGGAGACACCAGAACACCTGATTGGACAATGTGACCTGTGACAAGGTGGCAGGGAGCTGTCCTTTAATTATGGGTTGGGTTCATTACTCGGATCCTTGACACAGAGCTGCTGCAGAACCAGATTTCAGTTCTCTGTTAGTTTCTATATATATAATACGCTACTCCCCCCATTTCAAAAATGCTGTATTCACTGGAAAAGCCTGTTCTGTTTTACATAATGCAGCCACAACTTTGCCTTCTGTTGCTCTATTCTTATTTTGCCTTGCTTGCTTCCATTTGGAGTTAGCAGTGAATGTCCCTCTCTTGGTCAACTGTTAAACTATCAGGAACATTGAGCATCCATTTTAGGCTGGAAAACATTGGTGTAGAGGGGGAGAGAAGGGAGAGAGGGAGACACACACACACACAGAGAGACAGAGACAGAGAGAGCCACAAAGAGAGACAAACACACAGAGAGAGAGAGAGGGAGAGAGAGAGAGAGAGAGGCACAGAGAGACAGAGAGACAGGTAGACAGACAGATAGAGAGACAAACAGAGAGAGAGACAGAGGGAGAGAGACAGATAGACAGACAAATAGAGAGACAAACACACACAGAGAGGGAGAGACAGAGACAGAGACAGAAGGGGGAGGAACCATCTATTTCCCTGACAAGCATTTAGTCCTAATATTTTATCCTGAGTAATTATTCCAGATCCCTTGTGTCTTGCAGCTTCTCTGAGAGGAGACATTAAAATTGTCCACTATTAAATGCTTTTCACATCGAAAGCAGGATTTTATGACCCCATAACTGCAGAATCAGTGGTTTTATGCTC
This sequence comes from Pseudonaja textilis, assembly GCF_049901715.1. Classification (NCBI taxonomy): domain Eukaryota; kingdom Metazoa; phylum Chordata; class Lepidosauria; order Squamata; family Elapidae; genus Pseudonaja; species Pseudonaja textilis. Next base: position 251,786,789 of record NC_141991.1, read on the forward strand.
TTTAGTCTCAGCGGCATTGAGTATTTGGTTTGCCCACACGTTCGCTGCGGAGGGCAGTGTTGAACCAGAAAGTAACACACAGCCTCTGCTCTGTGGGATAGGAAGCCTATCACAGCCGGCCCTTTTCCCGATTCAGCACCACAAACAAGAAGCACACAAGGCTGAATCCCAGCTTTTCGAAGGCTGCCAATCTCCCTGCTATGAGTGCCTGCTCTATCATGCTTACTCTGGTTCATCCTTTTAATATACCAATTTTGGACTCTCAAGTTGCTGGTCAATTAGTTTTAACATCTGTACCGAGCTGAGCAAAATTTCACTGGATCTGCAAGTTTCTGAATCCAGCTGACTAGTCTCATTATCTGTAAGGGGAAGGAAATGAGTTAACCCTCATTAGAACTCGCCAGTTCCTCCGCTGGAGCCTGAAGTTGGACACTTGAGCTTGTGTGAGTAGAAACAAGGCCATTAAGAGTGCTGGGGAGACAGCTGCTGAAACGGCCAAAAGGATGAGTAAAGTTTATTAATGAAGTTACACGCTCTGATAGAGAGCTGGCATATCTGTCGTCTCTTCTATTCTCATTGGAGCAGGGAGGAGGAGGAAGGGAAGGAGAAGGAGAAAAGGAAGGAGAAGAGGAAGGAGAAAGAGAAGGGAAAGGAGAAGGAGAAGAGAGGGGAAGGAGAAGAGGAAGGAGAAGGGAAATGAGAAGAAGAGGAAGAAGGAGAAGAGGAAGGAGGAGGAGAAGGGAAAGGAGTGTAAGCATTCCAAATAATGCACCCATTGAAAGCAGAACTCCAAGGCAGATAGATTCCTCAGTGAACAATTTATTGGATACATCATATTGGCACAACTGGTGAAAACTGACTCTGAAAGTTCACACAGTTTTCACCTAATTAAAAAGTAAAAGTCCTTGTCCCCCCCAAGTTATCAGTCACATTGTCCAATTGAGGTGCTGGCTGGTTGCTTGGCTACTCTACTCCTCCTCTTCCCAGCCACCTGTTGAAATGTCCTTGGTTCCTATAGGAATTTTTTTTTTTTTGTTTTGACTACAAGCTAGCTTTTTTTTCCTCTTCCTGTCTTTTGGCAACCCTGGAGCAGCAAAGATGGCCTCAGCCAGGTTTGTTTCAGGGTTGACAAGGAGAAGAAGAGGAAGGAGAAGAAGGGAAAGGAGAAGGGAAAGGGAAAGGAGAAGGGAAAGGAGAAGAAGAGGAAGGAGAAGAAGAGGAAGGAAGAAGAAGAAGGGAAAGGAGAGGGGAAAGGAGAAGAAGGGAAAGGAGAAGAAGAGGAAGGAGAAGAAGGGAAAAGAGAAGGAACAGGAGAAGGAAAAGGGAAAGGAGAAGGGAAAGGAGAAGAAGATGAAGGAGAAGGGAACGGAGAAGAAGAGGAAGAAGAGGAAGGAAGAAAAAGAAGGGAAAGGAGAGGGGAAAGGAGAAGAGGAAAAGAAGGGAAAGGAGAAGAAAAGGACGGAGAAGAAGCAGAAGGGAAAGGAGATGAAGAGGAAGGAGAAGGAGAGTTGAAAGAGAGGTCCTAAGAATAATCTCAATGCTTTTACATGATTGGAAGAGTATTGGGAAAAAAGAGGTGGTTGAACGATGTCCTTTACTTGGTTCCTTTCTCTCTATAAAAGATACAAAATCTGCATCTCCAACATATGAGTTTCTACCATATCGGTAAGGCATTCCTCTACTTACAACCATTCTTTTAGTAACCATTCATAGTTACAAACTTACTGCAAAAAGTGACTTATGACCATTTTTTCACACTTGCAATGGCATCTTCTACATATATTTTCTTAACAGGGTGAACTTGAATTATTAATACATGAAGGTAGATACAGTTGGAATCACAGAAACTTGGCGGGATGACACCCATGGCTGGAACATACTGATAGAAGGATACAGAGTGTTCAAAAAACCCAGACCACATAAAAGAGGAGGTAGAGTTGCACTGTGTGTAAAAGGCCACTACATTGCTACAGAAAGGCACAAAACCAAAGATGAAAACCTCCTCGAATGCATATGGGTCAATATAAAAGAAAAAAAGAATGACGTGGTCATAGGCCAACCAACCAACCAGAAAAAAATAGATGCAATTTTTGCTAATCAATTCATATATATGTAGGAAACATACCACAGTAATAATGGGAGACTAACTATCCTGATATCAACTGGGAGACAAACTCTGTAGCAAGTGGGAGATCGAACAAATTCCTAACTAACCTAGCTGTCAACTTTATCATCCCCCTCCCCCCCACAAAAATAGATGAGGGAACTAGAGGGTCAGTCATACCGGTCTTTAACAGATTAACAGATTAACAGAATTGGAAGGGACCATGTAGGACATCTAGTCCAACCCCCCACCCAAGCAGGAGACCCTACATAATTTCTAACAAATGATAGTCCAATCTCTTCTTGAAAGCCTCCAGTGATGAAGCTCCCACAACTTCCGAAGGCAACTCCTGTTCCATGGGTGGATTGTTCTCACTGTCAGAAAATTTCTCCTTATTTCCAGGCTGAATCTCTCCTTGTTCAGTTTTCAACCATTATTCCTTCTCTGGCCTTTTGATGCTTTGGAAAACAGGTTGACCCCTTCCTCCTCTCTGTGGCCGCCCCTCAAATATTGGAAGACTGCTATCCTGTCTCCCCTGGTCCTTCTTTTCACTAGACTAGCCAGGCCCAGTTCCTGTAACCGTTCTTCACACTTAATTTGCACAAAAGAGAAAAAGTGATAGAAGGAGTTGAAAATTAACACAACTTTTTTGAAATGCATGCTTTTGGCTAAGCCCGTAGCCATTTATAGATGCAGCTTCTGTTGAATTTATACTCTGAACTATTTCGAAATGGGAAGCTGGGAGTCTCTTTGAATTATATACTTGACTGCCCAACACAGATTTCATCATGGTGGCTCATCCTATGTTTCCCTCCTAGAAACCCAGGGCCTCTTTCTTCAATATCCCTGTTCATCTACCCATTAAATAGAAAATGGTTGCTTTTCCAACGTCAGTCCCTTTCTCTGCACCGGTACATCCCACTGAACTCAAATGAACTCGATTCCAGGTAAGTAGGTATCTTTTTTTCAGCACAGGTATATATGATTTGTGCTCTGGTGGCTTTGCTTAACATCTTTTGGTGTAGGAAAAAAAAAAAAAGGAAATACTTCTGCTTCTAGAAGTAAACAGAAATGTGGGCTCTGGTTTGTTATGCTATTTCAGCCTCTTATGGTCTGAAGCTGATGTAATTGGACATAGAATCATAGTGGCAACTTGGAAACCTGCAGTAACTGTGAGAGGGATCTTGGAGTCTTAGTGGACAACCAGCTAAATATGATCCGGTAGTGTGCACCGGCAGCCAAAAAAGCTAATGCAATCCTAAATTGTATTAACAGAAGGATACAATCAAGATCAAATGAGGCACTAATACCATTCCATAAAGCCTTAGTAAGACCACATCTAGAGTACTGCATTCACCTTTGGTCACCACACTATAAAAAGATGTTGAGACTCTAGAAAGAGTGCAGAGAAGAGCAACCAGGATGATTAGGGGACTGGAAGCTAAAATATATGAAGAATGGTTACAGGAACTGGGCTTGGCTAGTCTAGTGAAGAGAAGGGCCAGGGGAGACAGGATAGCAGTCTTCCAATATTTGAGGGGCTGCCCCAGAGAGGAGGAAGTCAAGCTATTTTCTAAAGCACCTGAAGGCCAGACAAGGAATAATGGATGGAAACTGAACAAGGAGAGATTTAACCTGGAAACTTTCTGACAGCGAGAACAATCAACCCATGGAACAGAAATTGCCCTCAGAAGTTGTGGGAGCACCATGACTTGAGACCTTCAAGAAGAGACTGGGGCTTCCTTTTGTCAGAAATGGGGTAGGGTCTCCTGCTTGGGTGTGGGGGTTGGACTAGATGACCTATAAGGTCCCTTCCAACTCTGATTATCTGTTATCTGCATAGGAATCTGCATAGATCTAATGCATCTAAGGCAGAGATGGGTTTCAAAAATTTTAGCAAATTCTCTGCCCAGTTGATGGGTGGGTGTGGCCATGGTGGGTGTGGCCTAGTCGGCCACCTGCACCATGGCGGCGGGGGGGGGGCATTTTTGCCCTTCCTGGGTTCCAGAGACTTTCCTTGAGCCTCCAGGTGGGCAAAAATGTCCTCCCTGGGCTCCGGGGGTTTTCTGGAAGTCAGAAACGGGCCTATTTCCGGCCTTACCAAACTTCTGGGAGGCCCATTTCTCACACTCCCCGAGCCTCCGTTTGCATCCTGAACTTACCTGCATCCAAAACGGGCTATGTGGGGACTCCGGGGACAGGAGGGAAGGGGTAGGCGGGGCCAGCCAGGGGTGGGATTTGGGGGGGTTCTCCAAACTGCACAGAATCTTAGCTAGGGGCTATCCCGAACCCCTGAGAACCCCCAGCAGCGCCCACCAAGGATACAGAAACATGATCTAATCAAGCATCTTTCCTCAATTAATATCCACTCCAGAAGCAATGGATGGAAACGAATCAAGGAAAAAGCTGACCCAGTACTAAGCAGGAATTAGCTGACAGAACAATTGATTTGTGGGGTCACTTGCCTCCAAAAGTTGCGGGTTTTCCATCACTGGAGGTTTCTAAGAGGTTGGACTAACCCAAAGGCGCTTTTTTCAAGAGGCAACTGCTCTGACTGGCCCCGCCCCCATCTATTCTCTCCCTCCCAAATCCCAGCTGAGTCTCCTTTGGTTGCCCTGCACAGGAGAACGGAGCTGGAAAGCAGGTTAGTGGGGTGGGGAGGGAATGGGGATTTTGCAGTATATCCTTCCCCTGCCACGCCCACCAAGCCACACCCACCAAGCCACGCCATGCCTACCAAGCCACGGCCACAGAACTGGTAGTAAAAAAAAAAAAAATTGAATCCCACCACTGCTTTAAAGGTTAACTATAGTAACAAGTTAAATAAATAGGGAGTTATTCCTTGCGAAAAATAAATCTCCTTCTCTTGGACATATCAGAGCATTTGTTCATTTGTTTTTCATTTTGCACCACCATTTCTTAGCACAACCTCTTCATCTTTCCAGTGGTGGATGTCTTCTTGTAGTTTCTCAACCTTGGCACCTTTAAGATGGGTGGACTTCAACTCCCAGAATTCTTCAGTCAACCGTGCTGGCTGGGGAATTCTGGGAGTTGAAGTCTACCCACTGGACTTCAACATTGGCTTCTTGCACTGCTATCCTAAGAGCCTGAAATCAATGTTTCACAGTGTCTTCTATCCTTTTTCCCCCATGAAATATAAGAATCTGGTTGTGGTTCTTTAACCTAAACGAGATGAATGTCTGGAAGTAGAAGCGAAGGGTCTCAGTTTTAATCATTGTTCTCCAACTTCTCTCTCAAAATGTTATTCCTCTTCATTTCCTCCCCAATTTCATTTACCTCTCAAACAACCTACATCAATTTACCTTCAATTAATTTGCTGCCTATTCTTTAGCCCTAGCACAGGTCATTGCTTTTCCGTTTGCTTCCTTTGCTCCAATATATTAGCCCCTAAATTGCTACCCATTTCAATTTACCCTGGCCATTACTCTCAACCCAGATCCCAGCAAATCAAATCTCCTCCTATTTACTCCATCAACATTCATTTACCTTCTGATCAAGACAGACATCATTTTATCTTCTATCTGTCTGTCTATCTATCTCTATCTATCATCTATCCAATCTGTCTATCATGCATCTGTCTATCCGCCTGTCTGTCTATGTATGTATCCATCTATATCTATCTATCATCTATCTATCATTTATCTATCACCTGTATATCTGTTTATATCTCTTTCAATCTGTCTATCATGTATCTGTCTCTGTCTCTCTCCCCCTATATCTATCTATCTATCTATCTATCTATCTATCTATCTATCTATCTATCTATCATATATGATCTATCTATCATATATCATCTACCTGTATATCATCTATCTATCATCCATCTATCATTTAGCTATCACCTGTATCTATCTGTCATTATATCTATTATCATCTATCTCATCCATCACTGCTATCACCTGATATCTGTATTCTCTTTCAATCTTCTATCATGTATCAGTCTCTGTCTCTCTCCCCCTATATCTATCTATCTATCTATCTATCTATCTATCTATCTATCTATCTATCTATCTATCTATCTATCTACCTACCTATCATATATGATCTATCTATCATCCATCTATAATTTATCTATCACCTGTATATCTGTTTATATCTCTTTCAATCTGTCTATCATGTCTCTCTCTCTCTCTCTCTCTCTCTCTCTCTCTCTCTCTCTCTCTCTCTCTCTCTCTCATATATGATCTATCTATCATCTATCTATCATTATCTGTTTATATATCTTTGAAACTAGGTGGAACTTAATGTTCCTTCTTTAAAAGATCCATTGTTTTCCCCCTACTGAAAAGGTCCTATATTTCTTCTATCCTATAGTTCCTTTCTTGAAGCTGAACAAAATCCCTTAATCTGCTGAGCACCTCAAGCTGAAGTTAAACCCAGAGAATAAAAGCGGGAGGTTCCCATTTAGTTTGTTCATCAGCAACAAAATCCTGCTCACTGAGTGTTCAGTCCGTTTCCCATTAAGAATGCTCAACAGAGAAACTATTGTAAACTTAGTCCCCATGAAGAATGGGGTCCAGCAGGCTTAATAATCACTTCAAAGCCCCAGTGGAATTTGCAATGAGTCTTTCATCCAGACGTTTCTTTTGTCTTTCAGAATCATTTAACCACAGGGACTGCAGAACAGTGAAACAAAGTGGTTGGAATTAATGACCTTTTACTTATCAATCATTCTGGCCAACCTGACTTCTGAATTTTGCCAGAAAGCGCCCGAGAGGCTGGCAAGAGGAGATAGTTGTCCATCCTTTGAGGAATGGGTATTTTTCTCATTCTAGCGACTGGTGGCCCATAGCCCACTGGCTTCGAGATCAAAGATATTGATTCAACAGTCACTTTGAAGTGAACTTGGCATGCGGGATGTTGAATAAATAATGAAAAATAATTAACATAAAAGAGAAATTTAAATATGCATTCACCTTCACACAATCTGTATTTTCTTGATACTTTTGAACTTAAAAAAAGGAGCAGGTTTGTGAATGTGTAGCCAAATGAGCTTAAACTCTTGATCTTCTTTTGTCTGCTTTTCTACAAATTTTTTTTCTACATGAGCGATCAGCGCACAACAAATGGGCTTTGTTCAGTACAGCTTACGTGATTCTTTCAAGCAAGTTCAAACTTCTGTTCATGTGCCATATCTTTGAGGTTGGTTTTTTTTTTTTCCCCTGTCACACCGTCTCCAGCTGGTCAGCCCAAAGTCACCCAGCTGGCTTTCATGCCAGCGGGTGTGATTATAAGTCACTGTCTCCTGGTGATTGGCACAAAGTCATCCAGATGGGTTTCATGCTTAAGGTGGGTCTAGAACTCACCGTCACCTGGTGATTGGCCCAAAGCCATCTTTCATGTCTAAGTTGGGACTAGAAGCCACTGTCTCCTGGGCTATCTATCTATCTATCTATCTATCTATCTATCTCTATCTCTCTCTCTCTCTATCTATCTCTCTCTCTCTCTCTCTATCTATCTATCTATAATCTATCATCTGTGTATCTGTTTATATCTATCAATTTTTCAGTCGATCATCTATCTGTCTATCATCCATCTATTTACTATCTATCTATCTATCTATCTATCTATCTATCTATATATCTATCTATCTATCATCTATCTATCTATCTATCTATCTATCTATCTATCTATCTACAATCTATCTACAATCTAACTATCATCTGTGTAATTGTTTATATCTATCTTTCAGTCTATCATCGGTTTACCATCTGTCTATCACCTATCTATCATCTATCAATCTATCTGTCTGTCTATCATCCATCTATCATTCACCGATCTATCTATCTATTATTATCTATTTCTGAGTAATTGTTTATATCTATCTATCTATCTATCTATCTATCTATCTATCTATCTATCTATCTATCTATAATCTATCTGCAATCTATCTATCATATGTGTAATTGTTTATATCTATCTTTCAGTCTATCATCTATCTATCATCTATCTATCTATTCATCCATCCTATCTATCTATCTATCTATCTATCTATCTATCTATCTATCTATCTATCTATCTATCGCTTTCATAGCTAAGGCAGAACTCACCATCTCCTGATGATTAACTCCTTCTCTTCTTCCTCCTCCTCTTCTTCCTCTTTGTCTCTCTCTCTCTCCTCCTCTTCCTCTCCCCTCCTCTTTTCCTTTTGACACATTTCCCTTTTTACATTTTAATACAGCATAATATCTGAATATTATGCAATAACGATTATAGGCAATGCCTCAGACACTGGGCTGATGTGCTTTGTCCTGAATATGAAATGTTGTTGAAACCAACTTGCTGCGTTGCCATTGTAAAATTGTCAAAACATCCCCACTGACCATGACTGTAATTATTTCTGCTTGGGAATGAAAGATTTGATCAGCTGAGTCCATTCTCTCTCCTTTTCTCCATTTTTCTTTTTCTTTTTTGGTAACTTGCTTCTGCCTATCTTATTATTTCCCTCTCCTGCTCAATCAAATGTTGCATATCCCCTTAATGGAGATGAAAATCTGTATTTATTTGCTCCTGTTATCTTGAGAAGTAAACGAAAAGAAATGGGAAAAGAGAGAGAGAGAAAAAAGAGAGAGAACATGACTGATTGAGCAGCTGGACACCCAAATAAATTGTTAATTTTCCTACCTGATAATGTGGTTTTTAACATGTTTCCCCCTTTCTAAACATCAGAAAGAAATGGTGTAAAACGTGTAATTGGCTGGGAGAAATTTTTTTCTCAGTTCTCAGATAAATAAAGAACACAATCTGAAAGCCTCCGTTCTCCCGGAAATAAAGAACACTTGAACACACCCCAAAATACGGGTTGCCTTTAACTGCATCCACAAGAGAGCCCAACATTCCTGTTATAAATGGAAGGAGAAAGGAGAAGGGGATGTTAGAGGATGAGATGGTTAAATATGGTGTCATTGGTGCAATGATCATGAATTTGAGCAAACTCTGGAAGACAGGAGAGGACAGGAGAACCTGGTGGGCTATGGTTCATGGGGAGTTGGACATGATTTAGTGACCGAACGACAAAAAATACTCTGAAACAACAAAGAATGCTGAGAAGACCAACAAAGATGATTAGGGGGCAGGAGGCTAAAACATACAAAAAATGCTTGGAGGAAGTGGGTGTATCTATAGTGAAAAGAAGGACTAGGTGTGACACAATAGCAGTCTTCAAATATCTAAGAGGCTGCCACAAAGAAGAGGGAATCAAGCTATTCTCCAAAGCACCTGAAGGCAGGACAAGAAGCAACAGATGGAAATGAATCAAGGAAAGAACCAACCTAGAACTAAAGGAGAAGGTTGGTTCTTTCCTTAATTCTCTTCCATCCGTTGCTTCTCGTCCTGCCTTCAGGTGCTTTGAAGAAGAGGTTGACCCCCTCTTCTGACAGAGAAAATAATCAGTGGAACAGTTTATCTCCAGAAGTTGTGGATGCTCCGACACTGGAGGTTTTTAAGAAAACATTGGGCAGCCATTTGTCCAGAATTGTATAGGATCTCCTTCCCATGCAGAGGATTGGATTAGAAGCCCCTTCAATGTTCCTTCCCATCCTGTTAAACATCTCAGAGCGCAGTTTCCTCATTTCCTCAAAATCGCAACGGCTTCTCTCAAAGGGAATGAAAAGTTTCCCTCGGAGGAGTAACCATCAGGTTCACTTTGAAAGTTGATTTTCAATAGAAGCTTTAAGGTGAAAGAATGTTTCCTTCCCTTATCACGATGCCCGTGTCTGATCATTATCATCTAACAGCGACCGAGGTATGCAAAGATTAGAACATGAGCAAGAAGGAAAGGTGAAGGAAGGAGAACTAGGAAAAAAAAAGCAATCCAGACAGAAGCGCAGAAACAATCAGCATCCGCTACAGGTAGACCTCACCTTACGGCCACAATTGAGCCCGAAATGTATATTGCTAAGTGAGACATTTTTTGTGAGTCTCACCCATTTTATGACTTTCCTTGCCCTATTTGTTAAGGGAATCACTGCAGTAGTTAAACTAGTAACACCGTTGTTAAGTGAATCCAGCTTCCCCACGGACTTTGCTTGTCAGAAGGTTGAAAAAGGGGAACACATGACACCCCCTTGTCATAAATGCGAGTCAGTGCTCAAGGATCTGAATATAAATCACGTGACCATGGGGATGCTGCAATTGTTATAAGTGTGAAAAAATGGTCATAAGTTGCTTTTTTTCAATGCCGTTGTAACTTCAGTCACTAAGTGAACTTTTGTATGTTGAGGTCCACCTAAACATTCAAGGTGGACTCAGTCTTCCACAAGGTTGACTCAGCCTTCCATCCTTCCGAGGTGGGTAAAATAAAAATAATATGACAACTCTTTATACCACTTAGAGAGGGCTGTAATATAGAATAGAATAGAATAGAATAGAATAGAATAGAATAGAATAGAATAGAATAGAATAGAATAGAAAATATGGAAAAGAATAGAATAGAATAGAATAGAAAATATGGAATAGAATAGAATAGAAAATATGGAAAAGAATAGAATAGAATAGAATAGAAAATATGGAATAGAATAGAATAGAATAGAATAGAATAGAATAGAATAGAATAGAATAGAATAGAATAGAATAGAAAATATGGAATAGAATAGAATAGAATAGAATAGAATAGAATAGAATAGAATAGAATAGAATAGAATAGAATAGAATAGAATAGACCTTGGAGGTCTTTTAGTCCAGTAGGAACCCTATACCATTGTAACATTGAGGTCCGCCTAAACATTCAAACTTGACTCAGCCCTCCACAAGGTTGACTCAGCCTTCCATCCTTCCATGGTGAGTAAAATGAGGATCCAGATTCTTGGGAGCAAGAGGCTGACCCTGTAAAGCACTTAGAGAGGATTGTAAAGCACTGTGAAGCAGTCTATAAGTCTAAGTGCTATTGCTATTGCTAGTGATAATAGGCATGTATGAATGGGCCAAAAGAAACAGAATAGCAGAGTTGGAAGGGACCTTGGAGGTCTTCTAGTCCAACTCCCTGGTCAAGCAGGATACCACCTATACCATTCCAGACAAGTGGCTGTCCATTCTCTTCTTGAAAGCCTCCTGTGATGGAGCACCCACAACCTCTGGTGGCAACTTCTGTTCCACTGGTCAATTGTTAATAGTATTTGCTACTCCACACCCAGTAAATATACTGTAGTTTGAACTCTGCTCACCTTGAAGCTTCTACAATGATAGGCGAGCACAAATATCTGTCATTTTGCAGAAGTATTTGGAATGGCTTGTTTTAATTACAGGGAGCTTCTTCACCTGTGCTAAGGAACTAGGAGGAGATGGCCTCCAAATAGCCACACTCTGAGCAAGGAAAGAACCATTTCGTTTGCAGGTGGCAAATTGGGATGTTTCAGGATGTTCATTTGAATTGAATGATTTCTGAGCAAAAAATAAATAAATGAAGATTACATATTTGAAGCTGCCAACAGGATAGCAACAGTGCCAACACACCAGTGTATAGTTCCTCTTTGATAACAGTAACAGAAGTTGGAAGGGACCTTGGAGGTCTTCTAGTCCAGCCCCCTTCCTCAAGCAGGCGATCCTATAGCATTTCAGACAAGTGGCTGTCCAGTCTGTTCTTAAAAGTCTCCGGTGATGGAGCACACACAACTTCTGGTGACAAGCTGTTCCACCGGTTAATTTTTCTGTGAGGTCATATCTCCTTAGTTCTAGGTTGCTTCTCTCCTTGATTAATTTCCATTCATTGTCTTTTTGTCTAGACTGCAGAGAACTCTTTTCTTTCTGCTTTTAGAGCTTCCAATACAGTTAGACCTCACTTAATAATTGCTGTATTTAGTGATAAAAGTTATGATGGTGCTGCATAAAAGTAAATGTCAAGGTTCCGATGGAAGCCCAATTTAATTCATGAGCCTTGAGCTAAGTGGTTTTTTGAAAAAAAAAATCCAATTGTTTATTAGGAGCAACGTGCTGGCACTTTTCCCAAGTGCAGTTGGCTCTGCCCTGCGTAATTTACTCCCCACCTATGACCCTGTTTCCCCCTGCTCCCAGGGTGTGTCATAAATCACATTCTCCAACAAAGCACTTTCTCGGGCTGTAGAAAACATGCCTCTCTAACTTGCACTGGTAACCTGGGACACAATCTGGAGAAAGATATGCGTGGAATGTGCTTCCGATCCTAGCAACTGAACTGCTCTCCTTCTTCATTCTTATGGAAACTTGAAAGCAGGTCAGGAATACTTTATGAGTTGACAGTAAATTTGTGGCCAGTCTTCACATTTAAGAACCATCACATCCCTCAGTCACATGATATCTCATAACCAGCTTCCAATGAGCAGAGTCAGTGGAGAAGTCAACAACACAATTGCAAGTTACAATCTTATGTATGGTCACATTTTGCTTTGCTTACAGACTGAATGGAAAATGACAACGTAAGTTCACCGTGGGCTTGCTTCCTTTTGCTCAGTTGGTGCATCACTTAGCAACAGAGTTTCCTGTCCCCTTTGTGGTTATTAAGTGAGGACTATCTAAACGAAATTATTCCAATGTAGTGTTGTCCTGTCGCACATTTACAGACCATTCTTGATTGCTGAACTAATTCATTTTCAACGGCTATACAGATAATCCTTGACTTATGGCCATAACTGAGACTGGCAATTACGGTTGTAAATCATGATAGTCATGAAGCAGAATATCACATGACCATACCTGTATTTAGCACCTTTTTTTGCATCAATTATGAAGCAAAGTGTCATCAATTGCGGTCATGTGACCACAGGACACTGCAATTAGCCATTAATGCAGGGCAATTACCAAGCAACCAAAATGCAGTTGTCAGCATTTCAAGGAATGCACCCATGGAAAGCAGAACTCCAAGGCAGGTAGATTCTTCAAGAAATAATATATTGGATACATCATATTGACCAGCGGTAGGATGCTGCTTGTGTAACAACCAGTTCGGTGATCATGCGTGCCAAATACACACTGCATGTGTATGAATATCTTCAAGAAAAAAAACAACGTACCTGCTATGTTACTACTGGCGAGTAACACAGCTGAGGACCAGCAATCCGCTCTACTATGTGAATCAGCTGGGAGGATATAGGTAAGTACAGTACAGGGGCAGGTGGGCAAACCAACATGATCGCCCCAGTGAACCAGTTTGCTGCCAGCTGATTGTCAGAGCTAGGGGTTCGGCTGAACAGGTTCGAACTGGTAGAATCCCACCCCCTATATTGGCACAATTGGTGAAAGCTGACTCTGAAAGTTCCCGTGGTTTTCACAAAGTAAAAGGTTCTGTTCCCCCCAACTCATCAGTCACATTGTCCAATAGAGGTGCTGGCCAGTTCCTTGGTTACTCCACTCCTCCTCTTCCCACTCACCTGTTGGAATGTCCTTGGTTCCCACAAGAAAGCTTTTTGTTTTGACTACAACCCCAGCAATCTATTTTTGCCCCTCCCTGTTTCTTCTTCAGTCTTGTGCTATCCATGAAGCCTCCAACATGGCCTTAGCCAGGTTCACTTCAGGGATGACAGTTGGGACCTGGCTGAAGCCATCTTTGAGGCTTCGGGGTGGCTGAAGCCTCATGTGACTGTGGGGGAGGGACAACCATTCAAACTTTGGAATAAGGTCATAAGTAGATACAAAATACTTTGACTAATCTTTAAGTAAGGGACGTGGTGGCTCAGTGGCTAAGACACTGAGCTTGTTGATCAGAAAGGTTGGCAATTTGGCAGTTCGAATCCCTAGCACTACATAATGGAGTGAGTTCCCATTACTTCTGCCAACCTAGCAGTTCAAAAGCATGTAAAAATGCAAGTAGAAAAATAGGGACCCCTTTGGTGGGAAGGTAACAGCGTTCTGTGCACCTTCAGCATTTAGTCATGCTGGCCTTATGGCCATGGAGATGTCTTCAGACAGTGCTGGCTCTTCTTTGGCTTTGTAATGGAGATGAGCACCACCCCTAGATCCAGAAACGAGTAGCATATATTGTCAACTCCTGACACCTTTAATGTTTAAGTGACTCATCATAAGTCAAGAGCTACCTACATGAAGATATATTGTGCCATCCATAAACTAACCAAACAGGCTGGGTTTTCCAACTCATCAAGACATAAAAAACTAACCAAAGATGTAATTAACCAACATGTATGCATTGCTAGCTTTCTTTTCCTCCAACATGGCCAGTAAGATGTTTAAACAGAAGTTACCAAGAAGCAAGTCATTATAACCACTTTTCTTCTATTTCATAGAACATCATCACAGTTGGAAGGGATCTTGGAAGTCTTCTAATCGAACCATCTGCTCTAGCAGGAGACTCTATACCATTTCAGACAAATGATTGTCCAATGTATTCTTAAAATCCTCCAGTGTTGGAGCACCCACAACTTTTGAAGGCAGCTCATTCCACTGGTTAATTTTTCTGTGAGGTCATATCTCCTTAGTTCTAGGTTGCTTCTCTCCTTGGTTACTTTCCATCCATTGCTTCTGGTTTTGCCTTCGGCGGGGTTTGGAACATAAATGTATTTCTTCTACATATGCTCTATGGATTTCAGAGATCTGAATTTAAAACTTAGCAAAGTGATGGAAAAAAGACAGGAAAAAAAAATAGGAGGTTGCTACAGAAAGTCATAACTACTTTTCATTCTCCTTGATTTCTTTGCCTTTTAGTTAATTTTCAGTTTATCTCTGTGTTGCTTTTTTTTTTCTAAAAAAAAAATGCAGACCATTTTTTCCTCAAATTAATTTGCTTAAACATTCATGAAGGGAAACGTTTTTAATAGGTATGTGCGCATGTTTTTCAATTACTAGCAAACTGGGGCAGTCAGTGAACCATATATAATGAGAGTTCTCTGTTGTTGGTTTGTTTGTACCAGCTATGATAGTACATGTTGCATTGATAGTGGCTTCCCTCCCACCTCTTGTGGAATGTTATATTTTTGGGAAAGGAGGGGGGGACAGGAATCTCTTGTATTATTTATATTTTACTGCCTTTCCAACTCTCTGTTTAGTTGAACAAGAGGAAATTTACAAACTAGGATTCCAGGACAAGAAGGACTTCTGGTTGCATAGAAAAATTGCCCAGAGTGCAAAAATTCCAGGGTCAATGGAGATTCTCAGTCATCCAGGTCATGACTGTCCCAAAGGTGCCTTTTCAAGAGACAACTAGACTTCCTTTGTTTTTCCTTGAAGACATTTTCCTTCTCATCCAAGTATACAATCCTAAATTGCATTAACAAAGGGATTCAGTCAAGATCACATGAGGTGCTAATACCACTCCGTAAAACCTTAGTTTGACTACAGCTAGAAAACTGCATCCCGTTTTGGTCACCACACCATGAAAAAGATATTGAGACTCTAGAAAGAGTGCAGAGAAGAGCAACAAAGATTATTACGGGTCTGGAGGCTAAAACATATGAAGAACTGTTCCAGAAACTGGGCTTGGCTAATCTAGGGAAGAGAAGGACCAGGGGAGACAGGAAAGCAGTCTTTGAGGGGCTGCCACAGAGAGGAGGAGGGGGTCAAGTTATTTTTCAAAGCACCCAAAGGCCAGACAAAGAATAACAAGTGGAAACTGAACAAGGAGAGATTCAACCTGGAAATAAGGAGAAATGTTCTGACAGTGAGAACAATCCATCAATGGAACAGAACTTTCCTTCAGAAGTTGTGGGCACTTCCTCACTGGAGGCTTTCAAAGGGACTGGACTGCCATTTGTCAGAAATGGTGTAGGGTCTCCTGCATGACCAGAGGGTTGGGCTGGATGACCTACAAGGTCCTTTCCAACTGATTCTATTCATCATCTAGCTTCTTCAGTTCAGGATAAGAAATGAAATGTCTTCACTTCTTTCATTCCTCAAAGGAAAAACAAAGGAAGTTCAGTTGCTTCTTGAAAAAGCATTTTGGGGACTGAAATTCCAAGGCGTTTTCCCTTCCTCAACTATTTTATGATGCAATAGAGGTCATTTTGTTTCTAAGACAAATCAAAACAATATGGATTTGCATTAGCCTGCAATCTAGCTCAAATTTCTCCTGTAGAAAGGAGAATTCTTGTATGAGCACTATGTGAGTTGTTTGAGAATATCTTCTCCTGCCCTGCTTCTTGAGGGATCTTCCAGGCTGGGGAGAAACCCATAGAATGTATAGGAAGAGCTAAACCCAAATACTTCTCTACATTCCCAAAGTTAGGGCAAGAAATCTGAAAAGACTTTTATTTTCATCACTCTGAGTATAAACAAATATGATATATTGCAAAGAGCATGACCACCTGTCAAACCTCCATTGCCCCGTCATAGGTTGTCAAGTCCTTAATGATCCCTCACAACCAAGGAAGGAAGATTGGTCTCATTAGTCAGCTACGATGGAAAGCACAAGGGCTTTGGTTACACAATCTTGCAAACAACTAGACACAACTAGACACAAGAACAGTTTTTTCCCTAATGCCATCACTCTGCTAATAAATAATAATTCCTCAACACTGTCCAACTATTTACTACACTGAAATAATTCCCTCAACACTGTCCAACTATTTACTAAGTCTGCATTACTATTACTATTAATCTTCTCATCCTTCCTTTCACCCACCCCCTCTCACTTGTGACTGCATGATTGTAATTTTGTTGCTTGTATCCTTACGATGTATATTGACTGTTTCCTAGTATGATTTGATTGCTTATTTGTACCCTAGGATTATTATTAAGTGTTGGACCTTATGATTCTTGATGCATGTATCTTTTCTTTTTATGTACACTGACAGCATATGCACCAAGACAAATTCCTCGTGTGTCCAATCATACTTGGCCAATAAAGAATTCATTCATTCATTCATTCATTCATTCATTCATTCATTCATTCATTCATTCATTCATTCATTCATAAACTAGATAGGTCAGTTTTAAAGCACATTGATTGGTGCGTAAGTCAAAGTGAGCTCTTGTTGATTCCTTTGCTCTGCTTCTTAATTCTCTTTGGATGCAGGGAGATGTTGCTACCTAGTTGCCTCATCGGGAGGAAATAATGTACATCTGTTCTGGTCATCTATTAACCAGTAAGAGTCCTTTATGGAGCGTGTTGGCTCAGTGGTTAAAGATGCTGAGATTTTCATCTGGAAAGCTGACAACCCGGGTTTGAGTCCCGAGCACCGTGCAATGGGTGAGCTCCTGTTTCTGCCTCGGGTCCTGACCACCTAGCAATAGCAATAGCCCTTAGACTTATATACTGCTTCACAGTGCATTACAGCCCTCTCTCAGCCTATTTTCTCCAATAATCTGGGTCCTCCTTTTATTGACCCCGAAAGGAGGGAAGGCTGAGTCAACCTTGAGCCCGTAAGAATCAAACTACTGACAGTCAGCAGAATTAGTCTGCAATACTGCATCCTAATGACTGGGCTGCCAAATTGTTGAAGCTAACAATGCAAAAGAATGCAGATGCAGGTAGATTAATAGGTATCACTTTAGTGGGAAGGTAACAGTGTTCCGGGCACCTTTGGTGTGTAGCCATGCTGGCCACATAATCATGGAAATGTCTTCAGACAACACTGGCTCCTTCAGCCAAGAAACAGAGATGAGAAATGTGGTCTAGAGTCCGACACAACTCGACAAGGAAATCAACCAAGCATCCTTTTCCTATTCCGAGTATTCAAAAGTATTCCTTTATATTGAGCTTTGGGTTGTGTTCTTGCACAGAAAAACGTAGGGAGTTGTGTTTGTTTGGCTTGTAAGCCTTCCAGATGTCTCTAGTTCTAATTACAGCTTGACTATAGCACTTAATTAGCAGTCAAATGGTTACTCCCTGGCACGATCTCATAACTTTGAAGGCACATTAATAACTTCCAGCATTTCAGCACACAGGAAAGGATTTTGGTTGTGGAGTTGGAGGTCCATAGATTGATGAATAACTCCCGCTTGGTAGAATCCAGTTCCACTGCAAGAGAAAATAGAATACAGCAAAAAGAAAGTAAAACCGATGCTCTCTTTCTTTGAAATGTTCGTGTCTGTGGGATATTGTTGATCAAGGTCCAAATAAAATTCCAATGGAAGGTCCATAACTAGCTGAACTAGAAGCCATCCATCCAGAGTGTGAACAGCATGAAAAAACCCTGTGAGTTTCCACCTTCAAAAAACTGCTTATCTATCACTATACAGGCATGGGAGGTGGTAAGTAACTTCTGCTTTCATATAAACAACTGCATGCAGTGTGGCTAGAGATCTTGCTTACTTAAATATCCAAAGTATATAACAAATGCTTGCTGTAAAACTGATCAGAGTCTTTCCCAAGACTGATGGAAATATCCACCTTTGTGCAGATCTGAATAAGCATGTGGAAAAATCAAGGTTTTATACTTAGGCAGGAAAGACCAAAAGAACAAGTATAGATTAGTTTATTACTTTAACCTTACACTTTCAACTATTGACCTCACCCCTTTCCTAAGAGATTTGTAGGGGATGTGCATAAGTGCACCAATGTGCCTACCATCTCTGTTCTATTGTTTCTTTTATTTTTCTCATATGTATCCATGTATTCATAACTATGTTTTTACTTATACCTATTATCTTGTAAGCAATTGACAAACCAAATAAAATAAAATAAATAAAATAAAATAGTCAAACCTGGCTCAAAAACAGTAATTGTGAGAGGGACCTTGGCGTTCTAGTGGACGATCACTTAAACATGAGTTAGCAATGTGCGGCGGCAGCCAAACAAGCTAACACAATCCTTGCTTGTATAAACAGAGGCATAGAATCCAAATCATGTGAAGTATTAGTACCTCTTTGTAAGACCTTAGTGAGGCCACACCTGGAATACTGCATCCAATTTTGGTCACCACATTATAGAACAAGATGTCAAGACTTTGGAAAAAGTGCAAAGAAGAGCAACTAAGATGATTACAGGCCTGGAGACTAAAACATATGAAGAACAGTTGCAGGCTTTGGGTTTGGCTAGTCTAGAGAAAATAAGGACTAGGGGGGACTTGATAACAGTATTCCAGTATTTGAGAGGTTGCCATAAAGAAGAGGAGGCCAATTTATTTACCAAATCACCCATAGGCAGGACCAGAATCAATGGATGAAAACTAATCAAGGAGAGAAGCAACCTAGAACTAAGGAGAAACTTAGTTCTAAAAGCAGAGAGAAACAGTAAGGACAATTAAGCAGCAGAATAGCTTTCCATCAGAAGTTGTGGGTGCTTCAACAATGGAGATTTTTAACAAAAGACTGGACATTGGGTGCAATGATGTAGGATCCCCTGGACTAAAGACTTCCAAGTTTCCTTCCAATCATGCTATCCTGTTACTCTGAGTGTAAAGTAGATAGAGAAGAAAAATTTGTTTCTATCCTATTGCCCTGAAAACTGTATGGTTGTATCCATTAAGACAGTGGCCCCCAACATTTTTTGTGCCACGGCCCGGTACTGGCATCACAAAATGATCCGCGGCCCGGTACCGGCATCAGCATGCATGACAAGGCAAGGCAAGCCGAGCGACCGGCCATCCAGCCGTCCCCCGCTTCTCCCCGCCACCTTCAACTCCTCCTTTGTACCTTTGTCGATGGGCTTCGCTTCGGGACGGCTTCGGGACGGTCACTCAGCTCACCTTGCCTTGCGTGCTGAAAGAATCCCCGCGCCTTAGTTTCGTTCGAAGCCCCCCCCCCCTTCGATGAAACTAAGGCGCGAGGATTCCTTCAGGACCCAAACACCGCTTTCCAACCGGAAAAGCTCACCTGGAAGCACTTTCTCGTCAAACAAGATAGCGGCGCCCAGCAAACCAGCGGCCTGGTAGGAAATGTTCCATGGACCGGTACCAGTCCGGGGCCCGGTGGTTGGGGACCCCTTTATTAAGACATCTAGAATTAAGGTGAATTTAAAGCAGCTTTTTTACTTTTTGTCCATGTAGCAGAGAAAGATGAGAGTTGCTGATTCAATTCCTACAGCTCAGATCTACAAGAAAGTCTTCAGCTTTACCGGAGCTATTAATAATGTTATTGTCTGTTGTTTTTTTCTTTTCCTCTGGAAATTGGGGCTCATTGAAGTCCATGGCAATTCGTTTAATCCTCTAAACTTCTTTGAGAGAACTATTGTGAAGAATAGCAATGGTCTCCACTCACGTTAATTAACACAAGTCCAATTTTTGCAGATGCCAAATAGAAATAGTCCATTTATTTCTCCACCCCCTTCTCACCAACTGGGGCAGAAGTTTAATTAACTTAAGGAAAGATGTCAAGTGAAGAAAGTGTGAACATTTTAATGCTCCTGCTTCTGAAAGCATTAATTTAAATGCCGGAACAATAATGGACACATATATATTGGCAAACTTAGAGATGATATCAGTTAATTTCCCAAGCATCCAGTCAACAGATTATTAGCTGAGAGTTGAACCATCCCTTACAGATGTTAGGGATGTATAGATATCAACAATACCATACATATTAATAATATATCCTCCATTAATCTGTGACGGGTATTGCACAATTGTCCTATTTTCAGAATGTTTTCAATAAAACATTTAGACTTCTATTTTTAAAAAATTCCTATTTTTACTAGATTAATATCAAGTGGAAAGGATCAAGACCGTATGTTAAATTGCAGTTCAAAGATTTAATTTCAAGCCTATGCACAAGAATCTCAATCAGCTGAAAGAATCAGATAAAATTCAGTAGTAAATTGGCACCAGATCAGTGGTGGTATTCTACCGGCTCGGCCCAGTTCTGTGGAGCTGGTAGCACCGATGAGCAGCGGAGACCAAACTGATTCTCTCCATCGCTCTGCTGTTGGGCCCACCTGCCCACCTGGGCTCCCAAACTCACCTTTATCCCCTGCTTTTGAAGTGCAGCTGCTTTGCACGGCACAGCAGAGTGTTGCACAGCAGCTGCTGAAGTGATCAGGAGAGTGCAAGCTTGCAGAAGGTGAATTGGAATGCCTCTGCGCCTGCGTAAAGTGCGCATTTGGTGGTGCACCCACCAAGCCAAGCCCACTGAACCGGTGGTAAAACTTTTTGAATCCCACCACTGCACCAGGTAAGGGTTAATGGAATTCAACAGGGGTTGGACTGGGCCCGTTTGTGGCAACGTAACAACTCTAAGCTGATGACATGTTTAACTCCACCTCCTCAGCTCTGCTTGGTCTTCTCTTACACTAATACAGAAAATACCACAGCCATACTGTTGAGGTAATTCCCCGTTAGGAGAATGAGCAGGGAGATGTATTTGAGAGAAGTGTTTGAATAACACACACACAGTACACAGTACACAGATACACTGCACAGTAAATGTAGGTTTTTACTTCCAGAAAGGTTTAAGCAAAGTCCAAAATAAGCAATCCAAAGTCATTCACAAGTTAAATCAGTCAGTTTTCAATCCAGGGATAATCCAAATATCAAAGTCCAGTGTCAAAAAACAATTCAGTAACAGACTTACATTAAATCCAGTAATATCAGTCAATTAGAAGAAATGGAGCAACGGCAATACTTTCCAACAGAAGGAAACAGAGATACACTCAGACTAAAACAACCCAGGTTTCTGGCTCCATCTTATGTCCATTTGAGAAACCACACCTAATTACAGTTTTGCATTTTCTTAAAGATACAGTTTTAAAATGTTTATCCTGGTTTATATATTTCTAACCCAAATAGCTGTTAGGTGACTCATATTCCTAACACATACCATTCATGCTTTTGATTTTAATGCTTATTTAACTCTTGTCAAATTTAATAGTTTTTGTATCAATAGTTTTGACTGTATTATAAGCCACCCAGAGTCTCTTTGCATCAGAAGATGGGAGGGCATATAATTTTAACAAATAATTAAATGGCTAATTGGATTCACTGGAAGTAGTTTGCATATAAATAAGAACCACTCAAACACCACATAGCAGTTTTATTTAATTTTATTTTAATCATGCCTTTATTATTTTTATAAATAACTTAAGGTGGCTAACATATCAGCACACCTACCTCCTCTTATTTTTCCCACAACAACAAACCTGTGAGGTAGGCTGGGCTGAGAGGAAGTGATTGGCTCAAAGTCACCCAGCAGGTTTTCATGGCTAAGGTGGGATTAGAACTCAACTTCTGCTGGTGATTGACTCAAAATCACCCAGTTGAAACCAATTCTGAGTATTTCTCTCCCCTCTGCAATAAATGTGTACTCAGATTAATAGAGTTGGAAGGGACCTTGTAGGTCATCTAGTCCAACCCCCCACTCCAGCAAGAGACCCTACACCATTTCTGACAAATGGCACCCAGCTGTTTTTTACGCTGAAGGCAGAACTAGAACTCACTATCTCCTGGCAATTGGCCCAAAGTCACTCAGTTAGCTTTCATGCCCAAGGCGGGACTAGAACTCACTGTCTCCTAGTGATTGGCCCGAAGTCACTCATTTGGCTTTCATGTCTAAGGCTGGGTTAGAACTTACCACCTCCTGGTGATTGATCCAAGGTCACCTAATCGGCTTTCATGCCTCCTAGTGATTGGCCCAAAGTCGCCCAGTTGCCCTTTCATGCCTAAGTCATGACAAGAACTCAGATTCTCCTGGTGATTGGCTGAAAATCACCCAGCTGACTTTCATGCCTAAGGCAGGACTAGAACTCACAATCTCTAGCTTTATAACCTGGTGCCTTAGGTGCAACTGATCCCTCAGCTTCACCTCTTAGTACAGCTACAGGACCGATTACAGCCACATGGTGAAAAACACAGGGTTTTGCTTTCTTCGAGAGACAGTAGAAGAATAACATTCGTCCAGGTACCAAATGCACCCATGTTGCTACTGGGGTTAAGACCTGAATGGTGGGGAAGTCTTTGAGAAGTAGGACAACTTGACCTTCATGGCCTAGATGTGTGAAGCCTGGCATGTCTCCTTGTTGACTTATAAGTAGATGTGGGGAGAGGTCTTACTTGCTTTCAGTCGGGCTCCCATGTGGCTTTGAAAGCAGAATGTTTACAGTTCAAGGCCCTTACAAAAGGAATTGCTAAGTTTCCCGAGTTGCAGCCTCCACACCATCCTGAAAAGCAAACCCTGTGATGTTTCATCTTCTCCCTTCTGAGAGAGATCCTTTCGTCTTCAAACGTGGGTTGTTGTTGTTTTTATTTCCAGGAATTTGAAAATTCTCCAAAGACGTTTTTTTAAAAAAAAGAAAAGAAAAAAGAAAAATTCCTCGCCTGCCCCTACCTTTTCCTCTGAGCTCAACTTCACTGGTTCCTCGTCTCTTTCTTCTACATTAAGATTTCTATGTGAAAGTTTTTGTTTTTATTTTTTAATCAAATCCCTCTCTTTCCCCTCCCCGCTATTAGGAATGCTCGTAATGTCTATAGCATTCCGTGCAAGGTTTTATCAGCGAAACTTTGCTGCTGAGGTGTTGCCACAAGTAAATTTCTACTAAGAGGATTAATCCACTCCTGCTCAGAGCAGTCTGAAAGCATTTGGTCAAGATAATTTTAAGATTTGCAGAAGAGGAGAAAAAGTCCTGCAAGTTATCATCCTCTTTCTCCTTTTCCTCTGATTTTGTTTATTGATTAAATTTTCATCCCACCTGCCTTATTTTTATAAATAACTTGAGGCATCCAACATATCTAATATTCCTTGTTCCTACTATTTTCCCCACGATAACAACAAGCCTGTGAGGTGTGTTGGGTAAGTGTGAGTGATTGGCCCCAAAGTCATCCAGATGAATTTCACGCCTAAAGTGGGACTAGAACTCACCGCCTCCTGATGATTGGTTCAAAGTCACCCAGCTTGATTTCATGACTAATGTAGGACTAGAACTCAATGTCTCCTAGTGATTGGACCAAAGTCACCCAGATGGATTTCATGACTAAGGTAGGACTAGAACTCAATGTCTCCTGGTGATAGGCTCAAAGTCACCCAACTGGATTTCTTGACTAAATTGGAACACACAGTCTCTTGGAGATTGGCCCAAAGTCACTGTTAGCTTTTGTGCTTAAGGCTGGATTAGAACTTACCATCTCTTGATAATAGGCTCCAAGTCAAACCCTCCTCTTTCCTTTCTATAATAATGTATCTTTATATTCCTTCCTTCGAAATGTCTAACAAACTTGATCTCTAATCCCTTCCAATAATGTCATAGAACTTGATTCTTTTTTTTTCTTTTTCCCTTCGCACCAAATTATTCAAATCTTTCTGATCTAGTAGTTGCCTCATGAGGAACAGTTGTCTGGAGACCTTGTGGGTGATCTCAACTCTCCCTTGGTTATGAGAGAAATTATTGAAGAGCCACTTTGCTTGACAGCTCTTCTATCCACCATTGATGTTCAATTCCATTTTTCATGGAGACAGCTTCAGTTTTCTATTGATTCCACAGAAGTCCCTGACCAAAATATGGATCTTTGAGCCAGGAAGTCGGGAAACTGTCTAAGGAAAAACTTAAGGCACCCGAGAGAAAAGTATAGAGGTCAAAAAAGCAAAAGGGGCAGGGATAGCTCCCCAAAAATGGGATGCCATCAACTCTGAGCCTTTTTATAACAAGAAGATACAACGACTCACTGCTAATATATTTTGCAACTTATTTAAAGTAGAAATAGGAAATGCAGACTTTCTTCCAACAGTTGTTGGATGGGGACTAGTGAGCAAGCTAATTGAAATGAACAAGGCCATGCTTTCAATTTTTCAATTATTACAATTGTTGGCTGAGCAGGAACAAAAATAGCCAGAGAAATGATTAAAGCCCATGAAATGGGACCCTTGTCATTCAATAGAAGTGCTGATTTACCACCAGCCTATCAGGTACTTAGGAGCCAAGGATGCAATACCACAAGGAAGAAGCAATCAATGACTTAATAACTGCCATCAACACCCTAATTAACAACTAAATGCTACACACCACCAGGAACCATATAAATGCAAGGTGTAGAACAGCTCCGTTTGCATATTCTGGAGACAAGAGAGAAGTTGCATTAACAGAGGGATACAATCGAGATCAAGTGAGGTACTAATACCACTCTATAAAGCCTTAGTAAGACCACACCTAGAGTACTGAAGCCAGTTTTGGTCACCACATTATAAAAAAGATGTTGAGGCTCTAGAAAAAGTGCAGAGAAGAACAATAAAGATGATTAGAGGACTAGAGACTAAAACATATGAAGAACCGTTACAGGAACTGGGCCTAGCTAGTCTAGTGAAGAGAAGGACCAGGGGAGACAGGATAGCAGTCTTCCAATATTTGAGGGCCTGCCACAGAGAGGAAGGGGTCAAGCTATTTTCCAAAGCTCCTGAAGGCCACACAAGGAATAATGGATGGAAACTGAACAAGGAGAGATTTAACCTGGAAATAAGGAGAAACTTTTTGACAGTGAGAACAATCAACCCATGGAAGCTGTGGGTGCTTCATGACTGGAGGCTTTCAAGAAGAGATTGGACTGCCATCTGTCAGAAATGGTGTAGAGTCTCCTGCTTAGGCAGGGGGTTGGACTAGATGACCTAAGAGGTCTCTTCCAACTCTAATTATCTGTTACAGATCCCTGATGATGGGCTCCAGAATGAATCTGGAAGCTTAGAAGAAGCTTTCTCACCGACTCAAACTGGATCTCCTCATTTAAGATAGATTCATCTCTTTAGCCATTCTCTCTCCCCCTCCCTCTTTCTCCCTGTCTCTGTCTCTGTCTTTCTCTCTCTGTCTCTGTCTCTGTCTGTCTCTCTGTCTGTCTCTCTCTCTCTCTCTCCAATTCCATCCGGTATAACAATACCAGCTGGATTAGGAACCGTCCTTATGCCAATTTATGAATCTACAGAAGCAATTTGCTTTGATGGGAAGTTGGAGCTTTCCGCATCCATTACCAGGCCAAATGTGAGCAGGAGGGCAAATTTAATAACATTTCTGACGCAATTCCTGGCATGGCGCATGCCAGGTTCATGAGAGCGGCAGGTGCAGGCAAGTCAAGCGGCGAAATCAACCCTGCCAAATGGTGTGTGTGTGTGAGAGAGAGAGAGAGAGAGAGATGAAAGGGTTGATTGTTCTTCTCTGGAGCTGGCATTTGCTGGCCACGTTCAGTGGAATTGCCCCCTGTAGGTTGGGAAACTTATAATTTTTCTCCCTTTCCTCTTCCTTTCCTTTCCCACTCCAGGATTTTTGCATGATTGAAATCCTTAAAACACGGAAGCAATTTAGCCCAGAAAGTGTATAAATGCGTGCCAGGAGGAGGAGTGGGTTTGTGGGAGAGTAGGGTGGAGGGAAAAGGGATGGGGGTGGAAATCAACCTTTTACTAGCTTTGTAGCACGGGAGGATTAGGGTGGGATTAAGCCAGGGGGAAAATAAATTTCTAAAGCTGTTGTGTTTCCTAACGGGCATAACAAACACGTCTCGAAAGGGAGGATTGACGAGAAGAAGACAAGAGATCAGAAAATAAAACCAACCCAGTGATTAAATGTGTACATTATAGTCCTCAAAGACATACACAATTTTATTTTATTTTTTGCCAGAGCGCTCCTCAGGTGCTGTCTGACGAAGGTGCCATTTTAGCAGCTGGTTTCTCCAAAAAGCTCGGAAGCACAGTTGTTAAACACAACTTTGCAGACGGAATACAGAAAAGTGCAAGGGTACTTTTTTACAGGCTGACATTTGACATACGACCGCAACTGAACCCCAAATTTCTGTTGCAAAGTGAGACATGGGTGAAGTGCATTTTTTGCCCCTTTTTTTACGACCTTTGATGCCACAGCTGTGAAGTGGATCACTGCAATTGTTAAGTTGGTCACCCGGTTGTTAAGTGAATTTGGCTTTCCCCGTTGACTTCGCTCGTCAGGAGGTCACAAAATGGTCATAATGAAAAATGGTCATCGCTCACTTTTTTCAGTGTCATTGTAACTTTGAACGGTCGCTAAATGAAACTGTTGTAAGTTGAGCACCACCTATATAGATGGAAACAGGCAGGGGTGGTATTCAGCAGGTTCTGACCAGTTCTGGAGAACCTGTAGCAGAAATTTGGAGTAGTTCAGAGAACCAGCAAATATCACCTCTGACTGGCCCTGCCCCCATCTATTATCTGCCTCCCATTGAGTCCCAGCTGATAGGCTGGGTTTTCTTTGGTTGCCCTACACAGGAGAACAGAGCTGGAAAGCAGGTTAGTTGGATGGAGAGGGAATGGCGATTTTGCAGTAACCTTCCCCTACCACGCTACACCCATCAAGCCATGCCTCCTAAGCCATGCTATGTCCACCAAACCACGCCCACCAAGCCATGCAATGTCCACAAAGCCATGCCCACCAAGCCATGCTACACCCACCAAGCCATGCCCACAGAACCAGTAGTCAAATAATTTGAATTCCACCACTGGTGACAGTACCTATTTGGGACTCTTCCATTCCCCACTAGTCATAGGTGAAGAAGCTTCTTGAATGAGAAGCAAAATGTCTTCAAAACAAAAAACAAGAAAGTCCAGTTACCTCCTGAAAAAAGCACCTGTGCGACAACCATGACTTGGATGACTGAGAACCCCTACAGACTTTTAGCTACGCAATTTGGGATGAACACTTTTTAAATGGTGTGGGAGTAGGATTGGATTTCCGGAAAAAAATATTGCCAACTACACGAAACATTTGCACCACTCAGGTGACCCCGAAGATACTGATAAACCTCCAAGTGGCCTCAGCGACCCTCTAAAAGGATGCAAATGACCAACTGTCTACAAGGAATATAAATCCTTCCATTCCCCACCATTCAAACAGAGCTGAAGAAGCTTGTAGGGTCTCCTGCTTGGGCGGGGAGGGGGGTTGGACTAGAAGACCTCCAAGGCCCCTTCCAACTCTATTATGCTATCTTCTTTTGGATGATGTTTACCAAGACTGCAGCTTTATACAGATTAACAGAGTTGGAAGGGACCTTATAGGTCACCTAGTCTAATGCCCCCCTGCCCAAGCAGGAGACCCTACACCATTTCTGACAAATGGCAGTTGAAAACAAACTTTGCCTGTTTTCACCCAAGGTCATTCTCACATACTATTTCCCAGGGCAGGAAAGTCAAGAAGCTTAAGATTATGGAAGAAACAGTGTGACACAAGTAGGGATACTGAAAAACACACTTATTGACATGTCCTAGACCATCTTATAATTAAATAACACTATCCTCCCCGTGCACCTGTAAAAAAATATATCTTCAGCTTTTTCCACTCCTGAAAAGAAGTTCAAACACAAACTCCCTTTCATCAAATTTCATGAAAATTAAAAAAAAAAAAGCATCAAACCCTCCTGCAGGGTTTCTTTGCCTACCACCTATAAAAAGCAAGTTGGAAGGAGATTCTGGCAAATCATTTTTGTAACACCTCCAAGGAAAGTGTGTGGATGGGGTCTCTTGGGATTAAACTTCCTTAACCGTTTCTTCCCCTGTATAATTGGTGACGGGGAATATCTCAACCACTGAGATTCAGTAAAGAAAGAAAGAAAGAAAAGAAAGAAAGAAAGAAAGAAAGAAAGAAAGAAAGAAAGAAAGAAAGAAAGAAAGAAAGAAAGAAAGAAAAGGACAGGAAGGAAGAAACAATGAAAAAGAGAAAAGGAAAAGAAAGAAAAAGAAAGAAAAAGGAAGAGGAAGAAAGAAATAGAAGAAAAAGAAAGAAAGAAAAAAGAATGAGAAAGAGGGAAGGAAGAATGGCAAGAAGGAATGAAAGAGGGAGAAAGAGAAAGAATGAAAGAAAGAAAGAAAGAAAGAAAGAAAGAAAGGGAGGAAGAGAAAGAAAGAAAGAAAGAAAGAAAGAAAGAAAGAAAGAAAGAAAGAAAGAAAGAAAGAAAGAAAGAAAGAAAGAAAGAAGAAAGTAAAGAAACAACAAAAGAATGGAGAGGAAGAGAAAGAAAGAAAGAAAGAAAGAAAGAAAGAAAGAAAGAAAGAAAGAAAGAGAAAAAAGAGAGAAAGAAAGAAAGAAAGAAAGAAAGAAAGAAAGAGGAAAGAAAGGAAGGAAAGAATGGAAGAAAGAAGGAGAAGGAGAGGAAAAAGAAAAAGAAAGAAAAAGAAAGAAATAGAAGAAAATGAAAGAGAAGAAAGAAAGAAAGAAAGAAAGAAAGAAAGAAAGAAAGAAAGAAAGAAAGAAAGAGGGAAGGAAGAATGGCAAGAAGGAATGAAAGAGGGAGAAAGAGAAAGAATGAAAGGAAAAAGAACGAAAGAAGAAAGTAAAGAAATAACAAAGGATGGTGAGGAAGAGAAAGAAAGAAAGAAAGAGAGAGAGAGAAAGAAAGAAAGAAAGAAAGAAAGAAAGAAAGAAAGAAAGAAAGAAAGAAAGAAAGAAAGAAAGAAAGAAAGAAAGAAAGAAAGAAAGAAAGAAAGAACGGGAAGGCCCTATGAATCATTCCAGATTGGTGGAAAGGAAAGGAAAAATTTTTGTTTACAAATCAAAGTGTTTCCAGCAAGCAGACTCCAAGCCGCCTTTGTCTGGAATAGACCCCCGTTTTATACAATTTTGAAAATCCTGCATCCCCGTGAACCAATCCTGGAAACATACATCACTGTAAACCAATCACGAAGAGCGACTTCCTGCTGCATATATCTCCAGTAGTCATAGTAACAGAGTTGCGCTAAAGATGGCAAGGCAGGCTAAGAACTTTCTCTTATCAATAACATCCCCCCCCCCCACCCCGCTTACTAAAAACCTTCCTACTGAGTCCCAGAGTCTTGCCTGCCTCCCGTTTTTGGACAGGCTGACCAATAAACAGATGGTCTGGCTCAGTTCGGTGCCATTTCTGCTTAACAAAACAGTTCAAACCCCATCCCAATAAATACGAGGCAATATCCCCCCCAGAAAAAACTATGGCTATCTGCTAAAAGAACAATGGGCTAATTGGAAAGCAATACCTTAATAAAACAAACAGGAAATAGTTTATCGGTACATTAATACACTGGAGCGAAGGCAAAAATGAATTGGGCTATCTTATCACTCCTAGCAATCTTTTTGCGAGCTCCAGAGATGCTGTTTCTGGAATGGGCTTCATTAACTGTTGCCAACATATATATATATATTTTTAATTCTTTGATGAATCTTTGAGTGATGGAGTCAGGCTGGGCTGGCAAATCTGCATCCAACCCCTTGATGGACCAAGTAAGACTTGGAAGCCATTCACGATTTCACTACATGAAATTCAAGGCAGTGTTGGAAGTTAAAACCCACCCCTCTCCTAGAGAAATGAAATATTTTAGGATATACTAAAAAAAAAAAAAAAAGGCAGAATATTTCCCTAAAAGAGATGTAGAAACTCAGAGAGGCAGAAACTGAGTCCCCGTCCCCCACCTTTGCTAATGGGCTATTAAGGCCTGGGCCAGTCTATTCTACATAACAAAGATCTACCTTCTTCAGGCAGACCCATAATAGGAATTGCCTAAAGCCTGGGCAATTACATCATCCTCCAGCAAGGCTCAACCAAGCCTGGGACTCAGGACAGCCTACAGAGTTGCCCCTGCGTGGCCCCATGGGAGTCTGACAACCAATCAGAATACAAGCTCAAATTCAAATCCCAACAGAGGTTATAAAACCCAGGGGCTCTCAGCATCTCTTCCCTTGTTTTTCTTCGCCCAAGAGCTCCAAGGCATGTGGTCCTGTCCGCCATTAAACCATCTTCCCAAACAGCCTCCATGTTTCCAGTGTCTTTTTCCTCACTTGGAACTGAACCCAGACGGATAATTCTTCCAACAGCAGGAAAGGAAGGGAGGGAAGCAGGAGAGGAGGGGGGGGAATAATCCTTGGAAACATCTCGATTTTCATTTTTACCCCCTCTCTTTCTTTTTTTCTGAATAAAGGGAGTAAGTACGTCTATGGAGATTCTCAGTCATCCACGTCATGGTTATCTCCAGGGTGGTTTTTCAAATGGAAAGTGGACAGTGCTTTTTTCTCTCTCTCTCTCTTTTTCTCCTTTGAGGAGAAAGATGTGCTTCTCATCCAAGGAGCTTCATCAGTTTTGGCCCTTTTTTTTCTTATTTTCTCTTGAGGAGGAAGAAGAAGAAGACATTTCACTTCTCATCCAAGAAGTTTCATCAGTTCTGGCCAGTTTTTTTTTTTTCCTCTTGAGGAAGGAGAAGAACAGATGAAGCTTCCTGGATGAGAAGCAAAACATCTTTTACTCCCTCAAGGGAAAGGAAAAGGAAAGAGTTGCCTTTGAAAAAGTATCTTTGAAACAATAAAGACAGCAGGTTTTTGTTATGTTTTAACAAAGGAAAAGCTCTATCAGAAAGTGATGCTCCAGGCTACAGGTTACTTCTTGACCTACAACCCCAAATTCACCCAATATAGCCATTGTTAAGCAACACTACTGTTAAGTGTGCAGAGCCCCGTTTAACAACCTTTATTCCCATGTTCAGTAAATCATGTGGATTGTTAAGTTAATTTGTCCTTCTCCAGAATTTGCTTGTCAGAAACCAGCTGGGAAAGTCACAAATGGTGCTCAGGTGACTCCAGGACAATGCAACTGTCATCCATACATGCTAGTTGCCTGACTCCTGAATCTTGATCACCTGGCTAAGGGGATGCTGCAACTGTTGCGTGCAAAAACACACTTTTTCCACATTTTCCTTTTCAGGGCCATTGTAACTTTATAAATGTTCTGAGCCAGCTCCCCAAACACGACAAAAACCCTTTGATGTGAACTCAAAAGATTCCTTTATTAGGAATACCGGCAGCCCCCTTTGGTAGCAGTGGTAGCTCTTCCATCACAAGGACCAGCCCATAGATTTCCACTGCTCTCCTCTTCAAGAGAGCAGCCTCTTGTCAGGCACTGGGCCCAGCTGTTCCTCCTCTTCCTCATCAGTGGCCTCCAGAAAGAAAGAAAGAAAGAAAGAAAGAAAGAAAGAAAGAAAGAAAGAAAGAAAGAAAGAAAGAAAGAAAGAAAGAAAGAAAGAAAGAAAGAAAGAAAGAAAGCAAAAGAAGGAGAAGGAGAGGAAAAAGAAAAAAGAAAGAAAAAGAAAGAAATAGAAGAAAATGAAAAAGAAAGAAAGAAAGAAAGAAAGAAAGAAAGAAAGAGAAAGAGGGAAGGAAGAATGGCAAGAAGGAATGGGGGCTGTTGACTCTCCATCTGAGGGCTGATGGATGGCCCAGGCTCTGCCTCTGTCTTTCTCTCTCTCTCTGAGCCAGCTCCATTTCCTCTTCCCCCTCAGGTGACCCTCATACTGACCCTGATTCCTATGCCTCCTCCTCCTCTGATTCACCTGCTGGAGAGGCCGGCGGCCGACAGGTCACAACAGTAAACAGTCCCAAAATGAATGGTTGTAAATTGGGGACTATCTCTTTTTCTTAAGGAAATCAGCACCTATGAGGAAATGCATCGATTGAATGCATCGATTAAATGGATTTGGGCAATACAATCTTGGTTGCATAAATACAAGCAAATGCAATCCTTGGTTGTGTAAACAGAGGCACGGAATCAACATTAGTACCACTTTGTAAAACCATAGTAAGACCTCACCTGGAATGCTGCATCCAGTTTTGGTCACCCCACTACAAAGAAGATGTTGAGACTTTGGAAAAAGTGTAGAGAAGAGCAACTAAGATGGTTAAAGGCCTGGAGACAACCACACATATGAAGAATGGTTGCAGAAACTTCCTAACAGTGATGACAATTAACCGGTGGAAAAGCTTATCTTTGGAAGTTGTGGGTGCTTCAGCGCTGGAAGTTTTTAAGAAGAGACTAGACAGCCACTTGTCTGAAATGGTATAGGGTCTCCTGCCTGAGCAGGGGGCTGGGCTAGATGACCTCCAAGCTCTATTCATATGTATTGGGTTGGAGAGAATGGATGGTTGGATGAACAGACGGAGGGTGGATGGGTGATAAATAGATATCAAAGATAGACAGACAGTATAGATAGATAGTGATAGATGATAGATAGATAGATAGATAGATAGATAGATAGATAGATAGATAGATAGATAGATAGATAGAGACTAGAAGATCTCAATGGACCCTTCCAGCTCTATTCCATTAAATAATTGATTGAGAAGGGTAGCATTACAATGAACAAAAGGGGCATGATAGTTCTGTGGTTAAAGATGCTGAAGTTGACAGCTGACAGCCCAGGTTTGAGAACAACTGGTTCTGTGGGCGTGGTTTAGTTGGTGGGTGTGGCTTGGTGGTCATGTGACCAGGTGGACATGGCTTGATGGTCATGTTATTGGCTGGGTGTGGCCAACTCACATTGAGGCACACATCTCCTCGCCTGGCCTCTCATGACTGTGGGGATGCTGCAACAGACGTAAGTGTGAAAAATGGTCATAAGTCACTTTTTTCAGTGCCATTGTAACTTTGAATGGTCACTCCACACAAGCAAAATACCAGCAAAGGAGGGGGAAAAAACTCCTGAGACAGGAAGTCTAGTCCTGCCAAGAATGTAATAAGGGTTAACGGAGAGGCAGTTTCTGTAAGCAACACCAGAATGTGTCCTTCCTGCCTTCCTTACAGGATTAGGCCAGTAATTTCTTCTAGCAACCGGCTCTCTGAACTGCTCAGAATGTTAACAACCAGTTCTAGCGAATAGGTGTGAACTGGTAGAATCCCACCCCTGAGGAAACCCTACCCCATTTCAGACAAATGGTTGTCCGTTCTCTTCTTAAAAACCTCCAGTGTTGGAGCATTCACAACTTCTGGAGGCAAATCATTCCACTGATTAATTGTTCTCACTGTCAGGAAATTTCTCCTTAATTCTAAGTTGCTTCTCTCCTTGATTAGTTTCCACCCACTGCTTCTTGTCCTGCTTTCAGGTGCTTTGGAAAATAGGTACCCTTTCTTTACAATGAACAAGCAAGCATGCTGTTTTGAACTGTTACTTCCCAAATGTCTTGTATACTGAATTGGGGATGTTCCAGCTGCAGCATCTAGTTATACATCTGTCTAATTGGAGGCATATTTCCAGAATCTGACAATGGCACCTATCTGGGCATAATGACGGCATCCCACAGCTCAGGTTTGATTGCAAGAATTACAGAAGAGTTGTGTTTGATTCCCACCAAGCTGGTTCTGCATTTTATTTTCCTTTCCAAAATGAATCTGGAGAATGCCAAAGCTTAGTTATACGCAGTGATTGGAATGGAATGAATCTTTCCCCACCCAACCAATATGATTGCTCCAATATTGAATCCCAGAGTGAAAGGCATTGCTGAGAGCACAAAATGAATGTCACAACTGTTGGCCATGCACCCTTAGATACCCCAGAGGAACACACAGCAATGGTTGCTATGCTGATTTCTTTTTCCTTTTTCCTGGAGAGAGGGTCAAAAGGAATTTAGAAAAATATCCCCTGGAGAAACTGGTTGGAGATTATATCTGAGTCTATTTCCTACACATCACTTCCTCGACATTTGGAATGCTGTCTTTGTAAAGCTGCACTGCTTTGGGAAAAGATGAGTGTGTTTGTGTGTGTGTGTGTAAGAGAGAGGTGGGGGAGAGGGATAGAGAGAGAGAGAAAGAGAGAGAGAGAGAGAGAGAGAGAGAGAGAGAGAGAGAGAGAGAGAGAGAGAGAGAAATAGAATTTCAACATATATACCACTTCATAGTGCTTCACAACCACTCTAAATGGTTTGTGAGTCAAGCTTGGGCCAGTCAGAATTGAACTCCTGGCCGTTGGCACAGTTAGCCTGCAATACTGCATTCTAACCACTGTGCCACAGGACTCTAGATAAATGTAGATAGATAGATAGATAGATAGATAGATAGATAGATAGATAGATAGATAGATAGATAGATAGATAGATAGATATGGATGGATGAATGATAGATAGAAGATAGACAGTAGATAGATAGATGATAGGTAGGTAGGTAGGTAGATAGATAGATAGATAGATAGATAGATAGATAGATAGATAGATAGATAGATGCAACAGACAGACATAGAAGATAGATATAGGTAAGTAGGTAGGTAGGTAGGATGATGATAGATACATAGTAGATATATAAATAGATGATAGAGATAGATAAATGATATAGTAGACAGATGAAAGATAGATAGATAGATAGATAGATAGATAGATAGATAGATAGATAGATAGATATTATAAACAGGGAGGTTAGAGAGAGATAAAGAGAAAGAGATAGATAGATAGACAGACAGATAGACAGGCAGACAGATAGGCAGATGGATGGATGGATGGATGGATGGATGGATGGATGGATGGATGGACAGATGGACGGACAGACGGATGGATGGATGGATGAATGGTGGGTGGATGGAGAGGCAGGCAGGCAGGCAGGCAGGAAGAAATATGGTAGGCACTAAGGTCTAATGGGAAAGCCATAGAAATTAAGACAATCCTACAGTTTTTCATTCATTCTCTCCATGGTAGCTAACATTCAACTAAGGCACAAGGGTGTCACTTGAATTATGACACATCATCATCATCAAAATGATGCACCTAATGACATAATTTTTAAAAAAAGTTTTTTATTTTTAAGACATATACAAACAATACATAAAAACATGAAAACATCTTCCATTTTATATACATACAGTGTGTCAGTTGATTAGGAATCTTTTGTACTATCCTTTCATAGTCGTTACTCACAATTTATATAAAGTTCACATTGTCAAACTAACATATGCTTATATATTTATCAGTTATTAATCATTCATGACTAAACTATTTATAACAAAATTATCTATTCTGTTACATTACCATGTCTTTTTGTCCAACTATTGGTAAAACAAATCCCATGTCATATAAAATTGTTTATCTTCTTGTTTTCTAATTTCAAATGTCAATTTACTCATTTCAGCACAGTCCATAATTTTCTTAATAACTTCCTCCTGCATAGGTATTTTATCATTTTTCCAATTCTTAGCAAATACAATTATAGCCGTTATTAAAACATTTACAATCAAATATTTCAGCTCTTTATTGTATATTTCTGGTATGACTCCCAAGAAAAAGATCTCTGGTTTAAAGTCTATATGTTGTTTTATCATTTTTTCCAACCACGTGTGGATTTTAGTCCAATATTTTTTTGCATCCGAGCATGTCCACCACATATGGTAATATGAACCAGGTATCTGATGACATTTCCAACATTTATCCAATTTATTCTTAAACATTCTCGCAAGTCTCGTTGGGGGTAGATGCCACCTGTAAAACATCTTATACAAATTTTCTTTATATGCAGTTGACCTTGTCATTTTATAGTTTTGAAACCACAATTTTTGCCATTTTTTCTAAATCAATCCCATATCCAATTTTTTTCCCCAAGCAATCATCGTTTCTTTAACTTGTTCCTCCTCCAATTTAAATTCTAATAAATGTCCATAAAGTTTTTTAAATACCTTTTTCATCAGTACACATCAAAATTTTGTCTAAGTCAGTCAACTTATCATAAATACCTTCTGTTTTAAAATCTTTATCAAATCTAGATTGTATCTGCAAATATGAAAACCACTTCATTTTTACACCTTGTTCTTCCAATGCTTGCATAGATTTAAGTACACCCTTTTCATTCAATATCTCACCATATCTACCTGTTTGTTTCTTTTTATATATTATTGGATAAGAAAAAGCTTCAATGGTAGATATCCATAGTGGAATTTTTAAGTAGTATTGTCTTTTTATCTTCTCCCAATTCAAAAACAGTCTCAAATATAATGTCTTCTAAAATATCCCCATGTTTTAGTTCCCTTGTACAAGGAAAGCATGCCATCTCAACAGCAACTCCTGCCCTTCTAAGGTCAATAGTCTTCTGTTCCTTAATGTGATCCATTCCTTTACCCACATCAGACTTGTCGCCTGATAATATAACTTCCAACTGGGCAAGGCAACCCCTCGTCTTATTCTTGCATCTTGTAACAGTTTTAGTTTGATGACACAATTCTTCTCATTGCACTCCGTGATGTCGGTTGTTCCTCACTTCTCATTATATTGACCACAGTGTTTATTTGCAGCAGTTATTTGGAGTGAATCATGTTGACTTCCTTTAAATATCTTCAGTCATTCCTAATATGCTTTTTCCTGGTTTTTAAAAAAGGGGATCTTTTAATCCTGTAACCTCTTTCTTTCTTTCTTTTCTTAAAATTCTTTCCCTCTCTTCCTCTTCTCTTTTCTTTTCTTTCTTTCTTTCTTTTTTTTTGCTTATTTGTGTATGTATTGTGACTGGTTTTAATTGTAAAAATTAATAAACTATATTTAAAAAAAAAAAAAAGGGGATCTAACAGAAACCTATTTTAAATATGCAGAAGTTATGGATTTGCAATTCTAGACTCCACATAGAATAGTTTTATTCCTCAGCCTGGACAGATGGTTTACTCCAGTTTTGCTGAAGGTGGGAGATTGAAGCCAGATGTTTCTGCAGAGATCCAGGGAGATTATTGTCTAGCCACTGCTTAACTGTCTCCTCCAGCAAAGGAAAGCAATTGCTTCCTAAGGCTGTCTGTTCTGTTCTCTATCAGTCTTCTCCATTACGATATTTCTTCCAAAAACCGCTTCCCTGAGACCTCCTCCTTGCAGTTCTAGCTTTATCTATCTTTTTCAGCTGCAGAGAACACTGTGTTCCATCATCTGCCTGGCAGCATTTCAATTGTTGGCCAACTGCTTTCATATTCCTTTAAAAAAAAAATTTCTCCTGGTTAAACATATCCAGCTCTTTGAAGCTCCATTTTCCTAGGAGATCACATTTCTGGCCCCAAAGCATCTTGATTCCTCTTCTGTTGATACACCTCAATTTGTCAATGTCTCTGTGTCAAAACTGGACATCGGACCCCAAATTTCCATTGGATTTGTAATTCAGCTTGTTTATTCATGTTAGAAGCATCATTATTAAAATAAGGCATGTTATATTATTTAAAATGTAAAACATAATTTGGATAATAATATATCCATAATATAACATATATAATAACATGTTAGGTTGTTGTAACACACATAGATAGATAGATAGATAGATAGATAGATAGATAGATAGATAGATAATAAAGAGATTGGTTGATTGATTGGTGATAGAGAGATAGATGATAAATATAGAGAGATAGATGATAAATAGATAGCTTAGATGATAGAGATAGATAGATAGATAGATAGATAGATAGATAGATAGATAGATAGATGATAGATAGATGATAGGTAGAGATAAATAGGGCTGATAAATAGATAAATGATAGATAGATGATAGATAGATGATAGATTGACAGATGATAGAGAGATAATGATATATATATATATATATATATATATATATAGAGAGAGAGAGAGAGAGAGAGAGAGAGAGAGAGAGAGAGAGATGAGAGAAAGATAAGATGATAGATGATGATAGATAGATAGATAGATAGATAGATAGAGATGATAGAGAGAGAGATACTGTAGATAGATGAGAGAGAGATGTTGACATAATACAGTATAACATATAACTCACTAAAATAAAATAAAAATAACATACAATTATCTCAAAAAAAGCATATATCTACAGATATACACATAATATACATACATACATACATACATACATACATACATACCATATATATATATATATGTGTGTGTGTGTGTGTGTGTGTGTGTGCGCGCACACTGAGCTGGTAAACCAATGCAAATGTGTTGGTTTACTAGCTCAGCATCTATCTCTTCAGATGTTCTCCTTGGAAAAACATTCAGAATACTTGTCCAAATTTATTCTAGTTAGTTGGAATGTATACATTGGAAGAAACAGCACTGCTGATCAAATAGACTGTTCTTTTCTGTTGTATTGTTTCTTATCAGTCTGGGGAGATGATAAAACCAAATTGTGTTTGTCTTATATATTTTGCTCTTTGTTGCTCTTCTGAAAAAAAAAACATAACAGTGAGTGGGAAAATCAGAGTTGTCCATTTTTTAAAATATTACAGGATTGGATTAGGAACTGTGTATGTCTACTTTAATGAAAAGAAGGACTAGAGGTGACATCATAGCAGTCTTCCAATATTTAAAAGGCTGCACAAAGAACAGGGGGTCAGCCTGCACATGAAGGTAGGACAAAAAGCAATGGATAGAAAGTAATTAAGGAGAGAAGCAATCTGGAACTGAGGAGAAATTTCCTGACAATGAGAACAATTAATCAGTGGAATGGCTTGCCTCTGGAAGGTGTGGATTCTCCTTCATTGGACAGAAGAGATTGGGCCACCTTTTGTCTGAAATGGTAGAGAGTCACCTACTTGAGCAGTGGGTTAAACAGGTTCAAAAGAAGTTAAAAAAAGCTGCTTTGCCTCCCCCCCCCAAAAAAAAAAAAAGTTCTGAAAGCAACTTTAAATATCTTATGTTTTGGTTTTCATATAGATATAACCAGGGTGGGATTCTACCAGTTTGCATCTATTCGCTAGAACTGGTTGTTAACATTCTAAGCAGTTCAGAGAACCAGTTGTTAGAAGAAATTACTGGGATAATCCTGTAAGGAAGGCAGGAAGGAAACATTCTGGTGTTGCTTACAGAAACTGCCTCTCCATTAACTTTTATTACATTCTTGGCAGGACTAGACTTCCTGTCTTAGGTGTTCTTTTTCCCCTCCTTTGCTGGCACTTTGCTTGTGTGGAGTGACCATTTAAAGTTACTTGGCACTGAAAAAGTGACTTATGACCATTTTTCACACTTACGACGGTTGCAGCATCCCCATAGTCATGAGAAGCCAGGCGAGAAGATGAGTGCCTCGATATGAGTGATATTGAGTTGGCCACACCCAGCCAATAACATGATCACCAAGCCATGTCCACCCGGTCACATGACCACCAAGCTACAGCCACCAACTAAGCCACGCCCGCAGAACTGGTTGTTAAAAAATTTGAATCCCACCCCTAGATATAACAAAATAAAGAATGTTACAATATGAGGAGGAGGAGGAGGAGGAGAGGAGGAGAAGGAGAAGGAGAGGAGGAGGAGGAGGAAGAAATGGAGGAGGAGGAAGAAATGGAGGAGGAGAAAGAAATGGAGGAGGAGGAAGTAGAGGAGAAGGAGGAGGAAAAGGAAGTTAAGAGGAGGAGGGGAAGGAGCAGGAGGAAAAAGAAAAGTGGAAGAGGAAAGAGAAGGAGAAGGAGAAGGAGAAGAAACAAAGTTTACAAAACTCATCATATTTGAAATGGGATACATTAAAAACACGCACAGCTCTGTGCAGTTGCAAAGAGGAATAAACAAAACATTCTCTTTCATGGAACTTGGGCATCACGCAACTGAGGAAATGAACAGAAGCTGCAGGTTATAAAGTAAAGCATTTGGTCAAAGCAGAAGTGCCAAAACCGAGCATGTCTGTGATATTGAAATACACGGATTAATCTTCTCATCTCATCGTTCATTCCTGTTCCATTCTCTTTCTCCTCATGTAAGCACTTCCTTCCTTCCGTCCATCCATTCTCAATCTCCTTCCAGCCCGAATCATTCCTGTGCTCGAGATCTGTGCAATATTATTTCCTGCATAATGAAATCTAGAGTGACATTAATACATATATAATTTTATGGAGGGGAATGGGTCTGGCTGATTATTTCTACCTGCTGTGTCTTGATGATCGACGTTGCAGTCATCTCCATTTGGATAATGAAATTTCACCTCCTTAATGTTTGGATGATCACATATTCCTCCCAGCTGTCTTGGGGAGGAAGAAAGTCATTCTCAGACTAGATGGCGATCCCAGCCGATAGGTACAGAAGTAGAATGACATCGTGCTGTGTCCCAAAGAAGAAAAGAAAATCTAACAAAATGAAATTCAACGTAGAGAAAAGTAAAGTCTTACACTTAGGCAAGAAAAATCTATCTATCTATCTATCTATCTATCTATCTATCTATCTATCTATCTATCTATCTATCTATCTATCTATCTATCTATCTATCTATCTATCTATCTATCTATCTATCTATCTATCTATCTATCTATCTATCTATCTATCTATCTATCTATCTATCTATCTATCTATTGATCTATCTATCTATCTATCTATCTATCTATCTATCTATCTATCTATCTATCTATCTATCTATCTACCTACACACACACGCACACACAAATTATAAAAGTGAAATACCACTCACACATCGTCACAAAATCTCCAGAACTGTAAAGCCTTCAAAGTTGAAATTTGGCACGTATGTTCCTCTTGGCTTCCAGGTGCTCACCAGAGGTGGTATTCAGTAGGTTCTGACCAGTTCTGGAGAATTTTGAGTAGTTCAGAGAATTTTGAGTAGTTCAGAGAACCAGCAAATACTACCTCTGACTGGCCCTGCCCTCATCTATTCTCTACCTCCTGAGTCCCAGCTGATTGGCTGGGTCTTCTTTGGTTGCCCTGCATGGGAGAACAGATCTGGAAAGCAGGTTGGTGGGGTGGGGAGGGAATGGGGATTTTACAGTATCCTTCCCCTGCCACTCCCACCAAGCCACACCCACCAAGCCACACCATAGAACTAGTAGCAAAAACTTTTCAATCCCACCACTGGTGCTCACTAAGAAAGGATTTTTCGAAATGACCATCTGAGCATTAGTATTTTGTATTATTATTATTAACATGCTCTGATGCTAAGGAGTTCTACTCCCCCTCCCCACCTGAAAATAAATCTCTTCCAAAGGCAAAACACAAGCAGAGGAGAGGAGTTTCAGTTTCAGTTTTAGTTTCAGAGCACCTTTAGTACAGAACAGTTGAGCTAAGCCATGTCCAGGCTCCTTGCTGTCTCCTCCTTACTCACACAGCAAATACTGCTTCAGTCTCCAAACAGCCCTCAACTCTCTCATACACTGACAGGACACTAACAGGATGAATAGCAATGGATGCTGGTAAGCAGAGGCAGAATTTTTCCCCCTTATTTTCCTCCCCCAAAACTAAGCCCAATCGCATAATTTCATAGAGAAGCACGGATATTGAGCTAGTTTTAAATATAATAAAGGCCAGATATACATGAATAAATAAAAATAAATAAATGGTTCTTCCTTGAAGCTTTTTAAGTTTGGAAGAAACAACTTCTATCTCTTGACTACCTCTATCCCAGTGCAGGTAGTCCTTGACTTACAACAATTCCTTTAGTGATCATTCAAAGTTACTACGGCACTGAAAAAAGTGAGTTACACATAGGCAAGAAAAGCCAAAAGTACACATACAGACTGGGTGAAACCAGACTCAATAGCAGGAGCTGTGAGAGGGATCTTGGAGTCTTAGTGGACAACTAGCTAAATATGACCCAGTTGTGTGCAGCAGCAGCCAAAAAAGCTAATGCAATCCTAAATTGCATTAACAGAGGGATACAATAAAGATCAGGGGAGGTACTAATATCACTCTATAAAGCCTTGGTAAGACCACACCTAGAATACTTCATCCAGTTTTGGTCACCATACTATAAAAAAGATGTTGAGACTCTG
The DNA here is from genome assembly GCF_049901715.1 of Pseudonaja textilis. Classification (NCBI taxonomy): domain Eukaryota; kingdom Metazoa; phylum Chordata; class Lepidosauria; order Squamata; family Elapidae; genus Pseudonaja; species Pseudonaja textilis. The sequence continues at coordinate 251,829,108 of NC_141991.1, forward strand.
GAAAGAGTGCAGAAAACAGCAACCAAGATGATGAAAGATATGGAGACCAAAACATACCAAGAACTGTTGCAAGAACTGGGCCTGGCTATTCTAGTGAAGAGAAGGACTGGAGGAGACATGATAGCAGTCTTCCAATATTTGAGGGGCTGCCACAAAGAGGAGGGGGTCAACCTATTTTCCAAAGCACCAGAAGGCAAGAGAAGAAACATTGGATAGAAATTAATCAAGGAGAGAAGCAACCTGGAATCAAAGAGGAACATCTTCACAGTGAAAACATTCAACAGTAGCATGGCTCGCCTTCAAAAATGGTGAGAGCTCCATCATTGGAGGATTTTAAGAAGAGATGGACACTTATCTTGAATGTTATAGGGTCTCCTGTTTAAGCAGAGGGGTTGGGCTACAAGACCTCCAAGATCCCTTCCAAGCACAGAATACTTTTATTTGATAACTGTCTTGGTAGTAGCTCTTCCTCCTCCCCTTTAAAGCCATACCTCCAGGTTAATCTCTCTGAAAAATTGTGCTCAACTATTGCGGTCTACAAAACTGCTGAAATTTCTATCACCCCACGAAGTGTTGGCAGTAATCAAAGGTACAAAAGTGCACAGTTATGCCAAAATGTAATATTCCGTGTTGATTGGGCACAGAGATGCCTTTGCAGGCGGAAACGTCCTCCTCATTGCTGAAAAAAAAAAACAGCAATCAAAATGCAACCTTGCTTCACTTGATGTGGTCTTGTGTAGGAACATCTCCATTTTGGACAAAATCTATTTCACATAGTCATTTTGTTCTGGAAGACGTATTGATTTTTGTTGATTCTCATGTTACCTTCAATTATACCACAATAATTTGGAAAGAAAGAGGAGCACAGGAGAAATGGATTTTGTGTGTTTTCTATTGCTGAACACAAAAGCAAACAACAGCTGATACTACGAGGGGGATAGGACATCTATTCTTTCAATTACCCAACCGTCTGGAGAACTTACAACTTTGGCCACACTTGAACAAGGATTTTATTGCCAAGAGGCCCCATTAAAAATGTATTTACTTTTGTTTTTCACCTCTCTGGAAGTAAGCCAGCTTCAATATTTATCAAGTCGATAACATATGGAACAAAATAAAAACTGAGGAGGTCTCTCCCCTTCAAAAACCACATGCATTGACATTAGCAATAACATTTAGACTTCTGTACCGCTTCACAGTGCTTTACAGCCTTCTCTAAGTGGTTTACAGAGTCAGCACATTGCCCCCAACAATCTGGGTCCTCATTTTATCTGACCTTGGAAGGATGGAAGGCTAAGTCAACCTTGAGCTGCTCAGGATCAAACATCTGGCTGTGGGAAGAATCAGTCTGCAATACTACATTCGAACCACTGTACCACCATGGCTTTTGGAAGAAGGAAGGAAGGAAGGAAGGAAGGAAGGAAGGAAGGAAGGAAGGAAGGAAGGAAGGAAGGAAGGTGTCAGGATTCTGGCAGTTATCCCAATTAAATCATGAGTCTCAAGCCAAACTTCCAAAACTTCAGAAGGATTTATTGGGAGTTAACATGTCCGGCACTGCCTGGGTGTAGCCGACTCTGAGACACATAATTCATTATCACCCTTGACCCTGGTTTTTCCTTCCATCCCCTGGGTGTATCATCATTCATATTCTCCAGCGGGACACATCCATAGCCAAGAGTCATCAATCATGCTGTCCAGTGGCAGAAACTTCAGTCACCTAGTTACTATCTTTGAAAAACTATTTATGGAATGCACTTTCCATTTCCAAGCTGCCACACTGCTCTTTCAAACCCCTTTCTCACCTCCCTTTCTGTTGACAACTCTAAAAAGACCATAGAAATATTTGATGAGTTGACAGAAGGAAGGAAGGAAGTAGTATTTAGACATATACCACTTCATAGTACTGTACTGCCTTCTCTAAGCAGAGTCAGCATTTTGCCCCCAACAATCTGGGTCCTCATTTTACCAACCTCGGAAGAATGGAAGGCTGAGTCAACCGTGAGAATTGGCAGAATTAACCTGTGGTACTAGCATTCTAACCACTGCTCCACCATGGCTCAATTTCGATGATTGGCAATTGTATTTATGATGGTTGCAGTGTCCCCGAGTTACTTGTAAGTGTAATCGACTCCCCGAGTTACTCGTAAGTGTAATCTCCTTTTGATGTCACCAAAGGAGATCACACTGTAATCTCCTTTTGCGACATTCTGACAAGCAAAGTCAATGGGAAGGCCAGAACTTCTACATCTGGAGGTAGATGGACCATAGATTAAATGAAGGACATTACAGGGTTGACAGTTTTATTCTTAGTCCATTTCCTAATGAGCCATCAAACAGAAATTGGCATTTTTACAGCAGCTGGACCCTGGCTTGAAACCTCCGCTGTGTGATTCATCACTATTTCAAGGTATTTCCACTGGTTTGTTATCCACAGCTCTCTCCATATGTGAAATAAGATGTGAGTTTTCAACACTGATGTGATCACTTGGATGATGATAATGATCAGTCGTGTTTGACTCTTGGTGATTCTATGGGCCAGGTCTCTCCACATATTATTTTATTGATATATTCATTTGGTTTGTCAATTGCTTACAAGATAATAAGTATAAGTAAAAACATAGTTATGAATACATGGATAAATATGAGAAAAATTTAAAAAAAATCAAAGAAACAATAGGACAGGGATGGTAGGCACATTGGTGTGCTTATGCACGCCCCCTACAGACCTCTTAGGAAAGGGGTGAGGTCAATAGTAGACAGTCTATGGTTAAAGTTTCGGGGTTTGGAGAAGAAACCACAGAGTCAGGTAGAGTATTCCAGACATTGACCACTCTGTTGCTGAAGTCGTATTTCCTGCAATCAAGTTTGGTGCGATTAACCTTGAGTTTGTATCTATTGTTTGCTCTTGTGTTGTTATAGTTGAAGCTGAAGTATTCATTGACAGGTAGGACATTGTAATGTATGATTTTATATACTAAGATCGGACCGAAGGTGGCGTAGTTCTAGGTTTTCTAAGTCTAGAATTTCAAGTCTGGTGGCATAAGGTATTCTGCAACGAGTAGAGGAGTGGAGAACTCTTCTTGTGAAATATTTCTGGACTTTCTCAACTGTGTTAATATCAGATATGTAATGTGGGTTCCAGACTGATGAGCTGTATTTGAGTATTGGTCTAGCAAATGTTTGTATGCTCAAGTTAGTAGTGTGATATTACCAGAGAAAAAACTACGCAGGATTAGTTTAAGAACAAGCATATTCTTGTTTTGTGCCTCTCCCACAAATACAAATGAGCTACTTTCTGGACATGGGTGCATAATGTGCTACCACTTTGTATATAACTTATTGCAGGTATATACTGCAGGTTGCAGGATTTGGGTATGGCTAGTCTAGAGAAAAGAAGGACTAGGTGGGGACTAGCAAATGTTTTGTATGTTTTCCAATCTTGCACTGCTTCTTTGAGTTGTTATATGCTCTGGCTGGACTCAGCTTTAATGGTATACCAGCCATCGTGTGCTTTGGTGGCCTGGTTTCCTTTGACCACTAATTCTTCCAAGCATACTCTCTTTCTCCAGCGAATTCCCCTGCTTGACATGGTCAAAATAAGTGAGACACAATTTTGACTGGAAAGGGAGTGATGTTATCTGGTTGCGTAATGAAACTTCTGCAAGAAAACAACCAAGCTCAGAGAGCACCAAGGACCCCACAGTTCAACCCTGAGATTCAAATATTAACTCTATTAATGTCTGTCTGTATCTCTCTCTTTTCTCTCTCTCTCTCTCTCTCTCTCTCTCTCTCTCTCTCTCCCTACCTACCTACCTACCTACCTACCTACCTACCTATATCAGAGGTGGTATATTTAGAGAACCGGCAAATACCACCTCTGACTGGCCCCGTCCCCATCTATTCTCTGCCTCCCAAGTTCCAGCTGATCAGCTGGGTCTTCTTTTGTTGCCCTGCACAGAAGAACAGAGCTGCAAAGCAGATTAGCGGGGTGGGGAGGGAATGGGGATTTTGCAGTATCCTTCCCCTGGAGTTAGGTGGGACTGGAGATTTTGCAGTATCCTTCCACTGCCATGCCCACCAAGCCAGCCCATCAAGCCATGCCCATCAAGCCACGCCCACAGAACCAGTAATAAAAAAAATTGAATCCCACCAAGGTCCCTTCCTTGAAGACCTCCAAGGTCACTTCCAACTATCGTTATTCTGCTATCCTTTGCAAAGCTTTTCACGGCAAATTCTGGTTTCCATCCAGATCTTAGATGAAACCAAAATATGTTTGTCGTGGCTGCAAAAGTTAAATAAAAATGATCGCCTCTTCCACCCAGGCTTTATCTTCACAATAAGTGACATTCTTCCTCGCAACAGTTCTTTGTGTTGTAAAGTTCTCATGTGGGAAAGTTACCGCTTGTGTCATTTCTCTCCTCTGCACTTTTACTATGAAGATGAAAACCCAAATTGACAGCTAAAGTTTGTCTCTTCCTTTCCTCGCTGCAGATTGGCTCCGATCTGCAGCAATAAATCTAAAATTATGCATGTCCCCTTCAAGAATGGGAGATGGTTATCTCCCGTGGACTATAAATCAGGGCTGTTCCAAGCATACACTGATGAATTAATGGATTTCAGATACAAAGTCCTCTGTAGCTTTTATGGGTTTGCTTGCTAGAAGACAAATAAAACAGCCAGGCCTGCATTAAAATAGTTAATATTTATGTAATTATAGATATTGTATAGGAGGAAGGGACCCATTATGTTTATCATCATCATCATCATCATCATCATCATCATCAATATCAGGAGTGTCAAACACGATTTCATCAAGGGCCGCTTCAAGGTTGTGTTTTACCTCAGACGGGACGGGGTGGAGGTGGCCAGGGGGTGCATGGCCTGCTCAATGTCACTCATGTTGGGGGCACCTGGGATGGCCAAGTGCTAAGGCAGACCCTCCCTCACTCTCATTATAATCTCCTTCCTTCCTTCCTTCCTTCCTTCCTTCCTTCCTTCCTTCCTTCCTTCCAGCCTTCCTTCCTTCCTTCCTTCCTTCCTACCCCTCTTCCTTCTCCTTTCTTCTTCCTTCCTCTCTTTCCTTATTTTTCCTTCCTTGCTATCTTCCCCTCTTTCCTTCTTTTTCTTTGTCTATCCTCTTTCTTTTCTCCTTTCCTGTCCTTTCTTACATGTTCAAATGCAAAAAAAAAACGGAAACAAACTCCTTTGGTTTTGTTTTTAGTTTTAGTTTTGCTAGCCCTCTGCCAGATAAAATGTTTTTGCTATCAGAGGGCTTCAGAAGGCCGTCATGGCTGAAAATGGGGGCTGGGGGTGCACACGCAGCCCTTCCAAGTTCTGTTTTTGCTGGCAGAGGCACCGTGGGCTGGTCCTTTGCTGTTTGCAGGGTGGCTCCATGGGTCAGATCTAACAACCCTGTGAGCCTTGAGTTTGACACCCCTGATCTCTATTCATTCATATCTCTTCTCCTCCTCTTTCCTGACATCATGGCTTTTTGAGACAAATAATGTCTAAACCTTTTTGCTAACCTTATCAGTTTCCCAAATCCAGCAATTTTACACCAGATACTTTCTGGCTGATGATCTCTTTTGTGTAGCATGTGAGGGTCTAAGCTAGAAATGGATAATTATTATTAGCTAATTTGTGATGAATGCCAGTCATTTGGTTTCACTGAGAACAATTCAGAGAGGGGACTGAGTTTTAATAGAAGTTCAGACTGCTTGAAGCCAAGATGGATGAGAGCCTTTGCCAGCAACGAAGGGTGTTAGTTAATTTCAATAAATAATAATAATAATAATAACAACAACAACAACAACAACAACAATAGGGACAGCAGAATAGAAGAGAAAGAACTGGAGAAAATAACAAAATACAAAGACCTACAAATAGAAATAGAACGACTATGGCAAAGTCAAGCAAGGGTAGTAACAATACTAATAGGCACCTTGGGTGCAGTCCCAAAATAACTGGAGCACCACTTGAACACCATAGGCATTGACAAGTTTGCCATCAGTCAATTGCGGAAGGCAGCTTTACCTGGAACAGCTTCCACCCTGCGGTGATATCTGTAACACCATCAAACACCCAGATTTGCCTATCCCAGGTCCTTGGTAAGGACTCGATGGGTAGACAAAAATGCCAAACCCACTCTGAACATCTGGTTGACTGTGCAATGAATAATAATAGTAGCAATAACAGCAATAACAACAACAACAATAATAATAATATCCTTGATATCAATGCTGTCAGCAACCAGTATCAACCATTAGCACCACTCAATGGTATTTGTGATGCGTTTTTGAATGTTCAGTTGACTGAGTTTCGTGTTTAATGAATAAAGTAAACAACAACAACAACAACAACAAAAGCTTTGGAATGCGTAAGGAATTACACGTTTTGAACTATTTCCAAAACTACAAAGCCAGTTGTGAAATTGAAATTTCAGAGTCAGCGCTGGCTAAAAACCCGGCGGTGCATTATTCCATGTGTGTAATGTCACAAGCAAACAGGGATGAGGGTAACAATCATTTACTTGTGACTTTAGTCCATAGTGAGCACCCACACATGTCACAGGAAGGTTTGCAAAGAGGCCTCTCTTTCCTGTATCTGGATGTTAATATTGTCCACCCTGCGCAGCCACCTCCAGAAAAAGCCAATGAAATCCTAGTCTTCATTAAAAGAGGGATCGGGTTTTTTTTTTCCCCTTGAAGATGTTTTGCTATCTCATCCATTCAAGGTTGATTCAGCCTTCCAAGACTGGTAAAATGAGGACCCAGGTTGTTGGGAGCAATATGCTGGTTCTGTAAGCCGCTTAGAAAGGGCTGTAAAGCACCGTGAAGGGGTGTAGAAATCTAACTTCTCTTGCTATCCAAGAAGCTTTTTCAATTTCATCAGAAGAACTGAACCGAAGAAGTTTCTCTGATGAGAAGTGAAACATCTTCAAGGGGAAAAAAAAGAAATAAAGAAGGTCCAGTTGCCTTTTGAAAAAGCACGTTTGGGACACCAAGCACCAAGGATCCCACAAATTCAAATCTGAGCTACAGGAATCCTCTTCTGTCAGAAATGTGTTTTGGGTTTGAGGCGCTGAATTTGCCTTCTTCCGCATTGATCCAAGTGAGCAGCTAAATTCAGCCTGAAGCATCTCGCTCTCTGGCTTGGTTGGCCTGAGGAACTTAGCTAAAGTTCTTTTGCTTTTTAAAAAAGAAAATCAGGGGCGGGGGAGGTGTGAAAGAGATTGGGAGGAGATGGTCTTAGGGGAAAAATCGTCAGAAACTTCTCAAGTTCTCCAAACTTATGAAAGTTCCCAAGGGTGGTGTGATAGACTCAAGCCCCTGCTTTGTAGAGGGCATCTCTGTTCTCCATCAAGGTGTTGGGAAGAGGAGAATCGACCCAAGCTTGTCAAAGTCGCCATCCAAAGCTCTGCATGGCCTTTGGGCCCAAATATATCTGTGAAGTATGGATCTGTCTTTACTGGCCTGAAATGCAGAAGGAAGACTATAAGAGTCTGTCTGCCAACCATCCGCCCCCTCTACAATATGGATTTTTTTTCTCATCCCTTAAAGCAAAGGTTACTGATGGTTAATGTGAATTTTTATGCCCCCCTCTAAAACTAGGGGAGCTCAAAATGCACAGGGCTCCCTAGGGACCTTCTCGTAAGATGTTCTGTGCCTTTGGATCTGCGCCGAGGCTGCCAAAGCAAAACCAACAACAGAGAAGCACAGAAAGGAAGAGAAAGGAAGATGGGAGCTTGTGAATAAGTGTTTTAAAGTGGGAAATGAGCATGCTTGCTGATAGATTTCACCCCAGGGCATTCACTCCATGCACAAACAGAGACCATATTTAAAGAAAAAACATTCCTCATATTTTATTCGGCTCCCAGCCCATCTAGGGAGGTCTGGTGGAAAGGGAACAAAATCACTTTTCCATCTAATTGAGGTTGTTTGACTCCAGAGTTCACTTACTTCCCTTAGTAAATGCCTCAATTCCCACTCACTCTCTGTCTCTCTTTCTCTCTCTCTCTCTCTCATTGTCTTTTTCTCACTCTCTTTCATTCTCTTTGTCTCTTTCACTTTTGTCTTTCTCTTACCATATTTAATTCTCTCTCTTTCTTCCACTTTCTCCCTCTCCTTCATCCTTTGACTTTTTTCTTTTTCTTTCGCATTTCTTTCTCATTCTTTTTCTTTCTCATTCTCTCTTTCTCATTCTCTCTTTCTCATTCTCTCTTTCTCATTCTCTTCTTTCTTTTTCTCTGTCTCTGTTTCTGTCTCTGTCTCTGTCTTTCTCTCTCTCTCTGTCTCTCTGTGTGTGTGTGTGTCTCATTGTCTTTTTCTCACCCTCTTTTTCTCTCTCTTTCTCTTCTGTCTTTCTCTTACCATATTTAATTCTTTCTCATACTTTGAATTTCTTTCTTTCTTTCTCTTTCACATGTCTGTCTCCCTCATTCTCTCTCTTTCTCATTCTCTTTCTTTTTTTCTGTCTCTCCGTCTCTGTCATTCTCTCTCACTTTTTCTTTCTTATTTTCTGTGTTTCTTTCTTTCTCATTCTGACTTTCTCTTTTTTTTCTTTCTCCTTATCTCTCTCTCTCCTGTCAAATGCCTCATGAACCACAAACACGCTCTGTAAATATTATTAAGGGGGAAAAAAGTCAAGCAAAATGTGGGATACAAGTAATTTTGTTGCAAACTCCATTTAGCTCTCTAGAAAGAAAGAAGACTTTTGGTGTGCTTAAGAATAACCTTGGAGATGAGAAGGAACAGAGGAAGGTACACACCTCTTTTTCTCATTTGTTTTCCCAAAAAATAAAATATTCTGTAAATGTCCATGTCTACCATTTCAGCCATTTTATAAAGAGGCAAGTCTTCCCTTGAGGTAGCCATTTTCTCAAGATTTTTGACATCTCCAAAAAAAATCCCAATACACCACAAATAATCTAAAATGATTGAAATTTCCTGGTTGAATCTGATGGCCAATCAAATATTTTAATTAATTTTGAATATAATCTCTTTCTCTCCCCCCTCTTTCCCTCTCTCTCAGTCTCTCTTTCTCTGGCTCTCTCACTGTTTCTTTCTCTCACTTCTCTCTCTTTTTCTCTCTGTCTCTGTCTCTGTCTCTGTCTCTGTCTCTCTCTCTGTCTCTCTCTCTTAAACAGAAGACAATATTAATGTTGCATTTATATCCCACATTGTAGGCAATCCGAGTGCAATTAGCTATGCTCACATACCTCTTGTCCCAATTATTTATTCCCATTCTGCTAAACACAATTGTGCAAATAGGGCCTGTCAGTATAATATCGCAGTAATCCTTGTAGCAGATTTATCAGCCGTTATTAATTTGGATCTGAAAAATAAGCTCAGCTCCCAGGGCTCTGCCATACTCTCCTTCTGAAGATCTGAGATATCTTCTCAGCTTGCCTGCCCAGTTGGTGATTATGCCATGATGAGTTCACAGCAAGAAGGGAACGTTCAGTAAACTTGGCAAGGAAAACCTACAATAGCATGGACACCAGCACTGATGTCAGTTGCTGAATTCCAAATGTCTAACTTTAGAAACAGAAGAAAAAAAAATGTTAATCTAAAAATGTAATAACAGCAGCAAGAATCGCATATGCACAAAATTGGAAAAAAAATGAAAGTATACCTATAGATGACAAGGCAATACAGAAAATATTGGAATGCACTGAAATGGACAGGCTAATGATGAAAATTAAAGATAAAAAGGAAACAGAGTATTACTTAGAGTATTATTATAACTTGGGACTTATTGTACAAATGGTTAGAAAACAGATGCAGAAGTTAGTAATTTTATAATGAAAGAAGATTAACAAAATGGAATGGAATGGAATGGAATGGAGTAGAGTAGAGTAGAGTAGAGTAGAGTAGAGTAGAGTAGAGTAGAGTAGAGTAGAATAGAATAGAATAGAATAGAATTCTTTATTGGCCAAGTGTGATTGGGCACACAAGGAATTTGTCTTGGTGCAAATGATCTCAGTGTCCATAAAAAGAAAAGATAAATTCGCCAAGAGTCAAGAATCATAAGGTACCACTCTTAATAATAGTCATAGGGTACAATAAGCAGTCAAATCATACTAGAAATGTATTGCTCAAGGTATAGTGTTTTTCCTGCACTCAAATGAATTGGGACAATCTCAGTAATAATCCAAAAGTGGGTTTTTTTTGTGTTTTTTTGTTTTTGGGGGGTCATTTCAAACTCCAGCTATCTCCCAAATAGAAAATGCAGTTATGGAAGAAAATTCTCCTGCATTTTTTTTAATATCCTCTACTGGTAATTGTGTTCTTCTCTTCATGCAACGTGACTGGAGATAAGTAGTTTTGAAGTGTCTTTTATTTATTTATTCATATTTATTAAGAATATTTATTTATACTTATTACCATTTTTCATATAATAAAAGGGGAATTAAAGAGAAATGAAAAGAAAGGAAAACAAAAAGAGTGCAAACAAAAAAAATAAAACCAAAGTGAAGAAACTTATAGATGATGTTCAACCTCATTTTCAACAGTTGGACAGTTAAAACCTTATTAATATGTTATATATTATAAACTATTATTAAAACAACTATTACCTCCTCTTGATTTTATAAATCCTATCATCCCCTAAGTTAGTTCACATCTTTCTTTCTTTTTTAAAAAAATAAAGTTTTATTTGGGTTTTCACACATACAAAATACAAGTAAAACATCTTTTTTGAAAATAGCATGGTTCCGGGTTGAACTTCTTTATAGAGACACAAAACTCAATTTCATGCTCCTTTTTCTGTTCTATTCCATATCTTATATTATTCTACATTTTCTATATAGTTTTTCCCCTCTTTTAATTTTCTCAATTTTATTTTGATTATCTGTTAGTGATTGGGGACAAACCCCCAAACAGAATGTGCAGCAGCAGTCAAGCCAGGCAGCCAAATGAGAGAGGAAGGGCCCTAGAGTTTAAACACACTGATGACAAACACTGTTTTTGTAGTTTAAATAGTTGTTTAATCCAATTAGAGTTTAAACATTGTCAATCAGTCCATATGTCATTCACAAATATATCCATTCAGTAACTTAGTCCATTTACTAGTCAGTTCTATATCCTTATCTGCTTGTAAAGATATCTTCTTCTCTGATACCTTTCCTCTTGAAGACAACGCTGAGTATTCACAGGATATCAGCACATCAATGAAAATAGTCCTTTCGTTCAGGTATTCAAACAGTAGCAAACAAAACAGTAGCAAGCAGATAACAAGCAGAGAGAGAGTTACGTTTCTCTTACTGCCTTTTATTGCCGTTTGTAACCGCACCCTTAATTAGTTAATTACAAGCAGTTTGGTGCTTAAAGCTACAAGTTACAAACACCCAAACCTTGGTTTATATATTTATTCACCCAAACTTGGTTGGTGTATCAATGTTATACCCAACATTATCTCATCTCAATTCAAATCACTATATTTATACTTTTGTCTGTTCTGTTTCAATTTCATATTATCTTTTCTCATTAAACAAATTTTCTCCAGTAGTTACTAATTGGAGTTTGGCATCTTTATATCTTTTAATTACATCCATTCAACTCTTATTTAAACTTCAATATATACCTTAAGGTTATGACCTTCAATATAATACATAATACATAACTTCCAATCGAATTCTGCTTGGTACATTCTTATAATACATACTATATTCTTTTTTTTTTTAAAAAAAGGATTATAAATATATGTAATTATAAACCCTAATTCCATTCCAATTCAGTTCTATCATTAATAATTATTAAAATCTTAACATCTTAACATCATTTCTTTTCAATTAAATATCATACTTTCTTAAAGACATGTATAATCTCCATAATTATTTTTTTCCCTTATTTCTCTTCACATGTTTTATAAATCATTAAATATTCATTTTGTTATATTTATTTATTGAGAAGCATTTCACTGAATTACAGTAGCTATTTTATCAAACATTTTAATCATACATTGTTGCATATTTTCTAAAATTATTTCTATTTCTAATATAACAATACTATCTTATGTACCTTTGCAGAATCCCTTTTTCCATTAAATTTTCACCCATTATCTCTAAATAGGCCCTGTTTCTCTATATTTTGTTTCTGTCCTTTATAACTTCTTTTCCTTTCTTTCTTCCCTCTCATCTTCTCCCTCCCCTTTTTACCCCCTTGTCTCTCTATTTCTGATTCTCTCTTCTGCATTTCCCTCTCCTGTTACTTTCTGATTTTATACTTATTTTTCACTCTATTTTTTTTTTGGGGGGGGGGTTGTTTTTCCCAATCTTAAACTTTCCATTCTCTTTCCCCCCTCCCCCCCCCCACCTAAGATTACTTTGTTCATTAAAGATGGCATCTTCTTTGTCGCAATCTTCTTGTTCTGTAGGCATTTCTTGTTGTTTCTCATAATTCCAAATCTCCATTTCTAAGAACTGAAATATGAAGCCAAAAGAACCTTTCCCTTCTTGTGCATCTTCTTTGTACTTTTTAAATTCCATTTTCAGTTCTTCTAAAAGTGGAGCCAACTGGAAACATTCCTCCAGACACTCTTCTCCAGGTGGCCTAGAGTTGTCCATATCATTTTTTTCCTCTAAATTTGTTCTCTAATTTCCATTTCAGATGAAATTCTCCAAACATTGTTTCAGTCAAAGATTCTGAGACACATGTTTGAAAATCAGGACCCACAATAAACAGGGAATCTATTTCCATATGTGGTGGACATGCCCTCAAGCTAAAAAATATTGGTTTAAAATTAGGAAATGGCTGGAGGAAATTACAAAACGGAAAATTGAATTGAGCCCAGAAACATTCCTATTGGGTATATTAAGAGATAAAATAAGTAAGAAACTCCAATATATTATATTACACGTAATAACTGCAGCAAGAATAACCTTTGCCCAGAATTGGAAAAGTGACCACATTCCCTCTGATATTATGATAATAAAAAAGGTTTTAGAGTGTGCAGAAATGGATAGGTTTTCAATGGAAATGAAGGAGAGAGAAGAGGCAGAGTACCATGAAATTTGGAACTTGTGATATAATTGGCTGCAAGGTAGACACAAAGTAGAGAGATGAAAGGAAAGTTATGGTGTGATGAAATAATTTTGTATGAATAGGCATAATTATGTATACTTATGTATAAATATGTAAATAGCTACGTAAATATATAAAAATATGAGATAAATCAAATGTACGATAATTGTAATAATACTTAGTAATATTCTATATACTTAAGAATATGTCGAAATGAGTGAACACTACTACAAATATGCGGCAAGGAATGGAAATATGTTTTTAATTGTTTTTTTTAATTGTAGAATTTGTTTAAGAAAGTTCTTTAAATTTAAAAAGAAAAAAGAAAATCAGGACCCCACCTTTTGACCTGGATTTAATTTTTAAATTTGTGTTTCCAGCTGATGTGGCAAGAAACAAATCTGTTTTATGCACTTCCTTAATTTGGTTAGGCCCGAGCAAAGTTTCATCAGATAGACCTCAAGCCGTATGATGATAACATTGCAATGCAAGTCACATGCTTTAATTAGGTACAATCAGAAATCATGCGGCGACTTCATTAAGTATCATTAAGAATGATCAAAATATTGCTCTTAGGAAAAATACATCAAAAGCATGAATTTACACATTGATTAAACGGGATCTGCAATTTCTAAAAATCTGGTGTGAGGAGAAAAGAAAGAAGAAGAAAAAAAAGAATGAAACAAATTAACTGTTCCTACAATACTTAGCAACCGAGGGACTGCTTAGCAACCAAAAATGTTGGACGGAAGTAGAGATGGCAGGGTTTATATTTCCATTCCTTTACAAATGGATAAATATGTAAAAGATGCCAAAACTGAAGAAGAGAAAATGACAAGATTCTTTTCCTGCCTCTCCAAGTGCAGCTCCTAATTCATGAAGCATGATAAATATTCATGCAGAGTTCTGGATCCTAGGAAGATTTTTCATACCAAAGCTAAATTGTCTTTTAAGGTATTGTCTCAATGTTCCTTGGGAGTAACAATAAATCTTTGAGATTTTGGTTAATGGGACCTTCCTGGTCATCCCTCTAAATCCTGAATCAGGGTTTAAAGTTGGATGAGGCAGAGGGTAGAAGACAATCGAGGGCAGGTTTGTTTATGGAGATGCAAATGTTGAAAGTTAGCACATACCTCTGTCTTAGAAGAATGAAACATTTTGAGAAATACTTAAAAGGCAGAATATTATATTTCCTTGGATGAGAAATGGAGAAACGTGCTCTTGGAAAGCAGCCCCCCACCTTCCTTTATAGCCCATAGCAGATGCCAGCACTTAAGAGATAAAGAGATAACTAACTCTATTCATAAGCAAATACTTTCACCCAAGTTCCAACAAAGGTAGGATCAGCCCTCAGCCACAAAAGGAATTGCCCAATAAGCTTTTTCATTGCATCAGCAGTCCAAACTTCAACCAAACTTAACTCAGACAACACCTAGGATTTGTACTTTGCCTATAGAGCCAGATATGACCTCTACATAACCCCTACATGGCTCCATGGGAGTCTGAACACAGCCAATAGAATACATGTTCTTGCACAAGAACAGGACGCTCAAGTGCAAAGCCCAAAAGAAGGTATAAAAAAATGCTCACTCTTAACTCCATGTGGTCAGCTGTTCAATACCGCCATGTGCTTCTTGATTAGCTTGATTTCTTTCTTCTTTGTGGCAATCCAATATCTCAGGGGTTGCCACAAAGAAGAGAGGGTCAAGCTATTCTCCAAAGCACTTGAGGGCAGGACAAGAAGCAATGGATGGAAACTAATCAAGGAGAGAAGCAACCTAGAACTAAGGAGAAATTACCTGACAATTGCAACAATTAATCAGTGGAACAACTTGCCTCCAGAAGTGAATGCTCCAACACTGGAAAATTTTAAAGAAGAGATTGGATAACCATTTGTCTGAAATGAAAAAAAAGGGTATAGAGTTTCCTGCCTGAGTAGGGGGTTGGACTAGAAGATCTCCAAGGTCCCATCCAACTCTGTTATCCTATTCTAATATTCAGAATCGAAGACATTATCCAAACTGCTACCCCTATAGAATTTTTCTCAGATATATGGATTCCTGTGGACATCCAGGAAAAAAGAATTTAATCATTACATTACAACAGCAACTAACGTTCGGTAGACATTAATTGCTTTTATTTATTACCAGGACGTATTATTTATGTGGTAGCCTACATCCAGGGAACTGCCAATGTTTTTTAGCAGCTTCAAAAACAACTTCAATTGCATTCTGTCATTCTAAAGTTTAAGCTACCTAATTTTCCCATTGCACTCCTGGAGTCCAAATACATTTCTCTCTTTTTGAATAGCAGGAAGAGGTCAATAAAAGCAATCACAATGAAAATAGAAAAACTCTCCAGAAAGAGCAAATTTGGTTTCGAAGCAGAAACTGAACAATTTAAACATGCCACAAGGCAGATCCCCATCCTATACCCCACTGAATTCTTCAGCTGAGCTTCTAAAGGGTCTGAAAACCACAGGTGTTGTATGGCAACCTACCGCATGCCGCAGAATTTAAAGAGGCATATTTATTTCTAAAACACAAATTCCAAGAAGCTGATAGAAATAAGGAAAGCCCCAAGAGCATCAAATAAAACATATTTTACCTTTTTGCCTTCCATTCAAGCGAATTGGAAAGTGGAATTTGGTCTGGTGTAGAAATCAGAGGATCATGAGGTCTAGTCACGTCTTGGGCAGAAAGCCAGCTGGGTGATTTTGAGCCAATCCCCCTCTTCTCTCTTTCAGTCCTAGGAACAATAACAGAATCAGAATAACAGAGTTGGAAGTCTGCAGATATTCTCTGCCATTCATGTCTTGGTTCTCCCAAAAGTGCATTTTCAGGAGGCAACTGGACTTTCTTGTTTTTTCTTTGAAGACATTTCACTTCTCATCCAAGAAGCTTCTTCAGCTCTGACAGGATAGCAAGGAATGGAAGGATTTGTATTCAGCTACTCCTTTGCATCCTTTTAGAGGATCATTGAAGGACTTGGTTTATCTGTGTTCTAAGGACCACCTGAGTAGTGCTCCTGGTTCCTGTGGTCTGCAATTTTTCCTCTGGAAATCCATTCCATTCCCCCCATACCATTCAAAAGGTGTTCATCCCAAATTATATAGCTAATTATATAGCTAATGTAGGCCCCAGATAAACCAAGTGCTTCAACGGACCTCTAAAAGGATGCAAATGACCAGCTGTCTGCAAGGAATATAAATCCTTCTCTTCCCCACTATCCTGTCAGAGCTGAAGAAGCTTCTTGGATGAGAAGTGAAACATCTTTGAAAGAAGAAAAAACAAGAAAGTCCAGTTGCCTCTTGAAAAAGCACCTTTGGGACAACAGAGTTGGAACAAACCTTCCAACACAATTTCTGAACAAGTGTCAGAGTATGTTCATTAACTGGCAGAGACATGGTTAACAAAGTAAGCATGGCAACAGACCAGCCAATGGGAGCTGACAGCCTGGGTGTGATTTGGCTCTGTGTGCTTTGCTGAGAATTGAAAGTGAAACTGTCTTGCTTGCTTGCTGAAACTGATATCTGTTCTGAGCTGCTGCTTGCTGCTTTTGCTTATGTTAACATTAAAATAATTTACGAATGGTATTGTAAACTTTGCTCATGTTAATATGTTTATAAAGAAGTTAATGATCCTGCTGAATCAGTCATCTGTGTGTTTTCTGGACTTGGATTTCCGCTGCAAACTCTAACAATGAGTTCCACTGATTGATTGTCCTCACTGTTAAGAAGTTTCTCCTTACTTCTAGGTTGGATCCCTCTTTGATGAGCTTCCATTCATTGCTTGTTGTCCTGCCTTCAGGTCCTTTGGAGAGTAGTTTGACCCTCTCTTTTTTGTGGCAACCCCTCAAATATCTAAACATTGCTATCATGTCACCCCAGTCCTTCTTTTCTCTAGATTAGCCATACCCAGGTCCTGCACCCATTCTTCATATGTTTTAGGCACCAAGCCTTTAATCATCTTAGTTGCTCTTCTCTGCACTTTTTTTCCCAAAGCCTCAACATCTTTTTTTCTGTAATACGGTAACCAAAACTGGAGATAATAAGAGAGCTTTCCACCTTAATCCATTGCCTTCTGATTGTGCCAAGTTATAATTCTTGGAATTCCTAGCTAGGAAGGATAAATTATTCAGGAAGTTGTAGCCTAACATATCTTAACAGAGACAAGTTGTAGAAAACTGATACAGTAAAAATGTCCTTTCTTCCTATTAGTGTTCATTAAGCTGCTTAAATGTTTTGCATAAAGTCAGCTAAGGAGTCTTTTTATTTATTATCATTTATTTTATGTCCTCACATGAACCTTTGCTCCTGTACTGCAAGAAGAAAAGGAAAGCTGTAGGTTGTAAATTGAAATGCTTGGGTTTTTTTTTTTAACCAGCTAATTTGGAATACAGATCATAGAATAATAGGCTTGGAAGGATCTTGGATGTCTTCTCATTCCACCCCTTTCATGAACAGGAGACCCTATACTATTTCTGAAAAATGGCTGTCCAGTCTCTTTGTGAAAACCTGCCATGATGGATTGTTCACCGTTTCTGAAGGCAAGCTGTTCAATTGATTGATTGTTCTCACTGTCAGAAATGTTTTCCTTAACTCTAGGTTGGATTTCTCCTTGATTAGTTTTAGAATAACAAAATAGCAGAATGGGAAAAGGGCCTTGGAGGTCTTCTAGTCCAACCCCTGCTCAAGCAGGAAACTCTTTCTGTTCTTTCTGTGCCAACTCAAAAAGTTCAAACTGCCCAAAGAGCTGCTGATATTGTTCTACAGAGGAATTATTGAGTCTGTCATCTGCACATCTATGACTGTTTGATTTGGTTCTGCAACCCAACAGGAGAGACAGAGTCTTCAGAGAGTAATTAGGACTGCAGCAAAAACAATTGCTACCAACCTGCCTTTCATCAAGGACCTGCACCAGTCAAAAAGAGGGCTGTGAAAATATCTACAGACCCCTCACATCCCGGACATAAACTGTTTCAACTCCTTTCCTCAAAATGACACTATAGAGCATTGCACACCAGAACAACTAGACACAAGGGAAGTTTTTTCCCCAAATGCCATCACTCTGCTAAACAAATAATACCCTCAACACTGTCCAACTATTTACAAAGTCTGCACTACTATTACTATTAATCTTCTCATCACTCCTTATCACCCATCCCCTCCCAATTGTGACTGTAGGACTGAAACTTTGTCGTTTGTATCCTTACAATTTATATTGACTGTTTCCTAGTATTATTTGATTGCTTATCATACTCTATGACTATTATTAATTGTTGTACCTGATAATTCTTGACTCTTGATGAATGTATCCTTTCTTTTATGTACAATGAGAGCTTATGCACCAAGACAAATTCCTTGTGTGTCCACTCACACTTGGCCAATAAATAATTATATTTATCTATCTATACCATTTTAGACAAATAGCTCTCCAACCTATTAAAATGATCAGTGTTGGAGCACCCACAACTTCTGGTGGCAAGCTGTTCCACTAGTTAATTGTCCTCCCTGTTAGGAAGTTTCTCCTTAATTCCAGTTTGCTTCTCTCCTTGATGAGTTTCCATCCATTGTTTCTTTTTCCTGCCTTCTCGTGCGTTGGAGAATAAGTTGACTTTCTCTTCTTTGTGGCAGCCCCTCAAGTACTGGAAGGCAGTTATCATGTCACTCCAAATCCTTCTCTTCATTAGACTAAACATACTAAAAGTTTAAATGAATTTCATTTCATATCCATCTGCCAACCGTAACCAAATATGCTTCTTCTTTTTCTCTCTTCTTCCCTCTCTCTTTCTTCCCTCACTTCTCTAATTCTCCTGGCTGTTGCTTTGAGCTTGGCAAGCCGAAACAGCTTCCAACAAAATGCAAAGTCCATACCATCAAACTCCCGCTTGCAATTTATTTACCTTTGTTTGTGTGTGAGGGTGTACGTGCGTGCGTGCATGCAATTTTGTAAGCTGTCACGGGAAGCCTGCAATTTCCACCTTGCATCTGACTATTAAAGTAATCTTGAAGCCAAACATGGTGTAAAGGGATCACAGAAGTTAGTCTTTTTCACTTAATCTTCTTTCTTTCTTTTTTATTGTGCATCTGGAATTTAAATGACGGCAGGTAGAAGGAGAAAATAACAGGTTGAAAAGAGAAAATTCGCCACTCGGAAGAGAAAGGACTCTTTCTTTTTTTTTAAGAAAGCATCCCTTTTTCAGAGTTGAGTTTTTCCCGCTCATTTGCTACAATCCTATCCCAAAAATAAAAAATATATCACAGCCCATAAATATAGATTGATGCTGCGCTGGAGATCTACAACAACTACAAACAGAGAAAGAAAGAATTTCTCTCTCTTCTTTGCAACGGTTTCCCCCAAAGCTCCAGGAAATGTGTCCTGAATAAGAAGTATGCAATTTTCACGTAATTAGAGAAACAGAAGATGGAAATGACTTCCATCAGAGCAATCAAGAATGGTAATGTGGTAAGGATTTGTCCGTGCCTGCTCGGAAAGCAAAAACTCAACAAGTGTTGGTATTTTATTATATCATTGTCCTTATTTGGAGAGGAAAGGGGTGGTTGCTTTTGTCAGCCAAAAAACAAAACAAAAACAAATGACATTTTGCAACAGTCTTCTATAAAGGAGGGAAGTAAATAAATTTAAATCATATTTTTTTCTTTTCAAAGGCGAAGATGTCAGTGTTGCACTTAAGATTAGTAACCCAGCATCGGATTGTTGCTGTTCAGTCACTAAATTCAGCGGTCCCCAACCACCGGTCCCTGGACCGGTATTGGTCCGTGGATCATTTTTTACCAGGCCGCAAAGCTTGGGTGCCGCCATCTTGTTTCAACGGCGCTTCTGGGTTTTCGGTTGGAAAGTGCTTCCAGGTTTTCAGCTGGAAAGCGGGGTTTGGGTGCTTGCACCTTAGTTTTGTCGAAGAGGGGGGAGGCTTCGAACGAAGAGCTGTCCTGATGGTGGTGGAGACTTGCGTTACTCAGGTACTGGTCCATAGAAGAATAAATAATCGTGAAACCGGTCCCTGGTTCAAAAAAGGTTGGGGGCCACTGACTAAGTTGGTGTGAGGCTAATAAGTAGTGGTGGGGCAAGCCAGAATTTTAACAACCGGTTCATTTGAACAGGCCCGAACCAGCCCAATTACACCACTGGTTGCATTTGACTCCTTGCAACCACCGTAGCATGCCAGCCCCGCCCCGTCCTCCACAGTCTCCTCCAGTTTGCCAAAATTCACGTTTATTGTGTCGATGACACTATCTAACCATCTCACCCTCTGCCGTCTCTTCCTCCTTTTGCTTTCCATCTTCCCCAACATTCAGATCTTCTCCAAGAAGTCCTCTCTTCTCATTTGGTGGCCAAAGTATGATGCTTTGAAGTATCAATTATTTAAGCTTTAGCTCCAGTATCTGTCCTTCCAAAGGACAGTCAGGATTGATTTCCTTCAGTATTGACTGATCCAATCTCGTTGTGATCCAAAGGTCTAGTGAGAGTCTTCTCCAACACAACAATTCAAAAGTATCAGTTGTTCAGCACTCAGCCTTCCTTATGGTCCAACTGTCACAGCCCTGCATTACTAGAGGATTGCTAGTAAGTAATTTAATTTGGATAGTTCAATAAGGGTGCAAATCTTTACACTCCTTTCTCTTCCAGTTTGGCCTGTGGTTCAGTTGCTAACTTGTGTCTGAGTCTTCATGACCCCATGGACCATAGCATGCCAGGCCTTCACAGTCTCCTGGAGTTTGCCAAAATTTACATTTATTGTGTCGATGACACAATCTAACCATCTCATCCTTTGCTGTCTCCTTTTTTCTGTTTCATTCCATCTTCTCCAACAACAGGGTCTTCGTTAAAGGAGTCCTCTCTTCTCATTAGGTGGCCAATGTATTTGAGCTTCAGCTTCAGGATTGGTCCTTCCAAAGAACACCCAGGGTTGCCCAGCCAGACTTTGCCCTTCCCCAGCCTCCTCCACAGCCAATGGAGCCATACTCCCATTCCCTGTCAGCTGTCTAGCTTCCTCCTCAGATTCAGACTCTGACAGGGGCATGGCAGAAGATCTCAAAAGATATCACTTTGACTCTGGGAAATTGCAACCATCATAAATACGAGTCAGTTACTAAGCATCTGAATTTTGATCACATGACCATGGGGCAATCATACGGATGAAAAATGGTCTTAAGTCACTTTTCTCAGTGCCATAGTAACTTTGGTCAATTACTACCTCTATAAAGCCAAGATTTTCCAATGGAATTTGGACTGGACAATTAGGCCAATCCTCCCCATCAACAAGATAAAAATAATGAAATCTGAAGGAATCAAAATGCCTTAAAGAAGAATATGGATGAAGAATATCACTATTAACTCCAGAAGATAGACTTAATAGAATTCTTTACTGGCCAAGTGTGATTGCACACAAGGAATTTGTCTTTGGTGCATATGCTCTCAGTGTACATAAGAAAAAATAAAAATAAAATAAAAAAATAAAATACAGTAATCAAGAATCATAAGATACAACACTTAGTGATGGTCATAGTTTACTAATAAGCAATGAAATCATACTAGGAAACAAATAAAACAATATAAATTGTAAAAATACAAGCAACATGGTTATAATCATGTGTGGGAAGTGATAGGTCAT
Source organism: Pseudonaja textilis (assembly GCF_049901715.1). NCBI lineage: Eukaryota > Metazoa > Chordata > Lepidosauria > Squamata > Elapidae > Pseudonaja > Pseudonaja textilis. The sequence continues at coordinate 251,850,764 of NC_141991.1, forward strand.
AGGAAGGATGAGAAGAATAATAGTAATACAGACTTACTAAGTAGTTTGACAGTGTTGTGGGAATTAGTTGTTTAGCAGAGTGATGGCATTTGGGAAAAAACTGTCCTTGTGCCTAGTTGTTCTGGTGTGCAGGGCTCTATATAGTGTCTTTTTGAGGGAAGGAATTGAAACAGTTTATGTCCAGGATGTCAGGGGTCTGTAAATATTTTCACAGTCCTCTTTTTGACTCATCCAGTATACAGGTCATCAATGGAAGGCAGTTTTTTTTTTCTGCAGTCCTAATTCTGAAGTCTGTGTCCATCTTGTTTGTTTGCAGAGCCAAACCAAACCATTATAGAGGTGGAGATGACAGACTCAGTAATTCCTATGTAGAACTGAATCAGCAGCTCTTTGAGCAGTTAAGATTCAAAAGGAACTTGTCAGGCTATCTAATAAAATGAAGTTCAATGGTGAAAAAAATACAGTTCTACATTTCAGCAAGAAAAACCAAATGCACAGGTACAGTGCATTATGTGGTATCTTGCTAAATACTAGTAACTGTGAGAGGGATCGTCTTGGAGTCCTAGTGGACTCCATATTTAAATATGAGCCAGCTGTGTGCTGCAGTTGCCAAAAAAAGCCAACACAGTTCTAGGCTGCATAAACAGAGGGATAGAATCAAGATCACATGAAGTGTTTATAACATTTTATAATGCCTTGGTAAGGCCACGCTTGGAATATGGCATCCAGTTTTGGTCACCAGACATAAAAAAAAGATGTTTAAGAAAGAGGGCAGAGAAGAACAACAAAGATGATTACAGGACTGGAGGCTAAAACATACGAAGAACGGTTGCAGGAACTGGGCCTGGCTAGTCTAGTGAAGAGAAGGACTAGGGGAGACATGATAGCAGTCTTCCAATATCTCAGGGGCTGCCACAAAGAAGAGGCAGTCAAGCTATTCTCCAAAGCCCCTAAAGGCAGGACAAGAAGCAGTGGATGGAAACTAATCAAGGAGAGAAACAACCTAGAACTAAGGAGAAATTTCCTGACAGAACAATTAATCAGTGGAACAACTTGCTTCCAGTAGTTATGAATTTTGCAACGCTGGAAGTTTTCAAGAAGAGATTGGCCAACCATTTGTCTGAAATGGTATAGTGTTTCCCACCTGAGCAGGGGGTTGGACTAGAAGACCTCCAAGGTCCCTCCTAGCTCTGTTATTCTAGTCTCTTCTGTACTATAAATACCTGAGCATCCTTCAAGCTGATAGCATCAAGTACACGGAACTCAAGTAGAAGGTTAGTGGTGAATACATCATTAGAGTGAAGAAGTTCTAACATTTCAAAGCAATGAGTGATTTTGATTCTAGTCTTTATAAACACAGCTGGAATAGTGGTCTGGATTCAGGGAAGAACTAAAAAGCCCTGGATAGGAAGACCAGAAAAATAAGGACAATTCAACATGCCCTTCATCCTCAAAACAATGTTGACAAACTCTACTTACAAAGGAAAATAGGTAGGTATGGAACGACGCTAGAACACCAGGCAATTGAAGAAAGAAAGAAAGAAAGAAAAAGGCAATGGAAGCATATCTGAAGGACAGCGAAGAAGAAACTTTGAATTTAGTACCAATAGTCGTAGGCTTCTTGGATGCAACCCCAAAACATCTGGAGAGCCACATAAACACCATCACTGTAGACCAAATTGCTGGTTGAAAAAGGCGGCTTTATTCAGACAAGCTTAAACCCCGGGATAATAATACTGTCAATAAAACCTTTAACACCATCAGACAACATCTGGCTATTCCATGCCCTTGGGAAAGATTTGATAGGTGTCCTGAAGGTGCTTTTTTCCCCCAAAAAGGCAACTGGACTTTCCTGTTTTGTTTTGTTCTTTCCTTTGAAAACAAAAGTCCAAAAGACTTCATCAATTTTTCAGCTCTTGGAGGAGAAGCAAAGAGTTTTTCAAACCTCCCCTTCTTTGGGGCAGCCCCATAGAATATTGGAACGCTACTATCATGTCACCCCACGCATGGAAAGAGACACGTTCAATTCCTGAAACCTTTCTCCATGCTTTGATTTATACTATATCTCAGTGTGTGATTCAGAAACTGAATCAAAGAGAGGATGCAGACTTGAATTATCCCACTCTCCATGGTACCTCGGAACGATATCAGAGAGGAGGAAAAGAAATGAAAAGCCTTGATTGCAAACTTGGAATTTTCTGTTGCTTAGTTTAATTTTGACATAATTGTCAAATCCATCCTCTGTTCTCCCCATCCCTCCTTTGCTCTCTAGAGCAAAGCCCTGACAACTAATGGCAATCATTGTAGCAGGCAGAAGACACAGCAGGAGTTTGTAACAATAAATCTATTACTCAAGGTTTTTTTTTTTTAAGAAAAAAGCCATACAGTTAAGCTGTCAGACTTGTTCATGTCTCATTCGGCTGTATCCCCTAAAGAATTCTGAATTTCAATTAGGAAAACAAAAGACAGAAGAATTGGAGAAGGAAAAGGAGAGGAGTGGAGAGAGAAGAGAGGGGAGGAGAAGAATTGTGTGCATCAGGATGATTTCAAACCGTTGTGGATTTCCATGTATGAAGTTTGGGGGTCTACATTTTGATTGGATGCAGGCAAGCAACACAGAAACAGTATCTGAGTTTAAGCAAAGATTGTTTAGAAAAGATCATCTTTTTGCATTAGCCCGGGAAAAGCACCGCAAACGTGTCAACTACGGTGCCCCACTTGTCGAGTTTTATAACTCTCCTGATTTTTCAGACCGTTGCTTTTCTTAGTTTTGCCCTTCATTGCTAGCCCACCAAACTGACAGACTGACCTCAGCTTGAGCTTCTGAGTAACAATGATCCTTAACCCCATTGGGTGGAGAAAGGTGTAGTTTACTAGAAGTCAAGTGAAATACAGTAGTGCAAAGCCAGGACTGAAATTCCCATGCCAATTCCCCAAGTGAAATCTTTTCCTTGCTTAAGCGCTTCCCATTCTTGGTCCTCCATTGTCCTTCTCAATTTTGAAGAAGAGGTCCTGGAAACGATCACTCTGATGGTAGGCTGGCTTGCAGCTGCATTCTTCTCATTGTGCAGCATCTTTGAAACACCACCTTGGGCAGGCACCTTCACTTTTTAAACTTTCACTTTCCTCTCAAGTGTTCCCCCTGCCTCTTACCCTCCCTTCAGTATTCATGGCAGACTGGTTCCAAAGTGATTGCAGGCATGAGGTGGCAGCTCTGAAACCTAGCAGTTCAAAAGCATGCACATCGAGTAGATAAATAGGTACCATTTTGGCGGGAAGGGAACAGCATTTCACGTGCCTGTGGTGTATAGCCATGCCACCCAAATGACTACAGAAATGTTTTCACACAATGCTGATGTCATGCCTCCATCAGAGCCTGAATCTTTGGAGGAAGACGAGCCGGAACTGGAGCCAACAGAGATCGAGGGGGCGGCTTTATTGGCTTTGGAGAAATGCGGGGGAAAGCAGGCTGTGTCAGCCAGGGCTTTCGGGATTGGGATCACTTGTAGGAAGATCGGAACGGGGGCAGGATGTCCAAGAGAGGCTAAGCAATGAACATGAGAGACAGAGCTCAAGTGATGAGCAAGAACCACTCCCTCCTGATCCCTGAGCACAGAGAGTAGAGAGAAGATGGGAACAGCACAGGATGACCCGACAACTTGGGAGGAGAGCGCCCCGCTCCTCTTCACACAAGGCACACTTGGGGACTGAGGCTTAAAGAGACGTTGCGGGGAGAGGCATTTGTCGGGAACAAACACTGAATTCATGGAGTTTTGCGTGCTACTGATGGTGTTTGGAGTTTCCTGGACTTCTTGATTTATTTCTTGCTTCTTGGATTAATTTGCCTTGTTCCTTTGCTTCCGGAAACCATTGCTTGTTCTTTTGCTTCCTGGATTCATTGACCTATTCCTTTGCCCTGCTGGGTTTCTTGCTTTGCAGCCATTGTGCTCATGGTGTTGTGTTGGACTACTTGCTGCTGGAAGCTGCTGGAAGTGTGTGTGTGTGATCACTTTGCTCTGGGACTTGCCAGAAACGTGGGAGTATTTTGGGGGGAAAGTTGGAGCAATAAAGGGGCAGTTTGAACTATCAGCTGACTGTGTTGCCTCTGTACTGTGCCCCGGGTCATCACAGCTGACTCCTTTGGCCAAGAAATCGAGATGAGCACTGCGCCTTACAGCTGGACACAACCCAACAGGGGAAATGTTTACCTTTTGAGTGGCTGGTTGAATATGTTTTGTTTGTTTGTTAATTTAAATTATATGCCACCTATTTCACCTAGATCAAGCAATCATTTGTCTGAAATGGTATAGCAGTGGTCCCCAAACTTTGTGGCTTTCAGGGGGGAACAGGAGAACCTGGTGACATGAGTGGTGGGCTGGCACATGCAACTCCACTCATGCAAGACACCTTGCGTGAGTAGAGCTGCAAGTTTCAGTGTCCCTCACTCACACAAGTAGGACTGTGTGTACCAGTGTATCCACTTACGTGAATGGGGTTGCACACATGCCGTCACTGGCCTGCTACTCATGTGGCTCAGTTGCGAATAGGCCTCAACTCAGTAGTAGGCAGTGGCCCACACACATTGGGGACCCCTGTGCTATAGGGTCTCCTCCTTGAGCAGGAAGTTGGACTAGAAGACCTCTAAGGTCCCTTTCAGCTCTATTCTGATTGATTGAACTCTAGGTGGCTTATAATCAATAAAAACAAAAAAATGAATCATGAAAACACTCAACCAATAAATATTAACACTAAAGTTGGATTAAAAATTGACAGAATTAAGAACTTTCATTAGAATAACAGTGTTGGAAGGGACCTTGGAGGTCTCCTAGTCTAACCCCTGCTCAGACCGGAAAACCCTATACCAGGGGTCAGCAACCCACAGCTCTGGAGCCACATGTGGCTCTTTCATCCCTCTGCTGAGGTTCCCTGTCACTGGTCAGCTCCACAATTCATAGGGCTTTCAGTTAGGACAGATAGAGGAAAAAGGATGTCGTGCTAGGAGACTCCATGGTGGGGAAACCAGACTTCCGGTCAGCAGATGAAAAAGGACCTCATGCTAGAGGAGCTCTATGGTGAGGAATCAACTTCCGGTCAGCAGATGAAAAGGATGTCGTGCTCAAAGGAGACTCTATGGTGGGAGAACCAGACTTCCGGTCAGCAGATGAAAAAGGATGTCATGCTAGGAGGAGACTCTATGGTGGGAGAACCAGACTTCTGGTCAGCAGATTAAAAATGACCTCATGCTAGGAGGAGACTCTTTGGTGGGGAACCAGACTTCTGGTCAGCAGATGAAACAGGACCTCATGCTAGGAGGAGACTCTATGGTGGGGAATCAAACTTCCAGTCAGCAGATGAAAAAGGACCTCATGCTAGGAGGAGACTCTATGGTGAGGGAACCAGACTTCCGGTCAGCTCAGAATTGAAGGGGAAGCCTCTGTTTAGGACTTTTGTGGGTGTTCAGTGTTTAATGGCACTGACCCCTGCCTTAAACCATTTCAGATAAACCTTGTCCAATTGCTCTTCTTAAAAACCTCCATTGTTGGAAGTTGATCAGAAAACCCTTTCTCATCTTTCAAGAAGAGACTCAACAGCCATTTGTCCAGAATGGCACAAGGTTTCCTGCCTCAGCAGAGGGTTGGACTAGAAGTCCTCCAAAATCCCTTCCAACTCTATTACTTTATGGTCTAATTACATCAAAGAGCCTACATGAATTAAAATTACAGCCAGGAGCTGAGAAAAAAAAAATAACACAACTTTGATAATCCTTCAGAGAGGGAAGATTTAGGAACCCATGAGACAAAAAGGCTGGTGTGGAGTGCAGATATAATATCTGAAGAAAGTGAAATTGCCAATAAGTGCTCTATGACTAGGTACTTGAAGCAGCTGTCATTAACAATATCTACTTTCATTCCACATCTCTCTATTCTTTTAAACGTGCTGTCAGAATGTCAGAGAACAAGGAAGGTTCACAAGCCATTCAAATCCTATATTATTCCAGCCAAACATTTCAGTTGTCCAATCTCTTAAAAAAAAATCTCCAGTCTTGCAGCACCTTCAGCTTCTTGGAAGCAAGACATTGATTGTTCTCAGGAAATGTCTCCTTAATTAATTAATTAATTGAGATTTTGGGCTTGGACAACCTCGAATTACGCCTCCTACGGTTAGACTTAAACATAGCACACAAAATTACCTGCTACAATGTCTTACCAGTCAATGACTACTTCAGCTTCAACCCACCACGGTACAAGACCACACAACAGATACAAACTCACTGTAAGCCAATTCAAACTTGATTGCAGAAAGAACGACTTCAGCAACAGAGTGGTCAACACCTGGAATGCACTACATGACTCTGTTTTTACAGCCTCACACTCCCACGCCTTTAACCTCAAACTATCCACTATTGACCTCACCCCATTCCTAAGATGTCTGTAAGGGGCGTGCATAAGCGCACCATCGTGCCTCCCGTCCCTGTCTTATTGTCCCCATTTAATCATACCTATTTTCTGTATTCTTACTCATGTTTATACTTATACCTATTATCTTGTAAGCGATTGACAAAAATAAATAAATAGCTAAAAATAAAATAAAATTTTAAAATAATAAAATAAAATAAAATAAAAATAATAATAATCAAATCAAATCAAATCTTGATTGATTCTTTCCTTGGTTAGTTTCCATCCATTGCTTCTTGTCCTGCCTTCAGGTGCTTTGGAGAATATGTTGACTTCCTCTCCTTTGGGGAAAACCTGACATCACACCCTTCTTTCATTAGATTAGACATACCCGATTCCTGCCACTGTTCTTCATAATTTACTTTAGTTTTCAAGCACTTTTAAATAGAAGCCCTCTTTATAATCTAAGCAGGGGGGGAAATGAATGAATGGAATAAGATTCTGAGTTCATTTTCATACCCAGATTACAGATTAACAGAGTTGGAAGGGACCTTGTAGATGATCTAGTCCAGCCCCCGCCCAAGCAGGAGACCCTACACCATTTCTGACAGGTGGAAGTCCAGTCTCTTCTTGAAAGCCTCCAGTAATGAAGCTCCCACAACTTCTGAGGGCAACTTCTATTCCACTGGGTGATTGTTCTCACTGTCAGAAAATTTCTCCTTACTTCTAGGTTGAATCTGTCCTTGATCAGTTTCCATCTATTATTCCTTGCCTGGCCTTCAAGTGCCTTGGAAAATAAGAATGTTAATAGAGTAATACAGTTGGAAAGGACCTTGGAGGTCTTCTAGCCCAATCTGCTGCTTAAGCAGGAGACCTTATATCATGCCAGAGAAAGGTTGTCCAATCTGTTCCTAAAAAACTTCAATGATGGAGCACCCACGCTATCTGGAGGCAAACCGTTCCACTGGTTAATAGCTCTGTCAGGAAATTTCTCCTTAGTCGTAGGTTGCTTCTCTCCTTGATTAGTTTCCATCCATTGTTTCTTCTTCTGCCTCCAGGTGCTTTGGAGAATAGGCTGAATGGAGATGTCAGCTTTCCAACGAAACTCTCCATCTCGATTCAGCACTCAGAGACAAAGTCCATCCAAGTAAGAATTTATTAGAGAAATCATATTGGGACATCTGAGGAAAACCCAAATCTGAAATCCCGCATTTTCCTTACTAAATTAAACTCACATCCAACCCCCTGTCAGCTGTGCCTCCATTCAGAATACAAGAAAGAAAAACTGCATCTCACACATCTGGTATGCCAAGATGGTGGACCTTGACCTAGAAAAGATAAGAAGCTGCAGTTGCGCAGAAAGCAGAAAAATGTCCCATCTTTTACAGTTCACACAACTTTGACCTCCGGCACCCTTCCTCCCCTGAAGCCCAATTATCCCTCCCCCCATTTCCATGGCAGCTAGCAAGAGTCAAGCAGTAAAAGATGCCAGGAAGAATTATTGGAGATTGACACCCCCTAATTGATGACCCCCAAATCACACTCTCTAATCCACCTCCATTCTGCAGTCCTACCAGGTCTGGTCATTCCCTTCCAAACTCCAGCAACTCAGCTTTGAGCTCTGGTGAAAGAATGTGTCAGGGTTCCAGAAAAACCCAACTCCAGTTAAAAACTCTGAGACAGGCATTTCCTCAAAGTTTCCTTTTATTAGAGTAGGTGTACTGGCACATCTGGGAAAACCCAAATCTGAGAGTTCCGGGTTTTCCTTTAGTAATTCAAAAGTCAAAACTCATCCCCTGCACCCATCAGTCCATCGCATGGTCCAATAACCAAACATTCCAACTGGAGTCATCCCTTCAACCATGCCTCCTCCAGGTGCAGGAATAACATGACCTTGACCGAAAAAAAGAATGCTATTATGTCTATACTATCAACACTCTAAAAATCCCCCCTCCTACTTTCCCAGGCACAGGAATGTGGCAGCATGGAAGCTTCTGGTTCTAATATGGCTTCCAACGCTGACAGGCATCCCCTCTTTGATGTGGCTATCCTGCCTTCTCACTTTCCTTTCCTTCCCAAGGTCCCTTGTGGCAGCTCCAAATCTGATTTAAAATGGATGGGGCTGACAGGAGAATTGAATCTCCTATCACCAACACTCACCCTTTTTTTCCCCATTGGGAGGTTTGGGATATTTTTCTATCATAGAATCATTTGTTGGTGCTATTTTTTAGGGACATTTAATGATGCTTCTTTTCTATTGCTTTGCTTTCAAATATTCTAGATATCTAAAGCCTGAACTACAGACTTCCAGGGACAACATTGTAAGCTTCCTCCTCATTAACTTATGAGCCTCTTTTAAAGACAGCCACCCAGCCTGTGCCAAACGTATGCCTAGATCGTAATGAAGACAAATGTCCATTTGGAGCTGAGTTCAGACCACGGAATTCATTTTGCAATGGATCTTTTATTGCCCTATAATTAGAGTGACATTTGGTCATTCTCGTTAGAGCAGGACTCAAACCAGGCCCCCGGAGGTGAGCAACCAATAAACCTGGTAGTTATTTTTGAACTCTTGCATTTTATTTTTTCATGTTCCTTGCTCGACAGGTCTTCATTTTTAAAAAAATATATATATATTTGGATGTTTTTCTCTCTTTCTCATCCCTATCCTTGTCAGGGCTTGCCAAACATAGCATTTATAATTCTTTGGGATATCTTATGTTTTTAATTGTTTAAGCTCTAAGTAAGAATCCCATTAATCTTGATTTCATATAGGGGAGAGGGGAGAACTACAGATGATGAGACTTCATACAGTATCGGGATTTAGGTGGGTTTTTATTTATTTTTTGTTGTCAAACAGATTTTGAGATTCTTGGATTTGAATGACGGTATGGAGGAGAAGGAGATGGTGGTAGAGGAAGAAAAAGAAGGGGAAGGGGAAGAAGGAGAGGGAAAAGAAGAAGAAGAGGAGGATAAGGATGAGGATGAGGATGAGGATGAGAAGAAGGAGAAGGAGAAGGAGAAGGAGAAGGGGAAGGGGAAGGGGAAGGGGAAGAGGAAGAAGAGGAAGAGGAAGAGGAAGAGGAAGAAGAAGAAGAAGAAGAAGAAGAAGAAGAAGAAGAAGAAGAAGAAGAAGAAGAAGAAGAAGAAGAAGAAGAAGAAGAAGAAGAAGAAGAAGAAGAAGTAGTAGTAGTAGTAGTAGTAGTGGGGTGACAGAGCCTTACAGGCAGACAGATCCTTATGCCATCTATTGATTTATATAATAATTTAATGCAATGCTGTTTATTTAAACTTTTTAAATAATGGACTAACACTCTGAAAAAGACAGGTTGGTCATGGGGTTAGAGGAGGAGGAGGAAGAGGGGGGAGGAGGAGGGAGAGGTTTCTTTTCATAACTGTTAAAATAATGAAACCCAACATGAAATAATTTTCAAAACATCTCTAAAAAATTGCACAAAGGACCCTACAGTTTTTCACTTTCCTTGTGGTAATTTTTAAAATTATAATATATGGAGTCCTTGGTGCACTCTGAGGTGGGTTTGCAGAGGTTTCATTACCCATCTAGGTAATGGAATTAGTGCAAAGGAGTGTTGGATTTACTCTCTGTTTTTATACAATAGCTTGCTGGATTGGACCTAATAAAGGAACTATAGAAACAAGAAACTTGATTAATCAAAATACCCAATCAAGGAACTTAATTAGACCCTAATCAAGAAACTACCAAAAAGAAAACCACCCCATCACCAGAACAGGTAGGGCAAGCTACTGTATGTAAAACCTCACACTGCCTCACACTAATGATGTTACCTAGTTGGATAATGAAATGTCTTCAAGAAAACAGGCAAGTTCAGAAAGCACCAAGGACCCCAGTCTTTCCCAGTACTCAAGACTCTCTCTTCAAAGGGCACTGCAAGCCAAATTTTCTATAAACAAAGAGAACAGCCTGCTTCCTTCTAGCTAGTACTGATGATGTAAGCTAGTTGAGTTATGAAACGTCTGCAAGCAAACCATCAAGCTCAAAGAGTGCAGGGACCTCGTGGTCTTTCCATGTTACTCAAGACCCTCACCAAAGTTCTCCCTGTATAGAAGTGAAATTGTCAGTAGTGTATACAGTATTGTCTGCAGCAGTTGTAGAAATATTCAGTCCGCAAAACTCTTTGAAACTCATGGAAGTGCTCCCTTGCCACCAGATTTCATTCATGGTTTAAAAGCAGGTTCCTCCCTTTGATCTGCCAGTCCTGTTTGATGAGAGAATAACTTCATCATCACTTTGAATGTACACTAACCGGCACACATTAAAATGAAATTTCCTGGCATGCAGTTCTCAAAAGGGTCACCAACTCCAATATGCACTGCAATGACATGACAGAATAAATACATAAGTACAAAGTTATGCATATACCCACATATATTCTATGACATAGAGAAACAACACAGTCCAGTTCGGATGTATACATGGTGAAAAAAAAAAAAATGAATCTTGCGAGTTTACCAGATGGGTGGCATAGGGAACAAAGCTGTTTCAGAATCAGATAGTCCTGCTAGAAATACTTTGAAACCTCCTCCCAGATGGGAGCAACAGCAAGAGACCATATAATGGGTGTGTGGTGTGTCTAACGATGCTTCAAGCTCTAAGCACATAGCATTTATAAGCAACATCCTGAATAACAGGAAGTGAGCTTCCTATAATCTTCTCCACTGTCCTCACCACTCTCTGTAGGGACTTTCTATCTGAGCCACTGCCTCCACCAAACCAAACAGGGATTCAGTTGGTTAAAGTGTTCTCAACTGTGCATCTGTAAAAAGTGGCCAGGACAGAAGGAAGACGATATGCTCTCCTCATTTGATGCAGAAAATGCAGATCCTGGTTTGCATGTTTCACCAGGGATGACCTGTGGAGAGACCAGAGTTTTAGTTATCTGCACCCCTAGATACTTAATACTGTTGACCACCTCTACAGCTGCATCCTTGACACTGAGTGGAATATGACTATGCTGGCTCTTTCTAAAATCTACAATGATATAATGAGGTGGTTTGGCCAAACGTGCATACAAGCATCCCATCCAAAATGTGCATAGGGCAGGATTCTGCATGTATTCAAAGGCATACTTAACATGATGGGTTGCTGGATCAAAAGATCAACAGATCAATCAAACAATAACAAACAGGCTGGGGAATAAACTTCTACAATTTTTTTTTTAATTGAAAATGAGACCATTCTGTTTCTTTGACTCCTGTTGGAACTCTGCCAATGTAAACATTTGGCCAATTTCATTAATATTTCAGAATGATATTTGAGATTGGAGACAAACAAGCTTCCTAAGGAATTGTACACAATGTTTGACATTTTCCTGCCTCTGTCAAAGGATATTTTCCTTGATGATTTTGCTAGAATGGCTATAGATCATCTCGGAGACAAACAAATGGCATAATTTTTCACCCAGACTTTTATAAAGGAGACATATCAGAACTGGTTTGCTGAACTTCTACTGAAAGATCTCCTGCTAATGTCCTTTGTACACTTTCCTAGATCAAAAGGAAAGGCTAACAGGATAACCCAATTATACCCTGTTTCTCCAACAATACGGCCTCCCCCAATAGGAAGTCCCAGCATGTTTTATAGGCATGAAATGAAATTAAGCCCCTCCCCCCAAATTAAGGCCTATATTAAAACATGTGAAATGGGGGGAATGGTGGTGGTGGGGGCTTCCGGTTAGGAAGTACTTTTGTTGCACACCCGGATATGGTGCTGCCTGCATTGACCCCGATACGAAGTGCCCCACCAACGCCGAGGTCAACATCCAAGCCATCGCCACCCATCTGCCCGAAGATGCAAGGGGGTGGGAATTAAGTCACCCCCCCAAAAGACGGCCTAGCCATTTTTTCGGGGCTCAAAAAAAAATAAGACCCGGCCTTATTATATGAGAAACACAGTATTAGTATCTGTTTGCTGTGAATAATGATTTTCACCTCCTACTCCTGGACTGTCACTTGTAGCCATGAGGAGTATCATGAAACTCTGATGTATAGAACAACAGAATTGGAAGGGACCTCGGAGGTTTCTGTAAAATATAGGCAGAAATATTCTGCTGTTGAGGGGTGACTTTTACACCTAGCAGAATTTTTTTTGACACAGTTTATGACTTAAGACCCCAAACCATGAAGAAAACATAGGACGGGGAAAAAAAATCTTGAACTGAGAACGTTGACAAAGTAAAATCAACTGTTTCAGCTATCCTTAGCAGAAGAACTCAGGATGGCTAGTGGAACCAGGCAGGAAGCTTATCGGATTATCAGGGGAATCTTTCTTTCTTTCTTTCTTTCTTCCTTTCTTCCTTCCTTCCCTCCTTCCTTCCTTCCTTCCTTCTTGCCTTCCTTCCTTCTTCTTTTTCCCATTCCCACTCTCACTTTCTGTTAGACATCTACCTGTCATCTTTTCTATTACTTACCAAAGATATATTCTATCTGTTGATATCTATAGTTGACTAGCTCTCTATTTAATTATCTGCTTATGAACTATCTGTCTGTCTAGATAGTTAGATAGCTATCTACATCAAATTATCTATCTATCTATCTATCTATCTATCTATCTATCTATCTATCTATCTATCTATCATCTACTGTATCTATCTATCTTTCTATTTATCTCTATCTCTATCCCTTAGCAAAAAAGAACAACTATGGTGTACCTTACAGAGATTAGTGTCAAATTGTTTGCAGATGGTAAAGATATCTAATCTCTTAAATGTGTGTGATTGACATCGGAGCCAAATGCAAAAGTGGTTTGCCGTTACTGATAAAGCATGACCAAGACATTTCACAAATCGTTTAAACACATTGCAGGCTTTGAAACTGTGTGGGTGCTGAATGCAGAAAGAAATCAGCACACAAATCTTCAGATGTGGCCCTAGGCAGAGTCTGTTGGAATTGGGCAGCTTCAAAAATCTCTCATCTATCTATCTGCCCTATCTATCCATCTACTCTGTCTGTCTGTCTGTCTGTCTGTCTGTCTGTCTGTCTGTCTGTCTCTCTCTCTCTCTCTCTCTCTCTCTTTACCTATCTCTATATCTCTATCTATCTATCATCTATCTTATATTTATCATCTATCTTATATTTATCATCTATCTATCATCTATATCTATCTATCTATCTATCTATCTATCTATCTATCTATCTATCTATCTATCTATCTATCTATCTATCTATCTAATCTATCAAACAAAAACACATAAATAGGAATGCATTCTGAGCTTCCCCAGCCAACTTTATCAAAATGTTAAAAACTGGATCCTTCAGGTGGAAGCTCGCCCACCTCCCCAGCTGCATTAATTTAGTCATTTAGTCCGTTATTCCCTTTATCAGTTATTTCTTCTGCTGATTTACAGGAGGAAACAGAAATTGGTGCAACAAATTTGCCCTTTGAACAGGTTTATTATTGCATTATTCCTTTATGGTGTCGGCAACATAATTGCACCAAGTGATGTTGTAAATTCTGTCTGGAAGTGATCGGCCTTTGCCATCTCCAATCACCACATGATGTCTGGAGAATGCACACCGTGATTGTTTTTCCTTGTCTCCTTTAAAATAGAATTTCCTGCATGTTATTCCTTGCGCATTAGAGGACAAAGAAAACAGTGAACTACTACTCCTCTTCCTCCTCCTCCTCCTCCTCCTCCAACCCCATGACCCACCTGTCTTCTTCTTCTTCTTCTTCTTCTTCTTCTTCTTCTTCTTCTTCTTCTTCTTCTTCTTCTTCTTCTTCTTCTTCTTCTTCTTCTTCTTCTTCTTCTTCTTCTTCTTCTTCTTCTTCTTCTTCTTCTTCTTCTCCTTCTCCTTCTCCTTCTCCTCCTCCTCCTTCTCCTTCTCCTTCTTCTGCTTCTTCTTTTCCTCCTCCTCCTCTTCCTCCTCCTCCTTTTCTCCTCCTCCTCCTCCTCTTCCTCCTTATTTGTATTTTTTATCCTCCTCCTTCTTCTTATTTTCTCCATCTCTTTCTCCTTCTCTTCCACCCCTCCCCTCCCTCCCTCCCTCCTCCTTCTCCTCTTCCTCCATACAGTTATTCAAATCCATAGACACATTAGTGCACTCATGCATGCCTCCTTTACAAACCTCTTAAATACAAAGTGAGGTCAACAGAAGTCAACTTGTGACTAAAACTGTGAACATTTGTAGCTGAGACAACTGAATCAGGTGAAGCATTAAAGATTTGACAACTCTGTTACAAAAATCATATTTTTTACAGTCAAGTTTAGAGTGGTTTACATTGAGTTTAAAATGGTTGTGTGTGTGCATATTATTGCAATTAAAACAGAAAAAGTCATTTACAGGTATAACATTACTACGTACAATTTTGTATGCAATACCCAAATCCGACCACAAGTGGCGCAGTTCCAGGTTACCCAAACCAAGAACTTCAAGCTTAGTAGCATAGGGAATTTGATTGTGTACAGAAGAGTGCAATACTTTTCTTGCGAAGTACTTCTGAACTCACTCGATTGTGCTTATATCAGATATTTGGCAGGGATTCCAAACAGTTGAATAGTACTTTAAGATTGGCCTAGTGTAAATTTTTACAAACTCTAGTTAGCAATACAATGTTTCCAGAAAATAAACTTCGTAGAATTGAGTTAACAATTCTTAGTGCTTTTTTTAGCAATGTTGTTACAATCAACTTTGGAGCATAGATCGTCAGAGATGGGTACACCTAGGTCCTTAACAATTTGCTAGATTGATACTACCTAGCTTTTACTTAACATTCTGATTACGTTTACCAATTCCTCCTCCTCTTCCTCCTCCTCCTCCTCCTCCTCCTCCTCCTCCTCCTGTTCCAAACTAGGCGGTTTGTTCAAGATTAGGGGTGACATGATAGCAGTACTCCAGTATTTGAGGGGCTGCCATAAAGAAAACACGGGGTCAACTTATTTTCCAAAGCTCCAGAAGACAAGAGAAGAAACAATGGATGGAAATGAATCAAGGAGAGAAGCAACCTAGAACAAAGGAGAAATTTCCTGACAATTAGAACAATTAATCAGTGGAACAACTTGCCTCCAGAAGTTATGGATGCTCCAACACTGGAGGTTTTTAAGAAGAGACAGGAAAGCCACTTGTCTGGAATGGTATAAGGCAAGGGTCTTCAAACTTGGCAAGTTTAAGACTTGTGGACTTCAACTCCCAGAATTCCTGAGTTAAAATTACTGGAGGAGGAATTCTGGGAGCTGAAGTCAACAAGTCTTAAACCTGTCAAGTTTGAAGACCCCTGGTATAGGGCCTATTTTTTGAGCAGGGACTTGGTCTAGAAGACCTCCAAGGTCCCTTCCGACTCTATTTTGATTGACTGATTCATTGATTGATTGAAAAGGCAAAAGATGGGAACCAAACAGCCCTTGAGCAAAATGTTTCGCTCGCCAGCAAGGTTGAAATCCAAATTCACCCAGCGTTTTAATAGGAATTAGAGGAACAATCGTGTGATTATGATTAAAAAGCAAAAGAGGAGCATTACATTTTATGTTCGGCTATAATTGGTATTTATGACAATTTATGTAAACAGTAATGAAGTCTATGCGATTTTTTTTTATTTTTATTTTATTTTTGCTGGGGAAATTGCATTATGACGCCAATGATCGTTACTGTTAATTTTCCTAAGATGATGGCAATCAGCAGGCCTGGTTTCATTGTAAATAGGTTAATTTAAAATTCAAATGCTGTTGATATTTCCAAATGAGTTCATGTTTGATTTCTGAAAGTCAACAATGTCAGAGGTGCTGGGAGGGAGGAAGGGGGAGGTTGAATGTGTTCCCCTAATTTGCATTGGAAACTAAGAGAGAGAATTTGTGGAAGAAAAGTTTGTTGCGAATGGTCGGAAAATGTTACGGGCTTTGGAGTTTGCTATTAGCTCTTGTTAGTTTAGAGCAATGAGGAACATTTAATATTCAGGCATCCAGTTTTGACTGCCATGATATAAAAATAAGATGTTTAGGCTCTAGAAAGTGTGCAGAAAAGAGCAACAAAGATGATCAGGGGGCTGGAGGCTATAGCATATGAAGAATGATTGCAGGAATTGGGTATGTCTAGTTTAATGGGGGGGAAAAAATTGACCGGGATGGCATGACAGCAGTCTTCCAAGATCTGTCAAGCCCCTGTTAGAATCTGAGTCTGAGGGAGAGGAGGAACAGCTGACAGGGAGAGGGAGTGTGGCTCTGGAGATTGTGGAGGAAACTGGGGAAGGGCACAGGCTGGCTGGCCATTCAGAGGAAGACCCAGGCCCACCCTCTCTTCATCTTAGGGCACACAGGGAAGAGCAGATAAGGGAGAAATGTGAATGGCGTGGTCTATGGAGGAGGAAAGGGTCCTGATCCCCTCACATGGGCTGCAGCTGAGAGGACTGTTTAAAAGGACAAACTGTGCATGGCCCAGTGCTGGAAGCAATGCAGAGATAATTCTAGTCTGTCAGTTCTTATCTGAGTTCTGGCATCCTTCCCAGTGTGTGTATTTCAATATCTGTGGATGTCTTCAAGCCCTTATCCTGCCTTGTCTCATTAATTGCTTCAATGTGGTTTGTGTTGTTTTTTTCTGTTTATAATTTATACGTATTTTGAGTTTGAAGGGAATTTTTTCCCTTTCACAACTGTTTGTGGGGGAGTTTTTTTTTTCTCCAGTCAATGATAATTGGACCTTGGAGTTGAAGGAATTAAAGGGACTTTACCTATTTTTGTTACTCTTACTTTTGTATCCCACCCTGGGTCATCACAATATCTAATGGGCTGTCCCAAAGAAGAGGGAGTCAAGCTATTCTCCAAAGCACCTGAAGGCAGGAGAAGAAGCAATGGGTGGAAACTAATCAACGAGAGAAGCAACCTGGAATTAAGGAGAAATTTCCTAAAACTGAAAAAAAATCATTCAGTGGGATAACTTGCCTCCAGCAGTTGTGGATGCTCCAACACAGGGGTGGGCTGCTGGGGATTAGCAGAGTCCCTAGCTAAGATTCTGTGCAGTTTGGAGAATGCCCAAATCCCACTTCTGGCTGGCCGCACCCACCCTCCTCCTCCTCTCCCAGGAGTCCCCAGGTGGCTCATTTTGGATGCAGGTAAGTGAAGGATGCATGCAGATCTTGGGGAGGGTGAAAAACAGGCCTCTTGGAATTTCAGGAAGGACAGAAATGGGCCCATTTCCAGCTTCCAAAGAGCCTCCAGAGCCCGGGGAGG
The DNA here is from genome assembly GCF_049901715.1 of Pseudonaja textilis. Lineage (NCBI taxonomy): Eukaryota > Metazoa > Chordata > Lepidosauria > Squamata > Elapidae > Pseudonaja > Pseudonaja textilis. The sequence continues at coordinate 251,868,357 of NC_141991.1, forward strand.
CTGTTTGTGCCTTCTTGGAGGCTCAAGAAAAGCCTCCGGCGCCCAAGAAGAGACAAAGGGCCCACCCACACCCCTGTGGTGCCAGAGACCGACTAGGACATACCCACCATGGTCACCCCCACCCAGCAGAGAACCCTTTGCTAACACTTTTGAAGCCCACCCATGTCCAACACTGGAAACTTTTAAGAAGATATTGAAGAGCCATTTGTCTGAAATGGCATAGTGTTTCCTGCCTGAGCAGGAGGTTGGTCTAGAAGACCTCCAAGGTTTCTTCCATTCACGTTGTCAGTCATTCTGTTATTTGTTTAAGATGAGGGCAACTGAACTTTAGTGGTCTTATGGGTTTCCAAGTGCTCATTAAGGAGATCGCAAAGAGTGATGAAGTTTGGCTGTCAAAAAACAACAACCAAGATGTCTTCCTGTAATTCATTATGTCTCCAAAGGTAAGACTGTGGTGAGGTGAAAGGTAGGATAAATTTTGTTTTGTTTTTTTTAACTTAAAAGAAAAGAAAAGCAACAACATGTGACCATCCTGAATAACAGTAAGAGTGAAAGAAAAGCACTCATGTTAAATTTCTCTCTCTTTCTCTCTCTCTCTCTCTCTTTCTTTCTCTCTCTCACACACACAAATTACACATGCAGAAACTCAGGCATACATACAGAGACACACTATAATAATGAAGAAAAAGAAATATTTTGGATTATTTTACTAATTCTCTCCCTCTCCCTTTCCTTCATCTCTTCCCCTCCCTCCCTCCCTCACATACAGAGAAAGAGTACCCACACTTTTATACATTCTGTTCTTAATTCATTGCTCAAATAACCTGTATTTTTTTTTAAAAAAAAATCCATTTGATAAACTACCTATTCACTAAGAGAACAAGAAGCTAATCAGTCCCAGCAAAAGCGGTTATCCCAATGCAGGTCAGGAGGGAAGACAGTGGAGATAGGCAATTCCTCCCTCCAAAATTAAATCATATCAAATAAACTTTCAGAGGCAGGCAGGATATACCTTTATGGAAAATACCGGGAACTTTTTCTGCCTCCATCTCAAAAAAGCCCAGAATTTCAGGTTGGAATGTTAGGGGGATTTGATTCATTTTGGTGGCCGATAAGCAATGAGTCTTTTTTTTTTTTTCCCTCCTTCATCAACGTGGTGGCCTTGTCCGAATAATGCAGCTTTTGTGCTGTTGATGAAAACATTAAATCCCACCGATGCTTCTGCTCAGAAGGGAGGATTTGCAGCAAAAAGTGGGATTCAACGTTGTTTCATAACTCAATAACTGCAAAAAAAATAATAATACCAGCGTTACCTGCTCATGCAAATCTACTTGACATTCTCATCTCCTTTCATGTAAACACTGAAAGCAAAATCTCTTTTACCATTTGAAAGAGAACTGTGAGGAAGAAAAGAAAAACCTATGTTGGAAGAAATATCTATCTGGTTCAGTTCCAAGCAAGGAGAAAGACACTGGAAACAGGGAGGCTGATTGGAAAGATGGTTGATTGATGAAGCAGAACCACCAAGCACGTAGGTGATTCTGGATAGGTGACCACATGGAGTGGAGAGTGACGGTTATTGGTACTCTCTCTGTGCTTTGAACATGAGCTTCCTGTTCTTGTGGCAAGGGCGTGTATTCTTTTGGTTGCTGTCAGACTCCCATGGAGCTATGTAGGTGTCATAGCTGATTTTGTAGGTTATCTATCAAGCTTGGTTGAAGTTTGGCCTGATGCATTAAAGGGGCTTTGTTGTGCAGTTTCTATTGTGGCTGAATGGCTTTGCCATCAAGGATAATCCCATCATCCTGGAGCTGAAGATCTTTTGTTTTGTAAATGGGCTGGCCCAGGCCTTCTCAATGGGCACCAACTATCTGCTAGGTGCAGGGAGCTGAAGCTCTGAGTTTCTGTCTCCCTTAAGGTTTCCATTTCTCTTTTAGGGAAAATATAATATTCTGCCTTTTTAAATAAGTTGACCCCCCCTCCCATCATGTCACCCTTAGTCCTTATTTTCATTAGACTAGACATACCCAATTCGTACAACTTTCTTCATATGTTTTAGCCAAGGGTGGGATTCAAATTTCTTAACAGATTTTGTGGGTGTGGCTGAATTTGTGGGTGTGCTTGGTGGCCATGTGACTGGCTGGGCATGGCTTGTATGTAAATATTATAAATATTTATGTAAATATTGATTTTTTAAAAAATAAAGAAACAACTTTTACCCCAAATCAGGCAAAGCAGGCAGGCAGATTAAGTTGCTCACAGAATCACAGATTCACTCAGAGATCTACCATTCTGCAATCTGCTACCTGAGTCTGTCACATAAAATTTTCTTGCAAGCAAATTCACAAAATTAGCTCACAACACACCATGTATGTAAATATTGAATATTTTTATATAAAAAAGCAACTTTTACCTAAAATCAGGCAGGCAGATTGAGTTTCTCACAGAATGAGAGATTCACACAGAGATCTACCATTCTGCAATCTGCTAGCTGAATCTGCATTGCCAAATAGAAACTTCAGTCCTAAGGAAGGTTCAGCTCTGCATTTAGATTATCTAGAAAGCAAGAAATCCAACCATTTCTTGCTTTCTAGCTAATCTGTATCACCCGGCACAGAAGAACAGCTGATGGTCAAGGGGAAAAAAAAGGAAAAATAGCAACTTACCAAATGCAGGCAAGTTTGATGGTGCACATGCCAGGTAAGGAGTGAATGGGCGGGGAGGCGAAGGGCCAGCCAGTGGTGCATTTTGCTGGTTCTCCAAATTGGGCATAATCATAACAACCGGTTCTATAGAACCGGACCGACCAGGTAGAATCCCACCCCTGGTTTTAACCTTCAGCCCCCCACTCATTTTTGTCACTCTTCTCTGCATGCATGGCTATTTGATAATAAGAAGTGAAAAAAACATCACACCTCATCCATGAGAATTTTACCAACTTCTCTTTTTCATTGAAAAACCCCAATTTCTTTCATTGCATTGAATAAAACCTAGTCGAAAGAAATGCAGGATAATTTCCGAATAAAACCTAGTCGAAAGAAATACAGCATAATTTTCAGCACAGAAAATGGAATGTCCTCCCCAAAACCAGAAGCTAATGATCTGCCTCAGCAGTTTTAAAGGGGGGAAATGGGTAATATAAAAAAAAATATCTAAAATGTCGACTCATCCTTCTAAAGATGTATGTATCTTGGATTATTCAACAGTTTTTTTTATTTCTTAGTTTCCTTTAAATAGAATCAAAACCAGGATAGAGTGGGAGAGACTTTGGAGGTCTTCTAGTTGACCCCATTGTTCAAGCAGAAGAGCCTATCCCATTTCAGATAGGCGGCTTACCTTGACTACTTTCTATTGTGTGAGCTTGTATTGTTTTGGTTGAAGCTGAAGTAGTCATTGACAGGTAGGACATTGCAATAGATAATTTTATGTCCTACCCACCAGCTCAATAAGGAAACCCCATTTCTTTTCAGACAAATAATTGTCCAGTCCTTTCTTAAAAGCCTCCCGTGTTGGAGTACCCTCAGCTTTGGTTCCCCTGATGAATTATTCTCACTGTCAGGAAATTTCTCCTTAGTTCTGTTGGAAGAAATGTCCATCTGGGTTCAGTTCCAAGTGGGAAGATAGAAAAAAAAAAAACCTATTGTCTTGTAAGCAATTGTCAAATCAAATAAATAAATAAAATAAATAAACTATGCCACCGTTGGTCCGACCTACGTGTAGTACATAAAATTATCTATTACAATGTCCTACCTGTCAATGACTACTTCAGCTTCGACCGAAACAATGCAAGCTCACACGATAGAAAATAGTCAAGGTAAACTTCACCAAACTCAATTGCAAGAAATACGACTTCAGCAACATAAATGTCTGGAATGCACTACCTGACTCTGTGGTTTCTTCCCCAAACCTCAAAAACTTTAACCTTAGACTGTCTACTGTTGACCTCACCCCCATTCCTAGGAGGTCGGTAAGGGGCGTGCATAAGCGCACCAACGTGCCTACCGTCCCTGTCCTAACGTTCCTTTTTATTTGTATCCATTTCATGTATTCATAGTCATGTTTGTACTTATACTTGTTATCTAATACTTGCTTGACAAATAAAATAAATAAATAGAAAGAAGAAAAGACACTGGAAACATGGAGGCTATTTGGAAAGATGGTTTAATGGTGGACAGTTGGACCACATGATTCGAGGTCCTGGGCAAAAAAAATGCACAAGGGTGAGAGAGGGAGAGAGATTTATAACCTCTGTTGGGCTTCGAACTTGCTTCCTGTTCCTGTGGCAAGAAATGTATCCTGATTGGTTGTCAGACTCCCATGAGGCCATGCCAGGGTAATTTTGCAGGTTGTCTTGAGTCCCAAGCTTGGTTGAATCTTGTTGGGTGCTGTAATGAAGGGGCTTTGAGCAATTCCCATTATGCCTTAATGGCTTTGTCCTTGTTTGGATCTGAGTGAGGGCTAATCCCATCACCCTGGAGCTGAAGGTCTTTTGTGTTGTAGGTAAGATGTCTTTTGTCTTTCTGGGGCTATTAACAAACCTGCGGGCCGCTTTCTAAGAACATGTTTCTCCTTTTCTCATCCAAGGAAGTTTAATATTCTGCCTTTTAAATATTGGCGGAAAGATTAAAAGAGAGCATTAAGTAGAATTCTCCACACTGATCAGAATGGCTTCCTCCCCCATAGGCAAATTAAAACAAATGCAAGAACCATTATGGATCTGCTAGAATATTATAAAGTATACACAACCAAGACAATGGCATTGATATTTTTAAATGCCCAGAAGGCATTTGTCAACCTGAATTGGAACTTCCTTATTAAACAACTGATAGGCATGAAATTTGGTGAAAATTTTATAGGATTCATTAAGACAATTTATAACATGCAAACTGCAAAAATATTAATTAATGGGGAAAATACAGATACCATAAAGATAAATAAGGGAGTAAGACAAGGTTGTCTCCTAGCTCCTCTACTGTATATATTGGCAGAAGAGACTCTCTTAGTACAAATTAGACAAAACCAAGAGATTAGAGGACTAAAAATTAAAAAAAAGAGGAATATAAGCTCCAGGTATTCGCTGATGATATGGCATTTATATTAGAAGGACCCTTAGAAGCGAGTCCTATACTACTAAGAGAAATAGAAGAATACGGAAAGGTGGCAGGGTTAAAAATTAACAAAGAAAAAACAAAAGTGTTAACAAAAAACTGCACAAAGGAGCAGAAGGAAGAACTAGCAAATAAATTAGGTACGCAAGTGGCAAATAAAGTAAAATACCTAGGGATCTGGTTGACTGCTAGATGCTCGTCGGTTAAAAAAGATAACTATGATAAGTTAATAACGCAAATAGTTAAAGATTTAGATAATTGGGTCAAATTGCAGTTATCGCTATTGGGATGTATTTCGATAGTAAAAATGAATATTTTGCCAAAATTGTTGTTTTTTTTTTTTTTGTAAAATTGAACAACTGAATATCTAAATTTATATGACAGGAAAAAACCCAGAGTGAAATATAAATTATTACAGGATGCCAAGAAAAACGGAGGATTTGGCCTTCCAGATTTTGAATTATATTATGATGCTGCTATAGTAAACTGGCTTAAGGATTGGGTTAAATTAGAAAATAGAAAGTTATTAGTATTAGAGGGTTTTGATCTCCAACTTGGCTGGCATACCTTCGTGTGGGATGGAAAATCTAAACAACATTCATATTTCCAAAGGCACCATGAAAGAAATGTGTTGTTTAATATCTGGGGAAAGATTTAAAAAAACCCACTACCATTGTGGCTACTGGAAGCAGCTACACATCCAAATGTATTGGATTATGAAAATATTGTTAGGTATAAAGATTTATTATATGACACTGGAGAGCTAAAAAATAGGAACCAAATACCAATTCAAGGAAAGGAGATAGCATGGTGGCCCTTCGCACAAATACAAACCCATTATAAAAAAGATAGAGAACAATTTGGCTTTAATATGACTCCACAAGAATTAGATAAAATATGGCTAGGAGAGGAAAAGAAAACAATTAGTAAAACATATAAATATCTTTTGGCTACAAATTAAAAGAAGAAACAGTTACAGAATCTATGAGAATTTGGGCTAATTTAGATAAGTGGGAACACATTTGGCAAACAAATTACAAATTAACTATGTCAGTCTCGTATAAAGAAAACTTATATAAAATGGTTCATCGCTGGCACCTGCCTCCTGTGATACTGGCTAAGATGTTTCCCAACCTACCACCCAATTGTTGGAAATGTAACTACACACAAATTTAAAACTGAAACAACTGCAAAAGTCTGACTCACAGATGAACACAATACAGAAGCCTGATGTTGGCAGATGAGATTCTGCCGAAACATTGCTACAACTTTAAAAGCACAACTATAATGACGTGGGAGAATACCTGAACAAAACTGAATACCATACATACATACATACATACATACATACATACATACATACATACATATATTTGTCTGTTTTAAATGTATGTCAAATAAGTGTTTTTTCCAAGAATAAATTTTTTAAAAAATTACCTAGAATGTTTCATTTTTCTAGGAGAAGGGTGGTGCCAACTTTCTAAATTTCTAGGTTGGATCTCTCTTTAATGTTCTTCTACTGGTTACTCAATTTAATGTTGTGGGAAGAAACAGCCATCTGGTTCAGTTCCAAGCTGGGAGAAAGACACTGAAAACATGGAAAGATGGTTTCTTGATGAAGCAAAACCACATGGGTTGTGGTTCTGGGCAGTTGACAAAATGGATTGGAGAGTGGGGAGTGTTTATACCTTTCCTGGGCTTTGCATTTGAACTTCCTATTCCTGTGCAAGAACATGTCCTTTAATATTCTATGGCTGTTGTCAGATTCTTATGGGGGTCATATAGGGGTCATAGCTGGCTCTATAGGCAAAGAGGAAACACAAATCCTAGGTATTGTCTGAGCTAATTTTGTCAATCTTTTATTTATTGCTTATCTGAAGCTTCTGTCTGACCAGTATTTCTGAATTGATTACCAAATCTGCATTTCTAAAAGCAGGCCTCCTCAGTTTCTGTTTGGGACAGGGACACTGGAGCTGGTTTCTGAATAGGTTGGCCCAATCTTGCTTAACATGCACAAAATTTCTGCTGGGGCTATTAAGAAAGACTTGGGGGGGAGGGTTGCTTTCTGTCTCCAAGACCATGTTTCTCCATTTCTCATTTAGGGAAATATATTCTGCCTTTTATAAAAGAAATATTCGTCAAAATATTTCATTCTTCTAGGAGTGGGTTTTTCCCCCCATAATGCCACACAAATTAATGTCATAAAATATACAAAAGGGTTGGATCTCCAAAGGAAACCCTTGAGAAGGAGAGATACCCTCCATGGAAAAATCTGCAAAGCGTTAGGACAAGCCTCATTAAGTATCTAGGATGCCATTTGACAAAAAATGTGTTGAATAAAGGCAGCTAACTGGAGGTGACAGAAAATACTTTGAATGAATTGACCAAGAAGAAACACATTCCTGTGGTCTCCAACATCTCAATGTTGGATAGATGTCTATTAAAACAGCTCAGGGCAACACCAGAGTACTTGGAGGGAGATAAAACTATTGACCTATTTTCAAATGTTCTTTGGCACTGTAGATGTTACAGTTGCTTTCAGGTCTACAAGAATCAGTTGACCTGAAAGGCCACCTAACCTTAGATAATTGCAGTCTCTGATCTAACTACTCAGTTTTGAGCAATCATTAGCTGTTGGGTGAATAGTCCTGCCTGGGCCAGCTGGTTAATTGAGACTTCCAATGAGACAGAAAAACCTCAGGAAGACTGTTGAGCAATTGAAGGTCTCCAGACACAGAGAATGAGTTGCAACTGACATTGCTGGCCTTGCTAGAATGGAATGGATGCTCCTGCTGAGAATCTAATGGAGAGAAGCAGATTTAAATTAAAAAAAAAAAACCTGGGGGAAGGGTTAAAGAAACAGGCTAGAGAAGAACTTTGTTGAGGCAAAACACAATTCTTGTTTCTGTGGCCTCCCTCCAAAGCTTTGAGTGTATCTTCCAGATGTTTTCCAAGAGTTGATATATATAAATTATATATGTGTGTGTGTGTGTGTGTGTGTGTGTGCGCGTGTGTGTGCGTGTGTGTACATGTATATATATATATATATATATATTAGGTCACAAATTAGAAATTAGGTCACAAAGTCTTATATGGCATGCCAAAAAATACAAAACAGCAAACCGGGATATAATCTCAGATCTAGATGGTAGACTTCTGGGACATTCTTAGGAATAGGCTGGGTAAAACTCCGCATTGGACATGTTTGATGTTGCTACCCGTCACTCCATATTTTCTTGAACATTGACTTTCTTTCAATTAATTGTACTTGTTTGGAAACTAAGGAAGCTGTTTTCATCCCAGCTAGTATCAGTGATCACGTTACCGATTCTGGTCAGGACCAAGTAACACATTAATCAATGATCGACTTTGATTTCAGCTTAATGGGTTCAATAAACTTATCCATTCACATCATGCTTTCTACATAATAGAGGATTAACAGTTTTTTGTCCAGGAGAGGATCTACAGAGATCAATGTGCCTTCTGACTTTTCAAAAAAAAAAAAATATTATTTGACTGTGCTTCTTAAATTGAAGTCTAAGAGTGGCTAGCAATAGATAAAAGTGCCATGAAACACACAACAACAAAAACAACCCAGCCATCCTCGCCACAGCAAGCTCCAAGACTCATCCCGACTGAAGACCCCAGCGTAGTTGGCTAGCCAAGTTGCCTGCCTAATTTTTGGTAAGCTTTCTTTCTTTCTTTCTTTCTTTCTTTCTTTCTTTCTTTCTTTCTTTCTTTCTTTCTTTCTTTCTTTCTTTCTTTCTTTCTTTCTTTCTTTCTTTCTTTCTCTTTCTTCCTTCCTTCCTTCCTTCCTTCCTTTTTTCGTATCTGCTATATTTTTTTTCAATCATAAAAACAAAACAGATAGTAAATAAATACATAAATAAAAATTATTTTACTATTATAGTTCCATGTTAATACTTCTGTTTGTTTCTCCTTTGCTTTCTCCTATTAAGAAAAACATAAGTGTCAATATGTAACAATAACAGTAGTGTAACAAAAAAATATGTATTCATTCATGTTTTCAGTATCTGTTCTGTTTTTATGATTAATAAAAACAAAACCTATCCTAAAAAAATATTAAAAATTGTTACTTTTTTTTTTTTGCTCCTCTTTTGCTCCTGTCTTGTCTCAGAAGAGAAGAGAAGAGAATCTTAGATGACCATCATCTAAGGTTCTGGAATTTAGAAGAGCATTAGGTTGAGTTCTAGGCAGGGATCAAACACATCACAAGTTATGAGCCCACAAGAGATCTAAGTCCAGCTCACCTTCAATGCCCTTCAGGTTCTGGAGAACTGGTAGTGGAAATTTTGAGTTATTCGGAGAACCGACAAATACCATCTCTGACTGGCCCTGTCCCCATCTATTCTCTGCCTCACGAGTCCCAGCTGATCAGCTGGGTCTTCTTTGGTTTTCTTGCACAGGAGAACGGAGCTGGAAAGCAGATTAGTGGGATGGGGACGGAATGGAGATTTTGCAGTAAATTTCTGCTGGAGTGGAGTCAGAATAGAGATTTTACAGTACCTTCACCGCCACACCCACCAAGCCATGCCCACCAATCCACACCATGCCCACTAAGCCATGCCCACAGAACACTCACAGAACTGGTAGTAATTCAAGAGGTTTAGTGGCAAATGGGAGCAAGTTTAGAAGATAACTAGAATAATAGTAAAGGGTTGGAATTATACCTGTGCACCCCTGCGCGCACACACACAAACACACCACAACTTAGTGGTTTCATGAAAGCCCTAAAATAGAAAAATAGGGCAGAAGGATAAAAGAGGTAGGGGCAGGGGTGGGATTCTACCAGTTCACAACTATTTGCTAGAACCGGTTGTTAACATTCTAAGCAGTTCAGAGAACCGGTTGTTAGAAGAAATTACTGGCCTAATCCTGTAAGGAAAGCAGGAAGGAAACATTCTGGTGTTGCTTACAGAAACTGCCTCTCTGTTAACCCTTATTACATTCTTGGCAGGACTAGACTTCCTGTCTCAGGAACTCCTCTGGAGTTATTTCCCCTCCTTTGCCGGTACTTTGCTTGTGTAGAGTGACTATTCAAAGTTACAATGGCACTGAAAAAAGTGACTTATGACCATTTTTCACACTTACGACTGTTGCAGCATCCCGACAGTCATGAGAGGCCAGGCGAGGAGATACGTGCCTCAATGTGAGTGATATTGAGTTGGCCACACCCAGCCAATAACATGACTACTAAGCCATGTCCACCCAGTCACATGACCACCAGGCCATGCCCACCACCTAAGCCACGCCCACAGAACCAGTTGTTGAAAAATTTGAATCCCACCCCTGGGTAGGGACTATAGAATTTATATCCAGATATATATGGATTGCTCCACATATCTAATCCGATCCATTTTATAATCCATCTTTCAAATCCAATTTCCTCTCCAGCAGATTTATGGTAGAGTTCATCATCATCATCGTCATCATTGTCATATCATCATCATCATCATCCAAAGAGATGCATATTGCTCTGTGAGAGAGAAAGTAAAGGAGGTTGAGCTTGCTTGCATTTTTGTTCTTTGGTGTCTCTCTTGTGTCTCTCTCTGTGTGTGTTTCCTAACACATCATTATAGAAGTCAGAGGCATTGGTGTATATCCACATGGTTGCCAGAGGAAGGCCACAGAGGGGAAGCAAATTGAAATAATTCAGGGGGTATGGAAAAGGCAAGCAAAAATGGGATGGTCCTTTAGTGGCTTGGTTCAAGCTGATATCTTGTTTTTGTTTTTGTTTTTTAAAAAAAGACAACAACAAAAGCAGTTGTATTGGTATCTCTGACTGGAAGGGGGGAATTTCACTGGGAAAAATGATAAAGGGAAAGGATGGGAAAGAGAAAGACAAGGATGGGAAGGAAAGAGGAGAAGGAGAAGGGAATGGGAAGGAGAAAGGGAAGGAGAAGGAGAAAGATGGGAAGGAAAGAGGAGGAAAAGAAGAATGGGAAGGAAGGAGAAGGAACAGAAGGAGAAGAAGGGGAAGGAGAAGAGGAAGGATGGGAAGGAAAGAGGAGAAGGAGAAGAAGAATGGGAAGGAAGAAGAAGAAGGAACAGGAGGAGAAGGAATGGAAGGTGGAGAAACATGGGAAGGAAAGAGGAGAACGAAAAGAAGGATGGGGAGGAAGGAAAAGAAGGAGAAAGAGAAGGAACAGGAGGAGAAAGATGGGAAGGAAAGAAGAGAAGGAGAAGGAAAAGGAGAAGAAGAAAAAAGGAAACTTAACAGCTAATGACTTTTTACTTACTTTGAAAATGAGAAAAATCCCAACAAAATCTGTCACCAACTTCTTTTATACCCCTAAGTTTTCAGTGAAAGGAAATAAGATTGAGGTTTCAAATGCATACCTAGAATTGCAGAATGCCAATATGTTAGTGAATTTTAAAATACTTAATAGGGACACAATTTTGTCCATTATGCTTCCTATGTTCATGTGTCTATTATTCCACATCTCTTACTCTTCTTTTTAATTCTGCTGTTGTATGGTATGTAAAAAAAAAGCATATTTCTCAACTCTGCATTGACTGCGGCTATAAGAAAGAGTGTGGGGGGGGAAAGAACGTTGTTTGTGAATGATTAGGTGAATAATAATTTTATTACTGTCTGTGAGATCATTTTCTCTCTTCTCCCTGAAGATGATATGTAAATGAAAGGGAACCAGCAAATCAATTAAGAAAAAGTCACAGCTGCACAACTCGAGAAATGAGAGATTGAAGTTAATGACAAGAGCTTTTCATATTTGACTTATTTATTTTTATTTTTAAATAATTTCCCCCAGCATGAAACGTCCTCCTTTTCTTTTCATTTCTCTCCCTTTCTCGTGTTCTTCCCCTATCCCATTCAACAAAATCATTCTTTTTCTTGAGGCTTAAAACATATTGAGTGGCATCTATGCCTCCACTTTGCATTCCAGTGCTTTTACCAGCCTGAAGCTAGCTTGTTATAAGCAACTTAGGAAATGGCAAAGGGACAATCAACAATTCAGAATCAGTCCTAGGCAGATATAAGTTTGGATCTGATGGGTTTTCCTTTCCTTTCACCCCCATTCTGAGGAGGGGGAGAAGTGGAAGACATGGAGGAGGAGGAGGAGGAGGAGGAGGAGGAGGAGGAGGAGGAGGAGGAGGAGAAGGAGGAGGAGGAGGAGGAGGAGGAAAGGAACAGAAAAAGAAAGGAGGAGGAGGAGAAACAAGAAGAGGAGGAGAACAAGGTTGAGGAGAAGAAGAAAGAAAAGGGGGAGGAGAAGGACCATGGAAAGTAGAAAGACGGAATAAGAAGGAGGTGAATCAGGAGGAGGAGAACAAGAGAGGAAGGAGGAGGAAGAGGAGGAGGAGAAGATAGAGGAGAAGGAACAGGAGAAGAAGGAAGAGGAGGAAGAGAAAGAAGAGGAAGAGAAGGAAGAGGAAGAAGAGGGAGAGGACAAAGAGGAAGAGGAGGAGGAGGAGATAGAGGAGAAGACAGAAAAGGAGGAGAAGGAAGAGGAAGAAAAGGAGGACCAGGAGAAGAAAGATGGGATGAGAAGAAGGAGGTGGAGATCAGGAGGAGGAAGAAGAGAGGGAAGAAGAGGGAAAGGAGAAATAAAGAGGAGGAATGGAGGAGCATGAAGAGGAAGAGAAGGAGATAGATAAGGAGGAAGAGGAGGAGGAACCTTAGCATACAGCTCTTACTGCCTGTTAAAATATCAGCACATACAAAATGAGAAAGAGTGCCGAGAGCAGGTTCAAATTTGGAATTAATCATGTTTTCCACTAATACATTCTTCCTGGAGAGGATGAGTTTGTATGCACCCCCAATGTCTGATTATCAGGATCTTTGCCCAAGGAAAGAAATATTCATCAGTTTTGTCACAAAGGGAAGAAAAAAAAAGGAGCGTTCTTTGGATTTACTCAAAGAAGTCTCGGTACCTTTGAAAAGTCAGATCTCTTTTCCCACCCTTACTTCGGTTTTTTTACAATAACATCTTGCTGGTTCTTTAACAATGCAAGATGGGGAAAACTTCCTCCAGTTTTGCCTAAAGGAGAAGGTTTGTGGTGGACTGAAAGATTTGTGGTTGACTGAAGGGTGCATTTGATGAATGCTGGCTATCTTTAGCACCTTTTCATTACAGGACTTCTCAAGAAACTCCGTTTCTCCCCAGCTATAAAACTTAATATAAATTACAGGAATGAGAATGAGCTATCCAACAATTTCCCTTTTGCGGGATCCAATCTGGGTCAGTCACCAGGACCAGAAGTGTAGTCTTCTGAACTTTCAGACTCATGCTGGAACTATCCTTAGGGAAATTCTCTCGACCAGAGTATCAGAGGTGGTATTCAATAGGTTCTGACCAGTTCTGGAGAACCAGTAGTGGAAATTTTGAGTGGTTCGGAAAACTGGCAAATACCACCTCTGACTGGAGATTTTAAAGTATCCTTCCCCTGCCACTCCCTCCAAGCCATCCCCACAGAACCGGTAGTAAAAAAAAATGAACCCCACCATTGCAGAGTATGTGCTTTGGGCTATTCTATGTGTGGTATTTGTACAGTAACTGTTGTGTGTGGCTTTTTAACTGGGGATCGGGCAGTTGACAGCTGGCTATTAAAACATTGGCTGTCGTTTCCATGTGCTGCCAAGGCCTCGCGTCCTAAGGACTTGATAAAGTAGCGGTAAATCAGCACTCCTATTGACTGACAAGGGATCTGTTTCCTAGGCTTCAATCCCTTCCCAGCTGTTTTTGTACCTGCTTGGCCAACAATCTTAGTAGCTGCAAAATTGAATGCAATCGCAATGTACTGTAGGAAAATTTCGATCAATCAGAATGGAGGTAGAAGGGGCCTTGGAGGTCTTCTAGCCCAACCCGCTTGAGGGTAGATATTAGTGCCTTATTTTACTGCACCAAAGGAGTCAGAACTCAATGTCTTCCCTCCCCCCTTGCTTCCCTCCATTACCCACTTCACTTTTTCCTTCTTTAATTTCCCTAATATTTATTTTTGTATTCTCTTTGTATGTCATATTACAAATTAATAAAAAATACTATATTAAAAAAAGAACCTTCAAAACAGCAAGTTTTCATCTCATTCAGTGGGTGAGTTTCCTTCTCCTTAGCCATGAATGAATGAATGAATGAATGAAAACTTAAGGATTCCAAAAAATATTTTTGGAATAATTAGGAAAGAGCATTGGGAGTATCGATTTTGGAAAGTTAAAAATAGACTATAATAAGTATCCAGGTGGATTAGGAATAAAAAAAAATGAAATTAATTACAAAAACACTTTCCATAGGAAATTCTCAATGTTTGGGTTGTTTTGGGGGAGAACCTGATAGAATAGTACTTGGACACTAATTATACAAACTAAAAGAAACTAAAGATTACAATTAAATGGTAAGAATACTTAAATTTGATGCATTAACCAAAAAAATGGGGCAAAATACTTTAACAGCAGATGTATTAAAGGATGTTTTTGAAGAATGGACTGAGAAATTAATTTTAAGAATGTCTGATATCGTAGATAGATGGCATGGTAATGATTTCTCAGAGCAGGAACAAGCTCTACAGGAAAAAAAAACTAAAATTGATTTGAATGTGGATTTAAATATGATAAGTTACATGAATGACATGCAAAAAAGATGTATATGTCATATGGGGGAAAGATGGATATGTTTTGAAATTAAATGGGCTGATATCTTAATACTTAAAATGACATGCAAATATCAAACCAGAAGAGTATTTGGATAATCCTTTAAAAAAAAAAAAACCACCTGGATTTACAACAGAGATCTGTTAACATTTTGAATGATTTTCTGAGAAGAGACAAAAGTCAATGAAACAAAATCAAGTTTGAGGATGTTATTTAAGGAATTTAAAGCCAAGATTATTAAAAGAGCAAGGAAGAAACATAACGTTGTCTTATCTGATCAAGGTTAAAATAGATATGCAGTTTTCTCTGGTGGACCTTAATGGACTTTTACTGACTAGCAATGGAAGTTGAGACTTGAAGATTTTGTTTATGGTTAAAAGATGAGATATAGGAAGACAAGTTCCTTCGTTGTATTTTAAGACAGTGGCCCCTAACCTTTTTTGTTCCATGGCCTGGTACTGGTATCACAAAATGATCCGCGGCCCGGTACTGGCATCAGCACGCATGGCAAGGCGAGCTGAGTGACCAGCCAGCCAGCCGTCCCCCGCTTCTCCACGCCACCTTCAACTCCTCCTTTGTACCTTTGTCGTTGGGCTTCGGGACGGCTTCGGGACGGTCGCTCGGCTCGCCTTGCCTTGGGTGCTGAAAGAATCCTCACGCCTTAGTTTTGTCCGAAGCCGCCCCACCTTCGATGAAACTAAGGCGCCAGGATTCCTTCAGGACCCAAACACTGCTTTCCAACCGGAAAAGCTCACCGGAAGCACTTTCTCATCAAAACAAGATAGCGGCGCCCAGCAAACCAGTGGCCCAGTAGAAAATGTTCCACGGACCGGTACCGGTCCAGGGCCCAGTGGTTGGGGACCCCCGTTTTAAGAGATTGGTGATGTTACCAAAATAGTTTATACTTGTCGTGATGAGGGGAGGAGGAAGCCTTAAAGAGAATTATTAGAGGCAGTTTTTTTAACCAAGGAAGGAGAATATTGTAGGAACAATATTGTGCTGTCCAGACAGTTTATAGTTAATTGGGAATTGGGATAGTTAGTTAGGAATTGGGAGCTGTCCCCTTAAGGCAGTGGCCCCCAACCTTTTTTGTGCCACGGCCTGGTACCGGCATCACAAAATGATCCGTGGCCCGGTACCGGCATCAGCATGCATGGCAAGGTGAGCCAAGCAACCAGCCAGCCAGCCGTCCCCTGCTTCTCCACGCCACCTTCAACTCCTCCTTTATACCTTTGTCGTTGGGCTTCGGGATGGCTTCGGGATGGCTTTGGGATGGTCGCTCGGCTTGCCTTGCCTTGGGTGCTGAAAGAATCCTCGCGCCTTAGTTTTGTTCGAAGCCGCCCCCCCTTCGATGAAACTAAGGTGCGAGGATTTCTTCAGGACCCAAACACCATTTTCCAACCGGAAAAGCTCACCTGGAAGCACTTTCTCATCAAAACAAGATGGCGGTCCGGTAGAAAATGTTCCACAGACCGGTACCGGTCCAGGGCCCGGTGGTTGGGGACCCCTGCCTTAAGGGAATGCATCATGGTAAATGTAGTTAAGGTATCCTGGGAAATGTAGTCCATGTCATGTGGCCACATCTGTAAACCTGATTGGTCACTGAATTGACCCTCGGTGGGTTGGGGGAGGTTCCTTCTCTCTTGCCTGGATCCCAGCAGCACGCTGCTGCCTCACCCCCTTGCTCCACCATTATCGGAATCGTTTTACTGTTCTGGACCTTACAACCACTATCTGATTATAAAGCAGAGGGATTAAACTCCACAAAGGCATCCATACAAAGTCTCTTTACTGGTTCATCAGTCATCCTCAAATATAACTCACAGTTACGTCGAGATTCATCTCAATGACAGATATGATCACTGTCCTCAGGGATCTAAGGCAGGGGTGTTAAACTTGTGGCATCATGTGATGTATCAGGACTTTTTCCTCTTCCCTAAACCAGGCATGGGTGTGGCCAGCACATGATACATTTTGACCCGCGGGCTGGGAGTTTGACAGCCCTGATCTAAGGGGTTGTCATGTAGAAAAGGGGAAGAACTATTCAAGCCTCAGCGGCTCAGTGGTTAGAGTGCAGTACTGCAAGTTACTTGTTCTGGCTGCTGCCATTTGGCAGTTCAAACCCCACTGGGCCAGTGGTGGGATTCAATTTTTTTTCGTACCAGTTCTGTGAGCATAGCTTTGTGGGCATGGCAGGGGAAGGATACTGTAAAATCTCCAGACAGAAATTCTATATGCCGGTTCTCCAAACTACTCAAAAATTTCCACTACCAGTTCTCCAGAACTGGTCTCAACCTGCTGAATACCACCTCTGCACTGGGCACAAGGTTAACACAGCCTTCCCTCCTTCCGAGGTGGGTAAAATGTAGGACCAGATTGTTGGGGGAAATAGGTTAACTCTGTGAACCACTGAGAGAGGGCTGTGAAGCACTGCAAAGTGGTATATAAGTGCTAGTGCTAAAATTGCTCTAGAAGGCTGGGCAAAGATAACGTGTGTTTACATTACAAAGTAAAAGATTTCAGCTGGATATCAGGAAGAATTTTCTCCAGGATGTCCTTGGAGTCCAAACATTTCATTAGCCAACTAAACAATATCATCAGGGCTAGAAGGGAGCAGGATTTGCGATAGATAGATAGATAGATAGATAGATAGATAGATAGATAGATAGATAGATAGATAGATAGATAGACAGACAGACAGACAGATATGATGATAGATAATGATGATAGATAGATAGTGATGATAGATCAATAATGATAGTGATGATAGATAGATAGATAGATAGATAGATAGATAGATAGATAGATAGATAGATAGATAGATAGATAGATAGTAAGTATTATGTCTGGGCGGTTCGTCCCAAGGAGAGACGAGATTAGAAATAGCTCTTTATTAGGAAACCAGATACTGAGACAAGACTCCCAGCCGAGGCAGCTCCTTTTATAGAGCTGGCTGCGGCTAGGCAGCCTATGACATGCATTTGAGCTTGCCGCGCTTGGTTTTACCCAATCGCGGCAGCTGAATAAGAACCAATCAGAACGCTTAGTTCTGTCCAATCATGCCCCGGCTTTTCCGGACCAATAGGAATGCAGGCCTACAAGCCTGCTAGTATGGAACAGATGGATGGATGGATGGATGGATAGATAGATAGATAGATAGATAGATAGATAGATAGATAGATAGACAATTTGTTTGTTTGTTTCCCAAACACCCACTGATAGGCAAGCTACTGTACATAAACAAGGTACAAACCCCACACTTATTCTCACTAATGAGGTTACCACTTCGGTACTGAAATATTTGCAAGAAAGCCACCAAGTTCAGAGAACACCAAAGACCTCACAATCCTCATCCTCCACCTCTCCACAAATAACCACTCCCTTCTAGCATGGATGATGTTACCTAGTTGAGTCATGAAATGTCTGCAAGACAACAACCAAGCTCAGAGAGCACCAGGGATTCTGCAGTTTAACCACGAACTGCATTTATTTTAGTTCCATTAGAAGATTATTCTGTGTTGGAATAGTGGTGGGATTCAATTTTTTTTTACTACTGGTTCTGTGAGCGTGGCTAGGTGGGCGTGACTAGGTGGTCATGTGACTGTGTGCGTGTGGTTATGTGGTTCCCCCCACCTTTTTTTGCAGCAACCCCCTGCCCCCTGTTTTTTGCCTACTGGGCCTCAAGGAAGCCTCCTGGGTGCTGAAAGGAGAAGCATTTTGAAGCCTTCCCAGGTAAGTACAACAGCGAGGGAGTGGAATCAGCTGTGCCGCACGGTTTAGATTATTTAGAAAGCAAGAAATTCGATGAGTTCCTGCTTTCTAGCTATTCTAAATCACATGGCACAGCTGATCATTGACCAGCTGATCGTCGGAAACATTGGCTCAGCTGTACTGGTAGCATTGTTTTTACTATTAGTTCACCCGAACCAGGTCGAACCAGTAGAATACCACCACTGTGTTGGAGGTGTTTAAATAGCAGTTAGATAGATTCTGTTAAGAATGTTCTGGTTGTCTATTTGTGTTCTGGACAGAAGGTTGGAGTAGATGTTCCCAAGTTTCCTTCCAAAGTTAACATCCCATGATTTCACCAAAAAGGATTAAGTGAATAAGTTAAACATCATCACACATCTTGAAAATGGTAGCAGTCAGATGTTCCTATGGGGATTCCTGCTCCATACCAGCTTTCTGACTTTTCTTTTTCTCCCCTTTTATTCCAAGTTTATTTGCAAGGGATGGTAACCCATCAAATGGGAGACAAATATCTGAGTGCCAATGACACTGAGAACCCCCGGCAAATTTCAGAGCTGGAGCAGATGTCAAAACCGCACTGAACCAAACCAGAGGGCATCCAAGCTTGACACAAAGCAAATTTCCTTGGCAAAAATGACAGAAAATAAACACCCTCTTCACAGAAATTGCAATAATTTGATGCGATCAGACCCCCTTCTTGGCTCATGTGAAAGTTGGCACACTTTGCAAAACCTCCATTACTGCCACGTGACTGGCACAATCCTGGCTCTTCCCAATGCAAACAGTTCTGCACGCTTCCTCTGCAGAATGAAATTTCACTAGCAATTTCTGCAGAAGCTCTTAGGGTGCTCTTCTCCACCCTTGGACCTTCTTCAACGGATGGAAACTAATCAAGGAGAGAAGCAACCTTTTTTTTCAGCCTCTTTAGATATCTTAAGTAGATTAGCATTCTGTAGATACTGTTTGACTTTTTCCTCATCAATATTCTCTTGCTTATATAGTTGCCCGTAAAAGTCTCGAATAATTTCCTTTTTCTCTTTATTACCATAACAAACTTGGCCTTGATCATCTATTAACTGCGATATTTTCCTTGATTCTTTCTCCTTTCTCAATTTATATGCTAACCATCTACCTGGTTTATTTGCATCTTCAAAATAGTTCTGTTTAGCACTTCTAATTTTCTGTGCCAATTCTTCTTTCTCTATTTGACCCATTTTATGTTTAATTATGTCCAATTTTAGTTTAATATCTTTTTTCTGTGGCATTTTCTGTAGTTTTTTTTCCAAGTCTTTTATACTCATCTTCCAAGACTTTAGTGGCTTGCCTTTGTTATTCTGTATTCTGTATTTGAATGAATGAATGAATGATTAGACACACAAGGAATTTGTTGGTGCATATGCTCTCTGTGTACATAAAAAAAAAAGATACATTGGTCAAGAATCATAAGGTTCAACACTTAATGATGGTCATAGGGTACAAATAATGTTTGTTTTCTAATCATGCCTTGGTAAGACCACACTTGGAATATTGCATCCAGTTCTGGTCACCAAGATGTATAAAAAAAGGATGTTAAGACTCTAGAAAGAGTGCAGAGAAGAGCGGACCTCGCCGAGCGCGAGACAAAGCTGAAGAAAAAGAAGAAGAAGAAGAAGAAGAAGAAGAAGAAAGAGTGCAGAGAAAGCAACAAAGATGATTAGGTGACTGGAGGCTAAAACATATGAAAAACGGTTTCAGGAATGAGTCCCAAAGGTGCTTTTTTTTTTTTTTTTTTCAAGAGGCAACTGGACTTTCTGGTTTTTCTTTGAAGATGCTTCGCTTCTCATCCAAGAGAACTGAAGAAGCTTCTTGGATGAGAAGTGAAACTTTTTCAAAGAAAAACCAGAAAGTTCACTTGCCTCTTAAAAAAGGACCTTTGGAACAACCATGATCTGGATGATAGAATCTCCATAGACATTTGCAGGAATTAGGTATTTTTAGTGTAATATTTAGTTTAGTTTAGTTTAGTTTAGTTTATTGTCATTGCACCTCATACAACAAAATCAAACACCATCTTCAGTGCACCTCATGACCATGACCATGGCCATGAAAATAAACACAAACACACATCTTTCACCCTTCACGCATTGAACCAGAAACCCCGACACCACACCATGCCAACACTGCACTATACAGCAGAATTCAAAAGAGCTACTGCCCTGGGATAGAAGCTGTTTTTCAGCCTATTTGTCCTTGTTTTCATTATTCTGTACTGTCTGCCAGATGGTAATAGTTCAAAAAAGGGTGCCCAGGATAAGATGGATCTTTGAGGATGTTTTGAACTTTTTTAAGGCAGAGGAAGCTATAAAGCTCTTCCAAAGAGGGGAGAGGGCAACCAATGTTCTTCTGGACAATGACATTAACCCTCTGGAGTGCTTTCCTATCTGCCCCTGTGCAATTGGCAAACCATATGGAGGTGCAGTAAATTAAGATTAAGATATGGTGCAGCAGTAGAAGGTCACCAGCAGTTTTCCATTCAGTGGTTGTTTTCCGAGAAGCCTCAGGTAGTATAATCTCTGCTGGGCCCTTTTGACCAGGGCTGCAATGTGGGCACCCCAGGTCAGGTCCACTTTTAGGGTAACACCCAGAAACTTAAAACTGGCCACTTGTTCCACTCGGTCTCTATTGATAAGCAAGGGCTGGATGTCTGATCTGTTCCTTTTATAGTCCACTATAAGCTCCTTGGTCTTATTGGTGTTGAGGACCAAGTTATTGTCTCCACACCATGAAAACAACCGGTCCACCTCATCTCGGAAGGCAGACTCATCCCCCCCAGAGATAAGTCCCACCGCTGTTGTATCATCTGCAAATTTAGCAATAGTATTACTAACGTGAGTGGGAATGCAGTCATGCACATAAAGAGTATAGAGTAAGGGACTCAACACGCAACCCTGTGGTGTACCAGTGTTAAGAATAAGGGCTGAAGAGATATGATTACCTAACCTGACCCCCTGTGAGCGGCCAGACAGGAAATCCATAATCCAAAGGCAGATTGAATTAGAAAGCCCAAGGTCCAGAAGTTTAGACACTAGTCTATGTGGAAGAAATGTGTTAAATGCAGAACTAAAATCCACAAAAAGCATCCTCACATAGCCCTCCCACTTTTCTAGATGAGTCAGAGCAGTGTGAAGAGTGATGGCTCTAGTGTCCTCTATAGATCTATTTTTTTCTGTATGCAAACTGGTGTTTATCAAATGTATGCGGAAGACCGAAATGATGTGCCGGCAGACCGATTTCTCAAAGCACTTCATGAGCATAGGAGTGAGTGCCACTGGTCTGTAATCATTGAGGTTATTGATAGAGAACTTCTTTGGCAGTGGAACAATGGTGGAAGCCTTCAAACAAGATGGAATAGTGGACTGGGATAAAGACCAATTGAAGATCCTGGTAAAGACTCCAGCCAACTGATCAGCACAGTCTTTAAGCACTCGGCCAGAGATACCGTCAGGACCGGCAGCCTTTCTAGGGTCCACAGCCCTCAGAATGCTCCTCACCTCCTGTTCCTCCACAATGAGATGGGGGCTACAATTGGCTAGTAGTTGTGTTTTATCTGTCTCTGATGTCTCCACTTCAAAGTGAGCAAAAAATGATTCAGTTCCTCTGCCAATGAAGCATCCCCCTCAGCAGGGATGACATTGGCTGGTTGATGGTTTGTAATTTGTTGAATCCCTCGCCACACCTGCCTCATGTTATTGCTATAAAAATTATCCTCAATCTTCCTGTTATAATCAGTCTTGGCCTTCCAAATACCTTTCTTCAGATTAGCTCTGGCAACACTGTATCTTGCCCCATCACTGGACCTAAAGGCCTTGGTCCTGTCATGCAAGAGGCACTGGACTTCCTTGGTCATCTAGGGGTTCTGATTGGGATAGATCCTAATACATTTATCCACAGTGATAGTATCTGTGCAGTGTTTGATATGGCACAGAACAGTTGCAGTGTGCACCTCTAGGTCAGGGTGGTAAAAGATGTCCCAATTAGTGTTCTCAAAACAATCCTGAAGTTGTTGGGAAGCAACTTCTGGCCAAGATTTCACTGTCTTTATTATAGGCAGAGCCCGTCTCCTAAGAGGGATGTAAGCTGGTGCTAAAAGCAGTGACATATGGTCTGATTGTCCCAAATGTGGTAATTGTATAATCTTGTAGCCATGTTTGATGTTGGTATATACTTTGTCCAATATGTTTGCTCCTCTAGTAGCACAATTAACATGCTGATAGAATTTAGGGAGCACTTCTTTTAAATCAGCTTGATTAAAGTCCCCCACTATGATATGCACAGCATCAGGATACTTATTTTGCTGATTACGAACAATGTTATTCCAAAGCTATGGTAGTAGTGGCATCAGGTGAGATATAGACTGCAGTAATCAAAGCCATGCTGAATTCCCATGGAAGATATATGGGTCTACATTTAAGTGTCATATACTCCAGATCCATGGAGCAGTGGCTGTCTACAGTCTTTGTATTGATACACCAGCTTTTGTTCACATAAAGGCTTAAACCTCCCCCTTTGATCTTGCCAGAATCTCTACTCCTGTCCTGCCGGTGAGCTATGTAGCCTTCCAGCTCAACAGCTGCATGTGGAATGAGTGAATGAAGCCAAGTTTCTGTGATTAGCAAAACACAGCAGTTCTTGATGAATTTAGTCTTTGCAATCTGTAGCCTTAATTCACCCATTTTGTTAGTCAGAGATCTTGCATTGCTAATGAAAAGAAGGACCAGGGTTGACATGATAGTAGTCTTCCAACATTTGAGGAAATCTAGGCAGAGACTAAGCAAAGAATCTGTAAAAGCAACAAGCTTTTTCTCCGGTAATATTGTACTACTAACTAGAGCATACAAAACATTTGCTAGACCAATTCTTGAATAGAGCTCATCTGTGGGGAATCCATACTGCATATCCAACATTAATACAATTGAGTGAGTCCAGAAGTATTTCATGAGAAGAGTCCTCCTCTCCTCTACTTGCAACAGAATATCTTATGCCTCCAGACTTGAAATTTTAGGCTCAGATATCTTAGAACTATGCCACCTTCGGTTTGACCTAAGCATAGTACATAAAATTATCCATTAAAATGTCCTACCTGTCAATGACTACTTCAGCTTCAACCTCAACAATACATGAGCACACAATAGATGCAAACTCAGGGTAACCCTGAGTAAATAGTAATAGTAATAGTAAATAGATATACTTATATCTATTACCTTGAAAGCAATTGACAAATTAAATAAATCAAATAAATAAATAAACCTCACAAAACTCAATTGCAGGAAATAGGACTCCAGCAACAAAGTGGTCACTGCCTGAACTCTGTGGTTTCTTCCCCATACCCCCAAAACTTTAACCTCAGACTGTCAACTGTTGACCTCACCCCATTCCTAAGAGGTCTGTAAAGGGCATGCATAAGCCTACCAATGTGCCTACTGTCCCTGTCTTAATATTCCCTTTTATTTGTATCTATTTCATGTATTAACAGTCATGTTTACACTTATATATATTATCAAATGCATGCTTGACAAAATAAAGAAAAATAAAACAAAAACAATAGTTACAATGACGCTTTTGAGCATGCCAAAGTTTTGACTCTTTCAAGACTGTATTTTCTTCTGTTTTATTTTTCAGAAATGGTATTTATTTTCATTTACATTTAGATTAGCTTTGCGGCAGCAGATGGAAAGACTTGGAGTGAAATTGCAATAAAATTACATCAGAAACCATTGAGAAATTAAAACTAAGTGGCAACCTTCTTCACAGCTTTTGGTTGTTTGGTTGGTTGGTTTGGCTTATTTTGGATAAGGCTGAGGGAAAAAAAAATATGGACCTCACTCATTTAACACTGACAGAGTTGGGCAGAGGAGATGAAGGGTAGAGGGAGTAGATCTGCTTGAAAACATTTGAGAAGTCACAACAAAATGGAGACAGAGGTTGGGATCTGTTTACTGTAGCTACATTACCCTCTCACTGTGTGTGACATATATTTAAGCTACGCTGCTCATTGCAGGATGGATAAAAAACAGAAATCTTTTCAGGGAAAAAAAAAGAATAAAATCCATGAACCAAAACTATTGTTTCTCATTTCTTAGATGACATGACAGGGGATTGTTGAAAAGCAGATACTGTATGTGCATCTACCTTTAAATTGTCTCTACAAGTTATATACAGTAGTAATATATTTTGAATAAGGATGCTTACGTTGTTGTTCAGTCATTCAATCATTTCTCACTCATTATCATGCAATGGATGAATGTCTATGGAGATGCTCAGACATCTACAGTAGGTCATGGTGATTCCAAAGGTGCTTTTTTTTCAAGCGACAACTGGATTTTCTGGTTTTTCTTTGAAGACATTTCACTTCTCATCCAAGAAGTTTCTTCATCCAAGAGCTGAAGAAGCTTCTTGACTGAGAAGTGAAACGTCTTAAAAGAAAGCCCATCTGCCTTTTGGGACATGCAATGGATGTGATTTTTCTGAGGGCTATCCTTCAAGAGTTGCTTCTTTGACTTCTAATGACTCAGCTATAGTGTCTATCCAGAGGTGGTATTCAGCAGGTTCTGACCAGTTCTGGAGAACCGATAGCGGAAATTTTGAGTAGTTCGGAGAACTGGCAAAAAAACCCACTTCTGACTGGCCCTGCCCCCATCTATTCTCTGCCTCCCAAGTCCCAGCTGATTGGCTGGGTCTTCTTTGGTTGCCCTGCACAGGAGAACAGAGTTGAAAAGCAGGTTAGTGGGGTGGGGAATGGAGATTTTACAGTATGCTTCCCCTGCCATGTCCACCAAGCCATGTGTCATGCCATTGTTGGAATCTGATTCCAAAGGGGAGGTCGAGCAGCTGACAGGAAATGGCAGTGTGGCTCCAGTGGCTGTGGAAGAAACTGGGGAAGGGCACAGTCTGGCTGGGCATTCAGAGGAAGACCCAGGGCCACCTCCTCTTCATCCTAGGGCAGGCAGGGAGGAACAGAAAAGGGAGCAATGTGGGTTACGTGGTTTTGGGGGAGAAAAGGGCCCTGATTCCCTTCATTAGCTGCAGCTGGGAAAACAGGATTTAAAAAGTGTGTTTGCACACAGCACCTTTCTGGAAGCAAAGCATGAATTATATTTGTTTGTCGAGGTTTATCTGGGTTCTGGAGTCCTCCCAACTGTATGTGGTTTGTTATCTTTTGAAGCCTGCAATTTCTTATCCTGCCTTGTCTCATTAATTGCTGCCGTGTGGTTTTTGTGGATTTTTATTTACAGTTTATATGGACTTTGGGTTCGGACTGAATTTCTTCCCTTTAAAGACTGTTCTTGGGAGAGATTTCTTTTCTCCAGCCAAAGATAACTGGACATTGGGGGCCAAGTTGGAGGCGTTAAAGGCACTTTAACTATTTTTGTGACTTTGTTGCTTTTGAGCCACGTGCCTGGTTATCACACCATTCCCATAGAACCGGTAGTAAAAAAAAAAAAACGAATCCCATCACTTTGTCTATCTATTTTCTCTTCTGTCAGCTTCTTTTATAGAATATAGAATATCAGATTTGGAAGGGACCTTGGAGGTTTTCTAGTCTGACTCCCTGCTCAAGCAGGAGACCCTATACCAAGCTATTTTCCAAAGCACCTGAAGGCCAGACAAGGAATAATGGATGGAAACTAAACAAGAAGATATTCAACCTGCAAATAAGGAGAAACTTTCTGACAGTGAGAACAATCAACCAGTGGAACAGAAGTTGCCTTCTGAAGTTGTGGGAGCTTCATCCCTGGAAGCTTTCAAGAAGAGACTGGACTGCCATCTGTCAGAAATGGTGTACGGTCTCCTTCTTTGGCAGGGGGTTGGATTAGATGACCTACAAAGTCCCTTCCAACTCTGGTTATCTGTTATCTGTTAGAATAGTAGGAGGCCCAACGAAAAGCGAAAGGAAATATTTGCTTAAGGAATTTCCTTTCAAAATTCTGACATCTTATAATCAATCAGGATTGTCAGATGAACATGAAGACCTAACCACAACCTCTAGAAGTAAGTCATTGCACTGATTAATTGTTCACACCGTCAGGAAATTTCTCCTTAGTTCTAGGTTGCTTCTCTTCTTGATGTCAATTCATGAAACATTCCTATGCATGTTTTCAAGTTGCCATAAACAAGGGGGGGGGCGGGGAATATGAGGGAGCAGAACAGCAGTTTAAAACCAGAAGTACATCCCACCCCATCTTAAATAGATTGTAGCTAGGCTACCAGATCTTCTGCCCCTCATAATCCTTAATTGGAGAATGTGATTGATAACATCCAGCCCGTGAATGTGCTTCATTGGAAAATCTGATTTATGATACACCCTGGGGGGAGTGGGGAAACAAGATCACAGGTGACTATAAGTTATGTATGCCAGAGTTGGCTTCATTTAGGTTAATGCTGGTATGTTGCTCCTAATAAATCTTTTGAATTTTTTTGAAGCTTGGCTCGAGGCTCATGGTTTAATTAGGGCAATCGCCGGAACCTTGACACTTGATTAGTTTCCATCCATTGCTTCTTGTTCTGCCTTCAGCTGCTTTGGAGGATAGGTTGACTCCCTTCTACTTTGTGGCAGCTGCTCAATTATTGGATATCAGCTATCATATTACCCCCTGGTTCTTCTTTTCGTTAAACTACACCTACACAATTCCTGACCCCTAGTTGAATGAATGCTTCCTGTTAGCATTTGTGGTTAATTTCATTCTGTGTTTTGTTCTTCATCAAATCCAAGGTATTCTAAACCATTTTCTTTAGCACCACAATGCAAAGCATCAGTGATGCTACTGGGATTTCCCAGACCATTGAGTTTAATGTGCCACCTCCATCTCCTAGTAGGTCCAGAAAATTAAGTGCCTGTCCCTCTTTTTCGAGTGATGTGATGATCAAGATCAATTGACTTGGGATCCCAAATTAAGGGTTCCCCCTCTGAGATTTGTTGCCCACCCATTGAAAAGTAGGACTTCTTGAAATAACAAATCCAGTTTCTTATCCCATTAAATTTCCTGCCTGCTTAGATAGAGCGGTTCATGCAAGATGTTTCATTTTGGTGCTGATGTGGGTGTCAGGTATTTGATCAACGTGATACTGATAGTGCAGCCTGATCTGGTTTCGTGTTGAAGCTTTTAAGCTGTTCCTGGCTTTAACCATATTATTTTCTGGTTCATTCCAGGTCTCTTTCTAAAGCAGATATATAAAGGCCCAGACATACACATACCATATAAGTAAAATTAATTTAACTCTTTTCTGGATGTTTGAATTTAGACCATGTGGTTCACAGCAAACCAAAACATATTTTTATCCTTATTTCACCTTTAGCTATAGAACAAACTTGGAAATAAGATAAGTTGGAGTGCACAGTTAAGCCATGCATCAGTCTTGTGGGCTTAATATAAGAACTTAGAACTCATCCTAAGGATTTACAGAGAGTTTCTGTTGCCCCAAATAATTTCTAGCTATTTTCTATTTAAATTTATAGCTCTGATTGGCTGACTTCACTGGAGGTTGTTAAGAAGAGACTTAAAAACTTAAGAAGACACTGGACCGCCACTTGTCCGAGATAGTATAGACTCACCTATTTGAGCAGGGGGTGGGATGAGTTGACCTCCAAAGTCCCTTCTGGTTCTATTCTGAGTTTCAAAAGGTTCTCCTTGCTGCTTTTTGGTGTGTTTCTGAACAATAGGAAAGAAAGAAAGAGAGGGGAGGGAGGGGAGGAAGGGAGAAGAAAGGAAGAAAGAAAGAAAGAAAGAAAGAAAAAGGAAGGAAGGAAGGAAGGAAGGAAGGAAGGAAGGAAGGAAGGAAGGAAGGAAGGAAGGAAGGAAGGAAGAAAAGACAAAGGAAAGATGAAAGAGAAGATGGAAGGGATAAAGGGATGAAAGAATGGTAGGAAGAAGGAAGGAAGGAAAAAAGGAAAGAAGGAAGAGAAGATTGAAGGGATGAAACGATGAAACGATGGAGGGAAGAAGGAAGGAAGGAAAAGAAAAAGGAAAGAAGAAAGAGAAGATGGAAGGGATGGAGGGAGGAATGGATGGATGGATGGATGGATGGATGGATGGATGGATGGGAAGGAAGGAAGGAAGGAAGGAAGGAAGGAAGGAAGGAAGGAAGGAAGGAAGGAAGTTTATTTGTAGATAATTCTGACAATTGGCAGGCAACATATTTATTTCTCACAATAGCTGTAGGTCACAACTGCAGCCACAGGTCCTAAAGTCTTTCTTTAAGAGAAATCTACATTGTATTTTTTGCAAGACAGACTTATAGTTCTGAAAAGAAGCTGGCGGAAAAAAAGCAGAAGGCAGTAAAAATGGCAGAAATACAAATTATGTATTTTTCTAAGCATCCCTTGTGAAACAGAGGGACCAAGAAAGTATTCTCTTGAACAGTATTTCTTCTGTGCAAGCACCAAGTGAAAAGCACAATAGCAAGGCAGAGCAAGATTGCCAAAGAAATGATTGCATTGTATTTATTTGTTTAATTTATATGGCCACCCACCTCTTTCAAGGTAACTCTGGAAGGTGCATGATAAAATATGTGTAATGCAATACAATAAGATGTATAAACAGAGCAGAAAAAGAGAGAGAGAGAGAGAGAGAGACGACCAAAACATCAAAAGGGATGCAATGAAATTCCAAAATGAAAAGGAACAAAGCTCTCACAAGACTTATGATGGAACTCTGGCAGTTTAAGAGAAGAGAAATGAGATGCTGCACCAGGAGAGGAGAAAGGGACAATAACCTGGGGTGAAAAGTGCAAAGAAAGACCCAGAGAAGAAATGCATGGTTCTTCTGAAAAGCGTTAAGAGCTCGTGTTAATGAGCAACAGATGCAAAGAGAGAAATAAGTGGTTACTATCTGGATACCCATGCTTTGCAACGACACTATGCGATTTGGTTATGCAGGAGAGCTCTGGTTCACAATCTGTTGACTCAATGGTGGTCAGTGATTGAAAACATATAAGGGAATATTGCTCCCACCGCCTTGAGTCCAGAAGCAGTTCCATAGGTGAAAGGCTCAGACATTTTGGTGAGGTACCAATGTTTAGTAATGTAAGGAGCCCCAGGCTGTAATGGCCATCTTTATTGCCCTAAAAGGAGATGTATCTTTCTGATTCTGTTTTGTGACAACTCAAGACGTGTTTTTCATTGCCAGGGAGAGCATTGACTAACTTTTGAACTGAGGTAACAGAATGTGAGGCAACTGGCAGTTGGAAGAGAGTTCTTTTCAGGTGGGGAGAGGGAGTAGAACTCCTTAGCATCAGAGTGTGTTAATTGCTGTATTAAGAAATACTAATGCTCTGAGGGTCATTTTGAAAAATCCTTTCTTAGTGAGCACCTAGAAGCCAAGAGGAACATACGCACCAAATTTCAAGTTCCAATCCATTGGGCTCGCAACCTCTGGTGATCACAGAAAAAGAAGTGCAAGATCTGTTATACAGACAGAAGCCAGGAAAAGCACCAGGGCCAGACAAGATAACTCCTTCTTGCTTAAAAGTCTGTGCTGACCAATTGGCCCCCATCTTCACCCAAATCTTCAATAGATCACTAGAGATGTGCTATGTTCCTTCCTGCTTCAAACGTTCTACCATCATCCCAGTGCCAAAGAAGCCCTCTACCAAGGAACTGAATGACTACAGACCAGTTGCTCTAACATCTGTAGTTATGAAAATTTTTGAAAGGCTTGTGCTGTCCCACCTGAAAACCATCACGGATCCGCTGTTAGATCCCATGCAGTTTGCATACTGAGCAAATAGATCGACAGATGATGCTGTTAACATGGCTCTGCATTACATCCTACAACACCTTGAATCTCCAAATACCTACGCAGGGGTCCTCTTTGTAGACTTCAGTTCAGCATTCAATACCATCATTCCAGACACTCTTCTAAGTAAACTAAACCAACTAGCGGTACCTGAACACACTTGTAAGTGGATCATAAGCTTCCTAACAGACAGGAAACAGCAGGGGAAGCTAGGTGGAATCACATCCAATACCTGTACAATCAGCAGAGGGGCCCCGCAAGGCTGTGTGCTATCTCCACTTCTCTTCTCCCTAATATATCAATGACTGCATCTCAAACGATCCATCTGTTAAAATACTGAAGTTTGCTGATGACACAACAGTGATTAGTCTCATTCGAGACAACGATGAATCTGCATACAGACAGGAGGTTATACAACTTGCCCTGTGGTGTAATCGGAACAATCTGGAACTGAACACACTCAAAACCATAGAAATGGTGGTAGACTTTAGAAGAAACCCTCCTATACTACCACCTCTTACAATACTAGACAACACAGTAGAAACAATAGAAACCTTCAAATTTCTATGTTCTACTATATCACATGACCTAAAATGGACACCTAACATCCAAAACATCATCAAAAAAGCACAACAAAGAATGTTTTTTTCTGCACCAACTCAGAAAGCTCAAACTGCCCAAGGAGCTGCTGATCCAGTTCTACAGAGGAATGATTGAGTCTGTCCTCTGCACCTCTGACTGTCTAGTTTGGTTCTGCAACCCAACAGGACAGACACAGAATTTCTGGAGGCAAGCCATTCCATTGATTGTCCTCACCGTTAGGAAGTTTCTCCTTAATTCCAGGTAGCTTCACTCCTTGATTCATTCCACCCATTTTTTTTTTCTTGTCCTGCTCTTCTTCTACCTTCTTCACTTGTAGAAGAAGGAGGGAGGGCAAAGATGGAGGAGGAAAAAGAGGAAGAGGAAGAGGAGGAAGAGGAAGAGGAGGAAGGAGAAGGAGAAGGAGAAGGAGAAGGAGAAGGAGAAGGAGAAGGGGAAGGGGAAGGGGAAGAAGAAGAAGAAGAAGAAGAAGAAGAAGAAGAAGAAGAAGAAGAAGAAGAAGAAGAAGAAGAAGAAGAAGAAGAAGAAGAAAGAAGAGAAGAAGAAGAAGAAGAAGAAGAAGAAGAAGAAGAAGAAGAAGAAGAAGAAGAAGAAGAAGAAGAAGAAGAAGAAGAAGAAGAAGAAGAAGAAGAAGAAGAAGAAGAAGAAGACACACGACACACATGGACATAATTGGTTGACCAAGAGTCCATGTCATAGGGTTATCTTGGTGGGAGATCTCCTCCTTCTCCTCTAATGTATTAGATTTGCCCTAACTCTAGTGGTCATTTGAAAAATGGTAAAGACTCGACTATGCTAAATATGTGAAAACGGAGTGGCATCTTCTATGTATCTCTGAACATGCTGTTTTAGTGTTACTGAAGGATCATTTACCAAACCCTTAATATTGCTAATTAATGACTGTATTCAAGTATGACTGTCGATTTTAATTGTTAGTACCGATGGCTTTCAAGTGTGTAACTTGTAATGAATGTTACAATTATACATACTCTGGGTATTTTATTGTTTTATATTTTAAGTTTTATTGTGGATGTTTACCTTGATAGTACACAGCGGATGTTTTAGACATTATTTTGTAAGTCACAATGTGGTGCTTCAGTTTGGTGGTGCATAAGACCAACTTAGAGAATCCCTCTCAGTACATCATGTTCCTTTAATTTACAGACAAAGCCATGAAGTTTTTCCCCACCACCAAGCTGTGCTGCATTCTCCTCTAAGAGGCAATGTCACACCTTGTGTGGGATTTTCACGAAGCAGCCTGGCAAATTCCAGCAATCAGATACTTCTTAGGATCCTTTTGTCAGCATTCATAACTTTGATAGGATAATCTTGGTTTCCTTTTGTCAGCATTCATAACTTTGATAGGATATCTTGGTTTGCAGGACCTGGGTTGGTTACCAGGACTATTGGTTTAGTCTTTCAAGCCCATGGACTCATGCTGGAGCCTATCCACAGGGAACTTCTCTCCAACTACTGAAGACCAGTCATTCCACTGGTTACTTGTTCTCACTGTCAATACATTTCTCCTTAGTTCTAGGTTGCTTCTTTCCTGGATTAGTAACCGAATTAGAAAGGTATCTTAAAGTTCTACTTCAACTCTCTGCTCAAGCAGAAAATCCTATACCATTTCAGACAAATAGTTGTCCAATCTCTTCTTAAAAGCCTCCAGTGATGGAGCACTCACAACTTCTGGGAGCAACTGGTTAATTGTTCTCACTGTCAGGAAATTTCTCCTTAGTTATAGGTTGCTTCTTTATTTGATTGGTTTCCATCCATTGCATCTTGTCCTGCCTTCTGGTGCTATGGAGAATAGGTTGTCTGCTCTCCTTCCCTAATGTGAA
Source organism: Pseudonaja textilis (assembly GCF_049901715.1). Lineage (NCBI taxonomy): Eukaryota > Metazoa > Chordata > Lepidosauria > Squamata > Elapidae > Pseudonaja > Pseudonaja textilis. The sequence continues at coordinate 251,901,055 of NC_141991.1, forward strand.
CTCCAACACAGGAAAAAGCCATTAAGCCACAATAGGAATTGCCCAACAAGGGCCTTCATTGCACCCCCCTCAGAAACTTCAACCAAACTTAGCTCAGACAAACATTTAGGATTTGTACTTTGCCTATAGAGCCAACTATGACCCCTATATAACCCCTATATGGTCCATGGGAGTCTGAGAACAGCCAATAGAATACATGTTCTTGCATAGGAACAGGAAGCTCAAATACAAAGTTTTAAAAAGGTATAAAAACCCCTCACTCTCAACTCCATTTTGGCAGCTGCACCATGTGCTTGGTGGTTCTGTTCATCATTAAACCATCTTTCCAATCAGCCTCCATGTTTCCAGTGTCTTTTTCCCAGCTTAGAACAGAATCAGATGGATATTTCTCCCCGCACTGGGATGTGACAAATAACTGAAGAGAGATAAGATTCATAGTGATGCAGAATCAGACAGACAGAAAGGAAAAGTATCGACCAAATTATAAAATACAGCAGAAATGGATGACATTCAGAGCATACAGATTTCTTTTCCTTGTCATTGTTATGTACGTCTTTTACTTTTGGTTTCCTAAAAAATGAAGATTTTCTTCTGTCCCAAATAATAACTTTAAAAATTGCACATGTCATTTGGAAGCACATGCTTCGTATCTTTAAGGGCCTAATGTATCTTTTTTTTTTTTTTGGCATCTCCAAATGATTGGGGGAGTCATATGATTTCTGTTGGAAACAGAGTCATTGTTAGAATATGAAAAGCTGGGTAGGAAGATAAGTATGACATTCTATGCCACATCCAATTAAAAAAAGACCAAGAGTTCACATTGTTTATTGAAACACTACCTTGTTTCTTAAATTTTGTTCCCTAAACTTTCCCGAACTTCACAGACTGTTTTTTTTCCCCTTGAATAGAAATAGATTTGGATGTATTATGCAGAAAGGAGCTCTCTAGACCAGGGTCTACAAACACAGCTTTAAGACTTGTGGACTTCAAGTCCCAGAATTCCTCAGCCAGTTATGTTAGCTCAGGAATTCTGGGAGTTGAAGTCCACCAGTCTTAAAACTGTCATGTTTGAAGACCCTTGTTCTAGAGGGAGCTCTGATGTTAGGAAAAGTGGGAAGAAGGAGAAAAAGTGGATCAAAGTGAATGGACTTGGTAACTGTGGGGATAAGGACAACAATAGAAGTTTTGAAGGACCAGGTTGAGGACAGACCATCTTGGATAAAATACATCCATACAGTTGCTAAGAGAGGACACAGACTTCCTGGAATCTAATCCATCCATGCATCAGTCTGTCTGTCTATGCATCCATCCATCATCCACCCATCCATCCGTCATCCACCCATCCATCCAGGGATGGGCTGCTGGGGGTTCGCAGGGGTTTGGGAAATCCTCTAGCTAAGATTCTTCCCAGTTTGGAGAGCCCCCAAATCCCACACCTGGCTGGCCCCACTGACCCTGCCCCTCCCCTCCCCTCCCCGGAGTTCCCATGCAGCTTGTTTTGGATGCATATAATTGCAGGGCACCCACGGAGGGGAGGGCGAAAAATGGGCCTCCCAGAAGTTCAGGAAGGCTGGAAATGGGCCCCTTTCTGGCTTTCAGAGAGTCTCCGGAGCCCGGGGAGGCCGTTGTCACCCTTCTGGAAGTTCGAGGAAAGCCTCCAGAGCCCAGGGAGGGCAAAAATGCCCCCCCTCACCATGGTGCAGAAGGCCAAGTAGGCCACGCCCACCATGGCCATGCCCACACACACCCAGCACCCAGGCAAAGAGCCCATTGCTAAACTTTTTGAAGCCAACCCCTGCATCCGTCCATCCACCCTATCTGAATGAATTTCACAATCTAAGGATAAAGTGAGGGGTGAAATGGAGGATTGTCCTGCAGATCCATTCAGGAAATTGAGGTCTCCATTAGAAGTGGCTTTGGGGTCCTTGGTGCTCCCTCAGTACACTGATGATATTACCCAGTTGGCTACTGCAACGCCTGCAAGAAAACCATTAAGTTGGCTACTTAGCATGAAAGATTCCACAGTTCAACCCTGAGCTGCAAATATTATCTTCTGTCAAAACCCTCAAGTTGACAATGACACTAATTACTAATCCCTTAATTAGGATCCAACATGGATTTTGACAACCCAAACTAATTTTGTTTCCTCAGCATTAGCTCAATCCAGTGCTTTGCTGAAATTTTAAATGTTTGCCTTTTTCTCCCACTCGGGGGATAAGAAAATGTTAACAAAAATTCAAGACATTTCCTAGGGGTGCCTATATGTATATTGTGTAAAACAATATTTGTCACTCTTTGATTGAGGCTTTGCATCTTGTATAGGTTTGCTGATGTTGGTAATAAATGAATGAATCTTTATTACAGAGATGGAAGGTACAGCTGAAAAGAACAAAAATAATTCAATAAAAGTACCACAATGAAAGTAAATTGTACCTTCATTGTATTATTGTATGTATGTATTATATTATTTTGCATTGCATTGCATTATATTGTTATTATATTATATTATAGTATACTTTTGGGGGAGGCAAGGAGGGAGGAGGAGGAGGAGGAAGAGGAGGAGAGGAGGAGGAGGAGAAGAAGAAGAAGGAGGAGGAGGAGGAGGAGGAGGAGAAGAAGAAGAAGAAAAGAAGAAGAAGAAGAAGAAGAAGAAGAAGAAGAAGAAGAAGAAGAAGAAGAAGAAGAAGAAGGAGGAGGAGGAGGAAGAGGAGAAGAAGAAGAAGAAGAAGAAGAGAAGAAGAAGAAGAAGAAGAAGAAGAAGAAGAAGAAGAAGAAGAAGAAGAGTAGTAGTAGTAGAGGAGGAGGAGAAGGAAGAAGAAGAGGAGGAGGAGGAGGAGGAGGAGGAGGAGGAGGAGGAGGAGGAGGAGGAGGAGGAGGAGGAGGAGGGAAAAGAAGCTCATCCTTTTTATGATTATTAAACCTGAGTCTGTTCTAGATTTAGTTAGTCTGGATTTTAAGAACAACAAGGAAAAATGGCAGCTGGGGTAGCTTGGTAAATTTAAAATATGCACTAAAAAAAAAACCCTTCTCCTTCTTTCTATCTTCCTCCATAAATTAGACAGTTTATATTCTTTCATAGTCCTAGTAGGAGATGAGACGGATGTGATTGGAGAGGAAAATATGGAAATAAAAGTTAGGAAAGGTTGGGAACTCTTCATCCTTTAGGGAGACACAAGGATTCAATTTTTGCAGATTCCAATGTGATCAGATCCACCTTTTCACCCCCTAAACTAATAGGCTGGCTGAAAACTTAGTTATCTGGCAGCTTTTCTGTTTTTCTGCAAGTTCGGAGTTTAATGCTCAGCGGGGAAGAAAGCATCAACATCTATTAAAGATGCATGTGTTGAGGGGGAAAAAAAAGAGGCTTAGAATTATGCCTTTTGAGAGAAAGTACATTTTGAGAAAAAAAAAATGCTTAGTTAAGTGCAAATGTTCTATGATTTTTTTTTAAAAAAAACATTCTGTTTATATTTAGTCTGCAGATGAATACGGAACTGGAGACCACCTACAAAATTATCTAAATGGAAATAGACTGATTTGCTTATACGTTATAGATTTCATCTACCAACCATCAAATATTAGTTAATATTTTATGAAACACAATTGTGTTGCAGCAAACCAGGGTGATCTCTGTTGCGGTTGTTTTTTTTGCTAAAATAATTTTTCTAATTATAAATATTTTTGTCATCCCCATGAAATTTTCCCGTAAGTGAAAATTGCAGTACTACCTCTACTCCTTAATTTTGCTCCTCTGAATGCACATGGTAGCACAGTGGTTAGAGTGCAGTATTACAGGCAAACTCTGCCCACTGCCAGGAATTTGGTCCTGACTGGCTCAAGATTGACTCAGCCTTCCATCATTCCAAGGTCGGAAAAAGGAGGACCCAGATGTTTGCTGACAATATTCTGAGTCTAATTGTTTATTGTACTCTATGACTATTATTAAGTGTTATACCTTATGATTCTTGACTCTTGATAAATGTATCTTTTCTTTTATGTACACTGAGAGCATATGCATCAAGACAAATTCCTTGTGTGGTACACTTGACCAATAAAGAATTCTATTCTATTCTATTCTATTCTATTCTATTCTATTCTATTCTATTCTATTCTACTCTACTCTACCCTACTCTACTCTATTCTATTTTGATATACAGATATACAGCCATGGTGGCCCAGTGGTTAGAGTGCAGTACTGCAGGCTACATCTGCTGCCTGCCGGCTGCCTGCAATTTGGCTGTTTGAATCTCACCAGGCTCAAGGTTGACTCAGCCTTCTAGCCTTCCGAGGTAAAATGAGGACCCAAATTGATCGGTTCACCAGGGAAGCATGACTGAAGGACCCATCTAGCATAAAAGGATTTAGGAAAGTGGTGGTGAATCTTTTTGGGCACCGAGTGCCAAAACGGGAATGTGTGTGCACACGTGCACATGCGTGGCAAAAACTAGAAGAGCAGCTTCTAGTCGCGTACCTGTGCGCTGGTCACCTGGTCTTCCGGTTTCTAACCTGCATGTGCATGCAAAGACCAGCTGGTCAGTGAGCCTGTAAATACCTGAACCCAGAAGAGCAATGGGCGATGGCTGGCGTGCCCAGAGAGATGCCTGTGAATGCCACTTCTGGCATGCATGGCATAGGTTCATCATCACGGATTTAGGAGTTGGAACATTTATATCCCAATGATTGTCTGTCTGCTCACCTAATGAGTCTTGGTGGCATAGTGGTTAGAATGCAGTATTACAGGCTAACACTAGCCATGGTCTGGAGTTTGATCCTGACTGGCTCAAGGTTGGCTTAGCCTTCCATCCTTCTGAGGTCAGTAAAAGGAGGACCCAGATCGTTGGAGGCAAGATGTTGACACTGTAAACCACTCAGAGAGGGCTGTAACGCACTGTGAAGCAGTATATAAGTCTAAAGAGTGTTGGTATTGCAGATGTCATTGCTGAAAAGTCGGGAAACCTGATAACTAATTGGAAAGGATAAAATGAAAATATGGAACTTGGAAGAGGTGGGTGAAGAAACCAATTATCAATTGGGCAGAAAAGAGTGGAATGGCAGATATAAAGATGTAAACAACATCAGGAAGGAAGGAAAGAAGGAAGGAAGGAAGGTCAAAGGGAGGGAGGGAGGAGAGAGAAAGAGGGAGGGAGGGGGAGGCAGGGAGGGAGGGAAGAAGGGGGAAGGGAGGGAGGGAGGAAAGCGAAAGAGGGAGGGGGAGTGAGGGAAGCAAAGGAGGAGGCAGGCAGGCAGGCAAGAAGGAAGGAAGGAAGGAAGGAAGGAAGGGAGGGAGGGAGGGAGGGAGAAAAGAAAGAAGGAGATTCATTTAAACATGAAAAGGCTGTTTGTTCTGTGATCAGGATACTTTTTCAATCCACTCTATTTATCTGCAATTGGATTATGAAATAATCCAGATTATTACAAATATCTTGCATCTGGACAAGGTATATAACCTGTGTCCTGAAGGATCCACTTACTGACTCCTCAGTTCACTAAGCAGAGTGACAACATCCTTCCCAACCTGTTCAGTTGCTAAGTTGTGCCTGATTCTTCATGAGCTCATGGACCACAGCACGTCAGACATTCCTGTCTTCCATTACCTCCTGGAATTTGTCCAAATTCATGTTCCTTGTGTCAATGACATGATCTAACCATCTCATCCTCTGCCATCCTCTTCTCCTTTTGCCTTCCATCTTTCCCAACATCAGGGTGTTTTCCATTGAGTCCTCCCTCCTGATTTGGTGGCCAAAATATTACAGTTCCCAAACTTGAGATAGAACCAAAAAGATGTAATTGGGAAGGTGGAGAAAATAACAGAGTGTTATATGTGGAAATAACATATGTCTTCGCCTGTTACACGTAAGAAAGTATAGAACCAAAGAAGCTCCATTTTTGTTCATAATGTGACCTTCTAGAAAGATATCCGAACACTTATATAAGCATGTTTTGTAACTTGTTATTTTGCAAAGTTAAAAATATTATGTCCTTGACTGAAGTGGGTTTTTTATTTTGGCTTGAGAATTAATGTAAGAAATGCTGAGTTGTCCTGACATTAGCAGAAGTTTGTTAATGACTTATTGTGTTCGGAAGAACATAACGGGAAGATGCTATGGGAACAAGGGTAGTGTCCAAGGAAAGGGAAATAGGTGGTATGCTATGGGTGTGGCATAGGGAAGTACATAGTTGGATAGATTGTGTACCCAGGAAAAGGGCAGAGACTGTACATTTGAACCTGTATATATTCCCCAGCCCTTTTTGGGGAGGATGTCTTCTGCTATGAGCAGAATTCCCTTTTGCAAAAGCTCTTTCATATTGTTCACCGTCTCTAGAGGCATTTTGTGATTTTCTCACACAGAATAACAATAGAGTTGGAAATAGTTGCAAATACTGAATCTTGCATTTATTTATCCATTTATTGGATTTCTGCCTGCTGCAGTCAAGGAGCATCTCTGCAGTTTACAATACCTTTAAAACAGTGCAATAAAACTTAGAAATGTAATAGAATACTTTATTGGCCAAGTGTGATTGGACACACAAGGAATTTGTCTTGGTGTAAATGCTCTCAGTGTACATAAAAGACATATACATACATAATGTACCCCCACTGAACCTAGGTACTTCTGGGTTATAAACAGGTAACGCCCATAATTTTCAATCTATCAATTAATCAGAATAGAGATGAAAGGGGTCTTGGGAGACCCTATACCCAGTGGTGGGATTCAAACATTTTTACTACCGGTTCTGTAGGGGTGGCTTGGTGGGCATGATAGGGGAAAGATACTGCAAAATTCCCCTTCCCTCCCCACCCCACCCCACTAACCTGCTTTCCAGCTCCGTTCTCCTGTGCAGGGCAACAAAAGAAGAGCCAGCCAATCAGCTGGAACTCGGGAGGCGGAGAATAGATGGGGTCAGGGCCAGTAAGAGGTGGTATTTGCCAGTTCTCCGAACGACTCAAAATTTCTGCTACCGGTTCTCTAGAACTGGCCAGAACCTGCTGAATACCACCTCTGCCTATACCAGTGAAGGATAACCTTTTTGCCATCGCACGCCAAGGTGCCTGCACCCAAAAATGAAATGCACGCGACTTCTTCCCGCTCTCCTTGCCCCCCTGCACAGTCGTGTGCAACCCTCCCACTCCATCTGCACTGGTGCATGTGATCTTCCATGCTTCCCTGCCCCCCTGTGCATGTGCACACAATCTCCCGTGCCCCGTTTTGGGCCTAGCAGGCCTCTGCCAACCTAGCAGTTCGAAAACATGTAAAAATGCAAGTAGAAAAATAGGGATCACTTTGGTGGGATGGTAACAGCATCCCGTGGGCCGTCGATGTTTAGTCATGCCAGCCACATGACCATGGAGACGTCTTCGGACAGCGCTGGCTCTTCGTCTTTGTAATGGAGATGAGCAGTGCCCCCTAGAGCTGGCAATGACTACCTTTTAGGCCTCCCTGCCACCTTCTGAGAGCAAAAATGAGGCATGGGGTGGTGCGGCGTGGCCTTCCTGCAGCCTGTTTTTGCTCCCAGGAGGCTGAAGGGATTCCTACTAGGCCCAAAATGGGGGGCACGGGGGGCACACTATACCCACCCTGTGCTCCCCATGTGCATATGCACACAGCTCCCCCATGCTCTCCCCCATGCATGCACACACACATGTCCTGCATGCACCCAAACCTCCACACATGCGTGGCAGAGACCCCAAAATCAGCGGTGCATGCATGGTGGAGCTGAGCTGGGGTGACGGCTCGCATGCCTGCAGAGAGGTCTCTGTGGTGCCACCTGTGGCATGTGTGCCATAGGTTCGCCATCATGGGCCTTTACCATTTCAAGCAAGTGGCCGTCTAGTCTCTTCTTAAAAGCCTCCAGGGATGAAGCACTCACAACTTCTGGTGGCAAGCTGTTCCACTGGTCAATTGTCCTTGCTGTTAGGAAGTTTCTCCTTAATTCCAGCTTACTTCTCTCCTTGATTAGCTTCCATCCCTTGTTTCTTGTCCTACCTTATGGTGCTTTGGAAAATAAGTTGACACATCCTCTTCTTTATGGCTGCCCTTCAAACACTGGAGTACCGCTCACATGTCACCCCTAGTTCTTCAGCTCATCTTGAACTGAGAGGATTTACAGGATCTATTTCCAGTTTATATGGATGGTTTTTCAGTGTACATGTCAGGCGTGAAGAATCAGGACCAAACCTTCAGTTCAGTTAAGCTGATTTATTGTTCTTGCCTATAGTCAGGAATGCGGTCAACAAACAGTTGGCATTAATTTAGTGCTAGACAAGAGTCAACAGAATTCAAGAGGGATTGCATTTAGAACGTTTGTGGGAATGTAATGACCCCAGGCTGATTCCTCTCTTGACTCTGCCTCCAGGCTATGCCTGTTTTTCTCCTACAGTATATTTATCAACAAAGCAGACATCCTGGCTTCTAAGAACATAAGAAAAGTTTCTGACATTCTATTAACAATAGTTCCTTGTCTATGTTTGCTTGTCATTCCTCCCTCCTTTGCTTTATCTGAGAGAGAGAGAGAGAGAGAGAGATGAAGGGAGGGAGAGAGAGATAATAGAGATGAGAGAGGGAAGAAAGGAGGGGGAGAGAGGGGGAGAGATAATAGATAGGAGAGAGGGAGGAATGGAGGGAGGGATAGAGAGAAATAATAGATGAGAGAGGGAGGAAGGGAGGGAAAGAGAGATAATAAAGATGAGAGAGGGAGGGAGAGAGATGAGAGATAGAGGGAGGGAGGGAAACATGGCTTATTTACTTATTTATATATTACACAATCCCAATTCCTAATCATATTTTCTTAGGATTCATGATAAGTTTGCTAGCGGTTCATGATATGTTTGATTCCATTTGCCCAGGTACAAGTTCATTTACAGCACACAGGCTCTGACTAACAATTCCAAATTTTAATTGCAAATAGTGACATTTTCCTAGAAAGTTTTTTTTTTCTCCTTTTTTTTTTCCCTGCTGAAAGATAACAAGTGCCAAGGCATTTTCATTTCTTCTCAAATAATCTGAAAAATGAAAAAGAAAAGAAAGAGAAGGAGACAAAAGTCATTGTTGAATCTTCTAATGCATTAGGCACAGTTCCACATGACATTTTCCTATAGAAGTAAAAAAAAAAAAATGTAGATTAGATGGTAGTATGGACGTTCGAAGAAGAATGCACAATTGCTTCGGAAGCCAAGGAAGGAAGGAAGGAAGGAAGGAAAGGGGGAAGGAAGGAGAAAGGGAGGAAGAGAAGGAGAAAGAAAGGAGATGGAGGGAGGGAGGAATAAAGGGAGGGAGGGAGGAAAAGAAAAGAGGAAAGAAAGAAAGAAAGAAAGAAAGAGAGAGAGAGAGAGAGAGACAGAGAGAGAGAGAGAGAAAGAAAGAAAGAAAGAAAGAAAGAAAGAAAGAAAGAAAGAAAGAAAGAAAGAAAGAAAGAAAGAAAGAAACCAGGATGGAAAAGTTTCTGCCTATTTTGCTGTTTTTTATTGAGCCTACATGACTGTCTTCTGAGTAACATCCCTTGAAGTCGCGACCAATCCACCTTTCCCAAAATAATTATCTATGAATCTGACTGATTTTGTTTGGTCTGCGCAATTACATGCCTCTCCTTTGTCTGTGCAGATGCCTGTCTAATTTAGCAGCAAAGCTTTGGCGACAATATAGGCAGATTGGTTAATTGCGCACAGAAAGACCAATAATGAGACATTTGCACACACAATTACGGACTCTGTGGCCACGACCTCCTATCGTTGCACACGCAATTGCACTACCAAAATAGGTGTGTGGAAAGGGGCTGGCGCGGATCCAATTGGCTGAAGGGAATAGCAGCAGCGAACCTTCAACATTTGCTCACCTTGATCGTCAACGCAGGATGGCAACACAGTCGGTGCTTCAAATTCAATCCCCGCAAACCCAATTCTGCAACTTGCATCCCTTAAGCAAAGAAAAAAACAATTTGCACCAAGCAAATTTTGGGCACATTTTGAACCCCGGCTTCCCTATTTTTTATTACGGGGTTTCTTGTCTGAGCAGGACATTGGACTAGAAGATCTAGAAAGTTCTACATTTTGGCAAGAAAAACCAAACACACAGGTATAGTGTAAGTGGTACCTTGCACAATAGTATTAACTGTGACAGGGATCTTGGAGTCCTAGTGGACAATCTTAAATATGAGCCAGCGGTGTTGCTGCAGCTGACAACAAAACTAATGCAGTCCCAGGCTGCATTAACAGAGGGATGGAATCAAGATCACACGATCACTTTATAAGGCCTTGGTTAGGCCACACTTGGAATATTGCATTCAGTTTTGGTGGACACAATATAAAAAATGTTGTTGAGACTCTGGAAAGAGTGCAGAGAAGAGCAACAAAGATGATTAGGGGTCTGAAGGCTAAAATATACGATGAACAGTTGCTGGAATTGGGTATGTCTAGTTTGATGAAAAGAAAGACTAAGGGTGACAGGATAGAAGTGTTCCGATATCTCAGGGGCCGCCACAAAGAAGACGCAGTCAACACATTCCCCAAAGCACCTGAAGGCAGGACAAGAAGCAAGGGGTGGAAACACATCAAGGAAAGAAACAATCTAGAACTAAGGAGAAATTTCCTGATGGTGAGAACAATTAACTAGTGGAAATACTTGCCATCAGAAGTTGTGTGTTTTCCAACACTGGAGGTTTTTAAAAACAGGTTGGGCAACCATTAGGCTGGATAGTACAGGGTTTCCTGCTTGAGCAGGGCATTGGACTAAAAGACCTGTAAGGTCGCTTCCACTTCTGATATTCTATTCTATTCTATTCTATTCTATTCTATTCTATTCTATTCTATTCTATTCTATTCTATTCTATTCTATTCCATTCCATTCCATTCCATTCCATTCCATTCCATATTTTCTATTCTATTCTATTCTATTCTATTCTATTCTATTCTATTCTATTCTATTCCATTCCATTCCATTCCATTCCATTCCATTCCATATTTTCTATTCTATTCTATTCTATTCTATTCTATTCTATTCTATTCTATTCTATTCTATTCTATTCTATTCTATTCTATTCTATTCCACTCTCCACTTCACTCCACTCCACTCCATTCCATTCCATTCTTCTGTTCTGTTCTGTTCTGTTATCCTGTCCTGTCCTGTCCTATTATCTCTGTTATTCTATTATTCTAATTCAGCAGGACAATTTGCACATTTTTAGCGGAGGTTGGATCTCAGCTTCCCTATTCATTGTTCAGATCTTGCAAGGAGTGACCTAATGTCAGGAAATGATCTTCTTCTTCTTCTTCTTCTTCTTCTTCTTCTTCTTCTTCTTCTTCTTCTTCTTCTTCTTCTTCTTCTTCTTCTTCTTCTTCTTCTTCCTCTTCCTCTTCTTCCTCTTCTTCTATCTTCCTCCAATAAATGTTTCAAACCCCCTCCCCCCTCCTGAGACTTCCAACAATGGCTCCCAATACTTGAAATGTCTTCCTTCCATATGGACTAGAAATTTGAAATGCAAATAAAGGAGAAGTTATGGTTCACAGTAAGTTGATTTTCTGTGCCCAGTCGATTAGCTTTTAAAGTGTAATGGAGTTCACGCTTGTTTTTAAAAGGGTAGATTAGCATACATTTCCTTGTTGGCAGATCATAAGGTCTGACTGATTAAAAAGAAAGAAAAAGAAAGGAAAGGAGAAGAAAGAAGAAGAAGAAACACCTTATGAGTATTTGCTCAGTAGAGCAACTGACCCAAACCAGAATAATACATCAAGAAAATTGGAAGGGACCTTTTTTATTTTTATTTATTTATTTTTGTCAATTGCTTACAAGATAATAGGTATCAGTAAAAACATAGTTATGAATACATGGATACATATAAGAAAAAAAAATAAAAAATAAAAGAAACAATAGGACAGGGACGGTAGGCACATTGGTGTGCTTATGCATGCCCCCTACAGGCCTCTTAGGAAAGGGGTGAGGTCAATAGTAGACAGTCTAAGGTTAAAGTTTTTTTGGGGAAAAAAACCACAGAGTCAGATAGAGTATTCCAGATATTGACCACTCTGTGGCTGAAGTCATATTTCCTGCAATCAAGTTTGGTGCGGTTAACCTTGAGTTTGTATCTATTGTGTGCTCTTATGTTGTTATGGTTGAAGCTGAAGTATTCATTGACAGGTAGGACATTGCAATGCATGATTTTATATACTATACTTAGATTGGAATGAAGGCGGCGTAGTTGTAGGTTTTCTAGGTCTGGTGGCATAAGGTATTCTGCAACAAGTAGAGGAGTGGAGAACTCTTCTTGTGAAATATTTCTGGACTTTCTCAACTGTGTTAATATCAGATACGTAATGTGGGTTCCAGGCTGATGATTTGTATTCGAGTATTGGCCTAGCAAATGCTTTGTATGCTCTAGTTATTAGTGTAATATTACCAGAGAAAAAGCTTTGTAGGATTAGGTTAACCACTCTTAATGCCTTTTTGGCTATGTAGTTACAGTGGGCTCTAGCACTTTGATCATTAGAGATGAGTACTCCAAGGTCCTTGACAGAGTTTGGATCTTGGAGGTTTTTTGGTCCAATCAGTGCTTAAGCAGGAAATCCTATACCATTTATATCCTTCTTGAAACATGGAAGAGAGGGAGGGAGGGAGGAAGGAAGGAAGGAAGGAAAGAAATGGAGGGGGAGCGTGGAATGAAGGAAGAAAAGAAGGAAGCAAAAAGCAAGCAAAGAAACAAACAAAAAAAATGTTTTTTATATGTTTGGTTTAATCTTTTTATCCTTGTTCAACTCTATGGCCGGGAAAGTTTTGTCTGTTTTCTTCTTGCTTGCTTGTTTGTTTTCAGAAAAGGTTGCCAAGGTTTACTGTTATTATTTTTTTTATTCATTACAATTTTGAACTTCACTTCTTCCTCATACCTTCCTTTTGGGTGGTGTACAATAAAATATTAAAATGTAGAAACAATATATAACAGTAAAAAATTCAAAGGGGGTAACTTTGGTTAAAGTGTAGTTAAAAATATAATTAAAAGGCGAAGGGAGGGCTTTGGGGCAGTAACCAGCCTCATGGTTGTGTATTTCTCCATGGTCCCCAAGAAATGCCATAGAGCCATGTTTTCACTCCTGTTTGGAAAGCTTAGAGAGTCTTTCCTTCCTTCCTTCCTTCCTTCCTTCCTTCCTTCCTTCCTTCCTTCCTTCCTTCCTTCCTTCCTTCCTTCCTTCCTCCTTTACTCTTCTTATCTCCTCCCTCCCTCCATTTCCTCGTTCCTTTCTTCTCTCTCTCCATTCCTTCATTCCTTCTTTCCTTCCTTTCTCCTCCCTTCCTCTCTCCCCCTCCTCCATTTTTTTCCTTCCTTCTTTCCTTTCTTCCCCTCCTTCCCCAATTCCCTCCCTCCCTCCTTCCTTCACTCAAACCCGCACTCCATTTTCCTTCCTTCCTTTCCTCTCCCTTCCCATTTCTTCAATCATTCCTTCTGTTTTCTTCCTCCTCCCTCCCTCCCTCCATTCCATCCATCCATCCAATCTTCCTTCTTTCCTCCTTCTTCACTCCTCCCATTTCCTCCCTTCCTTCATTTCCTTCCTTTCTTCCCCCTTCCCTCCATCATAACTCACTTCCTATTTCCTTCCTTCTCTCTCCCCATTTCTTCCTTCATTCCTTTTTTCCTTCCTCCTCCCTCTCTCCTTGCCTTCTCTTCCCTCCCTCCATTTCCTTCCTTCCCTCTTTCCTTTCTTCCCTTCCCTTCACCATTTCCTTCCTTCCTCCTTCCTTCCCTCAATCCCTCACTCCATTTTCCTTATTTCTTCTCCCTCCCAATTCCTTCCTTCCTCCTCACCCTTCCTCTCTGTCTGTCTCTTCTCTCTCTCTCACACCCACCTACATATGCACAGAAAGAGAGGGAATGAGGGAGGGAGGGAGGGAGAGGGAGAGAGAGCATTTGAAAGAAACTAAACCTGTTTCTTCCTTTTAAAGCAAAACATTAATGGAAAGGGAAGGGGAAAAGATTCCTCAAGGGAGAGTTTATTCTTCTCTAAATTGAGTGTTGTGTTTCATGTTTTCATTGTTGCTAAGACATTAACAAACATATTTAAGTTGCACCCATTGACGCTCTTGGGAAAAACACATTTATTTAGAAACCTCATTTTCAGCCAAAGAGGAAAACATATGTATTTCAAATTCAGAGAATCACTGCACCCGTCTAGACTAACTAAATGTTTACTATTTTTAATGGGTGAACTTCTTTAGAGCTACAAACGCCCCCACACACAGAACCATCAGAATTTATCTAATTTTATTTATTTCCCCCCTCTGCAATAAAGCAATAAAAAGAGGTAGACAGGAAGAGTGGAGGGAGGGAAGGGAAGGAAGGAGGGATGGAGGAAAGAGAAATGGAATGAAGGAAAGAAGGAAATAAAGAAGGGAGGAAGGGAGGGGAGGGAGGGAGGAAGGAAGGAGGGAAGGGAGGAAGGAAGGAAGGAAGGAAGGGAGGGAGGGAGGAGAGGGAGGGAGGATGGGAGGGATGGAAGGGAGGAAGGAGGAAAGGAGGGAGAAGAAGGACAGAGGAAGGGAGGGAGGGAAGGAAGGAGGAAGAGAGGGAGATGAAGGAAGGGAGGAAATAAGGGAGGGAAAGAGGAAGCGAGTGATGGAGAAAGGAAAGAAGGAAGAAATAATTTCAATTATTATTTGAATTTTAAATAGTTCCTGTTATGTTTATGGAATGATCTGTATTAAATGATTCCTTTTTTTTTTTCATTAGCTGTAGTGTGAAAATTAAAGAGAGTGTTGCTAGGAGACTTAAACAGCTCTTCCCATCCTAAAATAAAACTGACAAACCATTTTATTTGTCTACAAACAAATTTCATTGCCTTTAATTTTCTTAATGTGTTGTTATTTGGCTTTATTTATTTTTAACACATTGGTCCAACTCCGCAACTTGTTGAGGGGTCCTTACTATTTTCAGAACTTAGTTATTTTTTTGCGAATAATTTTGGCTCATTATATACTTTACTCTTCCAGCTATTAAATATCTTAACAAGCGTAACATTATCAGTGCACTGATGACATTACCTAGTTGAGTCATGAAACTTCTGCAAGAAAGCCACCAAGCTCAGAGAGCACCAAGGACCTCACAGTCCTTCTCCTTCCCCTCTTCTCCTCCTAGGTTTACTCCTACTCCTACTCCTCCCTTTTTCTTTTTCCACTCCACACAAATCACTCCCTTCCAGCAGTGATGTTCCCTAGTTGGATCATGAAACATCTGCAAGAAAACCACCAAGCTCAGAGAGCACCAAGGACCTCACAGTCCAACTAGTACTCCTCTTCCTCCTCCTAGGTCTACTCCTGGGTCTATTCCTACTCCTATTCTTCCCTTTTTCTTTCTCCACACACAATCACTCCCTTCCAGCAGTGATGTTTCCTAGTTGGGTCATGAAACATCTTCAAGAAAACTACCAAGCTCAGAGAGCACCAAAGACTCCCACAGTTCCACCTTGAGCTACATTTATTTTCTTCTGTTGGTAGGATGTTATGGCAGATCATTTGTATCTAATCAGTGAGGAAACTCCATTTCTAACTAGTGCTGCTGAGGTTACCTACTCAGCAGTGGTGGGATTAAAAAAAAATTACTATCGGTTCTGTGGGCGTGGCTTGGTGAGCATGGTGTGGTTTGGTGGGCGTGGCTTGGTGGGTGTGACAGGGGAAGGATACTGTAAAATCTCCATTCCCTCCCCATTCCAGGGGGAAGGTTACTGCAAAATCCCCAATCCCTCCCCACCCCACTAACCTGCTTTCCAGTTCCGTTCTCCTGTGCAAGGGAACCAAAGAAGACCCAGCCGATCATTTGAGACTCAGGAGACAGAGAATAGATGGGGGTTGGGCCAGTCAGATGTGGTATTCCAAACTACTCAAAATTTCTGCTACCGGTTCTCCGAACTACTCAAAATATCCGCTACCAGTTCTCCAGAACTGGTCAGGACCTGCTGAATACCACCTCTGCTACTCAGGTCATTAACTGTCTGGAAGAAAACAGCCAAGCTCAGAGAGCACCAAGGACACCTTATTTCAACCCTGAGCTACAAACATTCTCCTTTATTGGTCCAAAACTTGCATCTTACCTTTTAGATATCTCAACAGGTTAGTTTGGTGGTAAAGTATGGAATTAGGAGTTGCAAGGGTGGGATTCTAGGCCTCCCTTAGGCATGAAAGCTTCTATAGAATTTGGACCACTCTCTCTTTCTCACCCTAAGAATTTGTGTGGCGTAGTGGTGAAAATGTGGCAAAACATAGGAAAGACCAAGGAAAGACTCCTTTGTTCAGAGTTTTTCAGCATTAATTCAGCGCCAGAAAAAATAAACACAGATGGCTGATGCTTCATTTAACATCTTTATAAACATAATAAGTAGATTTTACAAACCAGTTGTAGATTTCTCCAACATGGAGCAAACTCAGACAGAAACATGTTGTAAATAACTTCAGTAGCAACTCGGGAGCCCAGAGACAGACATCAGTTTCACTTTAGTTCAACAGGCAAGAAAGCAAGCAAAGAAGTTAGACTGAGAGCTCAACATAGCTTCAGAGCTGCAAAGCTTAATATAGAGTCACGCCTAGGCTAGTTCTAGTTTCAGTTTCCAAACAGTTCTCATCGGCTGACTTAGTTGCTATGCCTATTCATTGACTGACCTTGTTACCAAGCTCTATTCCAGTCCATGAATATACTCTGACATCCTTTCAGGCATGGAAACTTCTGGAAGACTTTAGAGCAATACCCACCCTCTCTCTCAGCCTTACAGAAAATATGGTGCAGTGGTGAAGATTCTTGGCTAAGATCAGCTGGACTCTGGTTCTGTTCCTCTTCAGTCATTAGTTACTGTCTTTGTAGTTTTCAACCATGAGGGTTTCAAGCACTGGGGAAACCAGGAGATTCAGACCATTCAAAAGAGTATAAAGGTGTATTGCAAGCTTAAGTTCTCTACAAAAATCTGACCTACTAACAGTCAAGGGAAATGAGCTGGAATAAGAAAGCATTCAAGGGAGGCTGGATTTAGATCTTTTGAGGATGTGCAGGGACTCATGCCTTATGGTGTGTTTGACCCCTGTTTTGGGCTCAGCCTGGTCATTTCCTACAGAGGGTTGCAATATCCAGTTCAGTTGCCACGCGTGTAGACTTTTAGCCACTCTGTCAACGCGCAATGTTGCTTGAGGTATATGCCATTGTGGAGATCATCTACACTTCATACCCCAAACCAATTCCAGGAATGTAGCTGCTCCAAAAAACATGGTGCCATGTGAATAAAATCAGGACAAGCCATGCCAGAAGCAGGGCGCACATAAAAGGGTGAGGTCAAGAGGTGGTATTCAGCAGGTTCTGACCAGTTCTGGAGAACCAGAAGCAATTTTTTTGAGTAGTTCAGAATACCACCTCTGACTGGCTCCACCCCATCTATTCTCTGCCTTCCCGAGTCCCAACTGATCAGCTGAGTCTTCTTGGGTTGCCCTGCACAGGGGAACGGAGCTGGAAAGCAGGTTAGTGGGGTGGTGAGCGAATGGGGATTTTACAGTATCCTTCTCCTGGAGTGGAGTGGGAATGGAGATTTTACAGTATTCTTCCCCTGCCACACCCACCAAGCCATGCCCATCAAGCTACACGCACAGAACTGGTAGTAAAAAAATTTTTGAATCCCACCACTGCTGCCATGTGATTGTGGTGCATCACAACCAATGATAATTTGTTAGAATTCAAGAGTGTCTTTTCAGGACATTTCAAGGCACTTGGGATGTTCTCTCTGAACCAACTCCAGAAGAAGTTAGATGTCTAACTTCCTCTAACAGATCAAAAATAAGTTAGAGAAAACATCTAAAGGCAAATGTCTATGTAAATGCTTAGGCATCAAGGTCATGGTTGTCCCAAAGATACTTTTTCAAAAGTCATTTAGACTTTCTTTGTGGGTTTTTTTTTCCCCTGAAGACATTTAACTTCTCATCCAAGAATCTCCTTCTTCATAGATAGATAACCTTCCTGGAGGAAAAGGGAAACATCTTCAAGAGAAAAAAAGAGAGAGAAAACTCCAGTTGACTTTTGAAAGAATGTCTTTGGGACATCTATAGATAAAACTCCTCTCAGGAAACAATGGACTCCTCTCTAAAAAGGATAGTGTGCCAAATATCTTCACAGGTTTGGGAGAAATCGGACGATTTCTTTACATAAATGTTTCCAATAATTAAAATGCAAGCTTTACTTATTGAAATGACCAGTATAGAATGGCCAGGGAAAGCAATCATGGATGAACACAAGAATTTTGCTGAAAAAGAGAAAGAAACCAAAGGCTGATGAGTTTTATAATGACATTTTGGGGGTTCTTGAATCTCCCATTTGTCATTTTCACTGAATCGAGCCACATTCTAACATTTTGAGAAAGGGAGAATTCTCTCTTTCTTTTTGTCCTTAACTAAAAAGTTGTAAGCTTTGTCATCAAAACCAGTGTGCAAACTGAGTCAGTTCTGAATGAAATTATTGATTTGATTTGATTTGATTTGGAAAGTCAATTCAATTCAATTCAAGGAGTAGATGGGTGATCTTCTCCCCTCCCTTCAGAAAAAAATCACTTGATTGATTCAGAAGCAACGGATTCTATCCAACAGCTTGACCTGAATTGACAATCCAATTTGGGAAGTCTATTTGTTTTAGAGATTGGATTGGATTTGACTTTTAACCATGCCATCAGCTCAAATCTTTGCATAAGCCAGTAGGCAATTCTGCCCTGGGGAACAATTGCAACATTTGGAGTTCAGGGATGTTATCTTGGTTGAAAAAAGTAGAGAAGGAACAAGAAAAAGACCAAAAATGTCATGTTGGAGATAAAAAAGCTAGATAGTTTTATTTTAGAGTTAATGTCTGGTGTGAAGATTGATGACCACATTAAGTTCTAGTTAATAGCAATAACACTTAGACTTATATACCACTTTATAGTGCTTTGCAGCCCTCTCCAAGTGGTTTACAGAGCCAGCATATTGCCCGCAACAACTTGGGTCCTCATTTTACCCACCTCGGAAGGATGGAAGGCTGAGTCAACTTTGAGCCTGGTGGGATTTGAACTGCCAAATTGTAGGCAGCTGGCTGCAGAAGTAGCTTGCAGTACTGCACTCTAACCACTGTGCCACAGAGGCTCCTTAATTAAGCTGGTTAATTGCTCATGCTTATACATAAGAGTCTAGTCAACTAATGGTCAGCACCAAATTGGTGCTAGATAAGAGTTAACAGAATTCAAAAGGGGCTGGGCTGGGATTGTTTATGAGAATGTAGTGACTCCAGGCTAATTCCTATCTTGACTCCACTCCCAGGCTCTACCTGTCCTTCTTTTACAATTATTAGGAAAGATTTAAGACTACTAAAAGGAAACATCTCCTCATCTGCAATCAACACCCAGACAAGCAGACATTAACACCAGTTAGACAAACAGTCAAGAATTAAGCAATACCCCAATCAAGAAACTACCAACTCAGAGAAATAAACAACGGTTTAATCAAGGAAGAATGCTCTCACCAACAGTGACTGGGCAATTAGATAAAAAGAGAGCAAACTCCCCACTCCTTTTTAGGACTGATGATGTTACCTAATTGGGTAATGAAATGTTTGAAAGAAAACAACCACTCTCAGAGAACACTAAGGTCAACCCTGAGTTCAACCCTGAATTTCATGTTTTTTTCATCTATCATCTATCTGTTTGTCTGTCTGTCTGTCATCTATCTATCTATCTATCTATCTATCTATCTTCCATCTGTCTATCTATCATCTATCTATCCATCTATCTGTATATCCATCTCTGTCTGTCTGTCTGTCTGTCTGTCTGTCTATCTATCTATCTATCTATCTATCTATCTATCTCTATCTATCTAACCATCTATCCATCCATCTGTCTCTCTCTCTGTCTGTCTCTGTCTCTGTCTGTCTGTCTGTCTATCTATCTATCTATCTATCTACCTACCTACCTACCTACCTATCTAGCTATCATCTAGCTAGCTATCCATCTATCCATCCGCCTATCTATCTATCTATCTATCTATCTATCTATCTATCTATCTATCTATCCATCTATCTATCTATGTATCTATCTAATTATCATCTAGCTAGCTATCCAATTATATCCATCTGTCTATCCATCTGCCTGCCTGCCTGCCTGCCTATATCTATCTATCTATCTATCTATCTATCTATCTACCTACCTACCTACCTACTAGCTAGCTATGCATCTATCTATCCATCTATCCATCCATCTGTCTGTCTATCTAGCTATCTAGCTATCTACTGTACACACACACACACACATTTATACTAGACCAACAATCAAACAGCAAACAACAATCTAATCAAGAAACCACCAACACATTCCTACCAATATTAAAAAGTCAAGTGACTTGTACATAAATAGAGAGCAAAGCACTCTCCCTTGTAAAACCGAAGATGTTACCTAGTTGGGTAATGAGACATCCTCATGAAAAGTTCAAATGCTGCTAGGACATTAGCATAAACCTTCTGTGAAAAATAGAAAGATCCCACAGAGAGAGTTTGGAGAGCACCAAGGACTCCACATTTTAACCCTGAGCTACAAATATATCACATAAAATAGCACCAACATAGGTTGTCCTCAACTTAAAACCATTCATTTAGTGACCATTTGAAGTTACAACAGCACTGAAAAAAGTGACTGAAGACCATTTTTCACACTCACGACTGTTGCAGCATCCTGATGGTCATGTGATTTACATTTGGATGCTTGACTACTGGTTCATATTTATGACCGTTGCAGTGTCCTGGGGTCATGTGATCCACTTTTCTGACCAAAGCCAGATTTGCTGAATAACCATGTTACTAACTTAACGAGACTCTAAAGTGGGACAAAATTCATTGAACTGCCATCTCATTTAGCAACAGAAATGTTGGGCTCAGTTGTGGTCATAATTTGAGGATAACCTATAGACAAACTTTATTAGCATAGCAATGTCTTTTTTTTTCCCCTAGATGTCTGTAAATGTTGCTTTTTAGTAGGTTCTCCAAGTTGGAACTGGAACATTACCCACAAGGCAGGAAGAATGTGTCAGAATAATCGTGCAATTAGCAACTCCAAATTTCAACTAACAAATGCTCTGTCTTACATTGGCAAAAAAAAAAAAAAAATCAGAACACCAAAATACAGGTTAGGTGGAAGCAATCTGTTCTGACCCACGGCCTTTTCCAACAAATCAAACACAATCCAAAAAGAACAGAAATGCTTTCACAAAATAATTAGCTGTGATAAACACCAGTCTTGACAAACTGTGCGAGACTTGCCAAAAGGTAACAGACAAGAAATAATTTTCAAAATAAGAATCTTCAAATACAAACTCAGGATACTGGAATGTCCACGAGGCTGGAGTTTCAAAATGTTTTTGCCTTCTGCAAAGTACGTTCATTTCACAGCTGGCTTTTATCTTCTTGAAGGAGGGGCCACTACCTTGCAGTCTTATTCCCAAATCACGTGTGCTGTTGTAACCGCTCTTTCCTATGAGCAATCCTGCGTGCATGTGCACTTAGCACAGGCTCCTCGGGAACCCCCTCATCACTGCTGCCAGCCCCCGCAATCTCTGAAGGCAACAGTCCACTCTCTAATGGTCTTGACCCCTCATCTGAGTCCTCGCTCTCCTCAGCTCTTTGCACCTGCTGCCGGCTAACCACAACACAATCTCAGAGATGATCCTCACTTTGTCAAGGACCTACGAGTACTTATCTCAAATGATGAGCTCACTGTAACAGCATTGCCAAAAAGGCTTTAAGAATTGTTAACCTTATTTTGCAAAGCTTCTTCTCCGTTAACATTAAACTGCAAACCAAGGCATACAAAACCTTTGCCAGACCAATTCTTGAATACAGCTTGTCCACCTGGACTCTGCACTGTATATCGGACATTAACACAATTGAGTGGATTCAGAGGTGTTTCTCAAGAAAATTCTCCACTCACAATAGAATTCCTTATGTCTCCAGGCTCAAAATTTTGGGCCTGGACAATCTAGAACTGCGCCGCTTGCCACCCAATCTAAGCATAGTTCACAAAATTGTCTGCTATAACATCTTGCCTGTCAATGACTTCTTCAGCTTCAATCGCAATAATATACGGGCAAACAACCGATACAAACTCAAGTAAACAGCTCCAAACTCGATTGCAGAAAGTACAACTTCAGCAACAGAGTGGTCGACGCCTGGAACGCCCTACCCATTGTTACAGCCTCAGCCCCTCACTGTTTCAACCTTAAACTCTTTACTGTGGACCTCACCCCATTCCTGTCCCTATTTCTCTGTGTTTACTCCCTTTGTTCTTGTTTATGTTCATACATATACTTGTTATCTTGTACATGTTTGAGAAAGAAAGACAGAAAGAAAGAAAGAAAGAAAGAAAGAAAGAAAGAAAGAAAGAAAGAAAGAAAGAAAGAAAGAAAGAAGGAAGGAAGGAAGGGAAGGAAGGAAGGAAGGAAGGAAGAAAGAAAGAAAGAAAGAAAGAAAGAAAGAAAGAAAGAAAGAGAAGGAAGGAAGGAAGGAAGGAAGGAAGAAGGAAGGAAGGAAAGAAAGAAAGAAAGAAAGAAAGAAAGAAAGAAAGAAAGAAAGAAAGAAAGAAAGAAAAGAAAAAAAAACTTTTTAAAAGTTTCTCAGAGTGAGAAAATTCCGATTGACAAATGAGGTTTATCCTCGTTCTCTTTTCTCCAAACAGCTTCCCCAATCACCCAATTACAGCAGAACCTCAAAACATCAAAGTTTCCTTTTCATTCCGCAAAACCTTGAAACGTTGGAACCACCGCCTGATCTGAACCCCATCCAAACAGAAATGCAGCGACTTCTTATCAAACAGGGCTGAGAATAAAGTCATAAAAACACCACAGAGGAGATGAAAGTCTTGGTGAGGGTGGTGAAGATGATAGGAAATCAATATTTTCCACGGGTTTTTTTTTCTTGAGAAAATTCTGCATAAAAGAAAAGAGAAAAGGGGGTGTGGGGGGGTGAGTCCAGAGATGGATTGGTTATGGGTTTTAACCCATAGGCAAGTTTTGCACAAAGATGAGATTTATTCTTTGTATATGAATCTTCTGAGGAATGTTGGAGATAAATTAAAAGTGTATTTTGCTGGTTTCCATAATTTCTCTGTGGGCTTTCTTGATACAAATCAAAAAAAGAGATGATAATGTTTACGGAAGATATAGAAGAGGCAGAGAAGGAAAAAAAAAAAAAAAGGACCTGCAAAGATCTTAGGCCACATGCCCAGATCTACAATTGTGAATGCAAACTGCTTGTTCGTTCCAAAAATACATATATAAGCCCTTGGCAGCTGGGGATTATGGAATTGAATTCTCTTTCTTGTTCTGGAAAATGGTTGCAATCTTTTGAGTAAGCATTTTTTGTTTTTGTTTGCTATGTACATTGCATTCAGTATTTTGCATTTTAATAACATTATCAACAAAAGAACCCCATTGGGGGCTTTAATAATACACACAAAAGGTGACTGTATAACTTTAAATAAATAGAGAGTTCGGCGTTTGGGGAAGGTTCGGTGGCTTTAGTGGAAGGAAGGAAGGAAGGGAGGAAGGAAGGAAGGAAGGAAGGAAGGAAGGAAGGAAGGAAGGAAGGAAGGAAGGAGAGAGAGAAAGAGAGAGAGAGAGAGAGGAAGAAAGAGAGAGAGGAAGAAAGGAGGGAGGGAAGGGAGGGAGGAGGAAAGAAAGAAAGAAAGAAAGAAAGAAAGAAAGAAAGAAAGAAAGAAAGAAAGAAAGAAAGAGAGAGAGAGGGGGGAAATAAGGAAAGGGAGGGAGGGGGAGGGAAAGGAAGGGAAGGAGATGGAGGAAGGAAGGAAGGAAGGAAGGAAGGAAGGAAGGAAGGAAGGAAGGAAGGAAGGAAGGAAGGAAGGAAAAAGAGAGAGGAAGGGGGGAGAGAGAGAACTATGTATGTATGAGAGAGAGAGAGAGAGAGAGAGAGAGAGAGAGAGAGAGAGAGACAGACAGACAGACAGACAGACAGACAGAGACAGAGACAGAGACAGAGACAGAGACAGAGAGAGTGAGTGAGTATGGGAATCTCCCTTTAAGTAAATGGGTAATTTTCATAACTTCCATGTTGTAACTTCCAACACTTCTGTACAAGAGTCCTTTGTTCCCCTTAATTAATAGAATTGGTCAGCTGTCATTCCAGCTAGGAGAAAGGCAATCTGATCAAGTGTAAAATAAAGCACAATATAAAATAAATAAAAGTAATTGTAAATATTGAATAAATAAAACAAAAAATATAAAAATATAAAAATGTTCCTAATTTAATATATCTGGTCAGCTGTCCTTCCAGCTGAAAGGGGAAGGATAGCTGACCAAAAGAGTCAGCATAATCCAGAATAAAATAAAATGAAAGTTAAATATAATATGTAAGCATAAAATAAAAATTAAAATATCAGGGTCTTTTTAGAAAAAGATAAAAATCCTCCTGCCTTAATTTAATTCATCCGCTGCCATTCCAATAGTGTAAGGGGCGACCTAATCCAGGATAAAATAAAATGAAAGATTAATATAGCATGTAAGCATAGAATAAATAAAAGATAACTCAAATTATTCTAGGATAATTTTTAACTTTTTTTTTCATTTTAACCTTGATAGATCACCTAGCTGTGGAAGGGGCAGGCTGATTAAATAAATAAAATAAAATATCAACATAAATAAATGTCAAAATAAGTCAACTTAGAGTTGGAAGGGACCTCGGAGGTCTTCTAGTCAAACCCCTTGCTTAAGCAAAAGACCCTCTATCATTTCAAACAAATGACTGTCCAGTCTCTTCTTAACAATCTCCAGTGATGAAGCATCTCCTACAACTTCTGGTGGCAAGTTGTTCCACTGGTTAATTGAGGAAGTTTCTCCTTAATTCCAGATTGCTTCTCTCCTTGATTAATTTCCATTCATTGTTTCTTGACCTGCCCTCTGATGCTTTGGAAAATAAGTTGATCCCCTCGTCTTTGTGGCAGACCCTTAAATCCTGGAACACTGCTATCATGTCTCCCTTAGTCCTTCTTTTCATTAAACTAGACATATCCAATTTTAGCAACCATTCTTCATATGTTTTTGCCTCCAGGCCTTTAATCCTCTCATTTGATCTTCTGTGTATTTCTTCCAAAGTCTCAACATCTTTTTTTTTTTTTAAGTGGTGACCAAAACTGGATGTAGCATTCCAGGTGTGGTCTGACTAAGGCTTTAGGAAGCAATGCTAATACTTTACGTGATTTGGATTCTAAGCCTCTGTTTGGTCAAACTTCTCCCCTAATGAATGCATCCACCTGGGTATCCTGGCAAAGCAGCATGCTTGTGTTTGTGAGAACTGTTTTTCAATTTCTCTGTCTAGTTTGATGCCTGAAATCCTTTATCCATCCCAATCCAGGCAGTCATCTCAAAGGTGCTTTTTTCAAGAGGTAACTGGAAGGGACCTTGTAGGTCATCTAGTCCAACCCCCCACCCAAGTGGCAGACCTTACACCATTTCTGACAAATGGCAGTCCAATCTCTTCTTGAAGGTCTCAAGTGATGGAGCTCCCACAACTTCTGAAGGCAACTTCTGTTCCACTGGTTCATTATTCTCCCTGTCAGAAAGTTTCTCCTTATTTCCAGGTTGAATCTCTCCTTGTTCGGTTTCCATTCATTGTTCCTTGGCTGGCAAACAAATAAGAAGGCAATTTTGGAGCTGCTGGTTTGACAGCCATGGTTGGTGTTCATATTGGACTCCAATTTCCTGGCTGTCAGTGATCCAAATTTCATCTGATCAGGGTCTGACAAGATTAACTTAGTTAGGCCTATTGTAAACCTTGAATCCTGGCCTGAGACTTGTGAGGCAATGCATCTGGCCGTATGTTTTGCAATTAATTGCTCAGTTACAGCAATCAACCAGTGGAACAGCTTGCCTTCAGAAGTTGTGCGTGTCCAGTCACTGGAGGTTTTTAACAAGAGCTTGGACAACGACTTTTCCTGAAAGTGTATGGAGATTCTCAGTCAACCAGATCATGGATGACCCAAAGGTGCTTTTTTTCAAAAGGCAACTAGACCTTCTTTGTTTTTCTTTGAAGATGTTTCGCTTCTCATCCAAGAAGTTTCTTCAGCTCTGACTGAAGGGTGAGGAATGGAAGGACTTATATACCTTAAGGGAGCTGGTCATTTACATTCTTTTATAGAGTCATTGAGGCCATTGGGAGGTTGGTTAAATCCTCCCATTCCCCGCCCTCCAGTCAGAACTGAAGAATCATCTTGGATAAGAACTGAATCATCTTCAAGGAAAAACAAGGAAGTCCAGTTTTCTCTTGAAAAAGCACTTTTGGGACAAGCATGATGTCTGAGAATCTCCATAGACAAATATTCTATGAATGGAATAGAATAGAATAGAATAGAATAGAATAGAATAGAATAGAATAGAATAGAATAGAATAGAATTATTTATTGGCCAAGTGTGATTGGACATACAAGGAATTTGTCTTGGTGCAAATGCTCTCAGTGTACATAAAAGAAAAGATACATTAGTCAAGAGTCAAGAATCATCAGGTACAATACTTAATAATAGTCATAGGGTACACTAAGTAATCAAATCATATTAGGAAACAGTAAATATAAATCATAAGGATACAAGTGACAAAGTTACAATCATACAGTCACAAGTGGGAGGGGATGGGCAATAAGGAGTGATGAGAAGATTAATAGTAATAGTAATGCAGACTTCGTATATAGTTGGACAGTGGGAATTATTTGTTTAGCAGAGTGATGGCATTTGGGGAAAAAACTGTCCTTGTGTCTAGTTGTTCTGGTGTGAAGTGCTCTAAATCGTTGTTTTGAGGGAAGGAGTTGAAACAGTTTATGTCCAGGATATGAAGGGTCTGTAAATATTTTCACAGCCCTCTTTTTGACTCGTGCAGCATACAGGTCCTCCATGGAAGGCAGGTTGGTAGCCATTGTTTTTTTCTGCAGTCCTAATTTTCCTCTGGAGTCTGTGTCTGTCCTGTTGGGCTGCAGAACCAAACCAGTTATAGAGGTGCAGATGACAGACTCCATAATTCCTCTGTAGAACTGGATCATCAGCTCCTTGGGCAGTTTGAGCTTTCTGAGTTGGCGCAGAAAGAACATCCTCTGTTGTCCAGGCAGTCCAGCTGACTTTCTGGGATCAGATGAGGTCAGCGACATGCACACACTCACGCACTTTTCCCTCTCCTCCCACTTGATGAAAGTAACCATTAACATATTTTCACAATCTTCTCAGCCTCAGCCACAGCAGGAATATAGAAAAAAGAAGAAAGAAAAAGGTGTCATATAATATTCATGAAATTAAGGGGAAACCGAACTGAAAGGGAGTTCCATTAGGGAGACCAAGTGTGACAATATAACACATATTTGCATATTTTAGACTTTAAATCTTTTCAGCCCATCCGAGTTGATATATGGAGGTAAACATGCATTGCCGGGTTTTTAGCATATTATAAGCCCTCCAGACTTTGCATGCATTTTAATACGTTTCATTATTGCCGTAGATTTTAATTTCGAACGCGTGCAGCTTTGATGGAAGAAAACTGCAAGTTGGAGCATCTGGCCTCATGCTACAAGCAAGCCAGCACCTTGCTGGGGATAGTTCCTGCTGAGGAGTCACTCAAGTCTTGAATCGGCAGCGGGGCGTGAGTTGGCAAGGGTGCCCAGTGCGAGGCACATGGAGGAGGGGAGCAATGAGTCTAATGCTTCAGTTCGCGCACGTGGTAACAGTAGGCTAAGTCAACTCTCCTAAAAGCAAGTGAAAAAAGAGAGAGAAAAGAGAGGAGGGAGAAAGATGGAAGGGAGGTGAGAAACGAAGATAGCTTGATAGCTAAATAGCTAGATATAGGATATAGATACAGATACAGGGATGGATGGATGGATGGATAGAGAGACAGACAGACAGATATAAACAGTATATATATTGTAGTTATTAGGTATCTATCTATCTATCTATCTATCTATCTATCTATCTATCTATCTATCTCTATATATCCATCCATCCATCCATCCATCCATCATCTTCTATCTTCTATCATATATCATCCATCTATCTTGATATCATCAATTTATATCTATCTATCTATCTATCTATCTATCTATCTATCTATCTATCTATCTATCTATCAATCTAGCGATCTAGCGATCCATCGATCTATCAATCTATGGATCTATTGATCTATCGATCGATCTATCTATCTATCTATCATTCTCCTCCTCCTCACCACACTCCCAATATATCAATGGGACATATTGTATCTATCAAAAGTTCTATCAGAGAGCTCCTTAATTCTGGGCAATGCACTATTAAAAACATAAGAACCATATCATCATAATCCTCCTCCTCCTCCTCATCATCGCCATTGCCTATCCTCTTCCACATATTTCCAACCCAAACGGTCCTGAGTTTTCTTTTGCCAGTAGGGCCTGCAATACTTCCTGATTTTTTTTTGGTCCATCTTGTTTTAGGTCTCTTTCGTGGATGCTTTTGATCCAGTGGGATCCGTTCTATGACCACCTTGATCCACCCGCACTCAGTTCTTCTTGCTATGTGACCAGGTGGTAAGTGTGAAAAATGATCATAACTCATTTTTTTTCAGGGCCGTTGTAACTTTGAACGGTCACTAAATGAACTGTTGTAAGTTGAGGACTAGCTGTGTTCACTTCTTCCTCGGAGATGTTAAAATAAGCAAATGAATCTTAAATAATTGTTCTAAAAATAACAGGTAACAAAACTGAATATTCAGAAAAGCCTAAAGCACAATCTCTCTTTTGTCTACAATCCGAGTATCAATCCAGTTGCCAAAACAACGAATTGAAGGAGTTATTTTATTTTAATGCTGAATATTCTAACTTATCTTAACTCAAATTAGATTCATGCCTGTCTGCACACAGAGTTCAAAGAAAAAAATAACCCGAATGCCAAATTATAACTGGGGGATTTCAGTTTTTCTTCCATTCTTATAGGCCTTTTGTCTAAATTTCAATACATCACACCTTTCCTGTGGAACATATTGCAATATGTGCACCTCTGGCCATCTGGTGGCAGCATCTGGCAACCTTAGGCTGATCCCAAAGACAGTTAAGCAGAATTTGCTGTGATTGGTGCTTGGATAGGACACTCCAAGAAATCCAAGGGTTTTGTAAGGTACAGGGAGAATTTTGTTTTTAATCCCAGAGGAAGACTGTGATAGACATCTATATCAATGTAAAAAAACTACCTGGAGAACTCTGTAACTGATGGTGATGTTATATAGTTTGGATAATGAAATGTCTGCAAGAAAACAACCAAGTTCAGAATAACAGCCATTCCACTGGTTAATTGCACTCTTGGTTAGGAAATGTTTTGGTTCTAAGTTACTTTTCTCATGTCATCCCTAGTTCTTTTTATGAGGCTAGACATACCCAGTTCCTGCAACCGTCCTTCATATGTCCAAGCCTCCAGTTTCCTAATAATCTTCGTTGCTCTTCTCTGCACTCTTTCTAGAGTCTCAACATCTTCTTTTTATAGGGGCAGCCAAAACAGCCAGTGCAATCCTAAATTGCGTTAACAGAGGGATACAATCAAGATCAAGTGAGGTACTAATACCACTCTATAAAGCCTTAGTAAGACCACACCTAGAGTACTGCATCCAGTTTTGGTCACCACAATGTAAAAAAAGATGTTGAGACTCTAGAAAAAGTGCAGAGAAGAGCATCCAGGAGGATTAGGGGAATGGAGACTAAAACATATGAAGAACGGTTACAGGAACTAGGCTTGGCTCATCTAGTGAAGAGAAGGACCAGGGGAGACATGATGGCAGTATTTCAATATTTGAGGGGCTTCCACAGAGAGGAAGGGGTCAAGCTATTTTCCAAAGCACCTGAAGGCAGGACAAGGAATAATGGATGGAAAGTGACCAAGGAGAGATTCAACCTGGAAATAAGGAGAAACTTTCTCACAGTGAGAACAATCAACCCTGGAACAGAAGTTGCCCTCGGAAGTTATGAGAGCATCATCACTTGAGACTTTCAAGAAGAGACTGGACTGCCATTTGTCAGAAATGGGATAGGGTCTCCCACTTGGGTGACTAGATGGACTAGATGACCTACAAGGTCCCTTCCAATTATGTTAATCTGTGAACAATCAAAACTGGATGCAGTATTCCAAGTGTGGTCTTATTAAAGCTTTATAAAGTGGTACAAATACTTCACGTGATCTTGATTCTATTCTTCTGTTAAAGCAGCCAAGGGTTGTATTTGCTTTTTTGACTGCTGCTGCACACTGGTGGCTCATATTTAAGTGATTGTCCACCAGGAATCCAAGATCCCCTTGTCACTTATGGTTATTGAGCCAAGTTTCACCTAATCCATATATATACATTTGGTTTTTCTTCCCTAAGTGTAGAACTTTACTTATCTCTCTACTGAATTTCTTTTTGTTAGATAGGGCCCATTGTTCATATCTGTTGAGATCCATCTGGCTCTTGGGCATATTTTCTGGGGTGTTGGCTATTCCAGCACCAAGGACAGAGAGTATTCCAACAGAGACCACCAAGGACCTCTGTTCTCCATAATAGAAGCCCTAGTGGCACAGTGGTTAGAATGCAATATTGCAGGCTAACTCTGCTGATTGTCAGCAGTTCCATTCTGACCCACTCAAGGTCACCTCAGCCTTCTATACTTCTGAGGTCATTAAAATGAGGACCCAGATTGTTGGGGGCAATAGGCTAACTGTGAAAACCACTTAGAGAAGGCTGTAAAGCATTATAAAGTGGTATATAAGTCTAAGTGCTATTGTTATTGCTATCTCTGTCTGTCTGTCTGTCTATCTATCTTAGAGAGGTCTGTAAAGCTCTATAAAGTGATATATAAGTCTAAGTGCTATTGTTATCTCTATCATCTATCTGTCTGTCTGTCTATATTAGAGAGGTCTGTAAAGCACTATAAATGGTGTATAAATCTAAGTTTTATTGCTATAATATTCTTAGGATTCAAGGTCATCCCAATGGATGATTCCCCTATTCATTCCTGGTATGATCTAAAAAGGAACGTAAATATTTATATTAACAAACATCTCCCTCCATTTTGTCCTCTGATTTTCAAGCATCCTTCTCGCCCGTCATCAAAGGAGACAAAAATGGGTGGAATTAAAACTGTAGTTACAAGATAACCAAGATGAGAAGGGAAATTAATCCGGAAGAAGTGCATTTGTTTGAAGAACAATTCAACGCACTCCAGTCTGCATGGGAACCAAAGAGTAAATCTTTCTTTTTATGCTTTTCAGGCTAATCTCATTGATGTTTTACAATCTCCAAG
The DNA here is from genome assembly GCF_049901715.1 of Pseudonaja textilis. Classification (NCBI taxonomy): domain Eukaryota; kingdom Metazoa; phylum Chordata; class Lepidosauria; order Squamata; family Elapidae; genus Pseudonaja; species Pseudonaja textilis. The sequence goes on from NC_141991.1 coordinate 251,932,346, forward strand.
CCAGTGGGTGCCTTTAGGATTAGTCATTGCTGTTATTCCCCACCATCTAGGACCAAATTCAATTCAGCGGTTAACAGAATGAACAAAAGATAACTCTAATCAGATTGCTGATGCCTATCTATAGACGATATCTGGAAAACAAACAGAGATTTGGGGCTGAATAACATTCCTGTCATATTGTGAAGGCTACTTTGGTGCTACATAAGAGGAAAGGTTGGCATTAAAAAAAACAGGAAAGGGAGGGGAAAAATATGTGATGTGTCCTTGAAGACAAAAGATTCCTTTGGCAATTTTCATATTCTTCAAAGACAAATGTGTTTTCTCCATCACGCCGGGATTAAAAAGCATTGATGGATCAAAGAAACACCAGTTGTCAACATAAAACATGGATAAGTTGGTAATTTCTGCTATTAACAAACCCTCCACATTCATAGCATGATTGCTGTTCTATCTGAGCAAACACCCTAACTTTGGATGGGGGAAAAAGTTACACTATATCTATGCTGAAATGCAGTGGAAATGTCCTGTTTGTGTCCCAAAGATCCTTTTTTGAAGAGGCAATTATACTTTCTAGTTTTTCTTTGAAGACATTTCCTTTCTCATCCAAGAAGGTTCATCTCTTCTGAAAGAAGGGAATTTCTTCATTCAGAACTGACGAGGCTTCTTGGAGTCTGTCACCTGCACCTCTGTAACTGTCTGGTTTGGTTCTGCAATCCAACAGGACAGACACAAACTTCAGAGGATAATTAGGACTGCAGAAAAAAACAATTAGTACCAACCTGCCTTCCAGGAAGGACCTGTATAATACTGCATGAATCAAAAAGAGGGCTGTGGAAATATTTACAGACCCCTTACATCCCAGACATAAACTGTTTCAACTCCTTCCCTTAAAATGACGCTTTAGAGCACTGCACACCAGAACAACTAGACACAAGGACAGTTTTTTCCCAAACGCCATCACTCTGCTAAACAACTAATTCCCTCAACACTGTCCAACTATTTACATTATCTGCATGACTATTACTATTAATCCTCCCATCCTTCCTTTCACCCATCTTCTCCCACTGATGACTGTATGACTGTAACCTTGTTGTTTGTATCCTAACTATTTTTATTGACTGTTTCCTAGTATGATTCGATTGCTTATTGTACCCTATGACTATCATTAACTGTTGTGCCTGATGATTCTTGACTCTTGACGAATGTATCTTTTCTTTTAGGCACACTGAGAGCATTTGCACCAAGACAAATATCTTGTATGTCTAATCACACTTGGCCAATAAAGAATTCATTCATTCATTCATTCATTTATTCAAAGAAAACCAGAAAGTCCAGTTGCCTCTTGAAAAAAGCACTATTAGGACAAGCATGACCTGGATGACTGAGAATCTCCATAGATGTCCTATTTTGTGAGGGGTGAGATGAGTTTTTTTCTCCAGACTTGTCAAAAGCAAACAGTTTTGATTGAAAAAACAGTCCCTGGTTGATAAAGACTGTCCCTGAATCAATTCTTGGAACCATTGTTCGTTTTAAGTGCCTTTTTCTACCCTTAGTGTCACCCCTGTAACACTTTTGATTACAAAAATTACAATGGGATATTTTCTATCTGACTCCTGATTGGCTGGGATGATTGGAAAGAAATTGAATAGGATAAAAATAGATACTTGTAAAACTGCAGACAGTGAAATGGTAGCAAAAATAAAACTGTGAGAGAGAGAGAGAGGGGGAGAGAGAGAATGTCTACCCCAAAAGGGTTTAGTTTGCCCTGAAATGAGTAGCTTCAGAAGGAAATAAAAGAAAAAGAAAATTTGAGAACAGAACAGAACAGAATAGAATTGTTTATTGGCCAAGTGTAATTCGGCACACAAGGAATTTGTCTTGTTGCAAATGTTCTCAGTGTACATAAAAGAAAAGATACATTCATCAAGAGTCGAGAATCATAAGATACTACACTTAATAATAGTCATAGGCAATCAAATCATACTAGGAAAGAGTCAATATAAATTGTAAGGATACAAGTGACAAAGTTACAGTCATGCAGTCACACATGGAAGGGGTGATAAGGAGTGATGAAAAGGTTAATAGTAATTTTGCAGACTTTGTAAATAGTTGGACAGTGTTGAGGGAATTATTTGTTTAACAGAGTGATGGCATTCAGGGAAAAACTGTTCTTGTGTCTAGTTGTTCTGGTGTGCAGGGCTCTATAGCATCGTTTTGAGGGAAGGAGTTGAAACAGTTTATGTCCAGGATGTGAGGGGTCTGTAAATATTTTCACAGCCCTCTTTTTGACTCGTGCAGTATACAGGTCCTCCATGGAAGGCAGGTGGGTAGTAATTGTTTTTTCTGCAGTCCTAATTATCCTCTGAAGTCTGTGTCTGTCCCGTTGGGTTGCAGAACCAAATCAGACAGTTATAGAGGTGCAGATGACAGACTCAATAATTCCTCTGTAGAACTGTATCACTGTATTGAGCAATGTATTGTAGTCTAGATATTTCTTTTATTAAGAACAATTTTGGAATGAGCCTGCAAAGTTGAGTTCTGATTTTTTTGTACAGGAGGTCCTCGACTTACAACCACAATTGAGCCCAAAATTGATATCGCTAAATGAGACAGTTGTTAAGTTAATTTTGCCTTAATTTACCACCTTTCTTGCCAGTGTTGTTAAGTGGATCATTGCAGCTGTGAAGAGAGTAACACCGTTGTTAAGCTAATCTGTCTTCCCCACTGACTTTGCTCGTCAGAAGGTCACAAAAGCAGATCCCCTGACCCATTGCAACCGTCGTAAATACGAGTTAATTTACAAGCATCTGAATTTCTAATTATATGCTACAATGGTCCTAAGGGCAAAACAACCGGTAGTCACTTTTGTCAATGCCATTGTGATTTTAAATGGTCACTAAATGAACCATTAAATCTAAGTTTGGGACTACCTATATCCCTTGGGATATATTTTGTAACATGATTGAGAGCCTTTTTCATGAATGCTTAACCGTGAGTGGGCCTTTGGATATTGAAATGTTACCTTCCACCTTCCTCAAAGTCTACTGTTTTCATCTCCGCAACGTAAATAAAAAAAAAATATGATAAAAGTTATTATTATTCAAAGTCTGTCAAACTTGCGATTTCTTAAAGATAGCTAACAAGTACAAAGATATCAGCCTGGGCGAACTGGATGCTCTCTTAACACCTTGTCCCAAACAAGCCAAAAATACTGTCCTCATAATCAAAAGTTGGATTGAAAGAATGTGGTTTATACTGAATCTTTGGTCTGTATAACTCAACAGTTTGAGCACTGTGTAATGGGTATGAATTGCAGTGACCTAGATTTGGTTAAAATTGAAAAGGGAAAATATTTCCTGGCGGGTAAGTCCTGTACAATAGTGAGAAAAAGCCATCTAGCGATGGATGGATGGATGGGTGGGTGGATGGGTGGGATGAGCTAGTAAGCATGTAGGTAGATAGATATAAGAAAAAGAGAAGGGAGGGAGGAAGGACTAGACTAGACTAGAACAGAACAGAATAGAATGAGCAAGCTGGTAGGGACCTTGGAGGTCTTCTAGTCCAGCCCCCTGCTCAAGCAAGATAACTTATACTATTTCAAATAAGTGACTGTCTAGACTGTCTTCTTAAAAACCTCCAGTGATGGAGTGCCTACAACTTCTGGTGGGAAGCTGTTCCACTGGTTAATTGTCCTCAGTGTTAAGAAGTTTCTCCTTAATTCCAGGTTGCTTCTCTCCTGGATTAGTTTCCATCCATTATTTTTTTTGCCCTTCCCTCCAGTGCTTTGTAGAATAAATTGATCCCCTCATCTTTGTGGCAGCCTCTCAAGTACTGGAATACAGCTACCATATCACCCGCTAATTCTTCTTTTCTTTAGACTAGCCAAACCCAAATCCTGCAGCTGTTCTTCATATGTTTTAGTCTCCAGGCCTTTGATCATTATAGTGCTCTTCTCTGGACCTTTTCCAAAGTCTGAACATCCTTTTTGTAAGTAAGTAGGTAGGTAGGAAGAAAGGAAGGAAAGAAGGAAGGATAGAAAGAAAGAAAGAACAAAGAAAGAGAGAGAGAGAAAGAAAGAGAGAGAGAGAGAGAGAGAGAGAAAGAAAGAAAGAAAGAAAGAAAGAAAGAAAGAAAGAAAGAAAGAAAGAAAGAAAGAAAGAAAGAAAGAAAGAAAGAAAGAAAGAAAGAAAGAAAGAAAGAAAGAAAGAAAGAAAGAAACAAGAGATGGAAGGTAGGAAATGGAAGGTAGGAGATGGAAGGTAAGAAGGTAGGGAAGGGAAGAGAAGGGAAAGTAGGGAGAGATGCGAAGTGAAAGGAAGCGAGTCAAGTCAAGTTCTGGCATTTTGTGCATATGCTTTCCTGTTTCATTGCTGCATATGATTTTTAACTCTGTTTGGCATAGTGCAGTTTCAAACCAATGATATTCAAAATTGGAAAGTGAAGAGAATGAAAGCAAACAAACTAGATAATATTGTAGCTTCAGCTCTGTTCTACTTACTTCTCCAAGATTTATTGCAAGCCTACATAACTTTCTTATGCTTTGCTACTATAGGTAGCCATCACCCTACAATTTTCATTGAATGACTGTTCAAAGTTACAATGGCACTGAAAAAAGTGACTTATGACTGTTTTTCACACTTTAACACCCGTTGCAGCATCCCCACGGTCATGAGATCAAAATTCAGGTTCTTGGCCACTGACTCATATTTATGACAGTCGCTGTGATGACCCAGAGTGGGATACAAAATAAACACAGTCACAAGAAAGAGGTGAAGCCCCTTTTATTCCTTCACTTTGCGTCCAAGCTCTGAATATCCTTGACTGGAGAAAAAAAACTCCCACACAAGCAGTTACAAGAAGGAGGAAATGCCATTTAAATTATAGAGTAAAAAACAACACAAACAAAGCAAGATAAGGGCTGGAAGATGTCCACATATATCAGAAAACACACTGGGAAGGATGCCAAGCTCAGAGAGGAACCATAAACTAGAGATATTTCCACACTTTGTTTCCAGCGTTTGCCCGTATGCAAGTCCACCCTCTTATTCAGTTGTCACAGCTGCAGCCCATGAAGGGGATCAAGGCCCTCTCCTCCCCAGTAGACAACGTCTCTCCCTTATCCTCTCCTCCCTGCATGCCCTAGGATGGGTAGGGGATGGGCCTGGATCTTCCTCTGACTACCCAGCCGGCCTCTGCCCTTCCCCACCCTCCTCCACAACCTCCAGAGCCACACTTCCACTCCCTGTCGACTGTTCCTCCTCTCCCTCAGAGTCAGTCTCTGCCAGGGGCATGACAGTCGCTGTGTCCCAGGGTCACCTGATTCCTTTTTGTGACCCTCTGACAAGCAAAGTCAATGGGCCAGAAGGGTTCAATTAACAACCGTGTTACTATTTCAACAATGGCAGCGATTCACTTAACAGCTGTGGCAAGAAAGGTCATGAAATGGGGCAAAACCCACTCAACAAATCTGGTCAACTCAGAAATATTTCTCTGGGCTTTTAGAGTTGTCAGCAGAAAGGGAGTGGGGGAAGCAATGCATACTTTAAATATTTACATAGAGAATTGCTAGGTGGCCAAAGCTTCTGGTGTGCAAGATTATTACTGGAGAGCATAGTTGATGGCACTGGGCTATGGATGTGTCACATTGGAGAATATATATCCAGAGGATGGAGGAAGACCAGTGTCAAGGAGGGAATGAATGACGTCTCAGAGTCGGCTGTACCCAGGTAACACCAACATGTTCACTCCTAATAAATGATTTTTTTTTCAACTCTGAGAGATGTGGCTAGAGACTCATGATTTGAATGGGGGTGGATTGTCGGAGCCCTGACAAAATGTCTCACTTAACAACTAAAAATTTGGGCTCAGTTGTAATCATAAGTTGAGGACTAGCTCTATACAGTTGTGTCAGCAAGTCCAATTCTGTTGTTTTTATTTAATCCTTTCCCACCATGGCGTTGTGAATGTTAGTTCTTGCTAAGCCAAGGTGTGGTAAAACAATCCAATTCTTGATCTTGGCTTACAGGAAACAAGCACGTTAAAGATTCTTTTATTACCAAGGAATCCACATCTTTATCTGGAGTCCATTTTTCTCCCCTTCTTTTCAATCCTCTTGATTGTTTTTTCTCTCTCAATAATTATTGCAAAAACAAAACAAAAAAACCCTTGAATTCTTCAGAGAATAAGAGATGTTAGTGAGCAGAAGACCAAAAATGAACACAAGAGCCACAAGACTTCAATAATAATAATAATAACAATAATGATAATGATGATGACAACAATAACAATAACGATAACGGAAAGCAGAAGTTGAAATCTGGACTGCAAATTGGTCCAGCAGTTCAGGAGATGGAAGGAAAAAGATCTGGAGGATTTGATAGAACAATGTCCCCGACTACTCATTCAATTGTGATTAACTTTAGGTCTTCCACTCTTCAGAAAAAAAATAAAGTTGGTAGTATCTTCCTTAACCATAACCAAATAACAGAGTTGGAAGTGACCTTGGAGGTCTTCTAAGTCCAACCTCGTGCCAAAGCAGAAGACCCTATACTATTCCAGACAACTAGCCATCCAGTCTCTTCTTAAAAGCCTCCAGTGATGGATGGCCCACAACTTCTAGAGGCAAGCCGTTCCACTGGTTAATTGTTCTCACTGTCAAGAAATTCCTCTTTATTTATAGGTTGGTCCGCTCCTTCATTAGTTTCCATACATTGTTTCTTGTCTTGCCTTCTGAAAAATACGTTGAAACCCCCCAATACTTCTTCATGGCAGCCCCTCAAATATTGCAACCCTGCTACCATATCAGTCCTCGTCCTTCTTTTCACTAGACTAAATACACCCAATTCCTGCAACCATTCTTCCCGCGTTTTACTTCTCCAGCCCTCTAACCATCTTTGTTGCTTTTTTTCTGCACTCTTTTCAAAATCTCAACAACTTTTTGTTATAATATGACGAGCAAAACTGGATGCAGTATTTTAAGTGTGGTCTTACTAAGGCTTTGTAAAACAGTACTAGCGCTTCACGTGATCTTGATTCTCATTGTCCACGAGGACTCCAAGTTTCCTCTTCAGACCTGCCGAAGTCACAGCTTTAGAACCAATGTTTTGAAAGGCGTTTTTCTTAAGCGTTAGGTCTCCTAGTCTTCAGAACAAACACTTTAGCTTTAGTTCTGCTATTCAAAACAAACATTTTGAAAGATCTCTTCCTTGAATAAGTGTTTGCCTAGGAAAATACAGTACATCTGGGAACCAACTTTTAAGCTTATCAGTGATTTGAAGTCCAGTGGTTATCATCTTATGAAAAGTTCTCCATCAGGATTGGAGGATTCACAATCCTTTGGGCCATAGAACGCATCAGCTTCCTCTGTTTGCAGCATCCCGGAGTCTCTTTTTTCATTGTGCAGCAGCAACGTATTTATTTTATACAACGGCTTCTTTTGTGTGTTTCTTTTTTTCTTTAGAGAATTGTGCCCAACTTGTCTCTTGTGACACCATGGCTGTACACTGTGTGTACAACACACATCCCCGTAAATAAGGAACAAAAAATAAAGTTCTTTAAGTGTCTAAGCTGTGAATTGGGCTTTTAAACAAATGCAAAATACTTTGTTAAGGAAATGTTGAACTCTGCCCTAAGCTTCCCCTCCTTTGGGTTCCATAATCCTCTTTAGAAATCTAAGAATTAAAACGAAGAGTTGTGTAAAGCAGTTGCCTAGTCATGAAAGACAAGTATGTTTTGTCATCTAATTCCTCGGAAGGAAAATTGAAGTTCAGCTTCTAAACAGACATGAAAGCAAGAGATGCTTTTTATTCCCTTCCAGAAAGAAAGAAAGAGAAAGAAAGAAAGAAAGAAAGAAAGAAAGAAAGAAAGAAAGAAAGAAAGAAAGAAAGAAAGAAAGAAAGAAAGAAAGAAAGAAAGAAAGGCAAAATCGGAATCAGAATAGAGCTGGAAGGGACTTTGGAGGTCTTCTAGTCCAGCCCCCTGTCACGTTCCATAGTTCAGCATCAAGAAACCTCAGCCAATACACTTCAGTTTGAAGCTGTGACTCTCTGGGAGTTCTTCTTTAAAAAAACCCAGTAATTAAAAAAAAGAGAGAGAGAAAGAAAGAAAGAAAGAAAGAAAGAAAGAAAGAAAGAAAGAAAGAAAGAAAGAAAGAAAGAAAGAAAGAAAGAAAGAGTCCAAATTATTCTGATGGTAGAAAGCTTTTTCCTTAATTATTAATAAGCAACCAGCAATAACAACACTATCTTTCTGAACCATCCCTAAGAGAATTTGTGTTTTGAGAATGTAAATGTCCACTTCCCATTCAGGATGTACCAGATACTTGTTGACTTTGTGAAATCTTTTTGAATACCATCTTACTCCGGAGATGCACTCAAAGGGATTAAGATAAGGGATCCCTTATCTTTAAATTCCTTTTTGCAAAATCCCATCCTTCGTAGTAACATGTGTACTAGGCTTATTTTGACTTTAGGATTTTATCCGATTAAACAGGAAGTTAGAGACAATCCCTATCAAAATAGTGCGGAAGAGAGGGCCAATCTGTTCTCCAAAGCAGGGGTCTCCAACCTTGGCATCTTTAAGCCTGGAGGACTTCAACTTCCAGAATTCCTCAGCCAGCAAAGGGAATTCTGGGAGTTGAAGTCCTCCGGGCTAAAATTGCCAAGGTTAGAGACCCCTGCTCCAAAGCATCTCAAGGCAGGACAAGAAGCAATGGATGGAAACTAACCAAGGAGAGAAGCAACCTAGAACTAAGAAGAAACTTCCTGACAGTGAGGACAATTAATCCATGGACCAACTTGCCTCCAGAAGTTGTGAATGCTCCAACGCTGGAAGGTTTTCAAGAAGAGAATGCACATAACAGGTTGGACTAGAAGTCCTTGAAGACCTCTTCCAACTGTATTATTCCACATACTAAGAAGCCAAATACAGAAAAATCTCATTATCTTTGTTGTACCAATATTGGCCTCTTATTAGCCTAGTCTTACGTTTCATTATGTTACTTCTTGACTATAAAGAGAAAACGTGATGAGCAACATTACACCAGAAGTATTTCATAGCAATGTACTATAATGACCGAAAGCTTTGGTGAAAACTTGCTTTGTGATCTGACACTCATTAAATACACAGACGATTTTTTTCCCCCCTTTGGATGAGAACTCATGAGCATTGGTAGGAGCAATCTTAATACATCTTCTTTGTCATACCAAAATTCATGGACATTACTTCTTTTATATATTCTTGATATTTTCTCCCCCTCTTCAACAAATAACCTCTGCATTTTGCTGTAGGAGAATCTCAATGAACAGATGAAAGTGAAAGTTATTTGAAATTTATTTCTGACTTTCTTTAAAACTCCTCAAATGTTTTATTTGACCTAAAGTCTCAGTTCTGTTCGAATCTAATGTCAGAGAGGGGGAAACTGCAAACAAATATACAAAACCAGGAGTCGCTTTTAAGTTCAGCTGAACTCCATGGACATCTTATAGTCCTTCTGACAACAATATGGAAATGATTTGACATTCACCATGATAAAAAAAAAGAAGAAGAAGAAGATGTAGAGACTCTGGAAAAAGTGCAGAAAAGAGCCATAAAGATTATTAAGAAGCTAGATGATAAAACACATGAAAAACAGTTGGAGGAATTGGGTATGTCTAGTTTAGTGAAAAGAAGGAACTGGGGTGACATGGTACCAGCGTTCCAATATTTGAGGGGCTGCCACAAATAAGTGCAGGTCAGCCTATTCTCCAAATCATCTGACGGCAGAAGAAGAAGCAATAGATGGAAACTAATCAAGGAGAGAATCAAGGGTGGGATTCAAATTTCTTAACAACCAGTTCTGTGGGCGTGGCCTTGTTTGTGGATTTGGCTTGATGGTCAAGTGACTGGCTGGGCATGGCTTGCTGACTGGGCGTGACTTGGTGGTCACATGACTGGCTGGGCATGGCTTGTATGTAAATATTGAATATTTTTATTAAAAAAAGAGCAACTTTTACCCAAAATCAAGACGAAGCAGGCAGGCAGATTGAGTTGCTCACAGAATCACAGATTCACTCAGAGATCTATCTTTCTGCAATCTATTGACTCAGTCGTATAAAATTTTCTAGCAAGCAAACTCACTAAATTAACTCGCAACATACCATGTATGTAAATAATGATTTTAATATAAAAAAAGAGCAACTTTTACTCAAAATCAGGCAAAGCAGGAAGGCAGATTGAATTGCTCACAGAATCACTCAGTGATCTACCATTCTGCAATCTACTGCCTGAGCCTGTGCTGAAAAATAGAAGCTCCAGTCCTAAGAAAGATTCAGCTCTGCTTTTAGATTAGCTAGAAAGCAAGAAATCCAAGGATTTCCTGCTTTCTGGCTAATCTAAATCTCCCAGCACAGTAGAATAGCTGATGGTCGGGCAGAAAGTAAAAGGAAAAATAACAACTTACCAAAGGCAGTCAAGTTGGATGGTGCACATGCCAGGTGAGTGGGCAGGATGAGGCGGGGCCAGCCAGTGGAGTGATTTGCCAGTACTCCAAACTGGGCAGAATCATAACAACAGGTTCTATAGAACCGAACCGACCAGGTAGAATCCCACCCCTGGAGAGAAGCCACCTAGAATTAAGGAGAAACTTCCTAACAGTGAGAACAATCAACCGGTTGAATGACTTGCCTTCCGAAGTTGTGGGTACTCCATCACTGGAGGCTATTAAGAAGAGACTTGAGAGCCATTGGTCAGAAATGGTACAAATTCTCCTGCTTGGACCAAGAATCCTTCCAGCTCTGTTATTCTATGTTCTTTTCCTCCAGCACCATTTTTCCACTTCCCAATTTAGGCAACAGCCCTGAGATGTCTTGGTAGTCTTTCAGCTAAGTCTTAAAGAGGTTTCACTTTGCTTAAGCTTCTGGCCTCATACAAGATGAGCCAGGTGTTTTTAAGTAATGTGACATCTGGCTTACACTGAGATTCATTAATAGATGTGTTCAATTGCAGAAACCAGGTGTTGCAAATTACATTTGTGGCTTTATTGACTTGTCTACCTGCTGGAACACTTATTTATTTGTAACCCACCTTTATTTTATTTTTTTACAAATAGCTCAAGGCGGTAAACCTATCCAACATACCTTCATCCTCCTGTTTTCCCCACAACAACAGTCCTGTGAGATGAATTGGGCTGAGAGAGAGGAACTAACCGAAAGTCACCGAGCAGGCTTTCATGGTTAAAGCAGGACTTGAACTCATGGTATCATGTTTTCTAACCTGTCCCCAAAATGCTTTTTTTCAAGAGGCAACTGGACTTTCTTGTTTTTCATTGAAGTTGTTTTGGTTCTCATCCAAAAAGCTTCTTCAGTTCTGACTGATGGAGGATGGAAGGATTTATGAGCCATGGTGGTGCAGTGATTAGAATGCAGGACTGCAGGCTACTTCTGCTGACTGCTGGCTGTAGTTTGGCAGTTTAAATCCCACCAGGCTCAAGGTTGACTCAGCCTTCCATCCTTCCGAAGTAGGTAAAAGGAGGACCCAAATAGTTGGGGACAACATGTTGACACTGTAAACTGATTAGAGAGGGCTGTAAAGCACTGTGAAGCGATATATAAGTCTAAGTGCTATCATTATTGCTATTTATGCTCCTTGCAGACAACTGGTCATTTGCATTATTTTAGTTGTTGAGGCCACTTGGAGGTTTATCTGTGTCCTCAGAGTCACCTGAGTGGTACAAATTGGTGTGAAGCCTTTGTAGAATTGTTGAAAGGACTGTTTCATAGACTGGAAGTGGATGATGTGTGTGTGTGTGTGTGTGTGTGTGTGTGTGTGTGTGTGTTATGGTGAACAAAATTGGATGCAATGTTTCAAGTGTCGTCTTACCAGTATGTTACAACAGACTTCGTCTTTATAATTTTTGTTAGGCAGAGATATACAAGGTTTCTGTTGAGATTTATGAAAGGGCAGAGATGCAACGATGTTCTGGATAGGACCTAAGTAAAACTCAGCAATGCAGTGAAGTGGCTCTTGACTCGCATCAACAAAACGGAGGTTTGTGGTTGCACAGGATGCTTGCATAGTTTTCTTTGTGAACAGAGAGCAGCCCTCAAAGCAAACCGGTTCTCTCTCAACCATGGAGGTGATCCTTCTCAGAACATCCAACCGGGGGTTGGCTGCTACGGGTTTGCACGGGTTCAGGTGATCCTCTAGCTAAGATTTTGTGCAGTTCAGCAAACTGGTAAATCCCACACCTGGCTGGCCCCGCCCACCCCGCCCTTTCCAGGACTCCCCATGTGGCCTGTTTTGGATGCCAAGTAACTGTAGGGCCTGCATGGAGGCTTGGGGAGGGTGAAAAAGGGGCCTCTCAGAGGCTCCAGAAGTCCAGAAACGGGCCTGTTTCCAGCCTCTGGAGGGCCTCCTGACCTGGGGGAGGCCATTTTCACCCACCAAGAGGCTCAAGGAAAGCCTCTGGAGCCCGGGGAGGGTGAAAAATAGGCCTCTTGGAAGTTCTAAAAAGCAGGGCCTCCGAAGGTTGCAGATGCTGTTTTCGCTCTCTCAGAGGCTCCAGAGTCTGGGGAAGGCAAAAACAGCCCCCGCTCCCACAATGGTGCAAGAAGCCAACTAGGCCACAGCCACCATGGCCATGCCCATCCAGCAACTGGGCAGAGAACCAGTTACTGAAATTCTTGAAGCCCACCCCTGCATCCAACCAAGCCATGCCCCTGTCGGAGTCTGAATCTGAGGAGGAAAATGGACAGCTGACAGGGAGTGGGAGTGTAGCTCCATTGGCTGTGGAGGAAACTGGGAAATGGCAAAGTCCAGCTGGACAGAGCAGGGAATAGGTAGAACAAGGGAGAGGAAATTCAGAGGAAGACCCAGGCCCACCCCCTCTTCATCCTAGGGCATTCAGGGAGGAATGGAGAAGAGAGCAACATGGGTTGCATGGCTTATGGGGGAGGAAAGGGCCCTGATTCCCTTCATTAGCCACATTTGGGAAGAGAGTTTAAAAGAAATGCAGGCTGCATGTGGCAGCTGCTGGGAGCAAACATGAGTATCTTGTGTTGACTTTGCTTATTTGTGTTCCTGGTGTCTTTCCAACCATGTTGAGTTTTGCCGTGCCTTCACATCTGGAATTCTTGCTCCTGCTGTGCCAAACTAATTACCTCATTTTGCCTTGATTGGACTTATAGTTACAGTTTTTGTTGACCACGATTTGTATTTGATTCTCTCAACCAAAGGCTGTTCCTGGGAGAGTTTTTCTCTAGCCCAGAAGGTAACCAGGACATTGGGGGCAAAGTTGGCGCTAATAAAGAGACTCCTCAAATAATAAAGGGACTGATTATCTGACTGTGTTGCCTTTGTGCCATGCTCCAGGTCATCATAGTACCTTTTCAAAATGTTCTGCCTCCCTTCAGTTCTTCCTACCAATAAACCAAAAATGACCATCCCAAAGCAACCCACCCTCACTAGTGAATGCAGCCCCCTGTTTGCTACCCAGTGGTGGGCAAGGGGGTGGGAAATCTTCTCATCCATGCACGTTGCGGCCTTCTGTGCTTTCAGAGCGAACAAATGTCATTTGTGGTTGCGATCTTGTCTCTTGCCATATTTTTCATCCTATTTTTTTTTCTTTCTTTCTTTTTTTTTTTTCTTCTCCCCCTTTTCATGCCGAGATGATTTGTCAAAGCTTGGAATATATTCAGCCGCCTGAACAAGGCTCATTATAGGCCTGCACAAAGACAAGAGAGGTGGAGAAGGATGACAAGGTTTTGCATTAATTGCCTAGCTATCTGGTGTTCTGGAGGGCATCCACGCATATAATAATTTAAGTAGAGTTGCGGCAAGTTGGAAGTTGCGAGTTCTTATAATGTTTTGCCAAGCTGATTTCCTATTATAGCACAGTCGGTATTTCTTTTTAAAGCCTTGACAGAAACCTGCAGGTGGCCACACAGCTTTTGTCCTGCAAGTAACATATTTTCAACGTTCCATTAACCAGCCAAAAATGCAGCTGATACAACTTATTGTCAACCTCAGTATAATTCAGAAGCAAAAAAAAAAAAAATAATAAAAAAAATGAAGTTAGTACCAGGCTTGTGTTTCTACAATGAAGCGGTCCCGGAGTGATAAGATCTCTAAAAGTGGGAAACGGCCTTGTAATTCCAGCAAGCAAACAGGTTAAAAATCTATGTTATTTTCAAATCTAACATTGTCAAAATAAAAACAGCTTCTGGAACGGCGTTGTTTGAGGGTGCAATGGGCAGCAGCCCTGAGATTCAATTCCAAGCATTTCAGTTGAAGGTGGTTGGCTTTCATTTGCTCCTTTGCTTGCCTTGCAAAGGGAGGAGATGTTTACAAAGGGTAACAGACTAACAGAGTGGGAAAGGTCCTTGGAGGTCTTCTAGTCCAACCCCGTGCTCAAGCAGGAAACCCTAACATTTTGAATAGACGGTTGCCCAATCTCTTCTTAAAAACCTCCAGTGTTGGAGCACACACAGTCCATAATTTGAATTGATTCAAAAACTCTGGTTCGATTTAGAATAGAATAGCAGAGTTGGCTGGGACTTTGGAGGTCTTCTAGTCCAACCCCCTGCTCAGCCAGGAAACCCTATGCCATTTCAGACAAATGGTTGTCCAGTCGCTTCTCAAAAACTTCCAGTGTTGGAGCATTCACAACTTGTGGAGGCACGTTTTACTTATTACAGATTAACAGAGTTGGAAGAGAGTTTGTATGTCCTGTAGTCCAACACTTTGTCAAAGCAGACCCTACACCATTTCTGACAGATAGCAGTCCAGTCTCTTCTTGAAAGCTTCCAGTGATGAAACTCCCACAACTTCTGAAGGCAAGTTGTTTCACTGGTTAATTGTTCTCATTATCAGGATATTTCTAGTTCTGGGTTGCCTCTCTCCTTGATGAATTCCCATCTCTTGTTTCTTGTCATGCCTTCTGGTGCTTTGGAGAATAGGTTGACCCCCTCTTCCAATATTTGAGGGGCTGCCACAGACAGGAAGGGGTCAAGCTATTTTCTAAAGCAATTGTAGGCTACACAAGGAATAATGGGTGGAAATTGAGCAAGGAGAGATTCAACCTGGAAATAAAGAAAAACTTTCTGACAGTGAGAACAATCAACCCATGGAACAGAAATTGCCTTCAGAAGTTTTGGGAGCTTCATCACTTGAGACTTTCAAGAAGAGATTGGACTGCCATCTGTCAGAAACGGTGTAGGGTCTCCCACTTGGGCAGAAGGTTGGACTAGATGACCTACACAATCCCTTCCAACTCTGTTAATCTGGTAATCTTTGTGGCAGCCCCTTATATATTGAAATGCTACTCTCATGTCATCCCTAATCCTTCTTTTCACGAGACTAGACATACCGAATTCCTGCACTTGTTCTTCATATATTTTAGCCTCCAATCCCCTAATCATCTTTGTTGGTTTTCTCTGCACTCTTATATATATCTGGAAAGAGTGCATATATATATCCGCAAAGAGTGCATATATATATTGTGATGACCAAAACTGGATGCAATATTCCATGTATGGTCTTACCAAGGCATTATAAAGTAGTATTAACATTTGGTGTGATCTTGATTCTATCCCTCTGTTAATACAGCCTAGGACTGTGCTGGGTTTTTGGGGGAGGAGGGGGTGGAGGGGGACGAATATAGATAGATAGATAGATAGATAGATAGATAGATAGATAGATAGATAGATAGATAGATAGATATAGATATAGATATAGATATAGATATAGATATCTATATCTATATCTATATCTATATCTATATCTATATATCTATATCTATATCTATATATCTATCTATCTGTCTGTCTATCTATCTATCTATCTATCTATCTATCTATCTATCTATCTATCTATCTATCTATCTATCTATCTATCTATCCCCCTAAATATAACAGAGCTGATGGTCTGGGATTAAGACAGAACTATCCAGTAGGTCTTCTCCATAAAATGAGTTAATCATTAGGCTAAATAGGCTAACTAATTCAGCTCAAATGTGGCCACTAGAAATGATTGCGGAATTATAGAGTTGTAATGGAGCATTTCAGCCATCAAACCCAGCCCTCTGCTTTATGCAAGGATTCCAATTAAAGCCTTTGAGACAGATGGCTGAAGAGACTTTATTGGAACACATCCAATAAAGGGAGTCCAACATTTGGAAATGTGAAGTGTTACTACCACTTTATAATGCCTCGGTAAAGACCACATAAATATTGCATCCAATTTTGGTCACCACAATATAAAAAAAAAAAAACAATGTTGAGACTCTGGAAAGAATGAAGAGAAGAGCAAGGAAGATGATCGTGGCATTAGAGGCTAAAACAGATGAAAAACAGGTTGCCGGAATTGGGTATGTCTAGTTTAATGAAGAGAACAACTAAGGGAGACATGATAGCAGTGTTCTAATATTTGAAGGGCTTCACAAAGAAGAGGGGGTCCACCTATTCTCTAAAGCTGGCAGGACAAGAGGCAATGAATGGAAACTAATCAAGAAGAGAAACAAACTAAGGATGCGTTTCCTGACAGTCAGAACAATTAATCAGTAGAACAGGTTGTTGGGTGCTCCAACACTGGAGGCTTCCAAGAAGAGACTGGAAAGTCCCTTGTCTAATGAAGATGTGGTTGCCACAAAAAAGGAGGAGTCAAGGGGGAGTCCAGCTTGTCTCCAAAGCACCTGAAGGCAGAACAAGAAGCAATGGATGGAGATCAAGAAGAGAAGCAACCTAGAACAAAGGAGAAATTTCCAGTCAATGAAAACAATTGATCAGTGTAACAACTTACCACCAGAAGTTTTGGGTGCTCCAAGCCTGCAGTTTTTTAAGAAGAGACTGGACAATTAGTCTGAAATGGCACAGATACTCCTGCTTAAGCAGAAGGTTGGTCTAAATGACCTCCAAGTTCCCTTCCAACTCTTTGAGGATAATTAAGACTGCAGAGAGAACAATTACTATCAACCTGCCTTCAACTGAGGACCTGTATACTGCACGAGCCCAAAAGAGGGCTGTGGAAATATTTACAGATCCCTCACATCCCGGACATAAACTGTTTCTACTCCTACCCTCAAAACGATATTATAGAGCACTGCACACCAGAACAACTAGACACAAGAACAGTTTTTCCCCAAAAGTCATCACTCTGCTAAACAAATAATTCCCTCAACACTGTTCAATTATTTACTGCACTACTATTACTATTAATCTTCTTATCACTCCTTATCACCCTTCCCCTCCCACTTGTGACTGAAAGACGGTAACTTTGTCGCTTGTACCTTTACAATTTATATTGTTTCCTAGTATGATTTGATTGCTTATTGTACCCTATGACTATTATTAAGTGTTGTACCTGATGATTCTTGACTCTTGATGAATTTATCTTTTCTTTTATGTACACTGAGAGTATTTGCACCAAGACAAATTCCTTGTGTGTCCAATCACACTTGGCCAATAAAAAATTCTAGTTCTAGTCATTCAGTTAACTTAGAAGTAAGGAGATAGCTGGTCTCCAGAGGTTGCAGGTGTTCCATCTCTCGAGGTTTTCAAGAAAAGGTTGGACAACCCTTTGTCAAGGATGGTATTCCTGTCTTGAGCAGGAGGCTGGACTAGAAGACCTTCAAGGTCTCTTCTATTATCCTGTGATTCTATGATTTGGGCAGAAGAGGAACCCACCACTTCATGACATGATACAACCAGATCTTTCCAGATCATAAAATTCTTCCTGATCTCCAATGTGAGCCTATTTCCAGCAGTTTCTGCTCCTGCCTTCTGAGGGTCCAAGAGAAAGTCTACTCCCCTCTTCTTTGACAAGTATCTGACTTTTCCCCCAAATGTTCACTTCCACAGGGTAAACAGGCCTACATAATCTATCGTGCTTCAAAGGACCTTGTTACCCTTTCTCTGAACATATAAGGAATGGTTACAGGAATTGTGTATGTCTCATCTAATGAAAAGAAGGACTGGTGGGGACATGATAGCAGTGTTCCAATATCTAATAGGCTGCAACTAAGAAGTGGGAGGTCAACCTATTCTCCAAAGCACCTGAAGCCATGATGAGGGAATAGAAGGGGAACTTTCCAAATTTGCAGGTGATACAAAGCTGGAAGGAATAACTAACACCCAAGAAGATAGGCTCAAGATCCAGAGGGATCTTGACAGAATGGAACCCTGGGCCATATCTAACAAAATGAAATTCAATGTAGAGAAAAGTAAAGTGCTACACTTTGGCAAGAAAAAACAAAAGGACACATATAGACTGGGTGAAACCAGGCTCAATAGCAGGAACTGGGAGAGGGATCTTGGAGTCTTAGTGGACAACCAAATAAATATGACCCAGCAGTGTGCAGCAGCAGCCCCAAAAGCTAATGCAATCCTAAATTGTATTAACAGAGGGATACAATCAAGATCAAATGAGGTGCTAATATCACTCTATAAAGCCTTAGTAAGACCACACATAGAATACTGCATCTAGTTTTGGTCACCACTTTATAAAAAAGATGTTGAGACTCTAGAAAAAGTACAGAGAAGAGCAACCAGAACGATGAGTGGACTGGAGACTAAAACATATGAAGAATGGTTGCAGGAACTGATCATGGCTAGTCTCGTGAAGAGAAAGACCAGGGGAGACAGGATAGCAGTGTTCCAATATTTGAGGGGCTGCCATAGAGAGGAGGAAGGGGTCAAGCTGTTTTCCAAGGCACCTGAAGGCCAGACAAGGAATAATGGATGGAAACTGAACAAGGAGAGATTCAACCTAGAAATAAGGATAAACTTTCTGACAGTGAGAACAATCAACCAATGGAACAGATGTTGCCTACAGAAGTTGTGGGAGCTTCATCACTTGAGACTTTCAAGAAGAGACTGGACTGCCATTTGTCAGAAATGCTCTCCCGCTTGGGCGGGGTGTTGGACTAGATGACTTACAAGGTCCCTTCCAACTCTGATTATCTGTTTATCTGTTTAAATGGCAAAAATCTCTAAGTTCAAATTGTTTTCAGGGAGGGCTCCTTGATGGAGTTTTTTTCTGTGGGTTCATGAAAGCATTCTGTTTGTCATTGAACAATGCCCAGTTTTTCCTAAAATAATCCAATCCATGTTTCATATGGAATTGAAATGCACATATACACACAGAAACACAGGAAAATAAAAATTCACTAATATGACCTAGATGTAAAGAGAAGAAAGTATTGTGAAGAAAGTATTGTGAATGCAATTCAACCTATCCACGTTATCACAATTGAGAGAATCAATGTTGGTTTATTTGCAGTTTGCAGTGAGTTCCCTTCCCCTAATGACACTGGTTGAGCTCAGAAGCTAAGCAAGATCAGACCCGGTTAGTAATTGGATGGGAATCTGTCACAAGAATCCCAAGGTTTTCTTCTGAAATACAAGGGAGGAATGGTTGGTGAAAATGACAGAATGAGCAGAGAGGGCAAAATTAACTTGTCTGATTAGAGAAAGATCAACAACCACATTTATCAGAGACTGGAAATCTTGATGGATTTTTTTTTTTTTTGGCTGAAAAAAAAGAGGAAAGTAAACTGGTGATTTATGGATGTGAAGATTAGAAAGGGTAACTCATATAAAGTAGGAAATTATTAAGTAACCATAGGGATATGTATTTATAACTGCTATCCAAATTATTAGGAGACCAGTCCCTTCCCCTTCCTTTCCCTCTCCCTCTCCCTTCCCCTTTCCTTCCTTCCTTCCTCCTCCTCCCTCCTCCTCCCTCCTCCTCCTCCTCCTCCTCCTCCTCCTCCTCCTCCTCCTCCTCCTCCTCCTCCTCCTCCTCTCTTTTTCTTATTTTCCTTGTTTTGGTTCAAATACTTGCACTGTTTTTATCTTGTTAAAAATTTCTTCAATATAAGATTCTATTAAAACAAGGGTTTAGCGTAGACTGGGAAGTTGAATTCACATCCCAAAGGAAGGCAGTGGGAAACAACTTGCTTATGACAGCCATGAAAACAACAACCAGTTGGTCCTAGGAGTTACGTTTCCTTTGAGGAAGCCTTTTTTGTCAGGCTACTGCTTATATTGCATCCACTGTATAACCTTGGCTAATTTCAAGCGGACGCTAAACAGGGTAGGCCTGACTAGTACTTGAATTGCAGATAATTCAGAAAACCCTAGGACGGTAGACTAGACAAAGAAACTAGAAAATAAATCTCAGAATCCCATTAACAGAGATGTTCATTGTTGGGGATCTGAGTTTTGTTGTTTTCTTGCAAATGTTCCATCACCTGACTAGGTAACATCATCGATGCTACAAAATATATTAATATTAATGCAATATCAGGTGTTTTCAATTTAATTGTATAGAATGTGAAGGTTGTGTGTTTTTTTCTTTTTAATATATATAACGTACACTGAAGATGGCATTTAATTTTGTTGTACAAGGTGCAATGACATTAAAGTAAACTAACTAACTAACAATATGGGGTTTTCTCTTTGTTTAAATGCAAAAGGTTTGCCTTGTCCATGTTACTGGGAATATTTCTGGTGCTTCCTTGAGTAGACTGCTGTTTAATAAACTGGTAGTTCCTTGATATTATGTAATGTGCACTGTTTGGTCTTAATCTCTGTCCCTGTGTTGTGCGAGTCAGGAATTTTCATCGTCTTTTGACTTCTAGTTGGAGTTCATGGATTCGTTCTGCTAATCTACTAATCAACATCAACAATATTTCGATTACTTATACACAGAATCATGGAACAATGGGTAATGTTTTTCTTTTAAACTTAATTAAACTTAATTTGATTTTAAATTAACCTTGTTGCTATATACCGTACGTCTCTTATTCTCCCTCCCATTCTCCTTCTTTGCTCTTCTTTATCCTTCTTCTCTTCATTGCTTCTCCTTTTCCATTTACTTCTCCTTCTCCTTCCTATCTTATCCCCCTTCCCTTTCCCCTTGCCCTTCCTTTTCCCCTTCGTCTTCTCCTTCTCCTTCCCCATCCCATCCCATCCCATCCCATTGGCTTCTCCTCCTACTTCTCCTCCTCCTCCCCTTTTTCATCCCATCCTATCCCATCGCCCTTCCCCTTTTCCTTCTTCTCCCTTCTCCCTGTCTTTGTCATTCTCTGTTCCTGATGATCCAAAAGAAGCTGTACAAATTATTAACTGATATGGCACCATGGTGTATTTGGTCTTAGTTTACCCAGTTCAATATTATCTCTCTTATCCTTGAACAGTAGACAGAGTGTCTACTATCTGATCATTTCAAAGGAAAAAATACTAACATGGAAAGAATCTCTCTTCTAAAACATTTCTTCTGATTTTTAACTCTTTCTTATCAATTCAAATAGAAAGGATTTGCTTTTATCATAGTTTCCCACAAAGATGAACATCTTCTGTAAAATTCTCCTTGCATCATAGAGAGAAAGTAGCCAAGAGATATGGGTGTAAATGTGCTGACTTTCATTAGATAATCTTCTTTTCAGAAATCTGTGCTGACCCAGGCTTACCAGACATTTATTTTTATTTTTTTCGATTGAGGAATCTGGCTGGAGTCATTACATTCCCACAAATGTCCAAACCCAACCCCTCTTGAATTCTTTATTTTTATTTATTTATTTTGATTTGTCAATCACTTACAAGATAATAGGTATAAGTATATACATAGTTATGAATAGATGAAATGGGTACATATAAGAAAAATAAAAGAAACAATAGGACAGGGATGGTAGGCACGTTGGTGCGCTTATGCACGCCCCCTACAGACCTCTTAGGAAAGGGGTGAGGTCAATAGTAGACAGGGGGCTTTGGGGAGAAACCATAGAGTCAGGTAAGAGTATTCCACACATTGACCACTCTGTTGCTGAAGTTGTATTTCCTGCAATCAAGTTTGGTGCAATTAACCTTGAATTTGTATCTATTGTGTGCTCTTGTGTTATTATGGTTGAAGCTGAAGTATTCATTGACAGGTAAGTCATTGCAATGTATGATTTTATATACCATACTTAGATCAGACCAAAGACGGTGTAATTCAAGGTTTTCTAGGTCTGGTGGCATAAGGAATTCTACAGTGAGTAGAGGGGTGGAGAACTTTTCTTGTGAAATATTTCTGGACTTTCTCAACTGTGCTAATATCAGATAGTTAATGTGGGTTCCAGACTGATGAGCTGTATTCGAATATTGGTCTAGCAAATGTTTTGTATGCTCTAGTTAGTAGTGTGATATTACCAGAGAAAAAGCTACGTAGAATTAGGTTAACAACTCTTAATGCCTTTCTGGCTATGTAATTTTTACTTCTTACCTTTGTCATCTTTGAAGTCCTATGTGGCATGGGCTATTTGAGAAACCATCTCATTTCAATTATATTGACCTATCCCATCCAGTCAGGCAGGGAAAGCAGGGGTGGTCTGTTACTGGTTCGCACCAGTTCAGGTGAACTGGTTGTTAATTTTATGGCCAGTTTGGGTGAACTGGAAAATCCCACCCCTGGCTGGGACCACCTACCTTGCCCCACTCCTCCCAGGAGTCCTTCCATGGCCTATTTTGGATTACGGGTAAGGGCAAGGCCTGTGAGGATGCTTGGGAACAGCAAAAAATGGGCCTCCCAAGAGCCTCCAGAACCAGGGGAGGCCATTTTTGTCCTGCCGGAGGCTGAAGGAAAGCCTCTGGAGCCCAGGAGGGCAAAAAGTGGGCCTCCCAGAAGTTCTAGAAGGGCCCATTTCTGGCCTCTAGAGAGTCTCCAGAGCCTGGGGAGGCTGTTTTCCCCCTCCTGGAGGCTCAAGGAAATCCTCTGCAGCCCAGGGAGGGTGAAAACACGCCCTTCTGCTATGGTGCAGGAGGCTGACTAGGCCACACCCACCATGGCCACACCCACTCAGCAACCAGGCAGAGAACCGGTTGCTAAATTTTTTGAAGCCCACCCCATGAGGGAAAGTATGTGTGAAGTGTCCAACTAGTGAACCCCAAATAAGAAAACATTCTCGGGAGATTTGAATTTCCAAAAGTAAACCTTTATTGGATATACCATTTTGGTACTGTAGAATCAAAACCAGCTCTAGTTTTCCCATGCAAATGCTTGCTCGGTTAAACAATAGTGTCCCTTTCTCTCCATCCCTTATAACTGCCCAATTATGAGACGTCCTTTTGTTTTGGGAACAGTCCATCTCCTTCTCAAGCACCTGCAGTGGTGACCTTGATGGCTTCCATGCTCTCATAGTCCATGCACACATTTTAAGCATCCCTCCTCTCCAGTCCACTGGCAAGTTGAGAAGTGTTAAGGGTTGAAAGAAGCAAAGGAGGTTTGATCTTGACAGTATGTGATGGATCCCATCAAGTTAAAGAATTTTGACTGGTGAAGTCTGAAAAGAGTTGGATCACCTGTCTCTGCCATTTGGCATAGGGTCATGTCAAAGAGCGGGCTACAACCCTGAGGATTGTGGGTGACTTAGGACCACTGCCTCAGCCTTTTAACTGTCTTTTTAATTCTGTTTTTTTTAAAAAAAACAACCCTGATTTTAAAAAACATTGAGACTCTGGAAAGAATGCAGAGAAGAGCAACAAAGATGATTAGGGGACTGGAGGCTAAAATGTGTGAAGAACTATTGCAGGACCTGGGTATGTCTGGTTTAATTAAAAGAAGGACCAGGGGTGACATGGTAGCAGTCTTCCAATATTTGAGGGGCTGCCACAGAGAAGAGGGGGACAACCTATTTTCCAAATCACCTGAAGGCCAGATAAGGAACATGGATGGAAATTAATCAAGGAGGTAAGGAACCTAGAACTAAGAAGAAGAAGAAGAAGAAAAAAAACAGTTTAGGACAACCAGAAACTTATTTTCTTTTCTTCTGAAAGGTACAGTTCTGGTTTGGGGCAAGATTACCCCGCACGCTCTGAAAAGCAATTTGCGGGTGGCTTAAATTATTTGATTCACTCATTGATTATTCCCTTACCTCAAACTTGCGTGCAAAAATCACCACAATTGGTTTTATTTCCCCCTCGGAGACCAAGGAGTAGTAAAATCATACTTTCCTTTTGCAGTTAAAGTCCTCAAAATGATACTTTTAAGTTTTAAAACCATTTGATTATAATTTACATCTTATTAGTCTAGAGGAAAAGGAGAGCAGAGGGGGAAAAAGAGAGAGAGAGGCAGATCCATTACCAAATGTAAAATTAAGCGATCATTAAGCTAATTAGCCAGTTTGTTGTTCTCATTGAGTTTATTGTTTCAATTGTATCTGTGCAAATTAGCAAACAGCTTAATTTGTGGAGAAATCAATAAATTCTTTCACCCTCTCTTTTTCTCCGGTAATATATGCACATATTTAAATAGTCCCTGCTTTAACAAGAAAGTTGGAGTGGGGTTTAATGATGAAACTCTCGTTTTGCCTACTGCAATTTGGATAAGAAAGAAAGAGAAAAAAAAAATTTTGTAAATAAAACGCTGAGATATTCAGAAGAATGAAACATTTTCTATTCAAATAAGTGGATCAGAATTTATAAGGAAGAAAAGCTGAATGTCCCCAATTTCTTGATCAGATGAAGTATTCAAGTACAGGGCCAGTGGTGGGATTCATTTTTTTTTTACTACCGGTTCTGTGGGCGTGGCTTGGTGGGCGTGGCAGGCGAAGGATACTGTAAAATCTCCAGTCAGAGGTGGTATTTGCCAGTTCTCCAAACTAATTAAAATTTCCACTACCGGTTCTTCAGAACTGGTCAGAACCTGCTGAATACCACCTCTGCTTGGTGGGCCTAACTAACCTTCTTTCCAGCTCCATTCTCCTGTGCCAGGGCAACCAAAGAAGACCCAGCCAATCAGCTGGGACTCAGGAGGCAGAGAAGAGATGGGGGCGGGGCCAGTCAGAGGTGGGATTTGCTGGTTCTCTGAACTACTCAAAATTTCTGCTACCGGTTCTCCAGAACTGGTCAGAACCTGCTGAATACCACTTCTGCACAGGGCCATGTTTTAATTCTATGACCAGGTCAAGAAAATGAATTAAAATGAATTAAAATACAGAATAACAGAGTTATTAATCAGTGGAGTGACTTGCCTCCAGAAGTTGTGGGTGCTTTCAGGGAAAGTTAACTAATAATGGCGAATATTTGTAGCTCAGGGTTGACATGAGGGGTCTTTGATGCTCTCTGAGTTTGCTTGTTTTTTTGCAGATGTTTCATTAGCCAAATTAGGTAACATTAGCAGTGCTAGCCCTGTTGAGCTTTCTTTCTTCTTCTTCTTTTTAATTGGCCAAGTGTGATTGGACACACAAGAAATTCGTCTTGATGCAAATGCTCTCTGTATACATAAAAGAAAAGGTCCGTTCATCAAGAATCATAAAGTACAACTGATTTGAAATACTGCAAGAGAGAGAGAGAGAGATTTTGAGGCCTATCTGCTCATACAATTCCCTTTTATCTTCCTTTTGCTGCCCTTATTGTTTTGAATCATGTCAGTGCCCATCAATAAAATGAAAAGAGATTACCTCTCATGTCCGCTGCTGTGTATCGCAATGCCAGCTTATTACACATTAGACTACCGTTTCAAAAAGTCCTTTATTATTGAGGTTCACCAATTAAAAGTTGTGGCAAGCAAGAAAATGTGCTTAAACCAGCTGCTATGCACACGAAAAGCTTTTTAAACTTGTGCTGCTAGGTTTGGTGTGTAGCAATGCACGGTTCAGAAAACAACATGAGAAAAGTCCCAGGGTGAATCAGGACTGAGCATCAGGTAGCAGAGAGGAACTAGGGAAACATAATTTGAACCAGGAACCAGAGCTGGAAGATAAAGCCAACAGTTGGGGGCAAAGGCCAACGCTGAGCTAGAGGGCAGGTCAAGGAATAAGTCAAAAGTAAGGAAGTAAGAATGGAAAAAAGAACAGGATGTCATGTTAAAATTCTAGAAGACCAGAAGCAAAATTCAATAGTGAGATATCACTATTTTCCCCTGAAAAATCTGGCTTGTTTCTTTCCCCTTTTTGCTCCCTCATATTGTATGCCTCTGAGACAAACACTGAAGATACAGAGAGGAAGAGAGAGAAAAAAATTGAGGATAATAGAAAACTCACTTGTAACCTTGTAATTGTTTCCCCGCAATATTCTAGCAAGGCCCACTTGGATCAGGGAGGTGTTTTTCACTCAAACTATTCACCAAAGCACCAGGCAGGACAAGAAACAATGGATGGAAAATAATCAAGGAGCGAAACAATCCAGAACTCAGGAGAAATGTCCTAATGGTGAAAATGATCAACCAATGGAACAGCTTGTCTCCAGAAGTTGTGGGTGAACACCGGAGGCTTTCAAAAAAGAGACTGGGCAACCATTTGTCTGAAATGATATAGGTGTCAGCTTTGGAAGCCATATTGAGACCAGGCGCTTCCACACTGACGCCTTCTTAAGCCTGGGAAAATGGGAGGGAGGAATATCTTGGAGTGCATGTGGTTAGACCTAATAGCATTCTTCTTCTCAGTCAAGGTCATGTTGTTTATGCACCTGGTTGAGAGGACGTCTCGAGTTGGGATGGATGGTGATTCGGGCATGTGATGCGATGATGGGTGTATGGGGTGGATTTGTAGTTTTTACTTATTGCAAGGAAGTCCGGAACTTTCAGATTCGGGATCCCCCAGATGTGCCAGTTTATTATCCAATTAAACAGAACTTTTGAGAAGATGTCTGTCTCAGAGTTATTTGTTGGAGTGGAGATTTCCTGGAATGCTGACAATAGGGTTTCCTGTTTGACCAACATCCCTTCCAATTCTATTATTCTATGTTCTTGATCAAGTCAAGTCTGGAATATTTGCTGGACCAAAACAAGTCCAAAATGCTAGAGAGTTCCTGAAAGCTTGATGACAAATCAGCCATCAACAGGCACACAGAGACAATGTTTACATACCATTCAAACGAGAAAAGCCACATAAGGAAACAAAAAGAACAAACAACTTTTCAACTGCAATCCACACCCAGATAAGGAGAGATCAGCATTGAGATTAATACTAGACCAAAAAGCAAGCCGTAAAAAACACCCCAATTAAAGGAACTACCAACTCATATAGAAACTATGCTGGGTCTTCACACTTGGCAAGTTTAAGACTTGTGGACTTCAACTCCCAGAATTCCTGAGCTAACATGACTGGAGACGAAATTCTGGGAGTTGAAGTCCACAAATCTTAAAGCTGTCAAGTTTGAAGTCCCCTGAACAATAAAACAATAAACCACAGAAACAACAAGATCACTCCCATGAACGCTGACAGGCCAAGCCAGTTGTATAGAAACAGAGCAAACCCCACTGTTTCCTAATACTGATGATGCTAGATAGTTGGGTCAGGAAACATGTCCCAAAAAATAACCAACTTCAGGGGGAACTGAGGACCTCACAGTTCAACCCTGAGCTACATGTAATCTCTTCTGTTGTCGATATCTTTCTAGAAATGTGGTATCATAGTACTGCGCTTCATTTTCATAACACTGAAAACTGATCCAAATTTATATTTAAACTTTTATAGTCAGAATAGGTGTCAGTATTTGGGTGTTTCTAAACAAACCTCTCACATCTGGTTCATGCATGTGTTACTTTCATTATACACAAAGAAAGTGGCCATGCACACACACACACACACGCACACACGCACACACACAATTATTGTAGGAATTGGGTATGGCTAATCTAGAGAAAAGAAGGACTTGGGGTGATATGATAGCAGGATTTCAGGATTTGAGGGGCTGCCATAAAGAAGAAGTGGTCAACTTATTTTCCAAAGCACCTGAAGACAGGACAAGAATTAATAGATGGAAACTAATCAAGGAGAGAAGCAACCTAGAACTAAGAAGAAACTTCCTGAGAGTTAGAACAATTAACCAGTGGAACAGCTGGCCTCCTGAAGTTGTGAATTCTCCAACACTGGAAGTTTTTAAGAAAAGATGGGACAGCCACCTATCTGAAACATTACAGGGCCTCTTGCTTGAATATGGGGTTGGACTAGAAGACCTTCAAAGTACCTTCCAGTTCTATTCTGATTGATATTAAATGAGGTCTAAGAGCGATGTTGAATCTTTGAGTGTTATCCAGTTGTATCAGAGACTTTGAGACGAAACTAGCAGGGTTTTTTTTTTAAAAAAAATCAAATGCAGGAGTTGGGGAAGAAGTTAGTGCCCTTTAAAATTCAATTCTTTCCTTTCCCCTCCCTCCCTCCACTCCTCCATCCCTCCTTCTTTCTTCCTTTGTTCCTTTGTTTCTTCCTTTCTTCCTCCCTCCCTCCCTTTCCTTCCTTCCTTTATCCTCCCTCCCTCCCTCATTCTTTCCTTCATTCCTTCCTTTCTTTCTCCTCCCTTCCTCCCTTTCCTCCCTTCCTTCCTTCCTTCCTTCCTTCCTTCCTTCCTTCCTTTTTTCCTCCTTCCCTCCCTCCACTCCTCCCTCCCACTTTCTTTCCTTTGTTCGTTCGTTCCTTTCTTCCTTTCTTTCTTCCTCCCTTCCTCCCTCCACTCCTCCCTGCCTCCTTCTTTCCTTCCTTTGTTCCTTTGTTTCTTCCTTTCTTCCTCCCTCCCTCCCTTTCCTTCCTTCATTCCTCCCTCCCTTCACTCCTCCCTCTTCCTTCCTTCCTTCCTTCCTTCCTTCCTTCCTTCCTTCCTTCCTTCCTCCCTCCCTCCCTCCCTTCCATCCTTCCCCCTCCCTTACAGTTCACCACCAGTTGTTGAGAAACTCCCACTGTAAAAAAACTGTAGAGTTTCTTTTGCTGAATAGTTTTTTTTTTCCTGAGGAAAAAAATATATATTTGAGAACAATGTTCTAATGATTTCATTAATCCCTCTGCCCTCTCTGGAGCCTTCCATCCACCGTTATTTTCCACACGTACAAAGAGCTTCCAAATGCTCTGCTGTAGTTCCTAAGGGGTGAAGGGAGAAGGGGATTTGCAAAAGGAGGAAGCCGGCGGTCTCCAACCTCTTGATGGGGGGCTAAATGGAAAATCAGGAAATTGATCCTACAAGTACCAGTTGAAAGAAAAGAAAAAGTAGCAATGAGCAAGAGACAAACTAACCATTCCCCAAATAGTTACCGCACAGAACAGCACGATGTTTACCCCCCCTGTTTTGTTTTCATTTTTTTTTTCCTTTCCCCTCTATATATACTCAAGTGCAGCATTTGGGTCGCAGCAGAATTAGCTTTGTTTTTTTTTTGTTTTTTTTCAACCCTTGATGAAATACAACTTTGCAGCTCAATTTTGCCACTAACTTTTCCTTGGTCCATGCATCACTCGAACTGCAAAAAAAAAAAAACCTCCTTTGACTTGGCTCACCTTTTTCTCCCGCCACATTTTTCAACAGATGTCGTCTGGGACTTTAAAAGCAGCCCCTGAGTGTCCTTCTCTTGTGCCAATCAAAAGAGATCTGGCCGGGATTATATAGTAAGGAAAGACATCCCTTTCTCTTTCACCCTCAGTTGGAATGATTTCTATTTTTATTTATTTGTTTGATTTGTCAATCGCTTGCAAGATAATAGGTATAAGTATAAACATAATTATGAATAGATGAAACGGATACATATAAGAAAAATAAAAAGAAAGAATAGGACAGGGACAGTAGGCACGATTGGTGCGCTTATGCACGCCTCCTACAGGCCTCTTAGGAAAGGGGTGAGGTCAATAGTAGACAGTCTAGGTTTTGGGGGTTTGGGGAAGAATTTATTTATCACCCTGTTAATTGTATTAATTAAATTAATCAATTAAAATGTTAATTGTGTTAATAAATAAGAATTTATCACCCTGTTAATTGTCTCCTACCATTTCTGCTTTCATGCAGGCATGTATCTCTACTTGGTGAACTCACTCCAGAAACTTGGATTTCAGGAATAAAACAAACAACAAAATGCTTGAGGATCTAGCTATCTAGCTATCTACCTAGCTATCTACCTAGCTATCTACCTAGCTATCCGTCCATCTAGCCATCTATTCATCCATCTACTGTATCATCTATTTATCATTCATTCATCCATCCATCCATCCAGATATTTATTTACCTATCAAAAATCCATCTATCTCTACTTCTCTCTCTATGTCTCTCTCTCCACCCCAATAATCCATCCATCTCTTATCCATCCATCCATCCATATCTATTTCTCCATCTAGATATTTATTTATCAATCATCCATCAATTTATCCCTCCATCTCTATCATCTCTCTATCTCTCTCTATCCCTGTCTGTCTGTCTGTCTGTCTGTCTATCTATCTATCTATCTATCTATCTATCTATCTATCTATCTATCTATCTATCTATCTATCTATCTATCTATCTATCTGTCCTATCATCTATCCTACCCTACCCTATCCATCCATTCATCTCAAGCCGTACAAGTTAGGAAGAGACCATCCAACTAGCTATTTTTTCCCTTGTTGAGTCTTGAAAAAGCAATCTTTCTATTGGTTAATGTCTCTGGTCAGTTTAAAATCTGAGCCAGTTAAAAAAAATAGTCGACTATATCATTCATTGTCCTTCTTGGCTGAATTTGATGTTAAATAAAAAACCAACAAACTGCCTGGGAGTCTGAAGTTGATGAAAACTCAGATGACATTTTCCATGCTGATGAAGAACTTTTTCTATTTTGGCTTGTTTCCATTATAGTGGCAGCAAAGACAAAGCTTCATCCTTGCCATTCTGTAAGATCAATCAGAAAAGGAGAGAAAACAACTTACTGTGTTTTTCAGTGCACTCTCCAGAGGCAGTTTCAATCAAACAAGATTTTTTCTTTGTTTCCTCAATAATGCAATGAAGACAAGGATCACAACTTGGTAAACTTGATAGCAGGTTCTCTTTTTGTTTCATTTTGGCCAATAATTGTTACAAATACATAGTAGTCATCTGTCCATAATTACTTCACAGTGTAATTGTAATCTACATTAGTCATCTATTTATAACATATAGATGGGTGACAAGTCTAGTAGTTATCACAGCTCTTGGAACATAGGTAGAGGTCATAGAGATGGGTGAAAAACTACCATTTGACCCATCAACTTTTCCAAGGACTTTAGATAACTACTTGGAGATATAATGCCATTATCTAAAGGGAAAGGGTTGAAATTGTTCAGAATTGGGGATCTTAAGGGTGGGAAGTGGGAGCAGGAGGCTTCTGGAAATCAAACTAGATCCATGTCTGTTCATAAAAGTCACTCTCATGGGTCAAATGAGACATTTCAGGTGCCAGCTGGCCATTAGAGGACTCAAAACTATGACCAGGGCAAATGTATTTCATCTCTTAAAGAGAGCTCTCCCTCCCTATCATCTATCTATCTCTCATACTATCCATATCTATATCTCTCCATCCATCCATCCATCCATCCATCCATCCATCTATCTCTTGCTCTATCTGTCTGTCTATTTATCTATCCATCCATCCATCCCATCCATCCATCCATCTTGCTAGTTAGCTAGCTCGCTTGCTCACTTGCTAACAAGCGAGCTAGGTCTTTAGCTCTCTAGCTCTCTATTGTGTTTCCCCCAAAATATGACCTACCCCCAAAATAAGTCCTAGCCTGATTTTTAATAAGCCCTACTGAAGGTGGTGTGCACAGGAGGCAGCCCTTCCCTTCCCTTCCCCAGTCACCTCATGACTGCTCTGCCCCTTAATTGTGGCCTAACCTTAATCTGGTGAAACAGAATTCCCAGCCCTTGCTGGCTCAGCTAATCCATGGGTCACAATTAAGGGGCCAAACAGCCATAAGGTGACTGCCCTTACCACTTCCTTCATTGCAAAGAAATTAAGACACCCCCCAAAAAAGAAGCCCTAGCCATTTGGTGGGGGGTGTCAAAAGAAAATAAGACTGGATCTTATTTTCGGGCAAACATGGTCATTATCTAGCTAGCTATCACTGTCCAATCTCTTCTTAAAAACCTTCAGTGTTGGAGCACCCACGTCTTCTGGAGACAAGCCATTCTAAAAACACATTTTTAAGTTCCTGCAGATAGGAACACCATACAGCTTATGAGTCTAAAAAAGCTTTGCCAAGTCTAGCATACAGATGTCTGTTCTGAAATTTTAAGATTTACAGGAAGGATCTTCTTGCATTACTCTCAGATTGTGTAACACAGTCTGTCAAGATTTGTCTCTTTCTCTCTCAGTTTTCAGGAAGTATAATAACCCTACTCCTTACCAGCACTGATCATGTTACCTAGTTTGGATAATGAAATGTCCTCCAGAAAAGAACCAAGCTCAGAGAGCACCAAGGAGCCCCTGTTTCAGTCCCGAGCTTCAAATATTCCCCTTTATTGGTTTACTTCTTCTTGTTATCAGTATTAAATATTTTTATCTTGGTATATTTTGTTCATAAACCATATGCAGCGTGTACTAACACACACAAAAAAAAACTTTCCTTGTTCCTTCTCCCAATATCTATTATTTTCTGCTAAGTTGCTTCTAATTTTCTCACATGTCCACTCCTTAAATACATTTTCTCAGGTCCTTTTTAAACTATTGTACCCTTCTGGTGTATCCAGATTAGTTAACATTAAGTACTTCCTTGCCTGTAATAAGTACCAAATCTGCACTGGATGAACTTGAATTGAACTGAAAATCCAAGACCTACTTAGAAGAGAGATTTCACAACCAAGATTCTGTGAACCTGCTGCCAATTACAAGTCCTTGTACATTTATGTTCAGGTTTCCTTCTTCAAAGAGCACAAAATACATCACAAATCTGCAAATTTCAAGAGGGGGAGAAAGATGGGGAGGGAGAGGAAGAGAGACAGAAAAAAAACAAGTTTTGGGATTTTTGCCTTATAAAAAAACTGCAGTAAAGGATAATCAAAATTACTAGGAGATTCTTCAAGGCAAATCTACAGCAGGTGGCATTTCTTAACTTGGGGAGAAGGTACATGAGGGAGACATGGAAGTAGATGGATGGATGGATGGAGGGAGGGAAGAAGGGAGGGAGATGGAGATGGAGATGAAGATAGATGGATGGATGGATGGATGGATGGATAGATAGATAGATAGATAGATAGATAGATAGATAGATAGATAGATAGATAAAGATAGACAGACAGACAGATAGATGATAGATAGATAAGATAGAGATAGGTAGGTAGGTATCTATAGATAGATAGATAGATAGATAGATAGATAGATAGATAGATAGATAAGATAGAGATAGGTAGGTAGGTATCTATAGATAGATAGATAGATAGATAGATAGATAGATAGATAGATAGATAGATAGATAGATAATACAAAGAAAGAAAGAAAGAAAGAAAGAAAGAAAGAAAGAAAGAAAGAAAAGAAAGAAAGAAAGAAAGAAAGAAAGAAAGAAAGAAAGAAAGAAAGAGATAATGGATGGATGGATGGATGGATGGATGGATAGATAGATAGATAGATAGATAGATAGATAGATAGATAGATAAAGATAGACAGACAGACAGATAGATGATAGATAGATAAGATAGAGATAGGTAGGTAGGTATCTATAGATAGATAGATAGATAGATAGATAGATAGATAGATAGATAGATAGATAAGATAGAGATAGGTAGGTAGGTATCTATAGATAGATAGATAGATAGATAGATAGATAGATAGATAGATAGATAGATAGATAAAGATAGACAGACAGACAGATAGATGATAGATAGATAAGATAGAGATAGGTAGGTAGGTATCTATAGATAGATAGATAGATAGATAGATAGATAGATAGATAAAGATAGACAGACAGACAGATAGATGATAGATAGATAAGATAGAGATAGGTAGGTAGGTATCTATAGATAGATAGATAGATAGATAGATAGATAGATAGATAGATAGATAGATAGATAGATGATAGATAGAGATAGTAGGTAGGTATCTATAGATAGATAGATAGATAGATAGATAGATAGATAGATAGATAGATAGACAGACAGACAGACAGACAGACAGACAGACAGACAGACAGACAGACAGACCGACCATAGTATCACAGGGTTGGAAGGGATCTTGGAAGTCTTCTAATCCAATTTCTTACCCAAGGCAGGAGTCCCTCTACAATCGCGGATGGATGGATGGATAGATGGATGGATGGATGGATGGACAGACAGGTCACAGAACCACAGGGTTGGGATAGACAGACAGACAGACAGGTATATAAATCATAGAATCATAGAAGGGACTTTGGAGGTCTTCTAATCCAATCCCCTACCAAAGGCAGGAGTCATTCTACCATTGTGGATGGATGGATGGATGGATGATTGGGTGATAGATATTTTTTCTTCCATTCAGTCATTTCTGATTCTCAGAGGTTACCTGACAAGTCCTGCAGTTTGCTTGTCAAGGCTTTTCCAAACTGATTTGCCATTGCTTCCTTCCTAGGGCTGATAGAAAGTGACTGGCCCAAGGTCACCAGCTGGCTTTCATTAGTAGAACTAGAACTCAGCATCTCCTGGTGACTGTCCCAACCAACTTTCAGGCCTAAGAACTCAAGATAAATGCAAGAAATATATCAATAAATATACCATTCTGAATCCTGCAACTACGATTTTTTCTGGAAGTCTGGTGGGTTGTTAATAAAGTAAATTATCATTTATTCCTTAACAAAATTAGAAGTATTCTGAAATAAAGAACCAAATGAATCAATGAAGTAATTAATTATTTTATTGGGGTTCAGTGTTCAATTACTTGTTGGATGTTATTTTAGTTTACGGTGTCAAACTCACATCATCAAGGTGGTGGCATGTCATATTGGGATTTTTCCCCGCTTCGCTAAACTGGGTGTGAGCATGGCTAGCATGTGACGCACGTGGCTTGTGGGTCAGGAGTTTGATAGTCCTGTTCTAGGACTATCAACAATCCCACAACAATCTAGAGAACACGTGAAACCAAAAATCTATACCAAGTTATGAATTCACCCAACAGGTGAACCCAATCACCACACACACACAAAATTTACCATCTCCAGGTGGGTAACTCTCATAGGCTTAGAATAAATAGAATAACAACAGAGTTGGGAGGGACCTTGGAGATCTTCTAGTCCACCCCCCTGCTCAAGCAGAAGATCCTATATCATCCAGTGGTGGGATTCATTTTTTTTTTTTTTTTACTACCAGTTCTGTGGGCATGGCTTGGTGGATGTGGCAGGGGAAGGATACTGGAGATTTTAAAGAAGAGATTAGACAGCCATTTGTCTGGGATGCTATCAGACATGGTCTTCAGCAGGTTCAGACCGGTTCTGGAGAACCGGTAGCAGAAATTTTGAGTAGTTCAGAGAACCGGCAAATCCCACCTCTGACTGGCCCCACCCCCATCTATTCTCTACCTCCCATTGAGTCTCAGCCGATTGGCTGGGTCTTCTTTGGTTGCCCTGCACAGGAGAACAGAGCTGGAAAGCAGGTTAGTGGGTTGGGGAGGGAATGGGGATTTTGCAGTATCCTTCCCCTTTCATGCCCACCAAGCCACAACTTCTAGAGGCAAGTTGTTCCACTGACTAATGCTTCTAACTCTCAGGAAATCTCTCCTTAGTTCCAGGTTGCTTCTCTCCTTGATGAGTTTCCGTTCATTGCTTGTCCTCCTGCCTTCAGGTGCTTTGGAGAATAAGTTGACTCCCTCTCCTTTGTGGCAGCCCCTGAGATAGTGGTTTCTATCAAAGCTTCTTTTAACATCCAAAGCCACTTTTAAAAAATGGGGGAATAACAATGAACATGCCTATCAAACTTTATTTATTCCTTTTAATCAGTTCGTTTTTCCCCTTAACCGTTCGCTGTCATGAGGAATGACGGGCCTCTACGCTATGCGCAGCTGAGTCATGTCAGCCAGAACAATATTCCTGAAATGTTTCTCACACATCTGAGGTGGAAAGTTGAATGGTATCTAAAAGACGGGCTGACAAACGGAAAGGTAAGGATGCTTCTGAAGAGAGCCGCAGATACTTTGTCCCCAGTCAAGTTCTTTTCATTGCTAATCAGGATGTGTCTGTTCTTTCTCAACTCTGACTGTTGTTCTGTTTTATTTTTTATCAAAGGCAAGTCTTGAATTTGACTGCTGGGAATTTACCTTCAATTAAAGTTTCCTTTGAAACGCCTTATATTTAAACCTGGTAATGAGACCTTCGACGGGGCAGGGAAGAGGACGAGATGAAAGGTAGAACCTTGATCTGAGTTGGGAGAGAGAGAGAGATTTCATAGCCAACGGGACTCCGGCTTTGAAGTGGCTTTAATGTGGCCCATTAGTTCGCACAATAACAGTCTGCCTGTATCTGTCCTTGCTTCTCTGTGCCTGGGCAAAGGAGATGACAAATCGCTCGCCCACATGCATACAATTCCAAAGGGTCTTTTATCAATTGTGGTTGGGCAATGGTCCATAAAACTTACAACTAGGTCATTGTGCAGTTCCAAGCGAAGCGTGTGATATTGTCCAGGACTAGAATCTAAGTTAATGTGTTTCTCTATATATGAACTGCATCTACATGAAGGGAAGTAGGCAGTGTGGTACCCAAAGGCTCTGTTTTAGGCCCAGTAATTTTCAACCCCTTCATCAATGATTTGGACGAAGGGATAGATGGGGAACTCATCAAATTTGCAGACAAAACCAAGCTAGCAGGAATAGCCAAACAAAGAGTATTGACCAGAAACAGGAAATGAATATTAGTAAAATTGTTTTTTGAGAAAAGAGCACACCATCTAAATGGGTAGAAATATATATATTGAATTGTTTTGGATGAGATTATGAGGTAGAAGTAGAACCAAATAGTCTGGAGAACAGAACCTATGATGACTTCTTCTTCTTCTTCTTCTTCTTCTTCTTCTTCTTCTTCTTCTTCTTCTTCTTCTTCTTCTTCTTCTTCTTCTTCTTCTTCTTCTTCTTCTTCTTCTTCTTCTTCTTCTTCTTCTCCTCCTCCTCCGCCTCCTCCTCCTCCTCCTCCTCCTCCTCCTCCTCCTCTCTTCCTCCCCCTACTCCTCCTCCTCCTCCTCTTCTCCTTCCCCTCCTTTTTGTTTTTTGGCTACCTCAACCATTGTTTATTGGTATATTGATGTTATCTTTCCATCTTCTGCCTTGTGTTCACAAATCTATGGTTTATATGAGGCGTAAAGTCAGAACTGACATCAAGAATGAATAATTCCAAGATTTCCTGCTTAAGAACAGAATGGGCTGTTTTGGGGTACTGTAAGAAAGTCAGGTTATAACTACTTCAACCTGTCTCCCTTCCTGGCTCATATCCCTAGTTTTCAGAAGCAGTAAATCTAAGACAGTCTCAATTGCAAGCTTAGCAATTAAAGGATACAGTTTAGGATACAGGAAAAGAAGCAATATAATGGAAAGGGGGGGGGGGGAAATCAACTGCACGTTAAAAATATCCATGCCTGGCTGCTCGTAAATTTAAATGAATAAACTTGGCAGTGCAACAGAGAGCATCTAAGGTAAAATTAAATGGAGGCATAAATAAAATCAATAATGTGGTTGGTGTTTACAGCCATCTCCCCAACCAAAGAGAAGATCAAAAACAAATTGCAGTTCTTTCAGAGAGCATGAAGGTGTGGGGAGCAGAGCTTTTAACTACCACTAAATCTATGAAGAAGCCTCCTGGTCCATCTGTGAATTTTCCTAATTCTCTTGTAGACAACATACTACTTTAGAAGCCTGGATTAGGCCGATAGAAGAGAATATTTCAATCAATCAGAATACAGCTGGAAGGGACCTCGTAGGTCGTCTAGTCCAAGTCTTTACTCAAGTATTATAACATTTCAGACAGGTGGTTGAAAACTCCAGTAATGAAGCACCTACAACTTCTGAAGGCAAGCTGTTCCACTGGTTAATTGTTCTCACTTTGTAGCTCAGGGTTGAATGTTGAAGTCCTTGTTGCACTCTGAGCATGGTGGGTTTTCTTGCAGATGTTTCATTAGTTGATCAGGTCACATGATCAGTGTTAAAAGGGAGTGGGGTCTGTCTGTGGGGAGCAGGAATAGGAAGGGGAGTAGGATTGGGGGTTCTTTGTGTTCTCTGAGTTTGGTTGTTTTCTTCCCGATGTTTCATTACCCAACTAGGGAACTTCATCAGTGCTAGAAATGACTGGGATTTATTTATATACAGTAGCTGGCCTGCCATTTTGGTGGCAGTGTGGTCTTGCCCTTGGCAATTCCTTGATTAGGGCATTGTTTTCTGCTTGATTATTTGGCTGATACCAATAGAAGATGATATTTGTGGCTCAGAGTTGAACTGCAGGATCTTTGGTGCTCTTGTAGATGTTTCATTACCCAATTATATAACTTCATCAGTGCCAGAAGGGAGTGGGGTTTGCCCTTATTTTTATATACTAGTGACTTGCTGATGTTGCAGGGAGTGTCCTTGATGGTTCTTTGATTAGGTTGCTGCTTACTGTTAGTTTGTTTGCCTGAGTTGGCAGTTCCTTGATTGAGGTATTCTCTATTGCAAGGGTCTTCAAACTTGGCAAGTTTAAGACTTGTGGACTTCAACTCTGAGAATTCCTGAGTTAACATGACTGCAGGAGGAATTCTGGGAGTTGAAGTCCACAAGTCTTAAAGTTTGAAGACTCTTGTTCGATTGCTTGATTAATGATCTAGTATTAATCCTGATGTTACTCTCTTTTTATGTTGGTGTTGATTGATGATGAGGGGTCATTTGGGTCTTTTTGATTTGTTTTTTTTTTAACTTTTTGACTGTGTCTTTTGACTGTTATGTGGATGTTGTTTATATCTATGTGTCTGTTGATGATAGATCTATCATCAACAGAGAGATTATCTGTTTCCTTTTCCTGGTGTGCAGCTTTGCTACAATGCGTTCATGCTGTTCTTAAAAAGAATATCTATGGAGATTCTCAGTCATCCAGATCATGATTGTCCCAAAGGTGCTTTTTCAAGAGGCAACTGGACTTTTGAAGATGTTTCTCTTCTCATCCAAGACATTTCTTCAGCTCTGACTGGATGGTGTTAAGGCCACCTGTACAAATGGGTCTGGAGCCTTCTTGGAACAACGGCCTAATCAAGGAACTACCCACTTCTCACCAAGACTGACATGGCAAGCCAATAGTATATAAACAGAGAGATGATCCCACTCACTGCTATCACTAATGATGTTACCTAGTTGGGTAATGAAACATCTGAAGAAAACAAGCTCAGCATGCACAAAGTACCCCATAAGCTGAATTGCATTGCAAAGTGGTTAAGGGATTAGCTGGTTCTTAATCAGTCCAATTCCATCCTTCAGAAGATGGAGGAAGCCACAAGAAGATCAGAAGACTGTTTTTCTTTACCTGAAATGGATACGTAGGAATATTAGAACTGCCACTTCAATGGCAGTCTGCCATGGACATTGGTGGGAGGGTGGAAGTGGGGGTGCTTGGATGCTTGTAGGAAAGTGATGGAAACTGCTGGAGAGAGGTATGATTCTACATTTAATAAGATTATACATTTAGGCAAGAAAATTGAAATGCACAGGTATAGTGGATGGTACCTGGCTCAACAGTAGTAAATATGAGAGGGATCTTGAAGTCCTAGCGGACAATCACTTAAATATGAGTCAGGAGTGTGTGGCAGCTGCCAAAAAAGCTAACACGGTCCTAGGCTGCATTAACAGGATAGAATAAAGATCATGTGAAGTATTATTACCACTTTATAAGGCCTTGGTAAGACCACACTAGGAACACTGCTTCCAGTTTTGGTTGCCACAATCAAAAAAGATGTTGAGAGTCTAGAAAGAGTGCATAAAGAGGAATAGGGGACTGGAGGCTAAAACCAGGGGTGGGATTTAACTGGTGGTACTACCAGTTCGGTGGCTACGCGTGCATGTGAAACAAACATCAGTTGTGCTGCCTGGACAGCTAAAAGTGCTGCGCATGGGTGCACAGCACTTGAAAAGCCTCTTTTTTTCCTGCTTTTTCAACCTCAGCTATGCCATGCAAAGCAGTCACCAAACCGGTAGTAACAGCGGAAATAAAGAACAGGTAAGAGCCCGGGTGAGCGGGCTGACAGGTGGGCCAAACAGCAGGCAACACAGAACCGGTTCGGTGTCTGCTGCTCTTCAGAGCTACCGGTTCTTTAGAACCGGGCAGAACTGGCAGCATCCCACCCCTGGCTAAAACATACGAAGAACGGTTGCACGAATTTGATATGTCTAGTTTAATGAAAAGAAGGATTAAGGGTGACATGTTAGCAGTCTTCCAATGTGTTAAGGGTTGCTAACAAAGAAGAGGGAGTCAAGCTATTTTCTAAAGCATTTGAGGGCAGGACAAGAAGCAATGGGTGGAAAGTAACCAAGGAGAGAAGCAACCTAAAACTAAGAAGAAATTACCTGATAGTTAGAATAATTAATTAGTGGAACAACATTCCTCCAAGAAGTTGTGGATGCTCCAACACTGGAGGTTTTTAAGAAGAGATTGGACAACCGTTTGTCTGAAATGATTGTCTGAACAGGAGGTTAGACTTCCAAGTTCCCTTCCAACTCTTCTCTCCTATTCCTGGAGACTGAAAGGCTGTTTCCCTGGGAGAGGAAAGTAGCTGCAGGACCGATCATTTCAAAACATCTCTTTTGAAAGTGATTGAATGATATGGGGCTTGCAGGGCTATAGGGATCTGGTTGGCAACCTTTAGTTCCGTCTTTGCTGTACTGTAATCCACTTGACTTTTAGTAAACTATAGCTATATGGAATCAAGGATTATTCTTACTTAAAAGTGCAACTTGAGACAGGACTGACAAGGAAGCACTTAGCTGAGAAAGTAACAGAAATGTGGATGGAAGCGACTAGGTAACATTGAAATTTCCAAATTGAAGGAGAACTAATGCTGAGCACAGTCAAACACTTACTATGTGTGCTGGGTGGAATTTTGAGGAAGAGCTTAGTGCTTTTAAGAAACTCAAAATAATTGTGTGCAGCTTATCATGGCAAGAAAGGCTAATAGATAAAAAGAGCTCCAAATGACAGGGAAGAAGCTGTTACTAAAAGCACAATTACGAACAAGTCCAATGATGGAGATAAATGAAGGATAACAGAAGAAGCCAATGTAGCTCCAGAAAAATAATGAAATTTGGAAAATGTTCTATCTTTATTTTATTTTTTTTCGTTTTTCTTCTATACCTTACACTTTCATCCCAAAGGTGCTTTATTCAGGAGGCAACTGGACTTTCTTGGGTTTTTTTTATTTTCTTTTGAAGACGTTTCGCTTCTCATCCAAGAAGCTTCTTCAGCTCTGACAGGATAGTGGGGAATGGAAGGACTCATATTGCTTGCAGACAGCTGGTCATTTGCATCCTTTTAGAGGGTCATTGAAGCATTTGGAGGTTTATCTGTGTCCTCAGGGTCACCTGAGTGGCGCTCCTGGTTTAGTGGTAGAATTCAATTTTTTTTTTTACTACTGATTCTGTAGGCATGGTGGGCGTGGCAGGGGAAGGATACTGCAAAATCCCATTCCTTCCCCACCCCACTAACCTGCTTTCCAGCTCCGTTCTCCTGTGCAGGGCAAACCAAAGAAGACCCAGCCAGTCAGCTGGGACTCAGGAGGCAGAGAATAGGTGGGGGAAAGTCCAGTCAGAGGTGGGATTAATCAGTTCTCCAAACTACTCAAAATTCCTGCTACCTGTTCTCCAGAACTGGTCGGAACCTGCTGAATACCACCTCTGTCCTGGTTCCTGTAATCTACAAGGAGTATAAATCCTTCCACTCCCCACTATTTTGTCAGAGCTGAAAAAGCTTCTTGGATGAGAAGCGAAACTTCAAAAGAAAAACCAGAAAGTCCTGTTGCCTCCTTAAAAAGCACCTTTGGGACAACCATGACCTGGATGACTGAGAATCTCTACAAACTTCGCACTTTCATTTTCCCTATCTTTTTTTTTTCCTTTTAAATACTTTTTTGTGTTTATTTGCTTTTTTTTGTTTATCTTTTGTAGAAATGTAGTAAAGTATATTGAAAATAAATTAAAAAAGCCAAATGTCAATGAGATGAGAATGAAGGGGTCTACTGTAAGTGACATCAGGCTCGAATAATGCATATCGGTGGGTTCTTTAATAACTTGGAGAAGCCTGGAGATTCAGTCCTAGGTCTTCTTCTCTTTACGAGAACATAGAACATAGATCCATAAGGCTGGAAGGACCCTTGGAATCTTCTAATTCAACCCTCCTCATGGAAGGAGACCTCAAACCCTCCTGTTCAAATTATTATCCAATCTACTTTTGAAAAACCTCCAGGGATAGAGCATCCACTACTCCAGGAAGCAAGCTGTTCCACTGATTAATTTTTCTCACTTTCAGGAAATTTCATCTTAGTTCTAAGTTGTATCTCCCTTTGAGGAGCTTCCAACCATGGCTTCTTGTCCTACCCTCAGGTGCTTTAGAGAATACATCAATCCCTCTTCTCTGGGTCATGCCCTCAGGGACTGGAGTTCTATGTTTATTAAAAATATGGATGAAGAGATCGTAGGACATCTTATCAACTTTTCCAAGGACGCAAGATTGGGTGAGGTAGCAAAATTCCTTAAACACAATTATCAAATTCAAAATGATCTTGATTGGTTAATGAAATTGGTTGAAGCTAAGAGAATGAAAAATAACAAGCAAGTTTAGAGGTCTTCCCTTAGAAAAGGAATATCAAATGCCATATAAGAAGGCGCCAATATGATTCTGAGAAACAGGTATTTGAATGGTGGTTAATTGCAAATTGGATCTAACAGCAATAGCACCAAGACTTATATATTGCTTCACAGTACTTTAAAGCCCTCTCTAAATGATTTACAGGGTCAGCATTTTGCCCGCAACAATCTGGGTCCTCATTTGAGTGACCTTGGAAGGATGGAAGGCTGAGTCAACCTTGAGCTGGTGAGAATTGAACTGCTGACAGTCAGCAGTATTAGCCTGCAATACTGTATTTCAACCACTGCGCCGTAACATATGATAATGTATCTAATCTAATACATTAATTATATATAAGCCAACCATGGGATGTTACTGCAAAAAAGAGGAATGCAGTTTAAAATTGCATTATAATGTCCAATTATATGGAGATCATATTCTTTGGTGGTCATTATTTTATTGTATTCTGCTAGGGTCAGGCTATACCTTAAATATTACAACTACATCTTATTTCAAGGAGAAAATGGGTTTAGAACAGAACAAGCATGAATGAGTCTCCGCAAGGAAGCCCTAGGGGGGAAAAAGATTAAATGTTTATCTTTACTTTTAAAAGTAAACAATCATGTTTACTTTTATGAATAGAGAAAAAAATAACCAGGAGAGATGGTATGGTTTGATTATTCAGTACATCTGTTAGAAAATCCTTTTCTCTCTTGTCCAGAATGTAGGACACTCAATAAAATATTAACAATTTAGGAAAACAGTTTGCATTTGAATTATAACAACAACAAAGGCAAAAAATACAACAACCCAACCCCACTTTCCTAATAATAACACCGATTGGACAGTCGAACATATCAAATTGGGGACTTGCTCTCTAAATAATCCAATAGAAATATCCACATATGTTTTCTTTTGCAGCTCTGGATAATCTATAGAGCTGAGAATATTAATATTCTGAAAATGACTTTTAAATACAAATGCTCACGATATCTGTCAAGGGAAGGCAGGTTGAAAGAAAATGTGTGCAGTTTTAAAAACGGGAGGAAGAAACATTAATAACCTGCACTCTACTGATGACCCTGATGTGATAGCTGAAAATGCAAAACATTTGTGAGCTCTAGAAGTAAAACTTAAACAGCAAAGTGAAAACATGGAACTTCATGGAATTAAAATTGAAGATGGAAACTTGAACCACAATAGGGAGAACTAGCATGGTCTTATGAAAGGAAGGCACAGAAGGGTTGGAAAGCTACCGACTGTTAGGATCAACCATCAAAAGCAAAGAATTATGCTATCCAAAACTACACCACAGACAAAACTTCAACCCTCTTAA
The DNA here is from genome assembly GCF_049901715.1 of Pseudonaja textilis. Lineage (NCBI taxonomy): Eukaryota > Metazoa > Chordata > Lepidosauria > Squamata > Elapidae > Pseudonaja > Pseudonaja textilis. The sequence continues at coordinate 251,976,136 of NC_141991.1, forward strand.
TGAGGAAATCCATCTTCATCAGGAAAATATATTTTTTTCTACTATTACATTTATTTAGTGCTTAATAAACATCATGTTGTCCGGGTTATTTTGTTTGCTCGACAATACAAATTATATTCCTAATCTTTATCTCCTTTTTTCCAATCATTAATAAAATAAATTCCATGTTCGATAGTATTCTGTATCTTCTTTCTGTTTCATCTTCAATGTAAGTCTGTCCGGTTCTGCACAGTTCAAATATCTTTTTCATTATCTCTTCATCTAGTGGTTATTTCTTCATTTTTTCAATGTTGAACAAATACAATCCTCGCAGCTGTTAATACATGCAATATTAAATATGCACTTTATCCAATTTTTCCGATACTATACCTAATTTAAAAAATCAGGCTTGAGATCTATATGTTTTCCTAAAAAATTTTTCTAACTGCATGCATATTTTTGCCATTATTATTATTTTTTGCTTTAGCACAAGTCCATCACAGATGGTAATATGTGACAGATTTTTGGTTACACTTCCAACATTTACAAGACATATTTTTGAACATGTTGGCTAACCTAGCAGGTGGTAGGTGCCATCTATAAAACATTTTATATGAGTTTTCTTTTTTTATGGGTTAGCAACAGCATTTAGCAATAGCATTTGGATGTATATTCTACCCTATAGGTCTTTAGAGCTCTGGGTAATTTACAAAATAAACAAACAGCCTTTCCTGAGATTTCACAACTACAGACCTTTATCGGGGTTGGAGAGTTGCCAGGCCGATATCTTCCAAATGCCATACTGTAGTAGCAATTACTTGATGAGAAGTCAGGAACAGATCTTTCCAGTGGTAGTATTCAGCAGGTTCTGACCACTTCTGGAGAACCGGTAGCGGAAATTTTGAGTAGTTTGGAGAACTGGCAAATACCACCTCTGACTGGAGAGTTTACAGTATCCTTCCCCTGCCACTCCCACCAAGCCACGCCCACAGAACCAGTAGTAAAAAAATTGAATCCCACCACTGATCTTCACCCAAATGTATTGACCTAATTGTCTCCTGCAAACACCACTCCCTTTTCACTCCTCTTTATTCCCTATGGGAGGGGCCATTTACCATCCACCTGAACCTTTACTCCCGAGTTGACCCTTGTTCCTTAACTGTTCCCTTCTCCTGGCAGCTCTGCGCATGCACACACTGGGAACAGGCTCCAGCTGTTCTTCTGCCCCACTGATCTCCGACTCCGAAGGCAGCTGATAACTGTCAGATGGCCCTGGCTCCATCTCTGCCTCCGATGCAGAGCCCTCATCAGAACCTTCCCCAGACTCCAACCCATATTCCTCTCCAACCTCTTCACTGTCCGAATCTGCTACTAACTCTACTGGCCGCTGGCGGGCCACAACACTGGCTTCCCCATTGACTTTACTTGTCAGAAATTCACAAAGGGTGATCCCACAAGCCCGGGACACTGCAAGCATCATAGATGTGAGTCAATGGCTAAGCATTCAAAGTTTGATCATATGACTAGGGATGCTGCAACAGTCATAAGTGTAAAAACCAGTTATCACTCATTTTTTCCCAGGGTTCTAATTTTGAACAGTCACTAAATGAATAGTTGTAAGACAAGGATTCCCTGTACGTTCCAGTTGAATCCTGAAAACAAAGGTGTTGCTGCTTTAATAAGACACCAACAAGCATTGATTAATTCTCATGTGCTTTGAAGTACGTTTATTTTTTAAAAAAAACTAAACTCAAAGCACCATAAAACTCTTATTCCTACCCCTCCCTTTCCAGTAAAGCTTAGGCCAAGACATTTTTAAAGAAGCATCTTATGTGAATTGCAGTATTCGGAGTCCTTCAAATACTTTAAATTAGATTTTTTAAGGGAAGAAAAACTAATGGACCATTCAATGTTGCCTTTTAAGCAATAGCTACCATTCCTCAGCCTTAGGGATGAGGTAAGATATAACTGAAAATATCGTAATTAAATTAAATCTTTTTTAATTAAGATGCTATCTTTCCTTTTTCCTGTTGGTGCAAACATAAAAGGGAAAAGGAAAAGAGAAATGAAACGGACAGCGAGACTGGCCAATTCTGCATTAGCAGCAAGTAATTTCTTTGCTTTTCCTGTGATGTTGCCTTAGATATATCACCAAGAATAAAACCAAATCAAGACAAAACATATTAAGAAAATTAAAGTTCTGAAAAATTCTGTCCAGGCTACCAAGGTTTGTCAAGGGCAAAAAACTGCCTAAAGTCACTGGGTAGCACTTTTTTAAACATTTAATTTATTTCTATCCTGCCCTTAATATTTTTTTTTTTCCAAATAACTCAATGCAGCAAACATAGCCAACACATGTTCCTCTTCCTAATTTCCCCACAATAAAAACTGTGAGACGAGTTGGCCTGAGAGAGAATGACTAGCCCAAAGTCACTCGGTGAGTTTTTGTGCCTGAGAAGGGACTATAACTCACCGTCTTCTGAGGGTTGGTCCAAAGTCATGCAGCTGTCTTTCATGTCTTAGGAAGAACTAGAACTCACAGTCTCCTGGTTATTGGCCCAAAGTCACTTAGCTGGCTTTCATGCCTAAGGCAGGACTAGAACCCACAATTCTCACACTTTCTAGCCTGGTGTGTGATGACTTGGGGCAAAGCACAGAGACAACACAGTCAGCCAATAGTTCAAAATGCCCCTTTATTGCTCCAACTTTCCCCGAACACTCCCACATTTATGGCAAGTCCTGTGGCCTGCTAGCAGCCAGTGGAGCTGGTGACAGATTTGGACAGTGGGGAGGTTGGGGAGGAACATGGACTAGTCCTGGAGTTTGGGGAAGGTTCTGATGAGTTCTCTGCATCAGAGGCAGAGATGGCCATCCGACAGTTAACAACTACCTTCAGAGTCAGAGATCAGTGGGGAGGAAGAACAGCTGGAACCTGTTCCCAGTGTGCGCATGTGCAGAGCTGCCAGGAGAAGTGAACAGTTAAGGAACAAGGGTCGACTCGGGAGTAAAGGCACAGATGGACTGTGAATGGCCCCTCTCATAGGGAATAAAGAAAAGTGAAGGGGGAGTAGTGTTTGTAGGAGACAATTAGCTCGTTTAATTAGTGTGAAGATTTGTTCATGATTCTCAGAGACTCCTTGCCAAGTATTTTCTTGTACAGCATTTCACTTGGAAGCTACCGACCTGGCAGCTCTCGAAGCCTGATAAGATCTGTGGTTGCAATTCACCCTTGAAAGTCTGTTTGCCAGGACTTTGCTGGATGTGAATGATAGGAATTCGCATTAGCCAAATAAAAAGAGGTTTTGTCAGGACGAGGAGTCTGTTTCGTGATTTTGTGAAGCCTAGGTCAGAACAAATCCCAGAGCAATGTGCTCTCTCACACACACAGCTCCAGCAGCCTCTGGCTGTGAGGAGTCCAGCAAACTGCTGTTAGCACAATGGCTTCAAAGAACCCAGCCGGGTAAGGGAACAAGTCAAGGAATTCCACAAGGCAAAGGAAGAAGGCAATGAGTCCAAGAAGCAAAGGAACAAGGCAATTATAAAGCAAGAAATCCAGCGAACACCAGACATTGGCAATGGCACACTAAACTCCAATTCAGTACATGTTCTCAACAAATACACCTCCCCATAGTGTCTCCTTAAGTCTCAGTCACTAGATGTACCTTATGAAGAGGGGCAGGGTGCTCACCTTCTGAGTTGTCGGGTCTACCTGCACTGTTCCCATCTCCTTTCCACTTGTTGTGGTTCTCCGGCAGCAGGTGTAGACAGCTGAGGTCTTGGAGAGTGAGGACTCAGATGAGGGGCCAGGACCCTCAGGGAGTGGAATGCTGCCTTCGGAGATTGTGGAGGCTGGCAGCAGTGAGGAAGAGCAGGACTGCTCTAAGGAATGCAGGACTGCTCTAAGGAAAGAGAAGCTGCAGCAGCATGGGCAACTCGGGAGTAAGGCTGCAAGGTAATGGCCCCTCCCTCAAGAGATAAAAGCCAGCTGAGAACCTGCAGCTCTTTGCAGAAGGCAAAGAAGCTTGATACTCGAGCCTGATGGACATTAGGAATGTCTGAGTTGGTGTTTGGAGACTCTTTGATTTATTGCTTAGGAACTTTGTCTGTTGTTCTTGGCAAGGCTCTTTCTTGTTGGAGCTAATTAGTTGGAAGCAACCTTTTATCTGTGAAGAAACAGGATTCATAATTGAAACAGTAAAAGGTTGTGCTGTTACCTTTGTCTTTTGGAACCAGGTTTGGGTCAGAACACCATTCTCCGTGTTTGGGGATCAGGAGCGGGTGGTATTTGCTCATCGCCTGAGCTCTGTCACTCCTCATCTCCACTGTCTACCTTTTCTCCCCTCTCTCAGTCATCCTGCCCCTGTTCTTCCCTGCTGGCAATTTGTCCCAAGCCTGAGGGACCTGGGCTGCCTTCTCACCCTCCATCAACCCCATCTCCAGCTCATCCTCCTCCGTGGACTCAGGCTCCGATGGGGCCATGACACATGCCACTAGATTGAACCAGTGGTGCATTTCAAAACAGTTTACTACTGGTTCAGTGGGCATGGCTTAGTGGTTATGCTTTGCATGCATGCACACACTTCAGATTTAACAGATTTAACAGATAATCAGAGTTGGAGGGGACCTTGTAGGTCATCTAGTCCAACCCCCACACACAAGCAGGAGACCCTACACCATTTCTGACAAATGGCAGTCCAATCTCTTCTTGAAAGTCTCTAGTGATGGCGCTCCCACAACTTCCTCCCTGTGGCAGCCCCTCAAATATTGGAAGACCACTATCATGTCTCCCCTGGTCCTTCTCTTTACTAGACTAGCCAAGCCCAGTTCCTGCAACCGTTCGTTGTATGTTTTAGCCTCCAGTCCCCTAATTATCCTGGTTGCTCTTCCCTGTACTTTTTCTAGAGTCTCAACATCTTTTTTATAAAGTGGTGACCAAAACTAGATGCAGTACTCTAGGTGTGGTCTTACTAAGGCTTTATAGAGTGGTATTAATATTTCCCTTGATCTTGATTGTATCCCTCTGTTAATACAACTTAGGATTGCATTAGTTTTTTTGGCTGCTGCTGCACACTGCTGGCTCATATTTAGCTGGTTGTCCATTAAGACTCCAAGATCCCTCTCACAGTTACTGCTATTGAGCCTGGTTTCACCCAGTCTATATGTGTACTTTTGGTTTTACTTGCCTTAGTATAGGACTTTACTTTTCTATACATTGAATTTCATTTTATTAGATATGGCCCAGTGTTCTAGTCTGTCAAGATCCATCTGGATCTTGAGCCAGTCTTCTTGGGTGTTAGCTATTCCTGCCAGCTTTGTATCATCTGCAAATTTGGTAAGTTCCCCTTCTATTCCCCATCTAAGTCATTAATGAAGATATTGAAGAGTCCTGGGCTTAAGACAGAACCTTGTGGCACCCCACTGCTTACTTCCCTCCATGTAGACTTAGACCCATTAAGGACTACTCATTGAGTACGGTTTGCCAGCCAGTTGTGAATCCATCTAGTGGTAGTGCTATCTATTCCACTTTTTTCTAGCTTACTAAGAAGTAGGTTGTGGTCTACTTTGTCGAATGCCTTGCTGAAATCTAAATATATTATGTCCACAGTATTTTGCTGGTCTATGAATTTAGTCACTGTGTTGAAGAATGAAATAAGATTGATTTGGCATGATCTGTTTTTAACAAACCCGTGCTGATTGCTAGTTATTACTTTACTTGTTTCTAGATGTTGGCAGATCTGTTTTTTTATTATCTTTTCCAGTATCTTCCCGGGTATCGATGTTAGGCTGATTGGTCTATAGTTTCCTGGGTCTGTTTTTTTTTTCTTCCTTTTTTGAAGCTCTTTTCCAGTCCTCTGGTAGTTCCCTGGTGCTCCAGGATTTTTGAAAGATATGGTGCAGTGGTTCTGAGATGACCTCTGCCAGCTTCTTTAAAACTCTGGGATGTAATCCATCAGGCTCCGGTGATTTGTTTTCATCAAGATCAGACAGGTGTTCTTTTACTATTTTTTTTTTTTTGCTTATTTTAACTTTTATTTCTGGTCTGTCTTTTACAGTTATGTTTTTGGTGGGTTGAGCTATAGTTTCTTTTTGTGTGAAGACGGATGCAAAGAATGAGTTAAGCAGTTCTGCTTTCTCTCTGTTGCCTATTACTTCCTTACCATCTTCTCTCTTTAGTGGACTGACTGTTTCCTTGATTTTTTTCTTGTTATTTATATGTTGGAAGAAACTTTTTTTATTATCTTTGACTTTTGTTGCAAGTCTTTGTTTGTTCTGAGCCTTTGCTACCCTGGCTTCATCTTTGCAGATTCTGGCTATCTGCTGATATTCTGCCTTAGTTGTATGTCCTTCTTTCCATTTTTGTACTTGTCCTTTTTTTCTTTCAATTTGCCAGAGAGATCTTTGTGCAGCCATGCTGGTTTCTTCTTGGATTTCTTGTTTTTCTTTCTCAGTGGTATTGTGCTAGTCTGGGCTTCTATGATCATACTTTTTAGAGTTTCCCAAGATTCTTGAGTTATTTTCCCCTTTAGGATTTTCATCCATGGAATCTTTCCAAAGTTCTCTCTGAGTTTATTGAAATCAGCTCTTTTAAAGTCCAAGACTCTGGTGTCATTATGTTCTGTTGCTTGTGTTTGTGTTATGTTGAATTCTTGTGTTTGTGTTATGTTGAATTCTACATGGTCACTCTCACCCAAGGTTCGTGCAGTGTCAACTCCCTCTATCACTTCTTCTCTGTTTGTAAGAATTAAGTCCAGTATGGCTGTCCCTCTAGTTTCACCCTCTACCTTTTGGACAACAAAGTTGACAGCTAGGTTGGTTAGGAACTTATTTGATTTCTCACTTGGTGCAGAAATAGTTTTCCAATTGATATCAGGGTAATTGAAGTCTCCCATTACTATTGTTGTGTGTTTCCTGCATAGGTTTCTTACTTGGCTGGCAAAAAGGACATCTATATTTTCTGCTTGATTGGATGGCCTATAATATACACCTATGGCCATGTCATTCTTTTTTTCTTTTATATTGACCCATATGCATTCTAGGAGGTTTTCATCTTTGGTTTCTTGCATTTCTGTAGCAATATAGTGGTCTTTTACATATAGTGCAACTCCACCTCCTCTTTTATGGGGCCTGTTTTGTTTTTTTTAATAGTTTGTATCCTTCTACCAGTATGTTCCAGTCATGGGTTTCATCCCACCAAGTTTCTGTTATTCCAACTATATCATATTTACCTCCATGTATTCATAGTTTGAGTTCACCCTGTTTGTTCCCCAGACTTTGTGCATTTGTATATGGGCACTTGAGACCTTTATGTCTGACACTGTGTTTACTGTCTACATAACCTGTGTTGTGCCTGCCTGCCCCTACTTTCTTGCCACCTGTTTGATTAGTGCACATGGTATGGCACTCACTATTAAATGCTTGGTTTTGGTTGGCATCAAGGTTGGTAATCTTACCTGCACAAACATCTATTCACATTCACGTGCGTGCCAAACATGCACTTTGCACAGGTACAGAGACTTTCTGAATCACCTCCTGCAATCCTGCACGCTCCCTGTCGCTTCAGCAGCTGACACGCAGCAATCTGCTGTGTTGCGCAAAGCAGCTGCATTTCAAAAGCAGAGAATAAAGGTCAGTATGGAAGCCCAGGTGGGCCCAACAGCAGAGCGGTGGAGAGAACAGGTTTGCTCTCCACTGCTCTTCAGCGCTACCAGTACACCAGAACTGGGCCGAACCAGTAGAATACTACCACTGGATCAAACTCACTCTCAATCAATGATTTCATTTCATATACAAGCAATATATTATATGCACAATAACACAAAATCATGGTTGCCAGTTCTTTAACTGGTATCAGCTTTCATATTCATTGAGTTCTTCCCAAAACTTAGGATGTCATAATGTATCTGCAAATTATCATATTATTGAAACAGGGTGGCCTTTTGCAATGAACAGATGGGGATTTGGCGTACAAATGTAATAGATGGTTGATTGCACATTCTGCCAGATGTTTAGACTGGATTTGGCATTTTTGTCCAACCTGGGATAGGCAGTTATTGGAATGTAATAATATGAAAGGTCTTGTTGCAAGATGGATGTTTTCCAAGTGAAGTTGTCTTTTGCAACTGATTGCTAGTGAAATGACGAAAAAAACTTCTGTTTCATTTGTGGATCTGTGTGTGTGTATATGCTCACACAAGTGCATGTATATTTATCTTCAAGTCAATGTGGATTCCTGGGAAATTGTTGGATTAGTCTATGCACTTGTTTTTTTGGTAAGATATCAGAAGTGGGCTGATGGAAAGATTGGCAGGATAGCTAGATTAGATAGCTAGATGGAGGATGGATGGATGGATAGATAGATAGATAGATAGATAGATAGATAGATAGATAGATAGATAGATAAGAGAAATGATATAAAGGTACACAGATGTTATATGAGAAGATGGAAGGTGATGGATAGATACATGGAGAGAGATAGAGAGGGATACAGATAGATAGATAGATAGATAGATAGATAGATAGATAGATAGATAGACAGACAGACAGACAGACAGATAGATAGATATAGATGGATGATATATGATAGATAGAAGATGATGGATAGATGGGTAGATGGATGGGTGGGCGGATGGATGGATGGACAGACAGACAGACAGATTTGATAGATTTGATAGAGATATCAAGATGATGATAGATGATAGAAATATATATATATATATATATATATATATATATATATATATATATATTTTCTGAGGTTCGGTATTTGTATGTGGATCTTTGTTGTTCGGGTTTTCTCCGCGTAAGATTCAAAGTATCTAGGCAACGTTTCGATGAAGTCTCATTCATCATCTTCAGGCTTCTGTCTCCGGTTCTGTGCTTCTCAGAGCTGCAATCTCACATTACTCTGAGAAGCACAGAGCCGGAGACAGAAGCCTGAAGATGATGAATGAGACTTCATCGAAACGCTGCTAGATACTTTGAATCTTACGCGGAGAAAACCCAACAAACAAAGATCACTATATATATATATATATATATATATATATATATATAAAATTGATATGAAGATAGATGATAGACAGTAGAAAATGAGAGAGACCAAGAGAGAGAGAGAGACCGAGAGAGAGAGATTTTAAATTGGCAAGGATTATAAAGCATTTATGTAGCTAGATATAGTGTTAATATCAATATCTATGCACACACACATTGACAAAGACACAAAGAGAAAAAGAACCTTTTTCCTTTTCCCTAGCCTATAAAAAGAAAACAATTTGAAAAATGAGCAGCAAATACAACTTTCAAAAGTGAAAGCGTTGGTAGATGATTTGGTCTGCATTTTCATTGTTTCTTCCCCTGTATTCCAGGCACCTAGTAAATATGCTGACTGTAGAGGAAAGATTTGGAACAAAGGAAACAATAGATAGATTGAAAGTTAGTAAATCAAACCATTAAAATGGCCCCAGGGAAACAGCTGCATGGCAAAAGTAACATTTGACCCACTGCATCTCCAAGCTAGATCAGCAGTCCATAAATAACCAAAATGGCTTCGTTCCTCAATTTATTTTACCCAAACAACGCCAATATTTCAGACAGGTAGTAGTTCTATGGGCTAAAGATGTACTTCAGAGGCTAAGTCAGTCATATTTCTTGCAAGGATGCTAAAAGATTTTACCTGGTTAGCATTTTTAAGTTAATTTTTTAAGTGAAATTTTAAATGAATTAAGTGAATTTTAAATGAAATTTTCAAGTGATTTTTTTTAAAGGGAATACAAATTGTTTCACTTCACTTCCTAAGATGCCATTCAGACTATTATTGCCTCTCTCTCCCTCTCCCTTCCTCCCTCTCCCTCTCTCTCTCTCTCTTTCTTTTTAGTTTTCAGAGACTTTAAATATATGATGGTTAGGAATTGTATCAATATCAATATGAGATATGTTTATTGTGATGAAAGGGGATTTGAAATTCACTTTTGGTTGTCTAATCACAGGCAAAATACACAGTTTACGGCAAAAAAAAATGTACCAATATTTGAAGAAAATGAACTCTGGGTAAGATGGGCAGCATATAAATTAGATAAATAAAAAAGTGGATATACGTATGTAGGAATAAATATATATCCATTTGTAAATATAGTTAAAGAGAAATCTGTGAGGATGTGTAACAATCCATCAAGTAGATTATTCAGTTTTGAAGAATAGAGACAGATGGAAAATAAAAACATCGTTTTTTTCTTCCAGCCCAAGTTTCTGATATTTGTTTATTTTTATTTAGTTTAGTTTGTCAAGCATGTATGAGAAAACAAGCATAAGTATGAACAAAACATATAAGCATGTAAGTATAAACAGGTATAAGTATATACATAATAAATGAGTATGAATAAATGGGAACAGTAGGACAGGGACGGTAGGCCCGCTGGTGCGCTTATGCACACCTCCTTGTAGACCTCTTAGGAATGGAGTGAAGTCCATGGCAGACAATTTAAGGTTAAAGGTTTGGGGGTTTGAAGATGGGACAACAGAACCAGGTAGTGAGTTCCAGGCATTGACCATTCTGTTGCTGAAGTCATATTTTCTGCAATTGAGTTTGGAGTGGTTTACTTTGAGTTTGTATCTATTGTTTGTCCATGTGTTATTGTGGTTGAAAGTAAAGTTATTATTGACAGGTAGAAGAGTTGTAGCAGACAATTTTGTGTTCTAAGTATAGATCAGACCGTAGGCGGTGGAGTTCTAGGTTGTCCAGGTCCAAAATTTCAAACCTGGTAGTATAAGGTATTCTATGGCAAGCTAAGGAGCGGAGAACTCTTTTTGTGAAATACCTCTGGACTCGCTCGATTTTATTAATGTCTGTTATATAGTGTGGAATCCAGGCAGATGTGGGCTGGCTTTCTGGACTTAACTGTTGTGGTCTTAAAAATTTGGATCTGCTTTCCCCTGGAGATTCAGCTCTTTCCTACCATTCCATGAACTGTGAAAACAATTATTCAATTGTGACATTATTCCTAATTAATTGTCTGTGAGGTGATCATTATTATTTTTGTTTTTAATAAAGATAACTAATTGTGTATCAGAACTAACACACATACATATATACACAGTAGTTACATAGGTAGAAAATAACAGATGACAGATGAAAGATAGAGGCAGAGACAGGTTAGATGAAAGATAGATAGATAGATAGATAGATAGATAGATAGATAGATAGATAGATAGATAGATAGATAGATAGATGGATGGATGGATGGATGGATGGATGGATGGATGGATGGATAGATAGATAGATAGATAGATAGATAGATAGATAGATAGATAGATAGATAGATAATAGATACCTGGATGCAGTAGATAGATGATGATGATAGAGAGAAAGAGAGACAGAGAGAGAGAAAGAGAGATAGAGATAGGTAGATGGATGGAAAGATAGATAGATGGATAGATAGATAGATAGATAGATAGATAGATAGATAGATAGATAGATAGATAGATATTACTGGAGGTTTTCTAGAAGAGACTAGATAACCATTTCTCCAGATAGTATAAGGTCTTCTTCCTTCTTGTTGGGCTAGAAGACCAACAAGGTCCCTTCCAACTCTGTTATTCCTTCCTGTTATTCTGTTATTTATATGTTTTCTATCCATCTCACTAAATTAAATATTTTCTTCACCTCAAAGTTGCTCATTCCCTCATCTTTAGAAGTTGGAAGAAGTTTTGTGTCTGCCTTGTTTTCCTCAGTGGGGTTGCCTCCCCACCAAACCCCATTTTATACCTTTCTTTTCTCTCCGCTCCTGACAGTCAATCCATTTACAAATACACATCATTATTCCTTGTCGCCAACTCTTTGCTTCGTGATTCAACTCTGCAGCCTATCTGCTTAAAAAGTGTCTCAGCTATTCTTCACTGGAGGAGGGAAGCCATGGTTGCAAGTCATTTCATTACAGTCTGTCACCAAATTTAAAAAAAAAGTGGAAAAACTGTGGGCACTTAAAAAAAATTAAATACATAGAGTTCAAAAGCTCTTGTTCCAATCTGTAGAATTCGTCACACACCCTCCATTTGTAAAGTTCTAAGTCTCTGGATAAATCCATACCCCCAGCAGAGGGTGGACTAGAGGACCTTCAAGTGAGCCACGGTGGCACAGGGGTTACAGTACAGTACTGCAGGCTACTTCCGCTGACTGCTGGCTACCTACAATTTGGCAGTTCGAATCCCACCAGGGTCAAGGTTGACTCAGCCTTCCATCCTTCCAAGGTGGGTAAAATGAAGACCCAGACTGTTGGGGGCAGTATGCTGACTCTGTAAACTGCTTAGAAAGGGCCAGAAGACTTCCAAAGTCTTTGCAATTCTGTTATTCTCAATATTTATAGACCCCTCACATCCTGGACATAAACTGTTTCAACTCCTTTCCTCAAAAAGGCACTATAGAGCACTACACACTAGAACAACTAGACACAAGGACAGTTTCTTCCCACAAACGCCATCTCTCTGCTAAACAAAAAATTCCATCAACACTGTCCAACTATTACAAAGTCTACACTACTATTGCTGTTAATCTTCTCATCACTCCTTATCACCCCTTCCCTCCTACTTATGATTGTATGACTGTACCTTTGTCGCTTGTATACTTACAATTTATATTGACTGTTTCCTAGTATGATTTGATCGCTTATTGTACCCTATGGCTGTTATTAAGGGTCATACCTTATGATTCTCAGCTCCTGACAAATGTATCTTTTCTTTTATGTATACTGAGAGTATTTATACCAAGACAAATTCCTTGTGTGTCCAATCACACTTGGCCAATAAAGAATTCTATTCTATTCTATTCTATTCTATTCTATTCTATTCTATTCTATTCTATTCTATTCTATTCTATTCTATTCTATTCTACTCTACTCTACTCTACTCTACTCTTCTACTCTACTCTACTCTACTCTATTCTCAACCCACTCATTGAAGCATTGAGGCAAAACAACAACACAATTACCTTGACAAAGTTTTTCCTTACACATCACCTCCCAACCTTGACTGGCTGGTCCAGTTTCCTCCCTCCCTCCTTCCTTCCTTCCTTCCTTCCTTCCTTCCTTCCTTCCTTCCTTCCTTCCTCCCTCCCTCCCTCTCCCTCCCTCCCTCCCTCCTTCCTTTCCTTCCTTCCTTCCTTCCTTCCTTCCTTCCTTCCTTCCTTCCTTCCTTCCTTCCTTCTTGTGAAGAAACTTCAAAAGGATGTTCCACTCCACTCTTCCTTGACCAATTCTTTCCAGGGACTCTGACTCGTGAGCTCCCAAGGGCAAGCAGTGCTCTCCTACCCCTATTCCATTGCAGACACAGAGCTATAAAGAGGAAATTGTATTGCTTTTATGCAGTTTGAAATGTGACAAGAGGAATATTCCAATTACCTCGACTTTCCTTATCAAGCCTCAACTTTTTGCGCACTGGAGGAATTAATAAAAGGAGAGAGAGAGAGAGAGAGAGAGAGAGAATATTTTGTTTTGATTCTCCTGGCTGTTAAGTACTTTAAGCATTGACTACAGGGTGAAGGAAATGATTTGGGTCTCACAAATTGCAGGATCAAGCACCATTAATGGACTCGTGTAGTCTGGCAGAATCTCGCAGTAATGGAAGAAAAATGTATTCAGAATTTCTGGAATTTGTCCTTTATGCCGACACTGTGCAAGGAGAGATACTCGTAACCCTAGTTAATATTTCGTACCTCATTCCATACACAGTCAATGCTGACCTAGATTCTTTCAGGAGCTTTCCTCTCATACAGTTACAGACAGAGGTGGTATTCAGTAGGTTGTGACCAGTTCTGGAGAACTGGTAGTAGAAATTTTGAGTAGTTAGGAGAACTGGGAAATACCACGTCTGACTTGCCCCGCCAACCCCATCTCTTCTCTGCCTCCTATTGTGTCCCAGCTGATTGGCTGGGTTCTTCTTTGGTTGCCCTGCACAGGAGAATGGAGCTGGACAGCAGGTTAGAGGGGTGGGAAGGGAATGATATTTTGCAGTAACCTTCCCCTGCTATGCCCACCAAGCCATGCCCACAGAACTGATATTAAAACAATTTGAATCCCAACACTGGTTACTGATCGTTCTCAACTTATGACAGTTCATTTAATCATCGTTCAAAGTTACAACATCACTGAAACAAATGACATGACCCTTTTTCATACTTCTGATTGTTGGAAGCATCTTCCACTTACGTACATACAGTGTGTCGTTGGTTAAAAATTGTTTTGTGCATCCACTCCATAGTTCTCACTTACAATTACTTGTATATATTCTCATATTATCAATCAAATATTCCTAAATACATTACTGTCATTGTTACTCAATCAATTGACTATACTATTATTCATTTATATTATGCAAGATATTCCATATTTTTAAATTGATTTATCTTATAGTAATTCTTATTATCATCCTAAATCCATCCCATAATTATAATATGATAATATATCTTTATATATTCTATATAGTTCTATTCTAAAGTTCTACATGTTTCATTACCCTATTTTATTTTCTAACAATTGATAAAACAAATCCCAAATCTTATAAAATTGTTTATCTTCTGTTCTCTAATTTCAAGTGTCAATTTACTCATTTCAGCATGTTCCATTATTTTCTTGATAACCCTTGGATTTCTTGCTTTCTAGCTAATCTTTAGAACTTCCAAACCTTCCTTGGGACTGAAGCTTCTCTTGTTCAGTGCAGGTAGCCGAGGGCCGAAAGGCAGATCTCTGAATGAATTAGTGATTTTGTGAGCCTGCTTTGCCTGATTTTGTGTGAAAGTTGCTTTTTTTAAAAAAAAAAAACAATATTTACATACATGGGGTGTTGTGAGTTAATTTTGTGAGTTTGCTTGCTAGCAAATTTGATGAGTTCTCTTTCAAGCAAATTTTATGTGACAGACTCAGCTAGCCAATTGCAGAATCATAGATCTCTAAATTAATCTGGGATTCTGTGAGCAACTCAATCTGTCTGCCTGCTTTGCCTGATTTTGGGTAAAAGTTGCTATGTTTTTTATTAAAAAATCAATATTTACATAAATATTTATAATGTTTACATACAAGCCATACCCAGCTAGTCACATGACCACCAAGCCACACCCACAAATTAGGCCACACCCAAGAATCAATTGTTAAGAAATTTGAATCCCACCCTTGCCTCTGTGTGTTTGTGGTTTTGTGTGTGTGTGTGAGAGAGAGAGAGAGAGAGAGAGAGAGGGAGTAAGGAGAGAGAGAGGTTAGATCAGATCTCTCTCTCTCTCTCTCACCAATGTCAACAAGTCACCAGCAGTCAAAATTCACAGTAGTGGTCCCTGGGGTTTGAAATTATGAGTTTGGTGGTCCCTGACGTCCAAAAGGTTGGCGACCCCTGCTCTAGACTAGCCAAACCCAAACCCTGTAACCATCCTTCATATGTTTTAGTCTTTATGAGAATCTTTTTTTTTTTCTCAGTCTGGAAACAAAATGGAATGACAAAGGAAGGGAAGCTGTGCAAATTGAAACTCAATTAGCCACCACTAAGTTTAGTTTATTCGTAATTATTTAGTTCAACTAATGTTTCTAGAACATTCTTTTGGTTCTAAGGTCTTTCACAAGAACATTAAAACCAAATAGAGCCAGTTAATCGGCACTTTAAGCACTCGCTAATCTGTCTTCTTTCGAGTAAACAAGCTTTTGGCTCCATTGTAAAATACTTAAAGAGCAACTTAAGCTTTAGAATGGAGATTTACAACGGGTGGAAATGGAGAAGTTCAATCTTCAGCTTTGTTATTCAAAACATTACTGAATGGGAAGGGAATGTGGAGGTCTTCTAGTCCAAGTGGAGGTTTTTTTAGTACAAAACCTTACTGAGGCAGGAGACCCTATACTATTCTGGACAAAAGGTTGTCCAATCTTCTCAGATAATACCTCCAGTGATGGAGCACCTACAACTGTGATGGTGCACCTATGGCACGCGTGCCACAAGTGGCACACAGAGCTATTTGTGCCAGCACACGAGCCGCAGGCAAACTTACTTCACTGCACATGTGCATGCCTCACAGCTGATTTTTTGGCTGGTTTGAGGCCTTCTTCAGCCTCCCAGAGGCTTGGGAAAATTCTCTGCAAGGCTTTTCAGGGTGAATAATAGGCCCATTTCATCACTTCCTGTAATACCAGAAGTAATGAAACGGGCCTATTATTTTCCTGAAAAGCCTTGCAGAGGCTTTTTCCAAGGCTGAAAAAAGCCTCAAACCAGCAGAAAAATCAGCTGTGAAGTGCAGATACAGGTAAGGGGGTGGCGGGGTGGTGGGAGGGTTGTGCGCACATACACAGGAGGTGGGGGGGTGCATTGCATTCTGGGTGCTGGTGGACAAAGGAAGTCGATCGATTCTCTTTCTTCTGGAGACGGTAGGTCATAAGGCTTTCTTTCTGGTACTCTACAACTTTACTAGATTCTCATCCTTCAATTACATATGTCCTAAGAGACAGCATCAGTTGAGGGAACGGTTGGTGTCCTAGCATGGACAACTATTGGAGAAGTTCTTTCCCTAGAGAACATGTCCACTTGATACATCTGCCTGCAGATTTGGTAGAACATTTCAAAATGACATTTTATCCTGTTCAATTGCCCAAGATGGTGTTCTCCACTTTTTCACCAGAACAATCCTTAAATCAGGGATGAGAGAGAACATTCAATTCCAGTTATAATTCTGTCTTTAATTATTTCTTTCTTCTTCTCCTCCTCCTCCTCCTCCTCTTCCTCCTCCTCCTCCTCCTCCTCCTCCTCCTCCTCCTCCTCCTCCTCCTCCCCTCCTCCTCCTCCATCTCTTCTTCCTCCTCCTCTTCCCTCTCCTCCTCTTCCTCTTCCCTTTTCTCCTCCCCTGAATGTAGAATTTAACCTGCACAACTTGCTTTTATGGTGAAGAAGGAATTTCTAGTCTTGTGTCATGAGCAAAATCTTATTACTTGGCATAAATATTCAATCTTGATGACCTTTGATGGCCTGAGGCTTTGTAGCCACATTTAAAATGGGAATGGGCTCACATGCTTGGCAGCATCCCTGGGCCAGGAGGGAGCAATGGGGAATCTACAGAGAGTATTTATTTAAATATCTCAACTGATCAGATTGCCTGCTTGACCTGACTGCCAACTTCAATGGAGTGAGGAGAGATTTCAACACCATTAATGTTTGGATTCCTGCCTGTGCAACTAGAGTAAAAAAATCTCCTTTCTTTTGCATCACTGCATATTGTCAATAAGTCCCACAAGGGAGCTTACTTAATGGTAAAGCTGGAACAAAATAAATCAAAAGTATAACAAAGAACATTTGGGGGGTGAATTCCTTGCTTCCAGAATTATGTTTTCTTGTTTTATTTCATCTTTGCGTTTAATTGTGTCCAATTCTCTCAAAGGCAACTTAGACAAATCCCTCCAGTTTTCTTGGTAAGGTTTTTCAGAAATGGTTTGCCATTGCTTTTTTTCTGGGGCTGGAAGAAAGTGACTGGCCCAAATTCATTCAGCTGGCTTTGTGCCTTAAGCAGGGCTAGGAACTCTTAATCCTCTGATGATTGGTCCAAAGTCACCCAGACCTGTGCCTAAGGCAGAACTCACCATGTTTGGACCAAGGTCACCCAGTTGACTTTCATGCTTAAGGAGGGACTAGAACTCACAGTCTCCTGGTTGTTAGCCTGAAGTTACCCAACCAGCTTTTGTGCCTAAGACAAGACTAGAATTTACCATCTTTAGGTGTTTGGACCAAAGTCACCTAGCTAACTTTCATGTTTAAGGTGACTAGCAGTGACAATCTGCTACTGATTGGCCCCAAGTCACCCCCCTGACTCTTATGCTTAGGCGGGACTTTAACTCTCAAACACCTAGTTTGTAGCCTGAGGCCTTAACCACTACACCAAACTGGCTTTTACTTTTCTAGATGCATTTCAAAAGATACGAACCTTACTGATATATGGAAATCATGTTTTTTTTCTCTCCAAAAGTTGTTCTTTAGTTGGACTGAATGTCTTAAACAAAGGGTGGCGGGAGGGAACTAACTGGGGGTGGAGGAAGAGGAATGATAATTATTTTTATTTTCCCCTATCTGCTTCATGCTTCCCCCTCCTGATTTTGCTTACTACCTTTAAGCATAATAAAATTAAACAGTCCAGGTTTTCTAATTCGAACTGTTTAGGGACTCCGTGCTAAGTGATTCTAAGTGTTTTTGTTGAGAGCCGATGTTTAAGTAAACATTACAAGCGATGGTTGTGTAGGAAACAATGCGGTCGGAAACCCTCCAGCGATACATTATTCAACCGATCTATTACGTTATCAGATGGATTGCACACCATTTCTTTTTTTTTTCTTTTTTTAAGTTATGTTTGCTTAAAAATGAAGTCGGAATGCATTTGGGGGCTGACAGCACGGAAAAGCTAACGCATCTTCGAGAAAGAAGCCAACGAATCAGCCCCCTCTCATTTAGCCTGATGAAAGAGCAATCACTTTTCAAAATTTTCTTTCCCAGATTGAAATAATTGGAGTGAAGTTCTTGCAGGGTGCGTATTGATTTTGTGACAAGCCAGCGAAGGTTCCTGTTGTCATCTTGGAATGTACCCAGCAATCTTCACCTTTCTCAGGTGGCTTCTTGATAAGTCATGTCATCTCCCTAAAAAAATTAACAGAGGAGAATTAAAAAAAAAAAAACTTGAGCAATGTTGTGTCCTTTTACTATGTTGGAGTGGGGAAATGGTTTGCAGGCAGATAGGAAAAATAGAAAGAGAAAAAAATATATATCCTACAAGAAAGCAGTAGAAAGTCACCTCTATCCTGTTGTTAACATGGATCTAACCATATAGACACCAAGGCACACACACAGAGAGAACAATATTTTCCAGGATATAATAAATGAGAAGCCTTCTGTCTGCAATAATCTGGATGACCACTAGAGGACACCAACACCCACGTTGTTGCCCTCTGCTGGGCATCTGGTTTATTTCAGTCCAAACTTTGTTACTATAGTTCAGGGATATCACAGTGGTGTCACGTGATGTATCAGGACTTTTTTTCCCCCTCTTGTTAAACTGGGCATGTGTTCTGATCCAAACCCTTGTCCAGTAAAACCAACACAAACCAAAGGGAACAGAAATCTTTTAATGATTCTTACAAATCCCCGGTTAAAAGGCTGCTGCAAACTAATTAACTTTGATAAGCAGGAGTCTCACCAAAACTGTGCGAGACTGCCAAAAATAACAGATAAGGTTACCTAGAAATATTTTACAACACAAGAGTCTTCAAATACCAACTAAGACCCTGCAATATCCACGGGGATCAAGTTTCGGAACGTCTTTGCTTCCTGAAAAGAATGTCTGATTCACAGCTGGCTTTTATCTTCTTGAAGGAGGGGCCATTACCTTTCAGCCTTACACCCGAGTCACCCATGCTGCTGCAGCTGCTCTTTCCTGCAAACAGTCCTGCATGCACGCACGCTTGGCATAGGCTCCTCAAGAACCTCCTCATCGCTGCTTCCAGCCTCCAAATCTCTGAAAGCAGCAGTCTACTCCTTAATGGTCCTGGCCCCTCATCTGAGTCCTCGCTCTGCTCAGCCGTCCACACCTGCTGTTGGCTAACCACAACAGGCATGTGCATGGCCAGCACATGATGCATTCAGCCCATTGGCTGGGAATTTGACAGCCCTGCTTCAGTTTTTATCATCTGTAGATGTATTATAACATGACCTAAAATGGACACCTAACATCAAAAACATCATCAAAAAAGCACAACAAAGAATGTTCTTTCTGCGCCAACTCAGGAAGCTCAAACTGCCCAAGGAGCTACTGATCCAGTTCTACAGAGGAATGATTGAGTCTGTCATGTGTACCTCTATAACTGTCTGGTTTGGTTCTGCAACCCAACAGGACAGACACAGACTTCAGAGGATAATTAGGACTGCAGAAAAAACAATGGCTACCCACCTCCCTTCAATTGAGGACCTGTATATGGCAGGAGTCAAAGAGAGGGCTGTGAAAATATTTACAGACCCGTCACATCCCGGACATAAACTCCTTCCCTCAAAACGACGCTATAGAGCATTTCACACCAGAACAACTAGACACAAGAACAGTTTTTTCCTGAAAGCCATCACTCTGCTAAACAAATAATTCCCTCAACACTGTTCAACTATTTACAAAGTCTGCAGTGCTATTACTGTTAATCTTCTCATCACTCCTTATCGCCCATCCCCTCCCACTTGTGATTGTAGGACTGTAAGTTTGTTGCTTGTATCCTTACGATTTATATTGACTGCTTCCTAGTATGATTTGATTGTTGACTGTACACTATGACTATCATTAAGTGTAGTACGTTATGATTCTTGATTCTTAATGCATGTACCTTTTCTTTATGTATACTGAGAGTATTTACACCAAGACAAATTCCTTGTGTGTCCAATCACACTTGGCCAATAAAGTATTCAATTCCATTCCATTCCATTCCATTCCATTCCATTCCATTCCATTCCATTCCATTCCATTCTATTCTATTCTATTCTATTCTATTCTATTCTATTCTATTCTATTCTATCATTTCTGAGGTTGGGCAGACTGCAAATATCAACACCTCATCAGGGAAAGGAAGAACTGTCTGACTCCAGCCTTTAGCAGAACGACGGGTGGGGGGGGAAGGGGGGGGAAGAAGAGAGACAGAGATAAACAAGAATCATTCATAAATCCTGCGGATTCCCTCCTACTGCATCAGCCAAATTATCTCCCTTCCACTAATCATCAATATCCCTGACCTTTGTCATAAAATCCAGGTCATTTATATCTATATCCCATTAAAAAGTATCATCCCACAATCACCTCTTTGGACCCATGAAAGTCATGTCAAAAAGAATCATTGACTTATTGTCAAAACACACCCAGGCTTCCACATTAATGTATAAGCCGACACCTTTCTGATCTGTCAGGAAATAATTCCTGGTAGTTACTGGGCAATGGGAAATTGGAGACAGGAGGGGAAACATCCTTCACTCCTCCCTGCAGGGATTAGATAATGAAGATGATAAATTAAAGATGGACAAGCGTTACCCTTGTCTTAATTTTTTTTCTCTTTTCATCAGATGGAGACTTAGAAAATTGTGGTTGGCAATTTATTGTCTTTGGGGTTGTGTTCTACCACCCCCTTTTTTCATGGATGCATCCACATCTGTGCCACTGTATTACAGAACCCTGTTCTGAGCAGAGGTATGGTGGAACTAACCGAAGGTCCAATTTTGGCACGAGTTTGGGGGGAATCTCTTCTTGAAAATCTCCAGTAATGGTTGTCCCAAAGGTGCTTTTTCAGGAGGTAACTGGACTTTTTTTTTCTTTTGAAGACATTTCACTTCTCCTCCAAGAAGCTTCTTCAGTTCTGACTGGCTGGTGGAAGATGGAAGGATTTATACTCCCTGCAGACAGCTGGTCATTTGCATCCTTTTTGAGGGTTGTTGAGGCCACTTGGACGTTTATCTGTATCCTCGGGATCACCCGAGTGCCGCTCCTGGTTCTTGTAGCCTGCAATTTTTCCTCTGGAAATCCTTCCCTACTCCCACACCATTCAAAGGGTGTTCATCCCAAACAGATTCCAGCAATGGAGCACTCATAACTCCAAGAGTCAAGCTGATTAACTGTTGAACTGATTAACTGTTCTCACTATCAAAAATTTTCTCCTTCTTTCTTCTAGGTAGAATCTGTCCTTAAAACACTTCCAATAATTACTTCTTGTAATAATTGCCCCCAGGTGCTTAAGTTAATTTTATTTTCTCTGTGACAACCCCTCAAGTCATGGAAGACAGTTATCCTGTCCCATCCCATCCCTCCCACCAATCACTCTCTTTGATAAGCTGGACATCCTTCAAACATTCATCGTACAATTCAACTTCCATGTCTATGGAGGTTCTTAATCATCCAGGTCATGGTTGTCCCAAAGGTGCTTTCTTCAAACTTTCTTCTGACTGAATGATGGAGGATGGAAGGCTTTATATTCCTGGAAGTCATCTGGTCATTAGTACTCCCTCTGAGAATCATTGAGGCCACTTGTAAGTTTATCTGTGTCCTCGGAGTCACCTAAGTTGTGCAAATGGGTGTGGAATTTTTTTGGAGGGTGCTGGATGGACAGAAGATAGCTAGAACAAACTTCCAGTTCAGAAGTTTTTCGTTCCCTAATGGCAGAGGTGGTATTCAGCAGATTCTGACCAGTTCTGGAGAACCGGTAGTGGATATTTTGAGTAGTTCAGAGATCCAGCAAATACCACCTCTGACTGGAGATTTTACAGTATCCTTTCCCCACCATGCCCACCAAGCCATGCCCACCGAACCGGTAGTAAAAAAAATTGAATCCCACCACTGCCTAATGGTGACATCTTCAGAGTGTCAACGCCCAGATGATATACTCAGAGGGGTGAAGGGAAAACCAGGGTCAAGGATGTTAGGAATATAAGTCACCTAACAGTTGTTTGGGTTAGAAATATATAAACCAAAATAAACATTTTAGTACTATATCTTTAAGGGAATGCAAGAGCATGCAATTGGGTGTGATTTCTCAAACGGCCATAAGATGGAGCCAGAAACCTGGTTTGTTTTAGTCTTAATCTCAGAAGAGAGTGTGTCTCTATCTCTGTTTCCTTCTGTTGGAAAGTATTGCCGTTGCTCCATTTCTTCTAATTGACTGATATTACTGGATTTAATGTAAGTCTGTTACTGAACTGTTTTTGACCCTGGACTTTGATATTTGGATTATCCCTGGATTGAAAACTGACTGATTTAACTTGTGAATGACTTTGGATTGCTTATTTTGGACTTTGCTTAAACCTTTCTGGAAGCAAAAACCTACATTTACTGTACAGTGTATCTGTGTGCTGTGTGTGTATTATTCAAACACTTCTCTCAAATACATCTCCCTGTATGCGCTCATTCTCCTAATGGGGAATTACCTCAACAAAGGATGACAGTGAATTATGTGTTTCAGAGTCGGCTACACCCAGGCTATGCCGACATGGTGACTTCCAATAAATCCTTTGAAGTTTTGGGAGTTTGGCTCAAGACTCACGATTTAATTGGGGTAAGTACTGGAATCCTGACACAGAGGGTCTTCCTGGAATAACATTCTGTACACTTTAAATATATATATATATATATTTCTCACGTGCAACGCTGGGAGAGCTTGGCCGTTTGGTTTTTACAGCTTCTGCCTTCAGTGAACTAAGACAAAGATCTTCTTGAGAGTGAGTTTTCTTTTTGTTTTATTTTCGGCGCCAGCTGCAGCGAAAATTATCCATGCGGGTTGTGAAGTAGAGCTGGCTCTGAACACCAAGCCAAGTGTAAAGATTTTTGAAGGGCCCTTGTTGCTTCTTTTTGACAATTTTGGCAAATCGAAATGCAACTTTTGCCAAAGCTTGCCCTTTGTTTTCTGCAAATCTGCCTGTCCACAGCTGTCTGGCTGCACACTTTCATGTTGCTAGGTTATCAGGGAAGGAGCCAAATGAAACACGTTTAACTCAATCGTCTTTTTTAATTGAGAATTTTTGCTGCTCAGTGGGTCCTATGTGCGCATGTGTGCGTATCTCTCTCTGTTTAATCCTGGAATGAATTAAATTTAAAAGAGGGAGGGGGGGAGAGGGAGAGAAAAGGTGAAAGCCCTCTCTTTGAAAAAGAAAAACGAAAAGAAAAGAAAACTTGTTCATTTGGTTGATATTTTTAAGACAAAACAATCCACCCACTGGAATTATCATCCGACGTTTAAGGGAGCGCAGTCTGTTCGTAAGCCCTGAACACACAGAGAAGTCAGAAACTCAGAAACCAAGAACAAAAGCCTAACATGTGAACGAAAAACAAAGCAAAGACCAGAATAATTAAAAACCAATTAGCATAACAAGGAATATTTATTCATGGAAAGTCAAATGAAATCTGCTCGGGGTAAAAGAAGGAAGAGGGGAAAAGAATGAGGGTGGGTGTCACACACAGTGCTAACTGTGGTTCCTTCTTTTTCCTTTTAGGAATAAAATAATCATTAGAGAACTGGGGAGGCTGCAAATGGCTTTCTTTCTTTCTTTCTTTCTTTCTTTCTTTCTTTCTTTCTTTCTTTCTTTCTTTCTTTCTTTCTTTCTTTCTTTGAAGATTCCACTTGGATCTCACCTTGGAAATATTTATGAAGTGATCCAAGATTTGTAAAGGTAATAAGAGGATGATCAAATTTCATGATTTTCTTTCTTTCCTTTTTTATTTTCTTCTTTCTTTCTTTCTCTCTTTCTCTCTTTCTTCCTGTATTTCCTGTCTTCCTTTTTCTTTCTCTCTCACTTTTTTCAGTCTTTGTCCCTCCCTCTCTCTCTTTCTCATTCCTTCCTTCCCTCCCTCCCTGTCTTTATGTCTCCCTTTTCCTCCCTCCTTTTCTTCCTCCTTTCTTCCCTTCCTCCCTTTCTTCCTCCCTTTCCCTTCCTCTCTTCCTCCACCACCTGCCTCTCTCTCACACACTCTTTCTTTCTTTCTTTCTTTCTTTCTTTCTTTCTTTCTTTCTTTCTTTCTTTCTTTCTTTCTTTCTTTCTTTCGGAAAGAACTTTTGAAAAAGGTGAAAAAAATTAGATTATGACACCCAAATTCTGGGCACCATGTGAATATATATTATTCAGCTTTGTTTGGGTATTTTCCCATGTTTTTATAGTTGTGCTTTTAAAGTTGTAGCGATGTTTCAGCAGAACGTAATACCCATGAAAACATAAGAAAAGAGGAGGAAGAACATGAGGATGGGGTCAACCAAAAAAGGGTAGAGATTTCAGAGTTAGAATGACCGAAGAAGAGATGAAATTGTTTTCTAGCAAACATAGGCAGCCATGGGAACAATGTACGCTTTCTACTTCCCTTGGTGCCCACAAACTCCCATTCTTATCTCATCTTTCAAAAAGCCATTTTTATAGTCTAATAAAAAGGAGGAATGCAGAAGCTGGAACGTTACAAGGAAAAATGAAAGCGCCTAGCATATTTATTTGCAACGATACTTCCAGATTCCTAAAATGTTCCCTTCGGGATGTTATAAAGCATCCTGGAGGAAGAGGTCAAGGGAGGGTTGCTTTGTCTTCTTCTAAATCTGCATTTTGTAACTACTTGCAACAACCTACTGTGAGCAAAATTAAGCCGGTGTTCCTAGGCTGGTTTATGACCATAGTAAAGTTTTGGCCTGCTTTGATTTGATGCCAACATTCAAAGTATACTTAATACAGTAGCTGCGTTGTGAGATGGATCTGGAAGTCCTAATGGACCATCACTTAAGTGTGATCCAGAAGTGGGGTTCATCTACCAAAGGTACTTACACATCCCTAAGTTGCATCAAGAGAGGGGTAGCATCTCAATCATGGAAAGTGTTAGTACAGCTTTATAATGCTTTGGTAAGACCATCCTTGAATATGTCATCCAAATATGGTCCCCGTGACAGAAAAATAAATTGATCATTTCCAAGAAGTGGTATGAGTTTTGTACATGTGAAGCTGCTGTTTCAGCATGGGTCTGTAGCTGTTTTGCTAAGTGTTTAGCTAGGTTTTGTAGTGGTGCTCCTCTGGAGCTGACTATGGGTCTGAGAGGTATGCCTTCTTTGTGTATTTTTGGGAGGCCGTATAGTTTGGGGCATCTGGAAGATTTTTCTCTTGGGATGATTGTCTATTGGATCTCTTTGCTCATGTGGCTGTTTATAATTTTCTTCTTGGTTATTTTTTTTTTTCAGATATGTAGTTGGGTCCGTGTTTATGGGTTTGTATGTGGAGTCTTGGAGTAGGTCTGTCAATTTTGTTTCACAGTCTTTTCTATCCATTACTACTGTGGCACATGAAGGGATGAAACCTAGCTTCCTAACAAATGATAGCCATCCATTTACTCAGAGCCAAGCTACACTAAAAGCTTCCAATACAGGAACACAATGTTGCCAGCCAATTAAGACAAAAAAAAAAAGCCACAAAACAGACAGAAGATATTAGAAACACCAATCAAGGAGAACACAGCAAACTCCAAGACCAATAAACACAGACCAAGACTCCCAACCAATCAGGATGAAGAAAAAAAAAAACATTCTGGCCCAGCAGTAGGCTAGCCCCAAATTTAAAACTGAAACAACTGTAAAACACACACACACACACACACACACATGTATGTGGATCTTTGGTTGTTCGGGTTTTCTCCCGCGTAAGATTCGAAGTATCTAGGCAACGTTTCGATGAAGTCTCATTCATCATCTTCAGGCTTCTGTCTTTGGCTCTTGCTTCTCAGAGTGATGTGAGATTGCAGCTGCTTCTTCCTTTTAACTGCTAGTGGGGGTGGGACTTGATTGGATGGGGGCTTGGCTGTGTTCTGATTGGGTGGGGGTGTGTTCTCATTGGTAGGGGTTTGGCTGTGTTCTGATTGGTTGGGGGTTGGCCGTGTTCTGATTGGTTGGAGGCGTGTTCTGTTCAGGTGGGGTCTTGGTTGTGCTCAGGTTAGTCTTAGTTGCTGGGGGATTTGAGTTGGTGAGCTATGATCTTGCTGTTTGGCTTCGAGTTTGTGGTTGTGCTGCATCTTCATAGTGGGTGTCGGTTTGCTTCATGTATGGCTCGGAGGGGTTTGAAGTGGGTAGTGATGCAGCTGCGGTGCAGCTTCTGGTCCATGGTCGTGTCTCATCTTCGGAGTGGGTGTGAGTCTGTTTTCTACATGGAAGTGTGGTGGGGGCATCTTGTGTGGCTCTCATGGGTGTGGGTCTGGTGTCATTCTTCATGTTGGGTACTCATCTGTTCATGAGGGCGGGTTTCCAAATGGCTGGAAGGCGGGAGGTGTCATCTCGTTTGTTCATGCTGTGTGGGCGTTTTTCTATCTCTATGGCTTCTCTGATTATTCTGCTTTTGAAGTGTTCGGTTTTGGCGATAGTTCTGGTATTTTTAAAGTCAATCTCATGTCCTGTGGCTTTGAGGTGTTGGACCAGGAAGAGGTCGTTTCTTCTTTTTGATTGAGTTCTTATGTTCTTCAATGCGTGCACTTATTCTTCTGTTAGTTTGTCCAATGTATGTGGTGGGGCAGGCAGTGCAGGGGATTTCGTATACTCCTTGGTTTTCTAATTCGATTTTGTCTTTGGGGTTTCTTAGGATGGTGGATATTTTTCTGTTTGTGCAGAATGCTGTTTTGATGTTGTGTTTTTGGAGGATCTTGCTGATTTTGTCTGTAGTGCCTTTTATATATGGGAGGAGGGCTTTGCGTTTTCTTGTTCTCTGTCTTGGATTTTGGTTGGGGTTTCTTTTTGGATTAGGTGGGTAATCTTCTTTCTTTGGAATCCATTGGCTGTAAGTACGTTGGTGAGAGTGTGTAGTTCGGTTTTTGGTGTTGTTCATCGGCTAAGCATTTTGTTCTGGAGATGAGTGTCTTGGCTACTGGAATTGATCTGTGCTGGGTGGTGGTGTGAGAGTGCATGTAGATAGCGGTTTGTATGTGTTTTCTTCTGGTAGATGGTGTGTCCTAGGGAGCCATTGGATCTTTTGTATACCAAGACATCTAGGAAGGGAAGTTGATTGTTGGCTTCTGTTTCCATGGTGAATTGTATTTTGGGGTGTAGGCTGTTGAGGTGTGTGAGGAAGTTGTTCAGTTTTTCTTTCCCGTGTGGCCAGATTATGAAGGTGTCATCTACGTATCTGAGCCAGAGTTTGGGTTTGTGGTCGTATTTTTCTAGAGCTTGTGTTTCAAAGTGTTCCATGTAGAGGTTTGCGATGACAGGTGAGAGGGGTGATCCCATGGGTGCTCCTTCTATTTGTTTGTATTTTTGTCCATTGTAGGTGAAGTATGTATTGGATAGGCAGTGGTTGATCAGATCTAGGATGTGCTTGGGGGTTGTATTTGTTTTGGATGGCTGTCAAGGCTTCTTTTATTGGCACTTGGGTGAAGAGGGATATGACATCGAAGCTTACTAGTAGGTCGCTGGGTTGTAAGTTTTGTTTCTTTATGATCTCGATGAACTGGAATGAGTTTCTTACGTGTGAGTTGATGGATTCTGCATAGGGTTGTAGTTGTTTGGTGAGAAATTTGGCCAGGTTTTGTAGAGGTGAGCCTATGGAGCTGACTATTGGTCTGAGTGGGGTTCCTTCTTTGTGTATCTAATACACAAAGATACACAAAGATACACAAAGAAGGAACCCCACTCAGACCAATAGTCAGCTCCATAGGCTCAGATTGGATAGCCATTTCTGAATAGGATCTCCTGCTTGAGCAGAACATTGGACCAGAAGACCTCCAAGGTCTGTTCCAACTCTTGTTATTCTGTTAAATACAGAAACAGTTACAAAGTATCCAGAGGCGGTATGAAGTAGGTTTTCATTGGATGATACACCCAGAGGGGTGGAGTGGAAAAGCAGGAAAAGGGTGACAGTATCTCAGAGTTGGCTGCGCCCAGATTAGTGCTGGATGTAGAATGTTATCTTCAAATAAATCCTCTTTAGTTTTGGAAGTATGGCTCAAGGCTCGTGATTTAATTGGAGTAACTGCCGGAACCCTGACACAGTTCTAGAGAACCGGTAGTGGAAATTTTGAGTCGTTCGAAGAACCAGCAAATACCACCTCTGACTAGTCCACTCCCATCTATTCTCTTTCTCCCGAATCCCAGCTGATTGGCTGGGTCTTCTTTTGTTGCCCTGCACAGGAGAACGGAGCTGCTAAGCAGGTTAGTGGGGTGGGGAGGGAATGGAGATTTTACAGTAACCTTCCCCTGCCACACCCACCAAGCCACACCTACAGAACCAGTAGTAAACAATTTTGAATCCCACCACTGAAGGTATGTCTCCATTTCAGTTAATTATTTCTGCTGCAAATGTAAGGGACATTTTGGAATGGACTTTTGGGTCAAAGCCAATGCATGAGAACTTTGAAAGTATACGATCCAATGAGATGAGGAAGTATCCAGACACAACACTTCAATTGTTTTTTTTTTAATGGTTTTAAAGTCCCATCCTTTACTTTTGTGCCTCCTTAGATGGCACCCACAGCTTGCATTTCCCACCCAAGCACAAGCTATGATTCCATCTCATGGTTCTAAGCAAAAGCCTTGGTAAAGAAAGTGACATAAAACACATAGCGGCTTCGTTGACATGAAGGAAATGCCAAAACATTGTAATGGAAAGAGCTGTCAATTATCTTTAATTGGTTTTGCAATTTGCTATTAGACTCTGTTTGGGCGAGGAAGAATTGATGGTTGGTTTTTCAAAGCTTTTAGATTCCCATTAAGTCTTTCAGATCAATGGCAGAAGACCGGATGGTATGACAGATTATGGGTTCCATCGCTTGCACAATAATCTGTGAAAGTCACCTTTTTCTTCATCAGGAACTGCTAAAGTTAAGGGAAGGAAGGGGGAAAACCCGGAAACTGAAAATAAGAAAAGAGAGGTCTAAATCCTTGTTTAACTGTCTTCATTTCAAGAGGGACATTCAATGTAGCAATGGGGTACAAGTTAAAGAGTCAGCGTGGTCCATGCTAAAACCGTTGGTCTTTATCCCAAAGTTGCTCTTATTTTTTCAAGAGGCAACTGAGCTTTCTGGTTTTTCTTTGAAGACGTTTCGCTTCTCATCCAAGAAGTTTCTTTAGCTCTGACTTGATGGTGGGGAACGGAAGGATTTATACTCCTTGCAGACAGCTGATCATTTGCATTCTTTTAGCAGGTTGTTGAGGTCACCTGGAGATTTATTTGAGTCATCAGGGTCACTTGAGTTGTGCAAATTGGTGTGGAGCCTTCTTGGAACTGCAGAAATGGATCCTTCCATTCCTCACCATCCAATCAGAGCTGAAGAAGCTTCTTGGATGAGAAGCAAAATGTCTTCAAAGAAAAACCAGAAAGTCCAATTGCCTCTTGAAAAAGCACCTTTGGGATAACCATGACCTGGGTGACTGAGAATCTCCATAGACATTCACTTGGTCTTTACTGAACTCTTGGGTAACTTAATGGGTCAATCATTGTCTTTTCATTCAGCTCGTCCTACAATGTTCTACTAAGTATAAATTGGACAAGGCTTACCTCTACCTCCCTTATGTAAAACTAAAATTCCCTCTAGAAAGGCAGAATATGAAGATAATGATAAAGGAAGACCGAACTTCGTTGTATACTCAACTCCAAAATAGGAAACCCAAAAGATAATCTTTTTAGCACTACAACTGATATGTTGGCAATTGCCATTCTAGAATTTCAGTGTTTCTTAACTTTTGTTCTTCGTCCATTTGTGTGGATGAAGAACAAAAGTTGTAGTGCATCCTAAGGTAAGAGTAAAACTCAGAGTCTACCTGTTTCCCTGAAAAGAAGGACCAGGGGAGACATGATAGCAATCTTCCAATATTTGAAAGGCTGCCGCAGAGAGGAGAGGGTCAAACTATTTTCCAAAGCACCCAAAAGCTGGACAAAGAATAGTGGATGGAGACCGAACAAGGAGAGATTCAACCTGGAAATAAGGATAAATTTTCTGACAGTGAGACCAACCAACCAATGGAACAGAAGTTGCCTTCAGAAGTTGTAAGAGTTTCATCTCTGGAGGCTTTCAAGAAGAGACAGATAACAGATAATCAGAGTTGGAAATGACCTTGTAGGTCATCTAGTCCAACCCCCTGCCCAAGCAGGAGGCCCTACGCTATTTCTGACAGATGGCAGTCCAATCTTGGAAGACTGCTATCATTTCTCCCCTGGTCCTTCTCTTCACAAGACTAGCCACGCCCAATTCCTGTAACCCTTCTTCATATGATTTAGCCTCCAGTCCCCTAATCATCCTTGTTGCTCTTCTCTGCACTCTTTCTAGAGTCTCAACATCTTTTTATAGTGTGGTGACCAAAACTGGATGCAGTACTCTAGGTGTGGTCTTACTAAGGCTTTATAGAATGGTATCAGTACCTCATGTGATCTCGATTGTATCCCCCTGTTAATGCAACAAAGGATTGCATTAGCCTTTTTGGCTGTCACCACACACTGCTGGCTCCTATTTAACTGGTTGTCCACTAAGATTCCAAGATCCCTCTCACAGTTACTGCTATTAAGCCTAGTTTCACCAAGTCTATTGGTTTTTCTTACCTAAACGTAGGACTTTACTTTTCTCTGTATTGAAAGACTGGACTGCCATTTGTCAGAAATGATGTAGGATCTCCTGCTTGGGTCAGGGTTTGGATTAGATGACCTACAAGGTCTCTTCCCACTTGGTTAATCCGTTATCTGTTTCTAGCCAAATGTCCTAAGGGAGGGCGGGTGGGAGGAAGGGAGGAAGGGAGGAAGGGAGGAAGGGAGGAAGGGAGGAAGGAAGGGAGGGAGGGAGGGAGGAAGGAAGGAAGGAAGGAAGGAAGGAAGGAAGGAAGGAAGGATGAAAGAAAGAAAGAAAGAAAGAAAGAAAGAAAGAAAGAAAGAAAGAAAGAAAGAAAGAAAGAAAGAAAGAAAGAAAGAAAGAAAGAATCACCAACTAGACTGGAGGGAAGCATTAAAAGGGGGCCAAGCTTAGAGTCCTTGCACTGATTAATGTCAGGCACAAGCTACCAGAACCACTCATAAATAGCCTCAAGTAGAAACTTTATTAAATCTATGTTACAAGACTCTTACCAGACTGATTGCATTCCCTTGGAAATGGTCAGATAAGGGCTTCAGGGGTTCTGGAGAAGATCAGTCCTGTTTCACTTCCTGCAGCACAAAGACTCTAAACTTAACCCTCTCTTGACACCTCCCTCCATTCTACCTGTGAAGGTTCCATCAGAAAGTTTCAACTGCAATTCTTCACTGCTGTCCCTGCTGACTGTAAATTCTGAGAAATGTAATATTCTTTGTCCCTCCCTCTCTCTCTCTCCCTCCCTCTTCTAAATCAACACAGTGGAACTTGATTGACCCATTCAGCAGGATTTTATACATTGGTAACATAATCCTACTTCAACAGGCATGTCTACCCCAGTGTAGCTTTTTTTACATATGCCAAAGGGACTACCTTAGCTGTACATTGGAGAAAACAGTACAGAAATTTAATAACGATAAAAAGTTCCCTTAAAAGTAATTTTATCACCAGACATTTCATTTCAGATCTTATGTAGTGTTGGGTGGCAGGTGTCACTTTGCATTGAGCTGTAAGTTGACAGTAGAGACCACTTGTGGTACCTCAGCAAGACAAAATACGACTAGGGAAGGCACGTTAAGGTTATTGTTTTCCTTCTTCTTCTTATAAAAACACCAATATATGTTCCCCCCAAGGATGAAGCAAAATATTCAAAAGCATGATCAAATTTCTTTGCCTGTAAATGAAAATATTTGGAAATGTGGTGCAAATCTCTGATACATTTGTGTATACTAGATACGTTCATTCACAACAACTCATTCATCCCTCTCCTTAAGTTTAACTGGGGAAAATCTCCCAGAAATCTGATAATTACACAAATAGCAAGAGCACTTAGACTTATACACCACTTCATAGTGCTTAACAGACCTCTCTAAGCAGTTTAAAGAGTCAGCATCTTGTGTCCAACAATCAGGGTCCTCATTTTACTGACCTTGGAAAGATGGAAGGCTGCGTCAACCTTGAGCTGGTCAGGATCAAAGCCCTGGCAGTGAGAATGCAGAGTTAGCCTGCAATGCTGCTTTCCAATCACTGTGCCACCACAGCTTTAAAAAAATATTACTTTTCCCCTTTAAATAAATCCTGGTTGGAAGGAAAGAATGCATGATGCATATATTTCCATATATGAAACTGCTTATGTTAGAAAAATCAGAAACAGGATAAAACTTCTTATGACCTTTGAATGAAAGGAAGATATCCACACATAGGTTAGGTTTTACTGGAGTAAGGTAAAAGTAAAGGTTCCCCTTGCATATATGTGCTAGTCGTTTCTGGCTCTAGGGGCAGTGCTCATCTCTGTTACAAAGGCGAAGAGCCAGCGCTGTCTGAAGACATCTCTGTGGTCATGTGGTCGGCATGACTAAACACCAAAGGCGCATGGAACGCTGTTACCTTCCCACCAAAGTGGTCCCTATTTTTCTACTTACATTTTTACATGCTTTTGAACTGATAGGTTGGCAGAAGCTGGGGACAAGGAATGGGAGCTTACTCCGTTACGAAGTGCTAGGGATTTGAACCACTGAACTGCCAATCTTTCTGATCAATAAGCTCAATGTCCTAGGCCACTGAGCCACCATATCCCTTCTGGACTAAGATACATCTAAGAGTTTACTAGATGTCCAAAGTCCCTCTGACCTTCTGATTCTACAATTCCTCTAAAACAAGAAGAGATTACCCCAAATCAATACTGCACATGGCCCTCAAAATCTTGATTTTAGCCCAAAGACTAAAATGTTACTAGCTCATACTTATTAATGTGAACAAAAGAGAAATTTATTAACACATGATTGGAGGGTATTTGCTCTTTAAGAGCAGATCTATTGGTAGAATCAATATTAACTTTATGGGTCCAAGAATTGACACAATTACTTCACATAGGTTGAAAATGTATATAGGTGGGCCCAAAGGTGTTTAGCAAAACAAGAAAGTCCAGTTGCCTTTTGCAAGAAAGCACCTTTGGGTTTTTGTGTGTGTGTGTGTGTGTGTGTGTGTGTGTGTGTGTGTGTGTGTACACTTCTTCTCATCTGCTATTGAGTTCTATCCTATTATCCATAAATTTTATGGTGGGTTGTAAAATTTAAGCCTTCTTAAAGAGGAAGAACATTTTCCATGAATAGTGAAGCAATTAAAAAAAAATGGAGTTGTCAGGAGGAGGAGGAGGAGGAGGAGGAGGAGGAGGAGGAGGAGGAGGAGGAGGGGGAGGAGGAGGAGGAGGAGGAGGAGGACAAGAAGAACAAGAAGAAAAGACGAACAAGAACAAGAAGTATTGAAAATAACTATTTTGCTACTAAATCAATTATGCAATAATGGGAGGTTATAATACACAAAGTCAAGCAGGTAGTTGACTGCTGATTTTGTAAATGACCTTCCATAAAGTACTTATGAAAGTGGTTTTCTCTCTTTCTCTTCTTCTCCTTTGTTTCATTTGTAAAACACACGAGTGGGTTGGGGATGAGCTCATTTTGATTTTGTTATGTTCCAACTCCTTCCAGAAATTGAAGCAGGACTCAGAAGTATTGTTTTTTTTTACCCCCAAAGCAAGTGTATACATTATTCTTTCTCATCTGAACTGAATCCATCTAAGACAAGATCCTGACCTGAGGGACCGCATTAATTGTGCATCGTGTGGGAGTAGGATTATATTGTTCAACTTTCTAAGACCAGCTCTATATGTCACATTCGGAAAAACCTTGAAGACTTGCTGCACTTAATACCGTTGCATGTTTTCTAAGAGTTTACTAGAAGTTTTTGGTTGTCTTCTACTGTTCTACCAACAACAGAAAAGAAGAATGAACTGATTTGCTGCACATGATGAAAGCAAGGGTACAGAAAAGTTTTGAGCACCATGCACAAATGTTTCTTCTAGTCAAGCTCAACTCCATCGTTGTCAGCCATTCAGTTGTGTCCAACCCTGGACCACTCTATGGTTCAGTACTCTCCATGCTCTTCCACCGCTTCCTTC
The DNA here is from genome assembly GCF_049901715.1 of Pseudonaja textilis. Lineage (NCBI taxonomy): Eukaryota > Metazoa > Chordata > Lepidosauria > Squamata > Elapidae > Pseudonaja > Pseudonaja textilis. The sequence continues at coordinate 252,010,635 of NC_141991.1, forward strand.
AGATCTGCCATGGTCATCCTGGTGTCATCCTTTATAATGTCCAGCCAATGGGTACTAGGATAACCCATTCTCCCTTTTCCACTGATCGCTCCCAGAATGATTGTCTTTTTGAGTAAGTCAACTTGTGTGACATGGCCAAAGAAATGATAGCCTTTGTTTGGCGATCTTGGCTTCAAGTAATATTTTTGTTGAGGTTTAGTCTACTATGTCTTTGTTATTTTTGCAGTTTGTGGGATGTGTGATAGTCATCTCCAGCATCACAGTCCAGAGGCATCCACCCATCTTCTATCTGCCTTTTTCAGACTTCAAGTCTGGCAACCATAAGGAGAAATTGGAAAAACTATGATAGCACAACATGTAGATTTTAAACCTGAGCTGTTTTATTAGGTATAACATCAGAAAAACTCGATAAACAAAGTATATATTTAATATTGCATGTCTTAACAGCAGCGAGGATTATATTTGCACAATATTGGAAAAATGAAGAAACACCACCAGAAGGAGAAATAATTAGGAAGATTCTGGATTGTGCAGAAGTGGACAGATTTATGCTGAAGATTAAACAGAAAGAAGACACAGAATATTATAAAACATGGACTTTATTCTACTAGTGTTTGGAAAAAAGAGGTGGAGGTTAAGAAGGTAATCTGTATTGTTAAGCAAATTAATTAAATAACCCAGACAACACAATGTTTATTAAGCACTAAAAAAATATAAACAATAGAAAATCAATAAAATTAAAAAAAGAAAAAAAATATTGCTCAACTCTGGATGACAATATATCCATCTCCATGTAGATTTTTCGATGACAACCTGGAGATGTTGCCCATTCAGGAGTAGACATGGTGTTCCATCCAAGAACTAACCAAATCAGAGGTGTCCACAGTCAAAGAAGTCAAGATGGTGGCCACAACAGTCTGAAGCTCTGCCTAGTTTGTCTGTGCATTGTGTGTGCTTGGATTTCTGAGCTCAGCCAAAGTCAGTGAAGTGCTGCCACCTAGCAGGGGACAGACAAAAACATGGCTTATAAAAGGTCAGAACAGTGAAAACCTGGGGTAGTGGGGAGATGAAGCACAGTGTGTTCAGATTAACAAACCATTTACACAGATCAAGGTCTGTTGCAGATGGTATCACCTAGCCAACCATCAAAAGTTCTTCTCAGCCCTTCTAGCCACCTCTCACTTACTGTAAAGAATATTAAAACTGTTTCTGTAATGCTCCTTTTTATTTCCACTTTTGCATTTGCCAAGAAAACAAATCAGGGACCAGAAGTGGTATTCAGGAGGTTCTGACCAGTTCTGGAGAACTGGTAGAGGAAATTTTGAGTAGTTTGGAGCACCGGTCCATATTTTAAGCTTGGAGCCTTTGAGAACCATTATTTCAGAGACCTCTTGACTATACAGTATGGTATGTACACCAGATACATACCATACATGAGACACAGTTCTATTTCTGATTATGATAGCAACCCAGAATTGTCCAAGATAACAAGAGAATAACAAAAAAAAGTATAGTTAATTTTGGCATGCAACAAAATATGAAATTTTGCAGAAAAAATAGATTGCAAAATATATTTATATGTCAGGGGTGTTCAGGAGGACATGTGGTAGAAGAGGAGGAGGAAGAAGGAAGATGAAAAGGAAGAGGAGGTGGAGGGGTGAGGTGGACGTGGTGTTCAGATGTGAAAGATCAGGTCCATACATGAAGGTTTAATTAAAGTGCTCTATTGCTAAAAGCCAATGAACAGTGTCAGCATTCCAAGGAATGCACCCATAGAAAGCAGAACTCTGAGGCAGGCAGATTCCTCAAAGAACCATTTATGGGATACATTATATTGGCACAACTGGTGAAAGCCAACTCTGAAAATTCCCACGGCTTTCACCTAAATTAAAAGATACAATTTTTTCCCCTTATCCCCAAGTCTCTGGGCATGTGGTCCAATCAAGGTGCTTGGTCAGTTACTGTATTCCTCCTCTGGCCAGCCACCTGTGAGAATGTCCTTGGTTTCCACAGGAAAACGTTATTGTTTTGACTACAAAACCGCATCTAGCTATTTCTCTTCCTCCCTCTGTTTTATGGCAACCCTGAAGCACCAAGGTTCGCACACATGAGTCTTCTCAACTAATATTTGACATCTGCTTAGACTTAGATAAGGTCCAAAGGCACTCAAGGGGGATTGAATTTGCTTGTGGATATGTTGGGATTCTAAACTAATCTCCCTTTTGACTCCACCTCCAGTCCTGCCATGCCTTCTTCTATGGAGGAAGAGGAATTAAGAAATTGTAGCTCCACGTTTTCTCCACATGCTATGGCATCGAGCTGATTTTTTCTGGCTTTTGTGTAGAGTAAATAAAAGCAAAGAGAAATGAATGCACTAAGAAACAAAAATTAAAAGAGAGAGGGAGAAGGAGAGAGAGAGAGAGAGAGAGAGAGAGAAAAAAAACACCCCAAGCTCTGATTTTTCTATAACTTACATGTGCCTGCAATCTCACATCATGCTGTGTTCGCTTTGGGGCTTCCAATCTTTCAAAGAAGCAATGCAAGATTCTGTTTCTTATATTATTATTTTTTTTTCAGTTTGGATCCTTAGGCTTATCTGGACTATAAGTTGAGCTGTTGGGGATCGAGCTGTGAGTTGGAGGAATTTGTAGTTTTCTGAAAGAAAAGGAATTAGAACAGGGTGTAAATAAGATGCATATTTGTACTCATCAATGTGCAATCTCTCCCCCCTTTCCTCCTCTCTCTCTTTCATGTATTTTGCAAATGCACACCTAGAAATCATTACACAAAATGGCCAGGGCAAAATCGAGAAAAATAATTATTGCAGTTGATGAAGCAGAAACCCCATTACAGTTAAATTCTACTTCACAATAACACAGTCCTGCCAGTTCAAAAGTAAATGCATTTTTCAGCATCTGTAACACACTTTATTAAATTAAGTTTTAAAATCACTCACCCCTCCTCTCTTTTCTATTTCTTCCTGATCTTTGTGCTTATTATTTCCATTTGTTTTTTTAATGCTTTCTCCTGACTTTGTGATGCAATTAATTTTGAAGTGGGGGGGGGGCGGAAACCCCACAGCCAACTGTTTTCCCCATTGCTTAATCTTAAATTGTGTGGCATGCCAGTCTGGGTGGACTCCCTGTAATGAAACTTCAATTTAAGGAACGTAATCATCCCGTTCCTGTCAATGGAAATTCTCAGCCATCCAAGTCGTGGTTGTTCCAAAGCTGCTTTTTCAAGAGGCAACTGGACTTTCTTTCTTTTTTCTCTTGAAGACATTTCACTTTTCATCCAAGAAATGTCTTCAGTTTTGACTGAATGGTGGAGGATGGAAAGATTTATATTCCTTGCGGTTATCTGGTCATTAGCACTCTTTCTGGGAATCATTGAGGCCATTGTAGGTTTATTTGTGCCCTTCACTATTTGTACTATTCAGGTGACCCTGTGGGCACGGATAAACCTCCAAGTGGCCTCAGTGACTCTCAGAAAGAATGTTAACAACCAGATGGTCACTACAAACTGTAGAGCCAGGTTGATTTGGGACCTTCTTTTTCTATCATCCTTGGGCTCCTTCAGACTGTTTTGATTTCCCAAACCAACACAAACCACTCTTCTTCTCACTCCCACCTCAACACCACCACACCCAGCCACTAGTTGCTAGGCTGGCTTAAAGAGAGACTTAAGTGGACAGGACACCAGTAGCCCAAATGCTGGCCATTTTGGAGGCAGCCTATTTTCTCACAGCTTTTTATTGTTAGATAGATAGATAGATAGATAGATAGATAGATAGATAGATAGATAGATAGATAGATAGATAGATGATAGATAGATAGATGGATGGATATAGATATAGATATAGATATAGATATAGATATAGATATAGATATAGATATAGATATAGATATAGATATAGATATAGATATAGATGAAATATCTACTCATGCATCACCACAAAATGTCCAGAACAGTAAAGCCTACAAACTTGAAATTTGGCATGTATGTTCCTCTTGGCTTCTAGGTGCCACTAAGAAAGGGTTTTTCAAAATGACCATCAGAGCATTTAGAATATTTCCTGTATTATTATTATTATTATTATTATTATTATTATTATTATTATTATTATTATTATTATTATTATTAACACACTTTGATGCTAAGGAGTTCTACTCCCTCTCCCCACCTGAAAAGAAATATCTTCCTAATGCAAAACACAAGCAGAGGAGAGGAGTTTCAATTTCAGTTTTAGTTTCACAGCAGCAAGCAACTTTAGTACAGAACAGTTGAGCTAAGCCACACCCAGGCTCCTTGTTGTCTCCTTCTTGCTCACACAACAAATACTCTTTCAATTTCCAAACCACCATGGGTGCTGGTAGGCAGAGGCAGAATTTCTTTCCTTATTTTCCACCCCAAAAACTAAGCCTGACCACACAGTTTCATAGCAAAGCACAGGTGTCGAGCTAGTTTTTCATAAATTCAGGTAAACAATCAAACAGTAAACAAGAGTATAATCAAGGGGCCACCAAGAACACTCCCACCATTATGGACAGGGCAAGCTATTTGTACATAAATAGAAAGCAAAACCCTGATCCCTTCTAGCTCTGATGATGTCACCTAGTTGGGTAATGAAATATCTGCAAGAAGACATACAAGCTCAGAGAGCAGCGAAGACCCCACAGTAAACAAGAGACTAATCAAGGAACTCCTTAGAACAGGGGTGTCAAACTCAAGGCCTGGAGGGGCTGGATCCAGCCCATGTAGTGCTTAGATCTGGCCCACAGGGCTGCCCTGGAAAAAGTGAAAGACTGGCACGCGGTGCCTCTGCCAGCAAAAATGTAGCTTGCAAGGGCCACACACAGCCCTCTCAAGCTCCGTTTTCATTTGGCAGAAGGTTGCAGGAGGCTGTTGCAGCTGAAAACAGAGATCAGGAGCCCGTTTTCACTGGCAAAGCACCACTGGTTCCCCCTGACATGAGTGACATCATGCTGGCCATCGCCACCATGACTACACTCACCCCAGCCTGCCAAGGTCAAACACAACCCTGATTCAGAACCTCAATAAAATTGAGTTTGACCACACCCACACCCACCTTCAAACATTCTCACCAACACTAACAGGGCAATCATTAGTATATAAACAGAAAGAAATCCCTACTCCCTTCTATCATTGATGATATTACCTAGCTGGGTCATGAAAAGTCTGCAAGAAAACAATCAGAGAACACTCAAGGCTGTACAGTTCAACCCTGAGCTTCTATGATTGTAAGCAACTAGATGTTTCTTTGTAATATTGTAAATGAAATAAAAATGCCAACGCTTTTAAGAAAAGGAAAAATACTATAATGTTTGGTAAGTTGGATTAGGAGAGAAGTGATCCAGATTCCAACCCCATTCAGCTTTGAAGACCAGTTATTATCTTCCAAATTTACCTTGCACCGAACTGTTGCTGAGACATCTTCTCCCTCTCAGAGATGAAGCCAAGAAGGATGTGAGTCAGATAAGTTACAAGTTTTGTTATTTCTCCAGAAGGTCACATCCTCCATTCTGTAATATTCTAGTCCAAGGATATTATCTTCAGCTTGCAATGGGGTTGAGGGTTTATCTCTTTTTTTTCCCCCATGCAGAATCAGGAAATTAAAAAGAGAGCCGAAATATTTGAAATTAAGCAACGAGAATGAAGTTCTGGATGCAGAAAGCTGAAGAGATTGGAAAACTGAACTTACTGGCATCCTGAAGACCTCAGGAAACATCAGGTTTGGGCAGGACCTTCCTAAGAGGCCTGCAGGGGGCATGCATAAGCGCACCAACGTGCCTACCGTCCCTGTCCTGTTGTTTCTTTTTATTTTTCTTATATGTATCCATTTCATGTATTCATAACTATGTTTATACTTATACCTGTTATCTTATAATCGCTTGAATAAATAAATAAATAAACAAACAAATAAACAAATAAAACAGCTTTCCGGCCAGTATTACCAGTTTTGCGCTGTCCAAGGTGCTGATAACTCCAGTTACATTGCAATGTTCATCTTTTTAGACTTGAAATTACACACGTAAAATTACTTCTCAATGTGTTAAAATTACACTACTTCTCAATGCGGTATGGCATAAAATTAACTATGCTGTTCTTTCATGCTGGACTGTCTTGAGTTTCTGGAGGGAAAGCGGAATATAAATCTGATAAATGAATGAGAGTATTAGTAACTGCTTTATAAAGCCTTAATAAGACCGCACGTGGAATATTGCATTCAGTTTTCATGACCGCATTACAAAGAATATGTTGAGATTTTGGAAAAAGGGCAAAGAAGAGCAACTGAGATGATTAAGGGCCTGGAGACTAATTGTATGAAGAATGGTTGCAGGAATTGGGCATGGCTAGTCTAGAGAAGAGAAGAACTAGGAGACATGATAGCTCCATTCCAGTATTTGAGTGGCTGCCACAAAGAGGAGGGAGTCAACTTGTTTTCCAAAGCACCAGAAGGCAAGACAAAAAACAATTGATGATAGCTAATCAAGGAGAGAAGCAACCTGACATTAAGAAGAAACTTCCTAACAATGAGAACAATTCACCAGTGGAGCAACTTACCTTCAGAAGTTGTAGGGGCTTCATCACTGGAGGTTTTAAAGAAAAGACTGGACAGCCACTTGCCTTTATTCCCTGGTAAGTAATTCAAGGTAGTGAACATACCTCAAAGTCCTTTCTCCTCCTATTTTCACCACAGCAACAACTCTGTGAGGTGGGTTGGGCTGAGGGGCTTTTATGCCTAAGACAGAACTAGAACTCACTGACTCCTGATGACCAGCACAAAATTACTGGCTTTCATGCCTAAGGTGGGACCAGAAATCATAGTCTCCTGGTGATTGGTCCAAACACACTCAACTGTCTTTCATGACGAAGGCAGGACTAGAACTCACAGTGATTGGTGATTGGCCCAAAATCACCCAGCTGGCTTTCATGCCTAAGGCAGAACTAGAACTCACAATCTCCTGGTTTCTAATCCCATACTTTAACCAGTTCTCCTAACTGGCTCTCTATAAATTATACAGAAATAGAAATGATGGAATGTATAAAAACAATTATTTCAGGAATATGCTCTCAAAGAGAACTTACATTTGCCTTCAGGCCCAACTTCCCATCTTCCGCTTAAATGTAGTTGGATTATCCTTCGCCTTGATTAGAGGGGATGTATTTATGCAGCCGCCTTCTGAAATTATGAATTCAATCATCGCCCAGTGCCAAAGGTGGCGGTATGAAGCTCTCTGTTGATTTAATATCTGAGGGTGAGTCTTTGAGTCAAAAGCCTGAATTACATTAGAAGTGCCTGGATTTGAAACTGCTTTGAAACCAAACAGTACAGCAAATAAATCTGATAATGCATTTTAAAAACTGAGACGGGCAAGGAGAAGGAACGGGCGGGCGGTGGGAATGATAGATAAACGCTATCTATCCGTAACAGTGTGATCCCAGTGTTTTCGATCAAACCGCAGCTCCTTTCAAAGGAGCCTGCATCCAGGCACTTTTGCTCATTGGGGGTTAAATGAAGAATTTTAATCGCCTTCAGCATGACAAATGAACGGTGCTCTCTCTTTCCCTCCCCTTTCCTCCCCTCCCCTTCCCTTCAGTTTTTTGGAACTTGTCCTACTTAGCGATGGGCAAAACTCTTCATCTGGCTGAGGAATGGCATCTCGAAATATTATATTTCTTTCAAATGGCCTCAAGCTTTCGTGTCTCTGGAAACATGACAGGTTCTGGTGAGCCCTGATCCTATAGACATCCCTTGCCTGATGCTCCTTCTCTTCTCTGCTTCTCATCCCTATGTCCTGGTTTGTCCATTCATTTGGTTTGCATTTAAATGCAAGGTTCCAATAGAATAGAATAGAATAGAATAGAATAGAATAGAATAGAATAGAATAGAATAGAATAGAATAGAATAGAATAGAATAGAAAAAAATTCATTGAGAATCATAAGATACAACACTTAGTGATAGTCATAGGATACTAATAAGCAATCAAATCAGAATAGAATAGAATAGAATAGAATAGAATAGAATAGAATAGAATAGAATAGAATAGAATAGAATAGAATAGAATAGAATAGAATATATGGAATGGAATAGAATAGAATAGAATAGAATATATGGAATAGAATAGAATGGAATGGAATGGAATATATGAAATGGAATTGAATTGAATGGAATAGAATAGAATAGAATAGAATAGAATAGAATAGAATAGAATAGAATAGAATAGAATAGAATAGTGTGATTGGACACACAAGGAATTTGTCTTTGGTGTATATGCTCTCAGTGTACATAAAGAAAGAAAGAAAAATAAATTCATTGAGAATCATAAGATACAACACTTGGTGATAGTCATAGGATACTAATAAGCAATCAAATCTTACTAGGAAACAATAAAAACAATGAAAGCTGTAAAGATGCAAGCAACATAGATATAGCCATAAGTGGAAAGAGGTAGGTAATAGTAAGGCTGAGAAGAAGAATAGTAATACAGTCTTAGTAGTCAATTTGACAGTGTTGTGGGAATTAGTTGTTTAGCAGAGTAATGACATTCAGGAAAAAAAAAACTGTCCTATGTCTAGATTTCTGCTGTGTCATTTTGATGGTAGAAGTTGAAACAATTTATGTTCAGGGTATGAGGGGTCTGTAGATATTTTCACAGCCCTCTTATAGGTCCTCCATGGAAGGCAGGTTGATAGCAATTGTTTTTTTTCTGCAGGTCTAAATTTTCCTATTAGTTGTGTTTACAATAACATGGAAAGGAGGAGGGGAGAGGGTTTTTCCCCCTTATTTTTCTTCTGATACTGACACCAGCAAAAGTAGACTGCTTAATATACTTTTCCTCAGCCTTAATGGTATTCATCAGGCTGACAGCAGTAATCCTCTGTAAAAACCAGTCAGTTCAGTTCAACTCAAGCTGATTCGGACACTAAAAATGCATGGGAACATCCCCTGAAGGCACACAAAGCAATCACTTTGAATTGAATTTTCATATCAAACATTTGGGAATCCAGCGTTGTGTTCCTTAAATTTGAGATGGAGACAGAATGACATTCTCGGGATTATTGACAGGAGAAAAGGAGTTGTTTTCTCTTACAGGATTGCAACAACAACAACAACAACAACAACAACGGAACCCTACTTGAACACCATTGGCATTGACAAAATCACCACCAGTCAATTGCAAAAGGCAGCTTGACTTAGAATTCAGTCTGAACACCTGGATGACTTTGCAATGAACCGTAATTAAAAAAAAGCAAGCAAAGGTAGTACCAATAGTAATAGGCGCTTTGGGCGCAACTCAAAAAACAACTGAAAGACCACTTCAACACCAGCATTGACATAATCATCACCCGACAATTGCAAAAGGCAGTTTGACTTGGAACAGCTGACATCCTGTAACCATACTTTTAACACAATCAAATCACATCTGCTTCTCAAAGGTCTTTGGGAAGGACTTAATAGGTGGACAAAGTGTGGATCCAGTCTAAACATCTGGCTGACTGTGGAACTAACCACAATAACAATATAAAAAACATAGAAGTAGAACAACTGAGGCAAAAGGAAGCAAAGGCAGTACCTATTGTAATAGGCACCTTGGGTGCAATCCCAAGGCACCTGGAACACCACCTGAATATCACTGACATTGTCAAAAATCACCATCAGTCAATTGCAAAAGGCAGCTTTTGTTGAAACGGCTTATATCCTGTATCTGTGCTTTTAACACTATCACATCTGCCTATCCCAGGTTCTTGGGAAGGACTCGAGAGGCGGACAAAAGTGCCAGATCCAGTCTGAACATCTGGCTGACTGTGCAACAAATCATCATAATAAAATAAAGCAAGCACCTTGGGTCCAATCCCAAAACAACTGGGACAACTCTTCAAAATCACCAACATTGACAAAACCACCATCAGAATGGAAGAGTTGAAGTCTATTTTGCAATATCACCATCAGGTTGTTGGCTGTTGTTTCCTTGTGCTCCCAAGTCCTCGGCTCCTAAGTACTTGATAGACTCGTGGTAATCATCACTCCTGTTGACTGATAGGGGCCCATTTCCCAGGCTTCAATCATTTCCCTGGCTGTTTTTGTATTTGCTCGGCCAACAATCTTAATAGCTGTGAAATTGAATGTATGTGTTTGTTCATTGCAAATGTGAGGCTTCCACATCTGACTGCTCAACTGTTCTTTTATACCTTTTATCTCTTTGTCTATGTAATTTATGAAAATGATGGAGGAAACTGAAGCCAGGACAGAACCCTGAGGTGTTATATTGGATTTATCCCCTCACAAAGATACGTCCATTATGCACTGAGTATGATTGTTCAACTGCAAATCTACCTGGTAGTAGGACCATTCATCTTGCATAGAAAGCTACGGTCAATTTTATTGAATGCCTTATTGATGTTAAGCACACTAAATGTCTAACATTTCCTTGATTTACTAAGCCAGTCACTTAATATATAAAAAAGTAATAACATTTGTCTGGTATTATTTATTTTTATCAAATTCATGCTCGAGTCTGGTAAACCTCTTTGTTCATTTCAAAGTGCTTACAAAATCACTGCTGGAATGTTCTTTTCTAGTATTTTCCCAGGTATTGAGATCGAGGCCAAGTCTATAATATTGCGGGTTCACTCCCCAGCCCCTTTTTAAATTAAGAATTTGAAAGTTAGGGTTTGTCCAATCTCCAAGCATATACCCTGTTATCCAGAGATGACCAAGTTCACTTCCCGAACTATTTCTTCCATGTTAGTAACCATTAGGTTCATTGTAACTGGTCTTCTAGTTCAGAGGCCCCCAACTCCAGAGGTGGTATTCAGCCAAATCGGACCAATTCTGTCATACCGGTAGTGAAAAATTTGACCAGAAATTTTGGGGGAACCAGCAAATACCACCTCTGGCTGGCCCTGCCCACCTGCCCTGCCCCTTTCCTGTCCTATGTTAGAGTGCTCTCATGATAGAACTGGTAGAAAAAAAATTGGAAATCCACCACTGCCCAACCCCGCCCCCAACAGCCTAGGACCAGGCTGCTGGGAATTGGACCACAGAAGTGGTGAGCGAGTGTGTGCATGTGGAAAACCATCCCCTCTTTTACCCCACCACCACTGTCACTGCTGGTCTGCAGAGCCAAAAAGGTTGGGGACCACTGCCCTAGTTCGTGGTGATATTATTTGCAAGGCATGTTGAAAACTTGTCGGCTTGCCTGGCCTTCCAAAGAGGAAATAGCAAACTGAAGATCATTCTGCTAAAAGAGTAGCTGACTACAGCAGTGAAATAAAGAGGCAGATAGTAGATATGCTCTTGTGATTCCTCTCTGGATAAGGAGAGGACTTGAGATTGTTCATAAGTGCTCCAGACTGTATCCTCTCACAATGGGACCGTCAGATAGGTATTATAGCTCTAGGAAATGAAGGAATCAATACCTGTCTTGCTGAAACCATGATGGGCACCTTCAAAAGGACACTTTTATTCTCGTTCTTATTTTTTGAACCATTTTTGGAAATTGCTTATTAATTGCTTTTCAGGTATTAAGAACCTTTTGATGGACAGGTTTTACAGATGGGTTTCCTTTCATCGTTAGTGAAAAGTTTAAACGCAAGTTTAAAGACTTTTACAAAATTATTTTGGAATAAACAGCAAAAGAATGATTAAAACCTTTATTTTGGAAAGTTGCAAATGGATTTGTATCCATTTGATAGAGACTGAAATAAGACTTTTGACATACTGAATGATATTTTTGAACAATGAACACAGAAGTACACAAGGTCAAAATACTAGTAGTTGTTCTGTCTCGCCTTTCCTCTTTCCCAAAAGATGAAAGAGTACAAACTCACACAAACACAGGTAGGCAAGCTGGCTCGAACTTCACAGAGTTAATTCTTTGGAACTGATAATATTCTTGGCATTCCAACACGTCCTGCCTGCCAAGTCCGAATTGATAGCAAATAAAATTTTACTCACAGAAAATCACAAGGCAGTCCACAAAGAAAATCTGAAGTAAGGTTAAACTTTGTCCCGTACAAAGGTTCAGGAGAAAACACACCCACTTTTATCCCCTGTGGGGTGTGGCTCAATGACTCAGCTCACTCTCTGACCCACCCACACCTCCTATGTTGCTGCTCATGTTTCTCCCTACGACGCTGCTTAGGATCGAGCCAACACTCTTCCTCTTCACCCCCTGTCAGGGGCTGCTCCGATATGCCTTCCTCCTGATTAATCTCAGGCTGTTCCTCTCGGTTGTCTGATGGAACCTGAGGCATTACCAGGGAGGAAGGTCCTGGGGAGGAAGGCATTGCCAGAGAGGAAGGTCCTGGGGAGGAAGATATTCCCAGTTCCTCATCATCATCTTCCAGGTCCTCTTCCTCTGACATCATAGGCTCAGGAATCGGGGCCACAACAAGTAGTTACGTTTAGATTAATTAGTAATTAATATATTAAATAGGAGATTATAAATGATGAAGTAAAATGTATATATGTACAACAAGGATAAGTTGGATGTATTGTGTTGTATTCGCATAATTAAAATTAAAAATAAATTTTTAAAAAGAAGTTAATTTTAAGAATGTCTGCCTGCACTGTAGATATTTAGACTGTATTTAGAAGACCTTATAAAGGAGAAACAAGTTTTATCTAAAAGGATTGAGACTGGCCTGAAAGTGGATTTAAAAGTGAGAGGCTACAAGAAAGATATGAAAAAATAATAATACAATGGATATACAAAAGAAACTGGCATATGTATTAATAATTTAAAGGGATATACAAATAACAAACTAGGAGAATTATCTTAATAATTTCCCTACATGAGTTTTTTAAAAGAGACAGTGGAACAACTTGCCTCCAGAAGTTGTGAATGCTCCAACACTGGAAGCTTTTTAAAAAATGTTGGATAACCATTTGTCTGAAGTGGTGTAGGGTTTTCTGCCTAAGCCAGGGGTTGGACTAGAAAACCTCCAAGGTCCCTTCCAACTCTGTTATTCTATTCTATATTTGTTAAACTCTTAAAGAATTTTGTGAGAAAGAACAAAGAAAAAGAAAAGAAATCAAGTTTTAAGGCATTTTTTGAAGGCACTAAATATCAAGAATGTTAGAAGTAAAAGGAATATAAAGTTCATTTATTTGATCAAAGTTAAAATAGTTATGTTGCTATTTCTGATAAAAGGGACCAGAACCAAAAATAAGGCTTTAAGGATTTGATTAAATATAACAGATGGGATATGAAAGGTCATTTGTTGCATTTTAAGAAAAGGTAGTGAGTTACTAAAATTCTTTATACTTATTGTGATGAAGGGGCAGACCATTTCTTTATATATCTCCTTTCTTTTTCTTTACTATGTTTTTTTTCTTTCTTTTCTATTTTCATGCACTGTTTTTTCCCTTTTAGTTTGTATTAGTTTTTTATCCTTTAAGTTGTAACTATTTATAAATTATATGAAGAAGAAGAAAAAAACTTCTTGGCTCTCCTAATCGATACTGAGACATTCAGTATCCCCTCTTATTGTAGCTATAATGGGACATTCAGTGTTCAATATTGCCCAATATTACCCAATATTATCCCAATATTATTGGACCATTCAGTATCTCCTATTACCATACCATCCTATCACCCTAGCAGTTCAAAAACATGCAAATGTGAGTAGATAAATAGGTACCACTTGGTAGGAAGGTAGCAGTATTCTGTGCATATTATCCTTTAGTCATGCTGGCCACATGATCACAGGAAGTGTCTTTGGACAATACTGGCTCTCTTGGCTTGGGAAAAGAGATGACAACCACCCACTAGAGATCAGACACAACTGAACAGGGGAACAATTTACTTTTATGTTTATTACCATAACAATAAGTTTTCCTGATTGCTGTGACCATCTGTCCAAAATATTCAGTCTATATTTTTTTACTTCATTGGGCAATCCATAGAAGACTCCCATCACAGCGATATTTTGTATTACTATGATTATGATTATGATTATTTTATTATTGTTGGGATTGTTGTTATTCATTAAACATGAAACTCAGTCAAATGAACATTTAAAAATGTATCACAAATGTAATTGTGATACCAACTCTGATGGTTGATACGGGTTGCTGCCAACATCCTAAGTATCAACCAAGTATCTTAAAAGATACAATGTTCTGAGTGGCACAGCTTTTTTGCAGTACTGCTGGTGTTATTTCAGGAAGTTGCAATTTTTTGATGAATTTTGTAAAATTCTTGGATATAGTACCAAGTGCCCCAATGACAATGGGTATCACAGTTACACGTTTCATCCATAATTGCATAGTTTCGATGGGCAGGTCACAATATTTCATGATTTTTTCCAGTTCTTTTTCTTTGACTCTGGTGTCTCCTGATACAGTGATATCAATAAATTGTACACTTCAGTTTTCGAAAACTGTGATATCTGGCGTGTTGTGTTTCAAATGACAATCTGTCTGTATGTAAAAAGTCCCACAAGATCTTCACCTTCTCATTTTCGATAACTTTTTCCACTTTATGTTCCCATGACATTTTGTATTATTATTATTATACACAAAAATGACAGCGTACACAGCAAATGAGATAACCATGTTGGGTTTTGTATCACAAATCACTAGTCAAACACTTCCCAAGCATTTAGGACTGTGTGATGTATCAGCAGATTATGTGAGCAGATCCCAGGAAGGTGGCCTTCTGCAGCTGACCAGTGGTGATCTTGTCAGTGCCAATTGTTTCTAAGTGCTTACCTAGGTCTTTAGGCACACCAGCACCCAGTGTGCCGAGTACCACTGGAACCACCTGCACTGGTTTATGCCAGAGTCTCTGCAGTTCGATTCTCAAGTCCTGATATCTGGTTGTTGTTGTTATTATTGTTGTTGTTGTTGTCATCTTTAATATAATAAGCAATATCCAGCCAAAACATTTCACTAGGGTTTTGTCCTTGGCATCATGAATTTTCATACAGACTCAAAACAAGGTGCAGTTGTTTATATTTGTGTTGTGGCACTGGCTGTATATTTCTGGAATTTTTCATGATCCCCCAATTGCAAGCCAAAAGCCCTGGGACTAAGTTGGAGAATAATTTAAATTGGCCTTGGAAATACAAAAAGAAAGAAAGAAAGAAAGAAAGAAAGAAAGAAAGAAAGAAAGAAAGAAAGAAAGAAAGAAAGAAAGAAAGAAAGAAAGAAAGAAAGAAAGAAAGAAAGAAAGAAAGAAAAAAAAAAAAGAAAGAAAAGAAAGAAATCCCAAAACAGATATTCCCTGATCAGGAAGGAAATAGATTTAGTTATCTGTAAGACAATGCAAAAAATAAGAGAAAAAAACTTGGTTATCACTTATTAAATATTTCCCCCCCCCAAATACCATGTCTTTTCATTAAAAACTAAAAATCTGTCTATGCCTGAATTTGATGATTTGCTGTTATAGTTAGAGCTATGCTAATTTTTTTTAAAGAGATCTGATTCGATTCTGATCTGATTCGAGACGTTCAATCTTGGTGCCACTTCCAAGCATGTCCATCAAATAACTTTGGTGGTCCACTTTTAGTGGATGAAATGGAGCAGGTGTGCAGTTCCATCATCAGAATTGACTTCTTCTGCACCTGTGCACAAGATCTTTTCCATCAAAATGAAGTGTTGATCAAGGGACCAACCAGTGTTCAGACCGAGCTCTTCAAGCATGACAAACCCTCTGTATTTAAATCATTGATTCCTTTATTAGGAGTACCAGCAGCCTTGGCAAAAAGTTTTTCTCTCATCGCAGGCTAACATGTCTGTCTGGCAAGGAGATGAATAGTTCTCTACCACATCTATCCATCTCCTCCTCCTGCCTTTTACTCCCAGAGGTAGGGTGGGACTTTGCTAGCAGTGATGGCTCTTTCCTTCCAAGGACCAGCCCATACATTTCCACTGCTCTCCTCTCCTCTGCCATCTGCGCATCCACACCTCAGGTACTGGATCCAGCTGTTCCTCCTCTTCCTCATCAGCCATCTTGAGATCTGGGGGTATTGACTCCATCTGAGGGCTAACGGACAGCCCAAACTCTGTCTCTGTCTCTGTCTCTGTCTCTCTCTCTCTCCCTCCCTCCCTCTCTCTCTCTCTTTCTATCAGCTCCATTCTCTCTTCCTCCTTGGAGCTTTCAGGTTGCTTTTATGCTGACCCTAACTCCCATGTCTCATCATCTGATTTGGCTGTTGGAGGGGCCAGTGGCCAACAGGCCACAACACCTAGGTACCTTGTTGAATGGTACGTCTCACATCCAGGTGTTCCCAGGGAAACATCGCATCTCCGCAAGTTTCATGATCTGCAGAGGTGTATTTTCAGCATTAATTGAGAGCGAGGCGGTATCAATTCAGAATGGACTTGTCCTGGGTGGGAATGTCTGTACTGAGTGGGAACAGCCAGAACAAGATCTGCAAATTTTGCAGGCAAACCTTGCATGTTATTAATATGTATGGTCCATATTTGGTGATTAATGAATGCAAATCAAACTGCAAATTGTCTGCTTTTTTTTTTTTTTTAAGAATAAAATAGTCAATGCGAGTGTCAGGATTCTGGCAGTTTTCTTGGATACTTAAGCATTGAATATACCCAGAGTTTCCATGGCATTGTGGACTCAAAACATAGAACCCAAAGCAAATAAAACTCACTACAGAAATTTATTTAGCAGTACATACTGGAGAAGGTATGGATGAATAACAGAAGACACATCCCTGCAGACAAACAGATGTCCCCATATGTAGACATTTCAGAAAGAAGGAGAATTGGAAGGGACATTGGAGGTCCTCTAGCCCAACCCCCTGCACAAGCAGAAAACCCTCTACCCAGTGGTGGGATTCAAAACAAATTATTACCAGTTCTGTGGGCATGGCTTGGTGGGCATGGCTTGTTGGGCATGGCAGGGGGAAGGATACTGCAAAATCCCCATTCCCTCCCCATCCCACTAACCTGATTTCCATCTCCGTTCTCCTGTGCAGGGCAACAAAAGAAGACCCAGCCAATCAGCTGGGACTTGGGAGGTGGAGAAGAGATGGGATTGGTGGGGCCAGTCAGAGGTGGGATTTGCCAGTTCTCCGAACTACTCCAAATTTCCGCTACCGGTTCTCCAGAACCAGTCAGAACCTGCTGAATACCACCTCTGCCTCTACAATTCCAGACAAATGGTTGCCCAATCTCTTCTCAAAAACCTTGAGTGATGGAACACCCACAATTTCCAGAGGCAAGTCGTTCCACTGACGAATTGTTCTCGACGTCGGGAAATTTCTCCTTAGTTCTAGGTTGCTTCTCTCCTTGGTGAGTGTCCATCCGTTGCTTCTTACCATGCCAAAATTACTGATTTGATCCTGGATGAAGACAAAATCCCCCCCCCTCCATTAATCTCCCTCCCTCAAAATTTGGTCTGACAGATTTGAACAAAGTGCTTCTAATAAAAGTAAAACCTGTACATTTGCTTTTCAAGGAACATTAGAGACCGTGCACAAAAGGTCCTATTAGTTCTGCTTTTCCAATTTTCAGCAGGGTGACATTATGAACAATGAAAGGTTGTTTTTTTTTTTCCCCTCCGACTTACTCAAATGTCTTCTCGTCCTCTTTGACAAGCCCTACCGAGCTCCCGCACTCGGTCCCTCTTTCCGGTTGAGGCAGCAGGTGCTGCTGGAGGAAGACAAGATGCATGTCTTCGCCGGAGCAGGTGAAAGATTCACAACTGGGTGTATCATCTCTTCAGGCTTGCATAGCTGAATTGAGCACATCCATCAATCACTGGCCTCCATTCTTGTTAAGAGCAAATATGCTCCCCACCTGGTCCAGTTGTTATAATTATAAGCCCTTCTCCAGACTATAAATGAATCTACTTCTCGGTGCCTAGGACCAAGGGAGAAGGAATTAAATGACCTTGGAACGGGATGATTGGATGCCAAGAAGAAATTGACATTCTATAGGGAAGAGAATCTAGTGCAGACACCTGGAAGAGAAGTTAGGGGAATGATAATTTATTTTTAATATTTCCTATCCAGCTCAGAAATGAAAGTTTTCATTTCTCCCCCTCTTGTTTTCTGTCTCTGCCTGTCTGTCTGCCTGCCTGTCTTTCTCTCCGTGTGTCTCTGCGTGTCTCTGTCTCTGTCTCTCTCTGTCTCTCTCTCTTTCTCTCTCTCCATCTGTCTCTCTCTGACTTTCTCTCTCTCTTTCTCTCTCTCCATCTCTCTTTCTCTCTGTGTGTGTGTCTTTCTCTCTCTGTCTCTCTCTGATTCTTTATAGAACTTTCTAGCTTTCTCTGTGTGTATCTCTCACTCTATCTCTGACTTTCTCTCTCTCTCTCTCTCTCTGTCTCTCTCTTTCTCTGTGTGTCTCTCTCTGACTCTTTCTAGATCTTTTTAGCTCTGTATATATTTCCTTCTCTCGCACTCTCTCTGACTTTCTCTCTCTGTGTCTCTTTCTCTCTCTCTCTCTCCCCATCTCTCTCTCTCTCCGTCTCTCTCTCTCTCCATCTGTCTCTCCCTCCGTCTCTCTCTTTTTCTCTCTCTGTCTCTTTCTACCTCTCTGTCTCTCTCTTTCTCTTGCTCTCTCTGTCTCTTTCTACCTCTCTAATTCTTTCTAGCCCTCCCTCCCTCTTTTTCTCCCCCCCCCCTCTGTCTCTCTCACTGTCTCTTACTCTTTTTTCCTTCCCAGGTAAATTGCACGACACAAATATTTATGAATGTCAGACAGAAGATTCCTATAGCATTTGCTTAGCAAATGTGCTTCTTAATGAATTCTGCTATGCACAAGGGACCTGGGCTGTAATGAATAGGCCACTGTGAATTCTTGAGATGGCTGTCACTTTGAGATATGAGAATCATTTCTCTTTAGCAAAGAAGAACTTGGATATATGCATATTTAGGAAGCTCTGTTTCCCTGTACTTTACAGCCGGCAGAGTGATTTGGCAACCGAGGCAGAAGTCAAGTGATTCTAGGTTACACTTCAGAAATCTTGAAAGAACAAATGAGCTTTCCAGTGAAATGGTAAGGACTTCGTCTTTTGCTAGGTTTATTTGCAGAAGGAGAACTTACCTAGGACAATTACTCAATTTATCAAGGCATATGAGATGGGAAGGACAGCAATTTCCAAGGAAGGCATCCTAGAACATTCATTAATGGAGTTGGAAGGGACCTTGGAGATCTTCTAGTCCAGCCCCCTACTTGAGCAGTTGACCCTATGTCATTTCCAACCAATGGCTGTCTAGTCTCTTTTGGAAAACCTCAAGTGATCCACAACTTCAGGAGCCCATTCCATTGGTTTGTCTACAGAGATTCTCAGTCTTCCAGGTCATGGTTGGCCCAAAGGTGCTATTTTTCAAGAGGCAACTGGACTTTCTAGTTTTTCTTTGAAGATGACAAACCAGAAAGTCCAGTTGCCTCTTGAAACAAACACTTTTGGGGTTCCATTGATTTAGTGCTCTCACTGTAAGAAAATGTATCCTTAATTCTAGGGTGCCTCTCTCCTTGGTTAATTTCCATCCATTATTTATTGACTTGCCTTTGGAAAATAGTGTGACCCTCATCTTTGTAGGAGCCCCTCAAATATCAGAACACTGATATCATGTCCCTCCTAGTCCTTCTTTTCACTAGACTAGAGATACTCAATTCCTGCAACCATTCTTCATATGTTTTAGACTCCAATCCCCTAATCATCCTTGCTGTTTTTCCCTGCACTTGGTTTCAGATTGTGTGTTTACCACCAGGGCTACACATTTCAGTAAAAGAGACTCATATTAGAAATGACACTAGATGTGAAGTTCTCTAGAAGAAGCTACATCAAGTCAAGTTCAAGTAAGATTTTAGTCCCAGCATGGGAGGGAAACTGTTGTTCTGGTGCTACCAGATTTCTGAGTTCTTGGCTTTAATATTTTTCTTAATGATTTGGTGGTGGACAACTTGGGTTTTTTTTGTTTTTTGTTTTTTACTTACACATTTGGCTGAGAGTTTTTGATGTGCGATTTGCAGTTCTGCCTTTACATCACTGCAGTGCACCTGACTTCTAATAAAACTATATCTTCCTCAACAAACGGAACCAAGGATCATTTCTACTTAGAAGCTTGAGGATTTGGCAGGTGGGACAGGAAACTAATCAAGGAGAGAGCCGACCTAGAACTAAGGAGAATTTTCCTGACAGTGAAAACAATTAATCAACTAAACAACTGGTTTTTGGGAAGAGTTTAGACTGGGGGTCTTCAAACTTGACAGCTTTAAGACTTGTTGACTTCAACTCCCAGAATTCCTCCTCCAGTCATGTTAGCTCAGGAATCCTGGGAGTTGAAGTCCACAAGTCTTAAACTTGCCAAGTTTGAAGACCATTGATTTAGACAAACATTTGTCTAAAATGGTATGGGGTTTCCTATTTGAGCAGAGGGTTGGACTGGAAGACCTCCAAGGTCCCTTCCAACACTGTTATTCTGTTCCTCTATTTTGTGGAATTTCTGTACAGGTAGTCCTCAACCTACGACCACAATTGAGCCCCAAAATTTATGTTGCTAACTGAGAAATTTGTTAAGTTTGCCCCATTTTAAAACATGTGACCATGGGAATGCTGACTTGGTCATAAGTGTGAAAAAATGGTCATAAGTTATTTTGTTCAATGCCATTGTAAGTTCCAATGGTCATGAAGTGAACTGTTGTAAGTTGACAACCATCTGTATATTGGTAGATGCCAGAGCTGTTGTGGCCTGCCAGTGGCCATCAGAGATGGTGGCAGACTCGGACAGTGAGGAAGTTGGGGAGGAGCATGGGCCAGCCCTGTAGTCTGGGGAAGGCTCTGACGTGGTCTCTGCATCAAAGGCAGAGATGGGGCCAAGGCCATCCGATAGTTATCAGCTGCCTTCAGAGTCAGAGATCAATGGGGAAGAAGAACAGCTGGAGCCTGTTCCCAGTATGTGCATGCACAGAGCTGCCAGAAGAAGGGAACAGCTAAGGAACAAGGGTCGACTCAGGTGGATGGTGAATGGCTCCTTCCACAGGGAATAAAGAGCAAAGGTGGGATGTTTGTAGGAGACACATAGTTCATTTAATTAGTGTGAAGATTTGTTCATGACTCTCAGACATTCCTTGCCAAGTATTTTCTTGTAGAGTGTTGCACTTGGAAGCTATTGGTCTGGCAGCTCTCCAAGCCTGATAAGGTCTGTATTTGTAATTCTCCCTTCAAAGACTGTTTGCTGGGACTTTGCTGGATGTGAATGAGTGGGATTCACATTAGCCTAATAAAAAAAGGTTTTGTTGGGAGAAGAAGTCTGCTTCATGATTTTGTGAGGCCTAGGTCAGAACAAGAGGTCAGACTCTACCATTTAAGTTAAGCAAGCTCTGTTTCTAACCATGAATAGACTCTTGCTTGATTTAACGGGTAAATGGAGATGAAGGTACTAGCAATGGACATTTCATGACATGTTCCATTTTCCGAATTGAGTCAACCTGGAATTCAGCTTCTCTGGACATCTGCAGTAATTACAACTCTCACCTCATCACCAGCCTGTGTGGGGAGTTACTTTCACCCAGTTGTTTGTGAAGCAAGAAAATTGCTTTATAGTAGTGATGTTTCGGAGAATGGAGCTCCTAAAGAAGAGATTTATTCCATCAGAGTGCGGCACATGAATCTCGATGAGGTGTGTGCTACTTTAGTAACTGGCCTGATTTCATTTCTCATTTTATTGCCATGGACAGGAGAGTGGATTAAAGTACAGAATGCCAGTGTCACTTTAAGAAAGCAT
The DNA here is from genome assembly GCF_049901715.1 of Pseudonaja textilis. Taxonomy (NCBI): domain Eukaryota; kingdom Metazoa; phylum Chordata; class Lepidosauria; order Squamata; family Elapidae; genus Pseudonaja; species Pseudonaja textilis. Next base: position 252,032,365 of record NC_141991.1, read on the forward strand.
ACTTTTGGGGTTTTTTTTTTTTTAGAGAGAGAGGGGAAAAAAAGAAGAAACCAAAAAGAAAAGAAAAGTTAGCATCTGGAGATAGGCTTAAGGGACCATCTGCAGGATAACTTCAGTTAACAGAATAACTTGAGTTGGAAGGGACCTTGGAGGTCTTCTAGTCCAACCCCCTGCTCAAACAGGAGATTCTATACTATTTTTTTGACACGTGGTTGTCCAGTCCCTTCTTAAAAGCGTCCAATGTGGGAGCACTCACAACTTCTGAAGACAAGTTGTTCCAATGGTTGATTGTTCTTGCTGTCAGGAAGTTTCTCCTAAATTCTAGCTTGCTTCTCCCTTTGTTCGGTTTCCATCCATCGCTTCTTGCCTTGCGTTTAGGTGCTTTGGGAAATAAGTTGACCCCCTCTTCTTTGTGGCAGCCCCTCATAATATTGGAACACTGTTTTCACATCAACCCTAGTTCTTCTTTTCATTAGACTAGACATACCCAATCTAAAGTCTCAACATCTTTTTTTATATTGAACTGGATGCAGTTTTCCAAATGTGGTCTTACCAAGGTATTATAAAACAGTGTAGATGTAGTGTATATTGGAGATGGTGACCCTTTGAGAGCTGTATGCAATGAAATTTCATTTTAATGTATGCCAATTAGTGTACACTCAAAGTGACAATAATTCTATTCTGTTCTGTTCTATTCTATTTTCTATTTTCTATATACTCTTCTCCTCTCCTCTCCTCTCCTATCTTCTATTCTATTCAGTTCTATTCTATTCTATTCTATTCTATTCTATTCTATTCTATTCTATTCTATTCTATTCTATTATTTTCTATTTACTCCTCTCCTCTATTTAATTCTAATTCTCATTCTCATTCTCATTCTCATTCTCATTCTCTTCTCTTCTCTTCTCTTCTCTTCTCTTCTCTTCTCTTCTCTTCTCTTCTCTTCTCTTCTCTTCTCTTCTCCTCTATTCTATTCTATTCTATTCTATTCTATTCTATTCTATTCTATTCTATTCTATTCTAGTATCACTTCACCTGATCTTGATTTGATCCCACTGTAAATACAGCCTAGGATTGTGTTGACTTTTTTGGCAGCTGAAGCACATTGCTGGCTCATATTTAAATGATTGTCTGCTAGGACTCCAATATCCACTTTGGATCTTAATTGGAGGGCTGAAATCTGCTTAAGTGATTTTTCAGGGTCTGCATCCTTTGGGGAAAATGTGTATGATTTTTTTCCCATCTTGGGATGTTTTAGGAGAAGAGCAAGCTGAGCTGGATGATGGAGTTAAACATGTCATCGGTTTGGAATCATTGCATTGCCACAAGAGACTCAGAAGCAGTTCCTTGTGAATTCTATTGACCTTTATCTAGTGTTAATTAGACACTAATATCTAGTGTCTAATGAGTAGATTGACATTTGAAATTAGAGAACAAGAGGATAAACAATTTTATAAAATTTGGGACCTTTTCTATCAATGGTTAGATAATAAAATACAATAATAGAATATCTAGAATTTCAGAAAATAATGAATATATAAAGATATATATTTTTTGATATTATATTTATAAAATGTTTTTAGGATAGATTTGGTAGGATTATATGAATTGTTATAAAATAAACTAAGTAAATTATAGTTATCTCGCAAAGTATGAATGAATAAAATTATAGTCAAATGATTGTTTAATAGTGATACTAGGGTATTTAATTTTTGATCGATAATATGAGTTATCATGCAATGTAACTGTAATTGAGACTACGAAATGGATGCACAAAAAATTGGTAAACCAACTGACACACTGTTTGTATATTTATGAAAGAAAGCTGGATGTTTTTATGTTTTGTTTGTCTTTAAAAACCAATAAAATTATTTGGGCCTGACAGATGAGCAGGGAAGATAGCCATTATAGGTGGCCCTCAACTCACAGCAGTTCACTTAGTGTCCATTTTCCTCCCTCTCCCTCCCATCCATCTGCCAAAATTTTACAGAAATGCAGGTAGTCCTTGACTTACAATAAATCATTCTGTTCTGACTCGGGCTTCATCAAACTTAATGAAACACAAACTGAATTTAAAAGTAAAACCTATTTTAATGTGATGCTGGGAATTACTTGCATTCCCAGCCAAAACTAATTAGACACAGTTCCTCCAGATAAGAGCACACTCCTTTTGTGTGTGTTTGTGTGTGTGTGTGTGTGTGTGTGTGTGTGTGTGTATGTATGTAGGTGGAGGAGAAATATGGGCCAGTCCTGGAGTATGGGGAAGGCTCTGACAAGTGCTCTGCGTTGGAGGCAGAGATGGAGCCAGGGCCATCTGACAGTCATCAGCTGCCTTTGGAGTCAGAGATCAGTGGGGTAGAAGAATAGCTGGAGCCTCTTCCCAATGTGCGTATGCACAGAGCTGCCAGGAGAAGGGAACAGTTAAGGAGCAAAGGTCGACTTGGGTGTAAAGGCTCAGGTGGATGGTGAATAGTCCTTCCCATAGGGAATAAAGAGGAGCGAAAGGGAAGTGGTGTTTGCAGGAGACAATTAGTTCATTTAATTAGGGCAAAGATTTGTTCCTGACTCCTTTTCAAGTATTTTCTGCTGCAGTGTTGCACTTGGAAGCTATCGGCCTGGCAACTCTCCAAGCCTGATAAGGTCTGTAGTTGTAAATCACTCTAGAAAGACTGTTTGCCGGGACTTTGCTAGATGCAAATGAGAGGAATTCACATTAGCCTAAATAAAAGGGGTATTGTCGGGATGAGGAGAGTGCTTTGTGATTTTGGGAAGCCTAGGTCAGGATAGATAGATAGATAGATAGATAGATAGATAGATAGATAGATAGGGAGAGAGAGAGAGAGGTAGATATATTGTAGCAACAATGTTATATACGTAAAATCACCTAGACAAATTTTAAGTGTCACTTAATGAAGTCTGGGAAATGGAAAGAGAGATGTAGGAATGTATGTCAGATGCTGGTCCTGTCAGCAAAATGCATTGGCAACTTACGAAAAGCACGAAGTTATGAGATGGAATTGAGTCACATTCAATTACCACCAAATCAAACCTCCTCTCATGTCTCCCAATTACTTATCATTTCACCTGGGCGACTGCTCTCCTTTGGGGATGAAAACTTCGGCCCTCTGACCCTTTTGAAATATGTATTCATTATTTATTTACTAGCGATCTATCTATCCATGTTTCTCTCCCCTCCCCCCACCTCCCAGGCTGTCTATCTGAGGAATTTTGAGAAAAGCCAGGAAGATTTATGAAATGACAATTGTGAGTCCTCTCCATTAGACTAATGTCAAAGATTTATTTCTTCTCCAATTTTTAGTTATTTTAAAGTTATTTTAAAAGAAGGATTGGCCTTCAAAAAAAGAAAAGAAAAGAAAAGCACCAGCTGGGATAATTAAGTCTGATGTTTTATTAATCTGGTTTAAAAATATTTCTGTTCTGTTCTGTACGTGTACGGAGATTGTCAGTCATCCATGTTCTGTATTCTCCGGAGCAGGGCAGGATGAGATGTAATGGGTGGAAGTGTTTGTTGAGCTCATGGTTGTCCCAAAGTTTCTTTTTCAAGAGACAATTGGACTTTCTTGTTATGAAGACGCTTCGCTTCTCATCCAAGAAGAGAGTTGAAGAATCTTCTTGGATGAGAAAGGAAATGTTTTCAAAGAAAAACCAGAAAGTCCAGTTGCCTCTTGAAAAAAAAAGCACCTTTGGGATAATGGGCAGAAGATGATGAAAGAGAGATCTAACCTAGGCTCCAGTATTTGAGGGGCTCCTACAAAGACAAGGGAGTCAAACTATGGTCCAAGGCACCAAAAAACAGGATAAGAAACAATGAATGGAAACTCATCGAGGAGAGAAGCAACCTGGAATTAAGGAAAAACTTCCTAATAATGGGAACAATTAACCAGTGGAACGACTTTCCTTCAGAAGTTGTAGGTTCTCCATCACTGGAGGTTTTCACGAAAGTACTGGACAGCCATTTGTCAGGAATGGTATAGGGCAGGGGTGTCAAACGCAATGATGTGGTTGGATCTCGCCCACACGGCCATTCTGGAAATGTAAAGGGGCCGGCCCACGTCACTTCAGCCCAGTCTATCCACATTGCTTCAGCCTGGTCTACTCAATGTAAAGATGGAACATCGGGACAGCTTGGCTTCGGCCCAGTCTACCCAATGTGAAGAGGAAACATGGCAGCAATTTGGGGAGTGGTGTCAAGCTGTCCACACTCACCCAGTTGGCCATGTCTACCCTGTAGGCCACACCCCATGAGTGGCATCAAGCTTGCCACACCCACCCTGCCCCCTGAAGTCAACTACAACCCTGATGTGGCCTTCAATGAAACTGAGTTTGGTATATTCGAGCAGAACCTTGGTAGACTGTCTTTCAACCCCATTATTCTATGTTCTATAGAATCAATTTGATTTAACAATATAGCTGTCAATTTCTTATTTACTATGCAAATACTGTATATAGTTTCTTTCATCCTGGGGATGTTGCAGTGGTTGTAAGCAGAAAAAACTGGATCTAAGTAACTTCTTTCAGCGCCGTTATAAACATGTGCTCCCCTCATCCAACACATGAAGTGCAGACCACGTTTTGCATGCTTCACTAAGGATGACATATGGAGAGACCAGTTCAGATTGTTAGTTATCTGTACCCCCAGATGCGTAATACTGTTGACAATTTCTAGAGCTGTTCCTTTATACTGAGAGGAGTATGATTATGCGGGTTCTTTCTAAAATCTACAATGATCTCCTTTATTTTATTAACATGTAGAACCAGGTTAATAAGACCACACCTAAAATACTGCATCCAGTTTTGGTCACCACACTATAAAAAAGATGTTGAGACTCTAGAAAGAGTGCAGAGAAGAGCAACCAGGATGATTAGGGGACTGGAGAGTAAAATATACAAAGAACGGTTGCAGGAACTGGGCCTGGCTAGTCTAGCGAAGAGAAGGACCAGGGGAGACATGATAGCAGTCTTCCAATATTTGTGGGGCTGCCACAGAGAGGAGGGGGTCAAGCTGTTTTCTAACGCTCATGAAGGCCAGACAAGGAATAATGGTTGGAAACTGAGCAAGGAGAGATTCAACCTGGAAATAAGGAGAAATTTTCTGACAATGAGAACCATCAACTCATGGAAGAGAACTTGCCTTTGGAAGTTGTGGGAGCTTCATCACTGGAGGCTTTCAAGAAGAGACTGGACTGCCATTTGTCAGAAATGGTGTAGGGTCTCTTGCTTGGACAGGGGGTTGGACTAGATGACCTAAGGTTCCTTCCAACTCTGATTATCTGTAATCTGTACTTTTAGTGTACCAGTCTGTCAGAGCCTTCATCTCTTCCCTATAACCTTTTCCATTGTCATCCAGGATAAGACCCACCACTGCTGCGTTATCAGCATACTTCACAATATGATTTGTAGCATGTTTAGCACAACAGTTGTGGTCCATCAAGGTGAACAGTAGTAGACTCAAGTCACAGCCCTGTGGTCAGAGGTGGCATTCAGCAGGTTTTGTTGAATGCCCAGTTCTAGAAAATCAATAGCAGAAATTTTTGAGTAGTTTGGAGAACTGGCAAATACCACCTCTGACTGGCCCCACCCCCATCTATTCTCTGCCTCCTGAATTCCAGCTGATCGGCTGGGTCTTCTTTGGTTGCCCTGCACAGGAGAACAGAGCTGGAAAGCAGGTTAGTGGGGTGGGGAGGGAATGGGATTTTGCAGTAACCATCCCCCAGGAGTGGGGTGTAGTAAAAAAAAAATTGAATCCTACCACTGCCTTGTGGGGAACCTGTACTCAAAGAGATGGAATCACAGGAGATGTTAAGCCAAAGTGTCTCGTGTCAAGAGGAAGGGTTAAATTTCCAGAGGATCAAAAAGAAAGAAAAAAGGTGTTTAGTGGAACACTGTCCTTTATATCTCAACCAGGATTGCCTCTACTTCAAAAACAGTTCAACATCTGCTCTCTTTTTTAAAAAATAGACCTCTCTGTGAGTCTGAAGAAATTGGCGACTTCTGTAAAGACTCAGTTCATTAAAATCAACTGCACTCTCCTTTTAGAGTCACCCAGAAATCAGAATAAAGAGGTTCTTCTTTAATTAATGGCAGAGAAACACATTAAATCTTGCACATTTCAACCCAGTTAGAAAAATGGGAGGAAAAAAAAGGCGGGGGAGGGGGAGAGATATTGGACTTAACATTTCCTGGTGTCTGAATGAGGCATGACAAATATCCCCATTCAACGGATTATTTCAAGGCCTCCTTTGATCTGGCTCCTCTCAGAGATGTGTGCAAGCTTGGTCAAAGAAGTCAAGATGGTGGCCACTGGTCATTTAGTAGTGGAATTAAAGTGCTGTCTGTTTGTTAAATGCATCATGCATACAAAGCACATTAAAAAAAAATAAGATCCGCCTTTTTCTCCTTCTCCTCCTTCTCTTTTCCCTTTCTCCTCCCCCTCTTCTTCCTCCTCCCTCCCTGCCTCCCAACTTCTTCTCCTTTCCCTCTTCTTCCTCCTCCCTCCCTCCCTTCTTCTTCTTCTTTCCCCCTCCCTTCTTCCTCCTTCTCCTTCCCTGCCTCCCATCTTCTCCTTCTCTTTTCCTCTCCCCTCTTCCTCCTCCTCTCTCCCTCCCATCTTCTAATTCTCATTCTCCTTTCCCTCTTCCTCCCTCCTCCCTCCTTGCCTCCCATTTTCTCCTTCTCTTTTCCCCTCCTCCACTTCCTCTTCCTCTCTCCCTCCCATCTCTTCCTTCTCCTTCTCCCCCTTCATCTTCTATTACCTTCTTCATCATCTTCTCCTCCTCCTCTCCCTCCCTCTCCCTCCCATCCATCTGCCAAAAATCTAAAACAACACAGATAGTCCTTGATTTACAGCAGTTCATTTAGTGATCATTCAAAGTCACAATAGCACTGAAAAAAGTGGCTTACGGCTGTTTTTCCCACTTAGGACTGTTGCAGCATCTCCAGGATCACATGATCACAATTCAGACCCTTGTCACCTGACTCACATTTATGATGGTCGCAGTGTCAATTGTGGCCATAAGTCAAGAACTACCTATAGTTTCCTGCAGGCAAGTCTAGCTATCCATACCAAATCTCTCTTTGTGTCTCTTCCTTTTTTTACTGTTTGGTGTCAGCCTTTCGTAGAAGCCATTTTTACTTGGAAGCTTCGAGGCTGCTACATTCCGTGCCTGGGAATTTAGGAGGGGGGATTTCATAGTGAGCTGGTGGAAGATTGGACTCAACAACATTCTTTCTCAGAGAGTCAAGGACATGTTGTCCTGCACCTGAAAGGGAGTGACTGGGGGGGATGTCTCCAGTTGGGAGGAAGATTTGATTGGGCCATGTGATGGATTTATGGAGGCAGGGAATGGATCTTTGAATTCTCATTTGGGAAGGGAAAACCCGGAACTCTCAGATTTGGATTTTTCCAGATGTGCCAATATGACAACTTTAACAAAATGGAACTTTGAGGAAATGTTTGTCTCAGAGTTTATCCGATTGGACTTAGTTAGTTGGAACGCTGGCATTTGGGTTTATTCTGCATTTCTAATTTCTCCAGCATCCCCTCAGCCAAGTATTTTTTGCATCCTTTTATCAATTTGGCCAGGAAAAAAAATCCTATTTTTTTTTGCATGCTTTCCCTAACGTGTTTATTATTATTTCCATGTTCCTAATGTATAGACATTAGTAAGCACACCTACGTGTGACCGGGAAAGACAGTTCCTATCTTGTTTTAATCTGCAGGCTTGCTGTCTCTTAAAGATGCCTTTTTCCCTGCATATTTTCTGAGTTCTGAACCTACACTGAGAATTTTTTTTTTTTTTTTAAAGGAAGTTGAAGATAAAATGTATGCCAGCGCTGCTTTTAGGTTTCGGAGGTACGAATGCAGTAAATTCATGGAACAATTCAGACAAAGTTAATTTCTGGCGCTATCTCGTATTGCCAGCTGTGTGACAGCTCTAAACAATTTCCACATTAATATCTGTGTTCTGGAGGTGCGGAGAGAAGTGAATCTCGGCGAACGAAGGGTCAAAAGGAATTTCAAAGGAGAAATTGTGTTGCGCTGGGGTTCCTTTGGCCTTGCCTTCCACGGACGTGCCTGCGTGAAAGCAAACAAAATCTAAGGGATTGGCTATTGGCGAAATAGAAAAAGTTTTCTCCACGAAGTTAGAACTAGTAGCAAGCCAGGTCAAATAACTTGCTTCAAATTCATTCGTGTTTCATTTATATACACAGTATATCCATCTATGTTTTTGCAGAATGAAATGGTTTGCTCATTGAAATGATTGGTTGATATTTCTGTGTAATCTTTCATGAAAAACTTTAAGGCACTCCACTGATTTTTCTTCTTTCTTTCTTTCTTTCTTTCTTTCTTTCTTTCTTTCTTTCTTTCTTTCTTTCTTTCTTTCTTTCTTTCTTTCTTTCTTTCTTTCTCTCTCCCTTCCTTCCTTCCTTCCTCCTTCCTTCCTTCCTTCCTTCTTTTTCTTCCTTCCTTCCTTCCTTCCTTCCCCTCTCTTTCTCTTTCTCTTTCTCCATTATTGAATTCCATTCTCTCATTCTATCTCTGTCTGTCTATCTATCTCTCTATCATATCTGTCTATCTTTATTTCTCTCTATCCATTTTTCTCTCTGTTGTTTTATATCCATCCATCCATCTTGCTCTGACTCCATCCATCCAACTATTTTTATCTCTATTATTCTATATCTATCCATCCATTCATCCTTCCATATACATATATTTGTCCATTCTCTTTCTCTTTTATTTCTCTCTTTCATCTCTCTCTCTCCCTCATCTGTCTTTCTGTCTGTCTATCATCTTTCTATCCATCTATGCCATCTGAGAACCAGTTTGATTAGTAGTTAAGAAATCAGGCAAGAAACCAGGAGACTATGGGTTCTAATCCTACCCCGGGCACCACTGATGCTAGCATTTCAAATGTGTCAATGTTTTGAACAAGGTTTGTAAACCTGTTTAAAATGTGTTGTTGGTTTACCTCCCTTTGAATTTTATAGTTCTTCCTCCTCCTCAACGTCTTTTTTTATTTTCTTTCCTAAAAGCATGCTCTGCAGTGTTTAGAGCAGGCTTTGGAATCACAGCTTGAAACGTCCATCCAGATGAAGTCAAGTGGAAAATGGTCCTTACCTTGGAGAAGAAGGCTGTGGCCAGTCACAAGTCAATGTCAAGCTAAGGGCAACAAGAAAGGAAAGGACAGGCAGAAGGTCCCTGGGGTGGCTGCGAAGGAGAAAATGAAAAGTTAACATATTATCTATTGAACTGAAAACCACAACAGATGGAAAAGATGACTCCTCCATAGTCTTGAAAAAAATATGTCTCTGTTTATCTATATCTATATCTATATCTATATCTATATCTATATCTATATCTATATATATATATATCTATATCATATATCTATATCTATATCTATATCTATATATATATATATCTATATCTATATATATATATATATATATACACATAAGCAAAATAGCACTCACACGTCATCACAAAATCTCCAGAACCATAAAGCCTACAAACTTAAAATTTGGCACGTATGTTCCTATTGGCTCCTAGGTGCTCACTAATAAAGGATTTTTCAAAATGGCCATCAGAGCATTTAGAGTATTCCCTATATTATTATTATTATGAACACGCTCTGATGCTAAGGAGTTCTACTCCCGCTCCCCACCTGAAAAGAAATCTGTTCCAAATGCAAAACACAAGCAGAGGAGAGGAGATTCAGTTTTAGTTTCACAGCAGCAAGCAGCTTTAGGACAGAACAATTGAGCTAAACCGTGCCCAGGATCCTTGTTATCTCCTTCTTGCTCACACAGCGAATACTGTTTCAGTTTCCAAACAGCCCTCAACTCTCTCACATAGTGACGGGACGCTAGCCAGATGAATCCTGATGGATGCTGGTAGGCAGAGGCAGAATTTATATGTATGTATGTATGTATGTATGTATGTATGTATGTATATGTGTGTGTATATTAGATAGATAGATTAGATATATGTGTGTATATTAGATAGATAGATAGAATTATTTTTGTATATATATATATATTCTATTTTTGCAACATGAGAAGTACAGTTGTTCTTTTTCCACCCTGTTCACTTAATTTGTTAGACTTGGTCCTCCTAAATCAACTCCCACTTTATTTTCCACTGACTTCACATAGAATTTGATGTAACAGTCTCAAATTATGCGGTGGGAGATCTTCAGGCTGGCTCGTCTGATTTCTGATATGGTTGTAATCCAAGACCACACATGCCTATTTTTGTCCCATCTCATAGTTTCCCGAGCCAGTTTCTACTTCTGTGTTGTCACAACTCAGCTGGTAAATCATTCCTAGTGACATCTCCTCTGTTGAGATGTTCCTCTGAATATTTGAAGGAGTTGTTATTTTACTGTTCTGCACATTTTTTTTTTCTGCTGCCTTTGCAAAAATTCACAGGGTTCTGGGAGGAGGTCATTATGTACAAGAAGACATAAAATTCAGGTTTGTGTCTTGGGTGGTGTTTGTTTTCTGGGAACCGTGACAGAAGAAGGTGGCTCTAATGGGCATTGTCTGGAAGTCTTCTGTCTTTGACTAACTGTAGCAGAGAAATGGATACAGAAACATAAGGAGGACATACGAACTTTGTAAAAGTTTTATTCATCAGAAGAGACTCAATAAACTTGTGAAATGACCTTCCTATGTCAGGAGAGAACTGGAGTGAAAGCAGAAGAGAGAGAGAAGAGAAAAACAGAGATAAAGAAAGAAGGACGGAAGGAAGAAAAAGAAGGAAGGAAGAAAGGAAGAAAAAGAAAGAAGGAAGAAAGGAAGGAAAAGAGAGAGAGAAGGAGAAAGGAAAAGAGAGAGAAAGAGAAATCTTACTTTCAATAAAAGAGAACAAGGACGATGGGGTCCTTGGCGCTCTGTAGTTTTGCTTGTTTGCTCTCAGACATTTGATTACCTGACTAACTAACATCATCAGTGCTTCTGCTACGTGTTTATAGATATATTATCAGCCTACATCTTCACTTTCTTTCAAGCTTGCTGCCAGCTGCCATGAAAACAGTGACGGTGGTGGGGAAGCAATGAGTATTTGGGAGGGGAAGCATGCAGGAGGTATAAATGGAATTTTTGAGGAGCAATGAGGAAGCCTGGACTCAGAGAGGACTTTTCGGGTTGTTTAACATTTTCAGGGCCAACCTTCCTGAGATCGACATGCATGGAGGAGGAGTGAAGCATCTGGACCAGAGACGTTCCCAAAACATCTTCTTGGCTGATGATTGGACTCTGGTTGCCTGGCTATTTAGTGATGGGCTCTGGGGTTAATTTTAATTTGTCTTTGTGTGTTTTTGCTCCAGATCTTGCCTGACTCTCGCTGCATTCGGTTCTTTCCTGATACAAGAACCTTTTCTCTGAATCTATGGAGCCACAGGTTTTTCTTTTCTAGGGATTGAGTGGAGGCAGGGCTGACATATACGGTATATTCACAAATTTGAGAGCGAGCTCTGGCCTTTTTTTTTTTTTTTTTGCAAATTGACTTCCAGTGGCATTTTACACACACGTAACTCACTCTAGCTGTGGTTGCTTTCCATTATAACCAACACCCGGTTCCCCCCAGATCCCACAATGAGGACCATCTCCCCATTCTCAACCAAACTCAACCAAGCCCAAGAACAAAACAGTTTATCTTTTTCCTTGGATTTGCACTTCTACAAAATGGCATCATTGACTGTTTAGACCTCCTGAAAAAAGCCAAACCAAAACAGCTATCAACCCTGAAGCTGGCCTGGCTGAAGCCATCTTGAAGCTTCAGTGCTGCCACACTGGAGCTGAGGGATAGGGAGGGGAGATTAGAGATAGTTGGGGTTGTGTAGTCAAAACAAAATAATTTCTCTTGGGAACCAAGGACATTCTCCAAGGAAGGAGGATTGATGTCACCAGACCAGCAGATGCTGGCTTGATTGGGCTGTGTGACTGATTGTTTGGGGTTGAGGGAAAAACTTGTACTTTTAATTAGGTGAAAACTGTGGGACCCTTCAGAGTCGGTTTTCAACAGATATGTGTCATGCCTCCGTCAAGTCTGAATCCAAGGAGGAAGACAAACAGTCACCAGGGAGTGGGGGAGTGGCTTTGTTGGTAGTGGAGGAAACTAGGGAAGGGTGAAGTCAGGCTGGGCAGAGCAGGGAAGAGGTAGAACAAGGGAGAGGGTGTTTAGAGGAAGACCAAGGCCCATCCCCTCTTCATCCTAGGGCACGCAGGGAAGAACGGAGAAGAGAGCAACATGGGTTGTGTGGCTTACAAGAGAGGAAAGGGCCCTTATTCCCTTCACACCTGGGAAGGGAGTTTAAAGGAGAACCAGTTAGGAAGGGCATTTGTCAGGAACAAACATTGAATTTATCTTTTGTTTGGCTGTGGTTATCTGAGTTCCTGGCATCCTCCAAATTGGTTTGATTTATTGCCACGTTACTTCACTTCTGAAACTTCCTATCTTGCCCTGCTGGATTTATTACCTTATCTTGTCTTGCTGAATTCATAGTTTAAAGTTTTCTGTTTATACCATTTTGGACTGGAATATCTGTAGTCAAAGGCTGTTGCAGGTTTCTGGGAGAGTTTTTCTCTAGACTGGAAAGGAACTGGGACATTGGGGGCAAAGTTGGAGTTAATAAAGGGACCTTTAGTTATCTGGCAGGGTTGCCTTCGTGCCATGCTGCAGGTCATCACAATATGCGCCAATATGTGCTTTATTTCCAATAAAGCTATTATTTGAGGAATTCACCTGCCTTGGAGTTTTTGCTTGTAATGGATCTATTACTTGGTACTCGGACAACAGCACAAAGTGCCACTGGGATTTCTTTTCTTTTCTTTTTCTTTGAAAGAAGATTTCTTTAAATCTTCAGAAAGAGCTGATTTTTAAAAACAAAAGCAGCACCTGGCTTAATATATGCTATTGTTCTTTCTTTACCTTTGATGTTATACACAAGAAGAAAGAACAAGACAGTTCCTGTTGAGAAGACTTCAGAAAATTTGGTGGGGCTGCAGAAGGAGAGAGAACAAGCCACTGTCAGTTATCTCATTTATTTGGGTTTCATATTTCATTTAAAATACTATTAAAAATGACATCGTCTTCTTTTTCCTCCCCTGCATAGCATATGTCATTCCCTGTTGTACTTTTGCTTGTAAAATTATGAACCAGTGTTCTGTCTTTTGAATAATATAAAAGAATATGACAATTTTCCTCTACTTGTAGACAGCTATTATTTGGGAGAAACACCCTTAAATTCTTTATTTTGTATGAATTTAAGCTCTACCAAACAAGCAGATACCAAAGGAGGACCAATGCTTCTATTCTTTCTCTTTTAAAATACACTGCTCAAAAAAATAAAGGGAACACAAAAATAAGACATCCTAGATCTGAATGAATGAAATATTCTCATTAAATACTTCGTTCATTACATAGTTGAATGTGCTGACAACAAAATGACACAAAAATTATCAATGGAAATCAAATTTAGCAACGCACGGAGGTCTGGATTTGGAGTTACACTCAAAATTAAAGTGGAAAAAAAAACATGACAGGCTGATCCAACTTTGATGTAATGTCCTTAAAACAAATCAAAATGAGGCTCAGTAGTGTGTGTGGCCTCCACCTGCCTGTATGACCTCCTACAATGCCTGGGCATGGTCCTGATGAGGTGGTGGATGGTCTCCTGTGGGATGTTCTCCCACACCTGTACTAAAGCATCCCCCAACTCCTGGACAGTCTGTGGTTCAACATGGTGTTGGTGGATGGAGTGAGACATGATGTCCCAGATGTGCTCAATTGGATTCAGGTCTGGGGAACAGGTGGGCCAGTCCATAGCATCAATACCTTCATCTTGCAGGAATTGCTGACACACTCCAGCCACACGAGGTCTAGCATTGTTTTGCATTAGGAGGAACCCAGGGCCAACCGCACCAGCATACGGTCTCACAAGGGGTCTGAGGATCTCATCTCGGTCCCTAACGGCAGTCAGGCTACCTCTGGTGAGCACATGGAGGGCTGTGTGGCCCCCTAAAGAAATGCTACCCCATACCATTACTGACCCACTGCCAAACTGGTCATGCTGGAGGATGTTGCAGGCAGCAGAACATTCTCCATGGCATCTCCAGAGCCAGTTACATCTGTCACATGTGCTCAGTGTGAACCTGCTTTCATCTGTGAAGACCACAGGGCACCAGTGGCGAATTTGCCAATCTTGGTGTTCTCTGGCAAATGCCAAACGTCCTGCACAGTGTTGGGCTGTAAGCACAACCCCCACCTGTGGGTAAGCACAACCCCCACCTGTGGACGTCAGGCCCTCATAACAACCTCATGGAGTTTGTTTCTGACCGTTTGAGCAGCCACATACATATTTGTGGCCTGTTGGAGGTCATTTTGCAGGGCTCTGGCAGTGCTCTTCCTGTCTCTCCTTGCACAAAGGCAGAGGTAGCAGTCCTGATGCTGGGTTGTTTGCCCTTCTACAGCCTCTTCTATATCTCCTGATGTACTGGCCTGTCTCCTGGTAGTGCCTCCATGCTCTGGACACTATGCTGACAGACACAGCAAACCTTCTTGCCACAGCTCTCATTGATGTGCCATCCTGGATGAGCTGCACTACCTGAGCCACTTGTGTGGATTGTAGACTCCGTCTCATGCTACCACTAGAGTGAAAGCACTGCCAGCATTGAAAAGTGACCAAACCATCAGCCAGAAAGCATAGGAACTGAGAAGTGGTCTGTGGTCACCACCTGCAGAACCACTCCTTTATTGGGGATGTCTTGCTAACTGCCTATGCTTTCCACCTGTTGTCTATTCCATTTGCACAACAGCATGTGAAATTGATTGTCAATCAGTGTTGCTACCTAAGTGGACAGTTTGATTTCACAGAAGTGTGATTGACTTGGAGTTACATTGTGTTCTTTAAGTGTTCCCTTTATTTTTTTGAGCAGTGTACATACTCCCTTAAGTTCAATTTCATTCATTATGACTAAGCTGAGATGTCCATATATTGCAATAAATTATTGGTCAAGTCCTTCCCCTTCCCCCATCTTCCTCCTCCTCTTCCTCCCCTTCTCCCCCCTCCCTCTCCCCCTCCTCTTCCTCCTCCTCCTTCTCCTCCTCCCCACTTCTTCTTCTTCTCCCTCTCTCTCCACTCCAAAGTACCAGAAGACAGTGGATGGAAATAATCAAGCAGAGATCCAACCTAGAACTAAGGAGAAATTTCTTGACAGTGAGAATATTTAATCAGTGGAATAGTTTACCTCCAGAAGTCATGGATGTTCCATCTCTGGAACAAGATTTAAGAAAAGATAGCCATTTGTCTGAAATTGTACAGGGTCTCCTTCTTGAGTAAGGCAGTGGACTAGATCAGGGGTTGCCAACCTTTTGGACCTTAGGGACCACCAGACTCATAATTTTAAATCTCAGGGACCACTAACTGGTTCTGTGGGCATGGCCTAATTTATGGGTGTGGCTTGGTGGGCATGGCTTGTATGTAAATATTATAAATATTTATATAAATATTGAATTTTTATTAAAAAAGAGCAACTTTTACCCAAAATCAGGCAAAGCAGGCAGGCTGATTGAGTTGCTCACAGAATCACAGATTCATTCAGAGATCTATCTATCTACCATCGGCTAGCTCAGTCTGTCACATAAAATTGGCTTGCAAGCAAACTCACAAAATTAATTCACAACACACCATGTATGTAAATATTGATTTTTTAAATTTTTTAAAAAAACAACTTTTACCCAAAATCAGGCAAAGCAGGCAGGCAGATTGAGTTACTCACAGAATCATTCAGTGATCTATCTATCTGCCATCAGCTAGCTCAGTCTTTCAAATTTGCTTGCCGTGAGTCTGCACTGAATAATAGAACCTTCAGTCCTAAGGGAGGTCTGGCTGTACTTAAAAGCAGAGCCGAAGATCTAAAGACTAGCTAGGAAGCAAGAAATCCAACCATTTCCTGCTTCCTAGCTAATTTAAATCTCCTGGCACAGCAGAACAGATGATGGTTGGAAAAAGGAAAAATAGCAATTTAGTAGCCAAGTTTACTGGATAAGGAGTGAGTGGGCAGAGAGGGTTCCCACGGGCCATGTGGCGGTGGAACCTTATGTTTCAGCACAGCCTGGATTAATTGTTTTTTTTTGGGGGGGGTGCTCTGGGGGTGAGATTACTCTGCGGCCCACCAAAATTTTCTCATGGCCCACCACTGGCCCACTGGTTGGTGACTGCTGAACTAGATGACCTCAAAGATCCCTTCTAACTCTATTCTTCTGTTACTCTATTAAATTTCAGTAACTAGTGAAATTCTCCTGAGTGAGGGCAAAGAGGAGACACACTTTTCTAATAAAGATGGAAAACAGTATCTCAGTTTAACATCTAACTATACATTCGACAGATAAAGGTTAAGTAAGATGTTCCGACAGCCATTCCATAAACTTTATTCCTTGTTCTATCTTTGCATCGCTCCCGCATTTAGAAAAAGTACCACGTAATGGAACGTAACTAACCCAAATTAAACCGAGACATTGAAGTAGATAATGGGACTTTATATCACACGAGATAACACCTTTTCCCATACCCACCCTTACATTCAGCCTGCCCTTGTTGAAGCAAAAAAACAAAACAAAAAACCAGTGATGAAAATCACTTGGAGTCTAAGTACGGTGTTTACACATTATCCACAATGGCACAGACCCACAAAATGTTGGCATTTCAATTTCCTCTGAAGTATCTCCTTCAGCTGGAAAACCGCATTACCCATTACGGAGAGCAAGATACAATAACGCAGCTCAATGCAAGCGAGTGTTTGTTATGCATCTAAGTACCAAAAAAAAAATCTAAATTGTAGAATGCTGAAATTTCACCTCTCTTTGGATAAGGGCAGGCCGTGCACCAAGAGCCAAAGCTTCAAATCAAGGGTAGATATTTGTGCAAAGTACATTGTATGAATTGGTGGTTTGCACATCCTGGATTCTGGCTTTATCCAGACCAAGGACCACTATTTTATTTTTTGGTCTCTGAGAAGCATTTCCTCTCAAATGTTGATTGATGAACGGATTGGGGAAGGAGAGAAATATACGGAAAACTACAGAACCGAAGTCCCAAAGGTGCCTTTTTCAGGAGGCAACTGTACTTTCTTGTTTTTCCTTTGAAGACTTTTCTCTTTTCATCCAAGAACCTTCTTCAGCTCTGACTGGATGGTGGGGAATGGAAGGTTTTATATTCCTTTGAGCTAAAACCTTGGATCTAATCCATCCATTCCCCACCGGAGCTTGGATGAGAAGCGAAATGTCTTCAAAGAAAAAAAAAAGAAAGAAAGTACCTTTGGGACAACCATGACCTGATTGACTGAGAATCTCTATAGATCTACAGAACTAATGGTTTTCTCTGTCCAGTTGTATCTGATTCTAGGGGCTGGTGTTCTGACCAAGGCTTCCAAGACTAATTACGAACATGCTTATTTTAAAAACAAGTCTTATTTTATTGCAATACTGGGAGTTATTTTCATTCCCAGCCGGTAACGAGTCTCAAACAATCCCTCGAGATAAGCACCCACCTTTCTTTCCTGTGAAGTGATGCCAATAACAGGAGCGTCAAATTAACTAGAACAAAAACCAACCAAAGTACAAAGAGCTTCAAGAATGAATCTGAACCGAATGAACGGCTTTGCTTCCTGCAAAGGTTTTGTCATCTTGGCCTGTCTTTTATTCCTTATGGGCGGGGCAATCACCTCTCAGCCTTACTCCTGGCTTGCCCTTTTGTTTCTGCTCTCGCCTTCTAGCAGCTCTGCACACACGCACACTGGGAACAGGCTCCCCTTGGTTCTCTGCCTCGCTGCTGCCAGACTCCAAAGGCTCCGGAGTCAGCACCCCACTCCCAGATGGTCCTGGCCCCGTCTCTGCATTGGATGCAGGACCCTCATCTGAGTCCTCTCTGGACTTCTGGACTGATCCCCTTTCTTCCACACTGTCTGATTCCTCTGCCAACTGCACAGGCTGATGGCGAACCACAACAACTGGTGTTAATTTCCACTTCTTAGCTGAGGGAGTCAGTGTTGCTTTCATAGTCACATCACCAGTATGACTATACACTGAGGCCCACAGAACACTGTTACCTTCCCACTAAAGTGGTACGTATTTATCTACATGCATTTGTATGCTTTTGAATTGCTAGGTGGGTAGGAGCTGAGACAAGGAACAGGAGCTTACTCCATTGTGCGGAGCTCAGGTTTCAAACTCAGGCTGTCAGCCCTCCAGCTGACAAACTCAGCATCTTTAACCACTGAGCCAGAGTTTTTAACTAAGGAGAGCCGGATTTACATCTGTCCTTGGCCGGAGAAGACCCCAGATGACTCCACAGACAACCTGCCTCACTAAGGTAAGGTTGTGGTGGGAACAACAACAACAGAACTGTCACTTGAGCCTCAGGAGAAAAGGCAAAATGTAAGGACTGAAATATGCACAGCCTTTCATCAACGTACAAAAATAACAAGGTTCAGTTACTCCATGAATCCCGATACTTCTTCATTTGTCGCTTGTAACATCATAGTTCAACAGCAATTTGTGGAAGAAATCTCAGGGATTGACAGGAAAATTTAGCTTGTTACAAGGAGACCATAATAGCTGGAAAAAAAGAGATGATGATAAAATAACAAAGCACAATCTAGCTAACATGATGCACCAGAATATTATAAAACAAGATCTATACCCATGCTTCACTATGAAACTATATAGTCGGGGCTTCGTTTTTGGGGAGGAAAATAAGGGGAAAAAAATCTGCTTCTGCCTACCAGTAGCCATCGGTATTCACCTGGCTAGCGCGTCCTGTCAGATTGTGAGAGAGTTGAAGGCTGTTTGGAAACTGAAACAATATTTGTTGTGTGAGAAAGAAGGAGACAGCAAGGAGCCTGGGCATGGCTTAGCTCAATTGTTCTGTCCTAAAGCTGCTTGGTGTTGTGAAAGTTAAACTCCTCTCCTCTGCTTGTGTTTTGCATTTGGAAGAGATTTCTTTTCAGGTGGGGAGGGGGAGTAGAACTCCTTAACATCAGGGCGTGTTAATAATAACATAAAAAATACTAATGCTCTGATGGTCATTTCAAAAAATCCTTTCTTAGTGAGCACCTAGAAGCCAAGAGGAACATAGGTGCCAAATTTCAAGTTTGTAAGCTTTACGGTTCTGGAGATTTTGTGATGATGTATGAGTGGTATTTCACTTTTATGTATATAATTTGGACATGAGCCAAATACGATAATCTGGTACATCTGACTTGAAACAGTTGTTTTCGTCCTTTCATAGTCAGTATATCAAATCTGGCCTTGCTACCTGAGATCTCTAGCTTCTGATCTTCTAGAAGGAAGTTGAGGTGGTCAGCCTTCATCTTCTGTATCTCATTATAAATGGGGAGATTGAAGGATGTGGAAGGATCAGTATCTGTGCATCTATCTGTCACGGGGGTACGATGGCTCAGCAGTTAAAAAAATTTGAGTTTGTCAGGTGGAAAACTGTTTGAGACCTGAGCTCCACAGGACAGGGCAAGCTCCTATCCTCGCTCCAGCTCCTAGCAGTTCTCCACAGTAGGGGAAGCAGCCAAGAGTTTTGGGGGCATCTTATGATGTTTTTCACAGAAGAGCCCTTAATAAAACATCTAATAACGGGAAGCCCAGAAGGTCAGCTTTCAAGAAGAGACTGGACTGCCATCTGTCAGAAATGGTCTTTGGGCAGGCGTTTGGACTAGATGATCTACAAGATACCTACCAACTCTGTTAATCAAGAATTAGACTCCAATGTTCCTCCCATCTTACAATTAGAAAATGTCATTTCTGACACTCAATCAAAATCTGGCTTCATTTCAAGGCTATCAGATTTGGGCTGCAATACCGCAGAAGGTCACTAGGTGGCAGAGTCTGGTGGCACTATTTTTTTTTTTTTTTGGCTCCTATTCCTGCCATCTATTGCTCATCTTCAGGTTTGCAACCCAGAATAGTCCTTGTGGACTCTGGGCTCTTCTATGCAATTATGGCCTGTGTATCTTTATTTCCATAGCTCTTAATAGCTTCTGCCCTGGCTGATTTATTCCAGCAGAGTTAATGTCTTCTCTTTATCATAATTGCCTTTAATTGATATACAGTTCTTAAATGATTGTCCGACTCAAATATGGGAAACTCTTCAAGCTCACTTGGTTCTCAAATAAATTCAAAAAGTTGAGAGCCTGATCCACCAGGTCCTCCTCTCACAAAAGCTTCTTGAAATTCTGAGGGGATTTGCAGGAGCCCAGATTCTCAGCTCAGTGTAAATATTTAGCAGAATCAAGTGGTAAATAATTGTCTAGGAGCTGAGGAAATTTATTGTATAAATGTTCTAACACCCAAGAGAAAGAAAATAAGCATTTTGTGGAGTGAGGGAGGAATGGGGATTTCTCTCTCTGTGGCATACTCAAAGGCTTCGTGTAGGAATTATGTTTCTGTGAAGAACTATTCAGAAATATTATCCGCTAGTAGAAGAATTTTTACATTCTTGGAGAAAACAACTGAAGAGAATATAACATTTGTGAAAGGAGGAGACAAAAAAAAAGGGATTCCGCTAAATGTAGGATGTTAGAGCATAGAATTGCTCCAATTTTCTGTGAAAACTCCCTGAAAGGAAAAAAAAAAAAAGTTGGTACCAAAGGGGAAGTGTTTCAAACTATATTTTATGGATTGTTGAGAACCAATTTATTGTAGTAATTAAGACAAGAGGCTAGAAACTGGGAGACCATTAGTCAGTGGTGGGATTCAAAAATTTTTTACTACCGGTTCTGTGGACATGGCTTGGTGGGTGTGATGTGGCTTAGTGGGCATGTCAGGGGAAGAATACTGCAAAATTTCCATTTCCATCTCACTCCTGGGGGAAGGTTACTGCAAAATCCCCATACCTTCCCCAGCCCACTAACCTGCTTTCCAGCTCCGTTCTCCTGTTCAGGACAACCAAAGAAGACCCAGCTGATCAGTTGTGGGCAGGGCTTGGTGGGAGTGGTGTTCTGTGGGTGTGGCTTGGTGGCTTGGTGGGTGTGGCTTGGTGGGTGTGGCTTGGTGGGTGTGGCAGGGGAAGGATACTGCAAAATCCCCCTTCCCTCCCCACCCCACTAACCTGCTTTCCAGCTCCGTTCTCCTGTGCAGGACAACCAAAGAAGACTCAGCTGATCAGCTGGGACTCAGGAAGCAGAGAATAGATGGAGGCAGGGCCAGTCGGAGGTGGTATTTGTTCTCCGAACGACTCAAAATTTCTGCTACCGGATATTCAGAACTGGTCAGAACTTGCTGAATACCCACCTCTGCCATGAGTTCTAGTCCTGCCTTAGGCACAAGGCCAACTGAGTGACTTTGGGTCAGCCATTTCTACTCAGCCCTAGGAAGGAGACAGTGGCAACAGTACAAAAACTTTGAAAACCTGGCTAAGAAAGCTGCAGGAAAGATTTGAACACAATTGAATGGAAGGAGCAAAAAAAATAAAAAATTCTTGTAAATATTCCAAAATAATTTTACAAGATAATCAGCCATATAAGTCATGTAAGCAAAAGAATCCCTCTACGAGGGAGATGGACAGTTCTAAAAATTTGATCATAAAATAAAATATAAACTAAAATAATAAAGTAAAATAAAGTAAAATATAATATAATAACACAAAACAAAATGAAATGAAATAAATGAAATAATAAAATAAAGTAAAAATATAAACTAAAATAATAAAATACATTATAAAATAAAATATAAACTAAAATAGTAAAATAATAGTAAAGTAAAATATAATAGAAACTAAAATAATAAAATGAAATAAATAAACTAAAATAATAAACCTAGTACGATTAGATTACCTTGCATCATATTACATATTACATTGCATTACATATTATATTACATTCCTGTAAAAACACACATAGATACATAAATCAAAGATCCATTGCTTCCTGCAAAGGACTAGGATTATTAAATCTCAGCTATCAACTTTTCCTCATTGCTTTTGTACAATCACAAAATGTTGCCCAGCCTCCAAAAAGCAGAGTTATTTAAATCTCTTTAAAGAAGTTGGAAAAAAAAAAACTTTATTCAAAAAAGTCTGGTTATAAACTCTTAACCATATAAATACGAAAAAGGTCAATGTAAGTCTAATACTTTTCAATAGGGTGACATGAAAAAAAGAAACTGTACCATTTTTACAGATATAAAAGTATATATGATTTTCTGGGGTGATTCAATAAATACTCTGCTCATGTATGATATGAAGAGAATCTATATTATTTTTTTAAAAAATGATTATTCTTTCCTTAGTGACCTTTGAGTCTGTATTAGGAAGCTGAGCATAGGAATTTTTAAAAAGCTTATTTATTAAATTAGAGTTATTCTATACTTCACTATGAAAATACACAATATCAGAAATAATATTATTTTGTTTCAGCCAAGATGCCTACAATTTATTTGGCTTTTACTTTGGTTCCCAATAACTTTGTTTTATGATTTCAGTGAACGTTCTGTCAATTCTATAAGGGGAATTCAATTCCAATCTTGCAGCCATAAAACCTTCACATGATTTTGATGTAGCTTACTTTGAATATCTTCTTTAACTTTATTTTCCACATATTCTTGTTTTATTTTTTCCCCCACAAAGCGCAGGCACTGTACAGCCATGAATATATGCCTTAAAAATATGCTAAAGTTTACAGATTGTCTATTTTAAAATAAAGCCTTCAAACCTCATTTTGCTTGCTTTATGAAAAGTCAATCTTTTAATAATGAGGTATTTAGTATTGCATGAAAAAAATATGATTATTTTTTTCTTACGATAATCTATATCGTACTGGAGAGCAGTCAAATATTACAGTGAAACTATTATTACATGTATCTATCCAATTGACTAAGATCAAGCTGCTAAAATATAATCAAATTGGAAATGCTTCCAATGTAGAATTGAAATACAGTACATACATACAAAGATGTCTGCGTGTATTATTTGTGTGTGCGTGTAGTTATTCCTCAACAACCAAAACTGGGACTAGCTAAATATTATGGTTGCTAAGCTGAATATCACACGACTGTAATAGACTTATGACATCACTTCTCATTCAGTCCCTAACAATAGTCCTTGTCTTACAATTCATTCATTTAATGCCCATTCAAAATTACAACAGCACTGAAAAAGTGTATAGGAGATGACCAGGTGGAGATTACACCTCATGGTATAACTGGAACAATCTGGAACTGAACACACTCAAAACTGTAGAAATGGTGGTAGACTTTAGAAGAAACCCTCCCATACTACCACCTCTTACAATACTAGACAACATCGTATCAACAGTAGAGACCTTCAAATTTCTAGGTTCTGCTATATCACATGACCTAAAATGGACACCTAACGTCAAAAACGTCATCAAAAAAGCACAACAAAGAATTTTCTTTCTGCGCCAACTCAGAAAGCTCAAACTGCCCAAGGAGTTGCTGATCCAGGTCTACAGAGGGATGATTGAGTCTGTCATCTTCACCTCTATAACTGTCTGTTTTGGTCCTGCAACCCAACAAGAAAGACACAGACTTCAGAGGATAATTAGGACTGCAGAAAAAATAATTACTACCAACCTGCCTTCAATTGAGGACCTGTATACTGCACGAGTCAAAAAGAGGGCTGTGAAAAGACTTACAGACCCCTCACATCCCTGACATAAACTGTTTCAACTCCTACCCTCAAAACAATGCTATAGAGCACTGCACACCAGAACAACTAGACACAAGAACATATTTTTCCCAAAAGCTATCACTCTGCTAAACAAATAATTCCCTCAACACTGTTCAACTATTACAAAGTCTGCACTACTATTATTGTTAAATCTTGTCATCATTCCCCTCCCACTTGTGATTGTATGACTATAAGTTTGTTGCTTGTATACTTATGATTTATATTGATTGTTTCCTAGTATGATTTCATCACTTATTGTACCCTGTGACTGTTATTAAGGTATGATTCTCAACTCCTGACAAACGTATCTTTTCTTTTATGTGTACTGAGAGTATTTACACCAAGACAAATTCCTTGTGTGTCCAATCACACTTGGCCAATACAAAATTCTATTCTATTCTATTCTATTCTATTCTATTCTGTTCTGTTCTGTTCTGTTCTGTTCTGTTCTGTTCCGTTCCGTTCCGTTCCGTTCCATTCCAATCTATTCTATTCTATTCTATTGAGTGAGGGGTCAAATGTGTTTAACCTGGAAATGAGGAGAAACTTTCTGACCGTGAGAACAATCAACCAATGGAACAGCTTGCCCTAGAAAGTTATGGGAGCGCCATCACTTGAGACTTTCAAGAAGAGATTGGACTGCCATTTGTCAGAAATGGTGTAGGGTCTCCCACTTGGGCGAGTAAGTTGGACTAGGTGACCTATAAGGTCCCTTCCAACTCTGATTGTTATCTGTATCTGTTATCTGTGTCATAAGTCAGGAGTGTTCCTGCATGCCCATAAGAGATGTAAATCCAGACCATCTTGAATGACTTTCTTATCTCCCGCTTATTTGCCTCATCCATTAGTTGGCCAGATTCTTTTAGAGAGCTTAAGCTTGCAATATATCTTCATTCAAAGAGCCTGAATCTTCTGATTTTCCTGGTACTGAACATGATGACCGTTTTTCACACTTATGGCCTTTGCAGCACCGCTGCAGATGTTTGGTAATGAAACATCTGCAAGAAAACAACTAAGCTCAGAGAGCACCAAGGACCCCTCAGTTGCAAATATTCTCTTCTATTAGTTTCACATCTTTCTTAGCAAAAAACCTTCCTCTCCCATGGGGGAAAAGGAGAATGAAAACAATTGCTTGTCCCAACAAATAGGAAGACAATTTGCTTATTTTTAATATAGTAAAAAGTTTGGATATGATATATTTTGTGGTGGCCACTAATACTATTCATTAAATTGAGAAGGTTACATATTAGTTTCTTTATTTTTGGAAGCAGCTGATCTTGAAGAAAGCTCAAGCAGCTTTTAAAATTTTTAATGTGCTGGGTTTGTGGATGAATTTGATACATGTATCAAAATTGGTGCTGTTTTTCAAACTGGACAGAGATGACCAGTGGGGTACAACTACTAATAATATATCTGCCTTCCATTCAAGAAGCAACAGAGTTTTCAGCTCATAATTTAGTGCTGAGTGTATTAGGTACACAAAGCTCTTCTGATTCATAGCCTTCTAATCGGCTATTTAGAGTTTACACCAAGCAGAAAATCAATGTATTCAAAATGTAGTAGCTCTCTTGTTAACTCCAGTCATTTGCTTAAACAGTAATGTAGAGATGATAATTGAAATATGGTCTAAACCATGCATTTTAATTTGCAATAAAAATGCTTGAAATATGAGTAATTTGATTTTTTTTTTCCAAAGGGCATGTTTATTGCAATCCATTCTTTGGGATCTTAATTCCATGGTTGAATGAAATTTTAGAATAATAGGCTTGTATCTTCCAGAAGGAATACCAATGTGATTCAGAATGACTTTAATCTTGCAGAAATTTATGTGGGTTTAAGTTAGTTAGCTGCAAGATGACTTCAGCATGAGCTGCTAATGTGACAGATAGCTCCCCAAAATTTGGACGTAGACAAGGTTCTGCGTGGATGGTCTTGGAACGATGCCCAGTCTGACATCAAACCAATGATGGGGGCAACTAGACTGATATGAAAAGTCCAGAAATACTTTGATTGAAATGGAATGAAAGATTTGATAGGCCTCCAGAGACCCATTAACACTACTTGAATGACAATTACATCTACTGTCCCATAAAACAAAGTAGAAACTGTCTAATACACTACAGAGAGTTTTTGAAAAACTTGATGGACCCTATCTGGACACCATATGTGATGGTGTGATTCTCTAATGAAGTATCTAGCGTCTAATCCATCTCAGTTGTTGTTGTTATTTTCTAGAGTGGAAATTGTTCTCCATTGCAACTAGTGTGGTTTTACTGAGTCACAAAAATATTCCATGTCTTTTGAGAAGCTGTTCATGCTAGAAAAACTGGAAGGAAAAAGAAGAAGAGGGTAACTAACAGTAAGTTGGATGGACTTAGAAACAGAGAACACTGACAGTAGAAAAAAAACACCTAGTGGTCGTTCAGAAATTATAGATGCTCCATCACTCAAGGCTTACAAAAAGAGACTAGACAGCCATTTGTCTGAAGTTGCATAGGTTCTCCTTCTTGAGCAGGGGGTTGGACTAGAAGACCTCCAAGGTCCCTTCCAACTTTATTATTCTATGTTTTATGTTCTATCTAGTCTGCCCTTTGAGGGTTTGTATGTTGTTATTATTATTATTGTTAGTATTATTGTTATTATTATTGTGATGATGATGATGATGATGATGATGATGATGATGATGATGATGATGATGTCGTCCTTGGTGCTCTCTAAGCTTGGTTCTTTTCTTGCAGATGTTTCATTACCCAACTAGGTAACCTCATCAGTGCTAGTAAAGAGTGGAGCTTGCTCTTAGTTTATATTCTAATGGTTTGCCCTGTCAGTATTGGTGGGAGTGTTCTTGGAGGTTCTTTGGTTGGGCTGTTTATTATTAGCTTATTTGGAAGTTCCTTGTTTGGGGTATTGTTTACTTCTTGATTATCAGTCTGATGTTACTCTTAAAGTTAATCTATGCTCATCTGGGAGTTGATTGCTGGTGGGGATGTTGTCAACCTTGAAGGTGGCTTGACAGAAGCCATTTTGAGACTTCAGCACTGACACACTGGAGCCAAGGGACAAGGAGAGAGGAATAGATCATTGAGGTACTTAAGTCAAAAAAAAAATGTTCTCTTGGGAACCAAGGACATTCCTGCAGGTGTTCGGAAGGAGGTGACTAAAGTCACCTAGCAACTGGACTGTATCCTGATTGGGCATGTGACTGGTTGTTTTGGGAAAGTGACAAACTTTTGCTTTTAACTAGGTGAAAACCACGGAAATATTCAGAGTCAGTTTTCACCAGCCTGTGCCAATATGACATATCCAATAAACTTATTCTTTGAGGAATCTACCTGCCTTGGAGTTTTGTTTGCTATGGGTATGTTACCTGAAACCCTGACAGAGGTATTTTAGTCTTTTAGTTCTCTTTTCGGCTTTTTGATTATCTCTTTTGCACATTATGTATCTACTAAATGTCTATTTTATGTTAATGTCTATTTGTCTATTAATGGCTAATTGGTCAGAGTGCCAAGCTTCTAGAAATTATCTAGCATTTTTCGACTTGGCTTAGTCTTGGATAATCACAGTTTCTCATTTGAAATTATATTTAATTATGTCATATGTTGTGAAATTAAAGAGTTTTCATCATGACTTCTGACTGCTAGCTGGTGTTCATGTTTCCATTCTACCAGCCTTCAGTTTGTTTGTTTGTTTGTTTGTTTGTTTAAAATTGTCAGGTGATGGGTATGTGTTTATCCCAAGCATGTTTGATCTCAATTACTGATGACTGACCCAGTACCTGCACTGCAAGTTGGTTCCAAGCGGTGATGGGATTCAAATCATTTAACAACTGGTTCTCTGCACTAATGATATCTTTCAACAACCAGTTCACCAAACTGCTCAGAAAGTTAACAACTGGTTCTCCAGAACTGGTGCAAACTGGCTGAATCCCAGCACTGGTTCCAAGCTTCCACGACTCTTTATGTGAAGGAATGGTAATGATGTTCTCCATTCAGTCATGTCCAACTTTGGTGAGTCTACTGGCCAGGTCTCTCCTTGTCTTCCAATCTTGCACTACTTCTTTGAGTTGTTCTGTGCTCTGGCTGGTGTCAGCTTTGATGTTGTCCATCCACAATGTTCTTTGATGGCCTGGTTTCCTTTTACCATGATCTCTTCCCAAAATAATGGCTTTCTCCAGGAATACTTTATAACATTACTCTTGGGGGAAAAAAAAGAAGACACAACACAAAAACCTGAATATCCAATAGCTACAAACCAACAACTGCAACCTAATCCACAAAACACCATAAATCCAACAAATAATGATATCCCAATCCTCGTCAGAGAAGCTGTCAAGCATGAATGAAAGCGTCCTAACGCCATCTTATTTGGTCTAGAGGACATCAATAACAATGATGATATCACAATTGTTGGCAACATCATCAGTGACTATGAAGCATCAACCATCTCCTCTGATGAAATACTTGACATTTCTTTCATTGGCTGAGAGCTCAAAAACAGAGATGGCTCTGTGGCCCCACACTTCTGCAGAGTTGTTTGCAAAAATGAATTAAGCAAACATAAATTCATTTATGCTATAAATTCACTCACCAAAAACAACACCAACCATAAAAACCTCTGATCTCATCCTGACCTAACCTTACAGCAATGTGCCCGCTCCCGTATACTATGCACAGAACTCAAAAATCATCTAGACAATGGAGAAAAGGATCTATACATTGATTACCATGCAGACTGTATCAAAAGAAAGTCACACAACCCACAACTCAGCATCCAAACCTTCAACCAATCCACCATCACCCAAGACAAGGCATACACACCCCCAACTACCACAATTCAAACTACAACTGGCCTTAAATGCAAGCTACTCAATGCAAGAAGCCTTGTAAATAAAGTACCTGAATTTCTCCTCTTACTAAATACGGCTAAATCCGACATCATATTTGTCTGTGAAACATGGCTCAACACATCTCTCCCTGACTCCATTACCTCAGTAAGAGACTATCATGTTTACCAATCAGATCATGAAATCCGTAGAGGAGGTGGTGTTGCTGTCTTCTATACAAAGTCCCTACATCTAAAAAACATCCAAGTTACCCAAGAGCTTGCTCTTCCTGAGACCATCATCTGTGAACTGTCCTTAAATATCACATTTCGGTTCTCACTATGTTATAGAGCATCTGATAATGACATCGAACATGCAAACAAGCTTAATATACTACTAACACGGGCAGCATCCTGCCCACACGCTTTTATCTTTCTTGGTGACTTCAATCTACCTCATATTAACTGGACCCTAAACGAATGTACAGCTGAACCCAAACATGCAACCTTCTACAATGCTGTAACAAATCTGGGACTCAAACAGTTGTAGTAACCAACAATACTAGGCCTCGATCTCATCTTCTGCAATAGTTTGAATTCAATTTACAGAATACAAAGTAAAGAACCCTTTTCCAACAGTGACCACAACACGATTGACTTTTGTCTCAACATACATCCACACAAAAATCATCACAATGACAAAATCCCCAATTATAACTTCAAAAAAGTCAGCTATGATCTTATAATCAATGATCTCTCTTCCCTTGATCGGCAAATTTCTATTCACTGGATGCAATACTGTTGAAGACCATTACAACATATTCTTACTAGAAATCAAAAGAACCATCAAACTATATGTACCAATAACAACTCCCAAAACCAGGAAAAACAGATTACCCATAACAATAAGGAAGCTTCAATCCAAAAAGAGATCACTTTGGCGAAAAAACAAATCTGGTCATGTTGCCAATTTCAAAAGCCGATACAAAAATTTATGCCACCAGATAAAGACTGAATGCACCAATTATTACATTAAACAAGAAGAAAACCTTCTACACACCAATTCCACCCGCACTTTCTGCAATTTTGTAAACAACAAACTAAAAGATTCAAGGTCCATCCCACCCCTAAAAGGACCTAATGGCAAAGACTGCAATGACGACACCATCAAAGCCAACCTCTGTAACACATTCTTTGGCTCAGTATTTGTAAACAGCAATAGATCAAGCCAAGTACTTCCTAGTCGAACCACAGACAACTACAATGATCTAATACATATCAATTTTACAGAAGTCATTGTTGAAAGAGCACTGCGCAATCTAAAATCATCCCTATCTATTGGACCAGACGGAATATGTGCCTACTTCTTAAAAAAGCTATCCACTGCCATAGCTGAACCTCTAAGCATAATCTTTGAAAAATCTTTCAGGACCAGCTCCTTGCCAAAACTATGGTGACAAGCCATGGTCATCCCCATCTTCAAAAAGGGAGACCCCAGCCTAGTTGAAAATTACAGACCAATCTCCTTATGCTGCGTCACCTGTAAAGTCATGGAATCAATTATTAACCAATCCATTATCCTCCACTTAGAGACAAACAACCTACTCTCCAATAAAACAATTTGGTTTCAGAAAAAAACTATCCTGTAATCTACAACTCTTACACTGTAAAAACATATGGACTATACAACTCAATCAGGGCAAAGCAATAGACACAATCTACATAGACTTCTGTAAAGCCTTTGATTCAGTGGTACACAACAAACTGCTCCTAAAACTAAAATCTTATGGTGTCTCTGGACAACTGCATAACTGGATAGAAGCATTCCTGTCAAACAGACAACCAATGGTTAAAATTGGGAGCATCCTATCAAATTCTGTACCTGTCAATAGTGGTGTCCTCCAAGGCAGTGTTTTAGGACCAACTCTCTTCATACTCTACATAAATGACCTCTGTGATCGTGTTAAAAGCAACTGCGTTCTCTTCGCTGATGATGTAAAGCTGTTCAATACCACAGACAATACTGCTACCCTTCCAAAAGACCTTGACTATGTATCAGAATAGTTAAACAAATGGCAACTTCAAATCTCAACAAATAAATGCTCTGTCTTAAATATTGGCAGAAAAAAATCAGAAAATAAAATACAAGCTAAATAGTCAAGACCTTGTTGAGGATCCAAACTTTGTCAAGGACCTTAGAGTACTCATCTCAAATGATCTAAGTGCTAGAGCCCACTGTAACTACATAGCCAAAAAGGCTTTAAGAGTTGTTAATCTAATCTTACATAGCTTCTTCTCTGGTAATATCGCACTACTCACTAGAGTATACAAAACATTTGCTAGACCTATACTTGAATACAGCTCATCAGTCTGGCACCCATATCATGTATCTGATATTAACACAATTGAAAAATATTTCACAAGAAGAGTTCTCTGCTCCACTACTCATTGCAGAATACCTTATGCTACCGGACTTGAAACTCTAGACCTAGAAAACCTAGAATTACGCCGCCTCCGGTCTGATCTAAAGATAGTATATAAAATCATACATTGCAATGTCCTAGCTGCAAATGAATACTTCAGCTTTAATCATAACAATAGAAGAGCACACAATAGATACAAATTCAAGGTTAATCACACCAAACTTGATTGCAGGAAATACGACTTCAGCAACAGAGTGGTTAATGTCTGGAATACTCTACCTGACTCTGTGGTTTCTTCTCCAAACCCCCAAAACTTTAACCTTAAGACTGTCTAAAATTGACCTCACCCCTTTCCTAAGAGGCCTGTAGGGGGCATGCATAAGCGCACCAATCGTGCCTACCGTCCCTCTCCTGTTGTTGTTGTTTTTTAATTTTTTCTTATAAGTATCTATCTCATGTATTCAAAACTATATTTATTCTTATACCTGTATCTTGTAATCTTGCCTTCCTCTCTTTTCCTCTCTTTTTTCTTTTTTTCTTTCTCTTCCTCCCTCACTCTCTCCCTTCCCTCTTCCCCTCCCTCTCTTTTCTTTCCCTCCTTTCTTCCTTTCTTTTTTCTTTCTTTCTTTCTCTTCCTTTCTTCTTTTCTCACTCCCTTCCTCCCTTCCCTCCGCTCCCTCTCTTTTCCTTCTTTCCTCCCTCCCTCCCTCCTTCTGCCTCTCCTTTCCTCATAAAATCATAGGGCTGGAAGGACCTTAAAGGTCTTCTAGTCTAACCCCATGCCCAAGGAAGGAGTCCTTATGCCATCCTGGACAAATGGTTGTCCTAGCTTTTCTTGAAAACCTCCAGTAATGGAGCAGCCATAATTTCTCAAGGCAAGCTGTTCCACTGGTTGATTTTTCCCCGTCACGAAATTCCTTCTTATTTCAGGTTGAATTTCCCTCTGACCAGCTTCCATCCACTGCTTCTTGTCCTGTCCTTGGGTACTACGGAGAATAAATTAACACCCTCTTCCCCGTGACAGCTCCTCCCTTCCTCCTGTAAGAAAAAAACCCTTTGATTCCCTATGTGTGTTTATGCTTCATGGCTCTGAACCTGGCTCCTACTGCTTCTTATATGATAGTATATTAAAGCATTAGTTTAATGAAAGACTCGTACTAAGGAAAAATGTAATCTGCAATTGTGTAAAACTAATACTTGCAATTTAATTAGTTTTGGGGCTATTTTTGATACAAGTGTCTAGAACATTACAGGAATATGGAACCAAAAAATGCAGACAAGAGTTTTTCAAATAAGTGCCAAGTGACTGGATGGCATAATAAGTGAGGAAGATACCCCAGTATTCTTCCAGAGGAACAGAAGAGATGTGTATGAAAGACTGTATAAGAAGGGGTCTTGTTTCAGATCAGGGCCGCGGATAGTGGCTGCTCCTTGCTGGATCTAGCTATTATTTGATGGACCTCACTGCAGTGAGTTGTTGATGTAAGTATTACCTTACTGAATTGTTGTTTGTACTTTAATGACTTTCATGTTCCAAATTGCTCATGAAATAAACTTAAACTTTTGATTCAAAGCAAAATGAGGTTGCATGCTTGTATTTCCTGTGCTCCTTGTCTTATTTTATGACACTCCCTTCCTCTTCCTCCCTCCCTCCCTCAAATTATGCATTCCTTAAAAACAGATTCAAACTAAACGCGTACAAAAAAAAAAAGGACAACTCCAGTAGCCTCCTTTCCAACTAGCAAATTTTATTAAAAGACATCAAGGAGCTGCAGTTCATTTCAGCAACTGCCCCTCACAAAAGCACATCTGTTTTAATAACATTGGTTAATTGGGAAAGATGCTTTCGGACTGTTGTGTGTGTGTACACAGTACTATATGCTAACGCACAGCTTTGCTCATGCAAAGTCTACACCTGTATTCCAAAACCACCGGTAAATTAAACAGCTGCAGACCAAGGAATCAACTGTCTCCACACCACATTCATAGAATGGATTTTAAAGGGTTTGTTTCCGGAAGCAAAGCAAATCCAGTTTGTTACAGGTACACACACCACTCTCCCTTTGCAGACACAATCTCCTTCACACAAGTCATATCTTGTTTCTCCTTCCATCCTTGCCGAACTGAATGACAAGTTCCTTCTTTCTCCTTGTGTTTGTGTGCTTGTGTTTCCTTCTCCTGCTCACTCCCTAATCCTGAAATACAATTTCTTCTTTCTGCTGTTAGCAGCTCAGGATCTGCCTACCTATGTCCTAGGAGTGGTACTTAAGAGGGGAAGGGGTGTGTGCGTGTATAGCAGAAATAGACCGACAATGTGTTATGATACGGAGTCAAGATTCTTTTATGTCTCCCACGGCTTCCCTGTTTTTCTGCCCCTCTGCCTCTCCCACTCCGCCCCCCAAAAAGATAAATAGTCTTTGAAAGGACAAGCAGTTTTGATTAGCATTTAAAACGTTGTCAATTTTTAATGAAACCATAACCTCCAACCATAGGCTCCATGCGAACTGGAAGCGAGGTTGCAGAGTGCATGCTAATAGGCTTGGCATGTTTTCCTCTCCCTGCCCTTCAATGAACTTCCTTGTCATTAATTTGTGATGTCAGTCCACATTAGGAGGTCTCGGAAGCCAAAACTAAGGGGAAAAAAAAGAATCAACGCTAACCATCCCCAGCTAGAAAGATAACTGTTTTCAAGCTGCTTTATTGTAATTTTGCTCTGTTTTGAAGGCATAAAAGGGTTAGTATACGCTTTATGTAGACCACATTTGTAATATTGCATCTGGTTTTGGACACAACGATACAAAAAAAAAAATGGGGTTGAGACTTCAGAAAGAGTGCAGAGAACAGCAACGAAGATGATTAGGGGACTAGAGCAAGGGTCTTCAAACTTGACAGCTTTAAGACTTGTCGACTTCAACTGTCAGAATTCCTCCTCCGGTCATGTCAGCTCAGGAATTCTGGGAGTTGAAGTCCACAAGTCTTAAACTTGCCGAGTTTGAAGACCCTTGGACCAGAGGCTAAAAGATATGAAGAATGGAACTGGGTATATCGAGTTCAATGAAAAGAAGGATTAGGGGTGGTTTGATAGCAGTATTCCAGTATTTGAGGGGTGGCCACAAAGAAGAGGGGGTCAGCCTGTTCCCCAAAGTACCAGAAGTCAGGACAATAAGCAACAGATGGAAACCAACCAAGGAGAGAACCAGCCTACAATTGAGGAGACATTTCCTCAGAGTGAGAACAATTAGTCAGTGGAGCAACTTGACTACAGAAGCTGTGGGTGCTCCATCACTGGAAGTTTTCAAGAAAAGCTAGGACAACCATTGGTCAAAAGGGGGAGGAGGAGGAGGAGGAGGAGGAGGAGGAGGAGGAGGAGGAGGAGGAGGAGGAGGAGGAGGAGGAGGAGAAGAGAAGAAGAAGAAGAAGAAGAAGAAGAAGAAGAAGAAGAAGAAGAAGAAGAAGAAGAAGAAGAAGAAGAAGAAGAAGAAGAAGAAGAAGAGGAGGAAGGAGGAGGAGGAGGAGGAGGAGGAGGGAGGGGAGGAGGAGGAGGAGGAGGAGGAGGAGGAAGAAGAAGAAGAAGAAGAAGAAGAAGGAGAAGAAGGAGAGGGAGGAGAGGAGAAGGAGGAAGGGAAGGGAAGGGAAGGAGAAGGAGAAGGAAGAGAAGGAGAGGAGAAGAAGAAGGACTACAACAGCAACAACCACCACCTTTCAATTCCAACAAGAAAGGAAGATGAAAGTATTGTGATTTCTGTGTTTGCAAATGAGAATTATTTGTTCCTGTAGCAAGTCATTTCATTTCATTTTATTTTATTGGACCTGGAAACAAACACTTTAGTATCCATGCCATGAATGTGGTTTGAGGACAGTTGCTTCCTTGGCTGCTTAATTTATTTGTGGTTTGTTCTTTCTACATAGAGGTGTGGACAGGACAGAAAACAAACTTTGCATGGTGGATCTGGACTTTTTTTCCACCACAACTTCCATGAATTCATCTGACAGGTCAAAGAGGAAGAGACCAGGCGCTTAAAAGGATAACATAATAATAGAGTTGGAAGGAACCATGGAGGTCTTCTAGTCTAATCCCTGCTTAAGCAGGAAACCCTAGACCAGTGGTGATTAACCTTTTTGGCACTGAGTGCTGAAACGGGAGCACACTTGTGCCGAAAAGGTATCAAGTGCCAAAATGCACGTGCCAGAAACTGGAAGAGCAGCTCCCAGCAGGCGCATGTGCACTGGCCATCTTGTCTTCTGGCTTCTAACACATGTGTGTGCATGAAGACCAGCAGTTTCTAATGCACATGCATGTACCAGTTAGCTGGTCCTCATGTGCTCATGTGTGTTAGAAACAGGAAAACCAGGTGGCCAGCATGCATGCATGTGCCAGGAGCTTCTCTTCCTATTTCCGGCACTCCCACGTGTGCAAAAAAACACCTGGATGGAATGCATGCGCTTGAGCCAAAAGATCAATGGGTGACAGTTAGTGTGCCCTGTAGAAATGGTTCTGCGTGCCACTTCCAGCACATGTGACACAGGTTCTGTCAGAGTATTTTGCAGCACATCTGACCAGCACCCAAGTAAAATAATTCTGCAGGATTCATTTACATAAGAAAAACATCTTTATATACAATACCATACAGCAGAAGCCAGCATACAAAATCAGGAATACAGAAGCAATATGCTCAGAAACAAGTCATTACAGAGGAGAGTCATTACATAGGAGAGAGGAGTTACATAGGAGGCAGTTCAGAGGAGGCACAAACTAAGTCTTATGTACAGTTCAGTAAAGCTAAACCATGCCCAGACTCCAAACTGTCACTTATGGCCTCTGTCACTTATGGCCTCTGTTAGTCTCTGTCAGAGACTAACTCTGAGGGAGAGGAGGAACAGCTGACAGGGAGTGGAAGAGTGACTCCAGAGGTGGTGGAGGAGGCTGGGGAAGGGCAGAGGCCTGCTGTGCAGTCAGAGGAGGACCCAGGTCCATCCCGTCTCCATCCTAGGGCACGCAGGGAGGAGAGGATCAGGGAGAGACATTGTTTACTCCGGGGGAGAGGGCCTTGATCCTCTTCATGGAATGCAGGTGTGAGAACTGCATCAGAGTTTGGACCTGCTATCTGGCAAATGCTAGAGACAAAGCGTGTTTTATTTTGGTTTGAGGTTATCTTGGTTGGCATCCTTTCAACAGACTGTGCCTTGTTATCTCCTTGAATTTGGTAAATATTTCTCCTGTTCCGTTGTGGAAATTTCATCATTGTAGTTTGTTTGGTTTTTATTTTCACCTCTACTTGCTCATTGAATTTGGACTGCATTGCTTTCTTTTGAAGACTATTTTTGAGTATGTTTTATCTCCAACTGAGAATTATTGAACAGTGGGGCCAAGTTGGAGGCATTAAAGGACTTTTATTTATGTTTTGGATTTTGTTATGTTTGTGTTACACTCTGGGTCATCATAGCCTCATACAACAAATACTATATTTCAGTTTCCAAACAGTCCTCATTCGCTGACCTGTTACCATGTCTAATCCAAACAGTCCCCATTGGCTGACCTGTTACCACGTCTATTCCAGATCATAATTATTTATATACTTATGGGTTCATCATCATGGCCCTATACCATTTCATACAAATGGTTTTCCAATCTTTTCTTAAAAATCTCCATTGTTCAGGCATCCACCAAGGACCCCACATTTCAAACTTGAGCTAAGAATATTCTCTTCTGTCAGTATCACATATTCATGCTAAGTCATCTAATTTTCATTTTGCAAACCAAGCACAATCCTATTCTGAAATCCGCATGATCTAAATTTTGTGATGTAGTTCTCTGATTAAAAAAAGAAGGGAAAAGCAGGCTATGGAGAAAGTTCACATATGCAATTATCTGTGAAAATAATGTACCAAAACTTGCTCTCTTAGAGAAAATGGTTTGCAGTCATCTCTATGGTCTCTCATTATTTGTGAAATAAAAGAGACATTCTCTAATGTCTCATTAGAGAAATTTGTTGGTAAAAAACGTGAGTTGAACTTTTATCTAGTATGAACAAAAATTTGTTTATCAGTGGGTAAATGTACTGTACGTTAAAAGGAAATATGCATACTAATATCAGCTTGTCTAAACAAAAAACACAAAAATGGTGAATACAATGAAATAAACATGTGATAACACAAAGAATAAAATATAAATGTCTCCATCCTTATTCTGTACCAGAACAGAGAATTTCTGATAACTATTCCCTCAAACTTTGTACTAACCCAAATTAGGCAGCTGTTATGGGTATGAAACGCAACCATCCATTTCCCCTTAAAATATGTACATCACAATTAGAGTTATGCCAAAGATCACAACTTTTTCCAGAATGAAAAAAAAAACCATGAATATCTGTGAAGAAAGAGAGAAAGAAAGGTGAGGAGAAAGAAAGAAGGAAGGAAAGCAGGAGAGGAAAGAAAGAAAGAAAGAAAGAAAGAAAGAAAGAAAGAAAGAAAGAAAGAAAGAAAGAAAGAAAGAAAGAAAGAAAGAAAGAAAGAAAGAAAGAAAAGAGAAAAGAAGGCAGGAAGGCAGGAGATAAAAAAGAAAGAAAAAAGAAGGAATGAGAGGAGGGAAGGAAGAGGGAAGGAAGGAAGGAGAGGAAAGAAAGATAGATAGAAGGAAGGGAGGAAAATAAGGAATGAAGGATAGAAGATAAGAAAGAAAGACAGAGAAAAGAAAGAAAGAAAAATAGGAAGGAAAAAAGCAAGAAGAGGAGAGGAGAAAGGAAGGAAGGCAGACAGGAGAGGAAAGAAAGAAAGATAAGGGAAGGAAAGAAGGAAGGAAAGGCGAGAAAAGAAAGAGGAAGGAAGGAAGGAAGGTTTCGGTAGAGTAAAAAGTTTGGGGACATTATTGTTTCCAAGTCCCTTCCAACTTTCAAACTTCAGAAGAAAGTAGATTTTGCATTTGCACAAAACCCTAACAGCAGTCTCTATAATGTGTGTCAAGCCCATCCCATTCTAGACACCTGACTTGAATTTGGAATTGTGCTACCAGAACCACCCAAAAAAATCAGAGTCCTGGATGGGCAAGAATCAAAGCTGAATTTGCTTTAATTGTAATAAAACATTAATCAAAGCCAAATCTTGCTAACAAGGTTCTTTTCCAGGCATGTATTTAATCATTTGTCCCTTTTGTTGTTGTGTAAAAAATTACAATTAGTCAATAATTCCTGGAGGTCTTTAGAAGCTGCCCCAAAGTCTGTGGGGAGCTGGAGGCAGTGCCAAGCATTTGGTGGAATAACTCTGCATGACACTTGAAGACTTTGAGGGAGAAAGTTACACAAGCACAAACACAGCAAATTCAAATGTGGGAACTCCATATATTTTTTTTAATTACCAGGAAGTCAGAACACTTAAAGCAGATCAGTGTTGTTGTTGCTGTTTTGTTTGGCTATGCTGGAGGAATACATTTGAATTATACATTTGAATTGTCTGCATTTAAGTTATAGGCATACAATTTATTCCCTTTTTTACAAAGTAACATCATCTTTGTTGGTTTGTTGAAAATATTCATTCTATTCCTTCCCAACCAAGATGATTTTTATTTAAATATAAATTAAAATATAAATTAAATAGGGAGAGAGAGAGAGAGAGAGAGAGAGAGAAAGAAAGAAAGAAAGAAAGAGAGAGAGAGAGAGAGAGAGAGAGAGAGAGAGAGAAAGAGAGCGGGAGGGGAGGAAGGAAGACAATGTATGCAAACTGAGTTTGAGTTGTTCATTTATTTATTTTTTAACAAATTAACATCCTTTTTATTTATTTGTTGTATATATTCTTCCTATTCCTTCCCAGCTTGTTCCTTTTAAAAAGAAAGAAAGAAAGAAAGAAAGAAAGAAAGAAAGAAAGAAAGAAAGAAAGAAAGAAAGAAAGAAAGAAAGAGGAAGGGAGGGAGAATAGGAAGAAAGGAAGAGGGAGGGAGAATAGGAAGGAAGGAAGGAAGGAAGGAAGGAAGGAAGGAAGGAAGGAAGGAAGGGAAAGGGAGGAAGGAAGGAAGGGAAGGAAGGAAGGAAAGTAAGAAAGAGGGAAGGAGGGAAATGGGAAAGAAGGAGGAGGAAAGGAAGGAAGAGAAAGGGAGGAAGGAAGGAAGGAAGGAAGAAGGAAGGAAGGAAGGAAGGAAGGAAGGAAGGA
The DNA here is from genome assembly GCF_049901715.1 of Pseudonaja textilis. Lineage (NCBI taxonomy): Eukaryota > Metazoa > Chordata > Lepidosauria > Squamata > Elapidae > Pseudonaja > Pseudonaja textilis. The sequence continues at coordinate 252,071,471 of NC_141991.1, forward strand.
AGGAAGGAAGAAAGAAAGTAAGAAAGAGGAAGGAGGGAAATGGGAAAGAAGGAGGAGGAAAGGAAGGAAGAGAAAGGGAGGAAGGAAGGAAGGAAGGAAGGAAGGAAGGAAGGAAGGAAGGAAGGAAGGAAGGAAAGAAAGAAAGAAAGAAAGAAAGAAAGAAAGAAAGAAAGAAAGAAAGAAAGAAAGAAAGAAAGAAAGAGAAAATGAAAATCATGAACTTCAATCATCCTCTATTACCCTTCCAAATCTTGGACCATATCATAAATATTTCCAAGGTAAAATCCAAGTGGAATCTTCTTTTAACCAAGAGAAATTTGCTGCCATAGATGCCACAAACACAAGCTTTGTATAGTACATCACAAGCACCAACTTCAGTTCTGTTTGGTTCTGTCATTTATCCCCAGACAATAACTATAAACATGTACGGCACCGAGGCAAATGTACGGTATATGCATCCCTTGAATAAATTGCCACCATGCATATTTTGCGAGACAGGGTTGAAATGCAATCAACCCTGCAGTTGGTTGGCAGGGTACATCAGCATGTTAGGTGAGGGGGAAAAATATATAATTCAGTGTCTAGCTGAAACTCTAGAGATTGGATCTGTGCGAGGATATATTTAATATATAACATTAGACATAATTCAGTTTGCACACCCTCGTAGAATGAATGAAGTGTGAAGAGTTCAGACCAGGACTCCTTTTCCATCTTGACAAAGACATACATTTTCAGCATCCTGATGTCAAAGCAACTCCTCTTAAGTGAAAAACAGAATAATAGAGTTGGAAGGGAATTTAGAGTCTTCTAATCCAGCCACCCTGCTCAAGCAGGAAATCCCATGCCATTTCAGACAAAAGTGCCATTCTAACTTAATGTCATTAAATGAACTTGTCAGAGTATATTCACGAACTGGAATAGAACACGGTAACAAGGTTAGCCAATGAATAGGCATAGCAACTTAGTCAGCCAATGAGGACTGTTTGGAAACTGAAACTAGAAGTAGCCTAAGCTCTGAAGTTATGTTAAGCTCTGAGTCTGTCTATTGAAAATGAAACTGCTTCTCTCCTCTGCTGTGTGTCTTGCTTGCCTGCTGAACTAAAGTGAAACTGATGTCTGTTTCTGAGCTCCTGAGTTGCTGTTCTTCTCTGAACCTGTAACGCGTCTGCTTCTGTTTGAGTTTGCTCCATGTTTTGAGAAATCTACAACTGGTGTTGTAAAATTTACTTTATGAGTTTATAAAGAAGTTAAATGAAACCTCAGTCATCTGTGTTTACTTTTCTGGCGCTGAATTTACGCTGCAAAACTCTGAACAGAACTGTAACAGAACTGTTGTAAGTTGGAGTCTATCTGAATACCCATGACAATCTTCACACTTTCAACCAAGTATTCACCTCAAATGAGGTCTTCAAACAGATGTGAATATTTGCTGAAATCGTGGCTATGTGTGCATCCATTTCATCAAAATCTAAATTTTGGATCCAATGGCACTCTAGAACCTCTTCTTTTCACAGAAAAGGAATTGAACCACACGTGATTCTTTGGTGTTCTAGAATGCCCTGTAAAAGGCAACTTTGTCCTAATGAACTGTTTCCCATTGTGATTAGACAGATAGACAGATTTCAAATTGCAAAGGTGGGTTAGAGAAAGAGAGAGAGGGAGGGAGGAAGGAAGGAACAGAGGAGAAGGAGGAGGAAGAAGGAGGAAGAAGGATAAGGAAGAAGAAAAAGAAGAGGAGGAGGAGGAGAGAGAGAGAGAAAGAAATACACAAATAAGAAAAAATAAATAAATAGAGAAATAGAGGAAGAAGAGGAAGAGGAAGAAGGGAAGAAAGGAGAGAGAACAAGATAAATAAATAAGAAAGGAAGAAGGAAGAAGGAGAGAGAGAGAAAGAAAGATAGAGAAAGGAAGGAAGGAGGACAGGAGGGAAAGAATATAAAGTAAAATGAGATCATCTCTGTATTTGAGGTTACTGTAAGCATTTTAAAAAATAACACCACTACTTTTAATCCATTGCTGGCACCTTAGTCTCATTTAATATAAAGTTTATGAAACCCATGAAAGATTATCCCTGAACTCATTATTTAACAGTTGAGATCATAGATCATGTCTAAGTGACTATCATTCCTTGTGAACTCTCCACAAGAATCCTGTCAAAAACCTGATAGATGTTTTTTTTATTACTAGCAGAATCAAAAGAAGACCAGTTTGGTATAATGGTTAAAAGACTAGAAGGCAGACTAGAAGGCAGGAAAACATTTTACCTTTCACTTGGAAAAGCAGGCAGGTCTCCCTTCTTCAGCCCAACACTTAACGCAGGGTTGTTGTTGTTGTTGTTGTTGTTGTTGTTGTTATCGTTGTGTGAAAAGTAAGGAGAAGAAGCATTTGGAGTGTGGCCTTCTAAATTATACAAAATAAAGATAGAATATGAATAGAATAAATGAACAAATGAATGAGCAAACGAATAAATGAATGAATGAACAAATGGATGAGTGAACAAACAAACAAACGAATGAATGAAAAATAGATTCCATTTTATTGCCAGCTTCCTTTATTCATGCAGTGGCTTAGTGGCCAAGACGCTGAGCTTATTCATCAGAAAGGTTGGCAGTTCGAATCCCTAATGCCACATAATGGAGTGAGCTCCCGTTAATTGTCCAAGCAGCTTCTGCCAACCTAGCAGTTTGAAAGCATGTAAAAATGCAAGTAGAAAAATAGGGACCACTTTGGTGGGAAGGTAGCAATAGTCCATGCACCTTTGGCATTTAATCATGCCATCCACACGATCACGGAGACATCTTCGGACAGCGCTGGCTCTTCATCTTTGAAAGGGAGATGAGCACCGCCCCCTACAGCTGGAAACGATTTGCACGGATGTGCGAGGGGAACCTTTACCTTATTGTAAAACCAGTATAAAGTCAATTCAAGCTTATATCCCTATGAGTAAAGCTTTTGTTTTGGAATTGAACAAACATGCACACACACAAACGCATACACGTCTGAAATAAAAGGTCCACATCAACTTTCCTTGATATATAGATTGACATATTTCTATCTGTATGTCTACATATTTACACTGCATTGCAGAGAGATGGATGGCAAATAAATCTGTGTGTGTGTGTGTGTGTGTGTGTGTGTGTGTGTATGTGTCTGTGTGTGTATATTCCCACGTCATTATAGTTGTGCTTTTAAAGTTGTAGCAACATTTTGGCAGAATCTCATCTGCCATCCTCAGGCTTGTGTATTATGTTCGTCTGTGAGTCAGGCTTTCACAGCCGTTTCTGTTTTAAATTTGGTGCTAGCCTACTGCTGTGTTAGAATGGTTTTTCTTCACCCTGATTGGTCAGTTCATGGAAGAATTCGAATCCAGAGCCCTAGCCAATGCCACCCACAAACCCAAACTATGGTTAAGATACATTGATGACACATTTGTTATTTGGCCCCATGGAAAAGAAAACCTAAACAATTTCTTAACACACCTAAACAGCACACACCCCAAAATCAAATTCACCATGGAAACAAACAACTACCATTCCTAGATGGATTAATCTACAAAAAAACTGATGGCACACCAGGAGACACCATATACCAGAACAAAACACACACCGACCACTACCTCAACGCCCAATCCCACCACCACCCAGCGCAGATAAACTCTATGGCCAAAATACTAATTGCCAGAACCAAACGCCTGGCAGACAAGACACACATAAAGACTGAACTATGCACCCTGACTAAAGTACTGACAGCCAATGGCTTCCACAAAAGCAAAATCACAGGCCTGATCTACAAAAACACACTGAGACATAATGGAGACCTAGAAGATGAGCAGACCTATGGAACAGCTTTCCTGCCCCACATAAGAGGTACTTCAGACAAAATCAGTAAGATACTACACAGGCATCACATCAAGATTGCCTTCAAAACAGACAGAAAAATAGCAGCCACCCTAAGAAACCCCAAAGATAAAATTGACCTGGAAAACCAAGGCATATATGAAGTCCCCTGTGCATCATGCCCTGCCGCATACATTGGACAGACCAATAGAAGAATAAGTACCCGCCTGGATGAACACAAACATGCAGTAAAAAAGCTGGAACACACTTCCTCACTAGTCCAACACATAAAAGCCACAGGTCATAGCATCGACTTCACAGCTGCGATCACACTTAAAGCACCAGCCTGAAGATGGCGAGTGGGACCTCATTGAAACGTTGCCTAAACACTCTATTGTACGGGAAAAGACCCGAACACATCAAGACATGCACACACACACTTTTATATAAAAGCATAAGGTTTTCCAATTACTCTTTCATAATGCAGAGATGTGTGCACATATCCCTGTCCATCTATCTTTCTGTCCATCTGTCTATCTTCTATCTATCCATCCATTCATCTATCATTTATATATACCTGGGAGAGAGAGAAAGAGAGAGAGAGAGAGAGAGATGGGTGGGTTTGTGTGACTGTGCCTTTTAGTGCTGCCTTAATATCATCAAACTCTGTGGTGGATCTGAAAACCTTTGGCTAAATTAATCGGATAGGGTAGGCCATCTAAATGGAGGAAATAACTTCTTTTCCCTTTCTTAGTCCTTTGTTTGGTGAGGATGACAAATTTTGAAAGTGAGTATTTATATACACATCCAGGTTCTGCATGCTTTCCCAGGCTGAAGCACTTCCAAGAAACATTTGAGGAAAACAAAAAGAACTGGTAAGTTTTCCCTTTGTCAAGAAAATTTCCCGTTAATCTCTCCAAAACTGAAGTGGATACTTCTGGGTTGGTATCCGATGCAAAGAATCAGTACTATCCATTAAGTTAACAGTTGGTAGACTAATGTTCAGCACTAAATTGGCACTGCATAAAGCTAAACAGAATTCAAGAGGAATTGGACTTAGATTGTTGTGGCAACATAAGACTCTAGGCTGATGACCTGTTTAACTCCCCCCGTCAGCTCTGCCTGCACTTCTCCTACAGAATAGTGCTCCAAAATCATCCATGGGACTCTCTTATCCAGAGACAGGAGACTACTCCTGTCTCCTCTACTCCTGTCTACTCCTGTCTCCACTCCTCTACTCGTTGCAGAATATCTTATGCCACCAGACTTGAAATTCTAGACCTAGACAACCTAGAACTACAATGCCTTCAGTCCGATCTAAGTATAGTACATAAAATTATACATTGCAATGTCCTACCTGTCAATGAATACTTCAACTTCAACCATAACAATACAAGAGCACACAATAGATACAAACTCAAGGTAAACCGCACCAAACTTGATTGCAGGAAATACGACTTCAGCAACAGAGTAGTCAATGTCTGGAATACTCTACCCGACTCTGTGGTTTCTTCTCCAAACCCAAAAAAAACTTTCACCTTAGACTGTCTACTATTGACCACTCACCCCTTTCCTAAGAGGTCTGTAGGGGGCGTGCATAAGCACACCGATGTGCCTAATGCCCCTGTCCTATTGCTTCTTTTATTTTTCTTATATGTATCCATTTCATGTTTTCATAACTATGTTTATACTTATACCTGTCATCTTATAATCGCTTGACAAAATAAAATAAATAAATAAAATCAATCAAATCAAATATATGACAAACAATTGCAGGAATTGGGGATTTCCTTAGTTAAGTTAAGAAGGATTAATGGCAGTGGTGGGATTCATTTTTTTTACTACTGATTCTATGGGTGTGGCTTGGTGGGCGTAGCTTGGTGGGCGTGGCAGGGGAAGGATACTGCAAAATCCCATTCCCTCCCCTCCCCACTAACCTGCTTTCCAGCTCTGTTCTCCTGTGCAGGGCAACCAAAGAAGACCCAGACTATCAGCTGGGACTCATGAGGCAGAGAATAGAGGGGGGCAGGGCCAGTCAGAGGTGGGATTGGCCGGTTCTCCAAACTACTCAAAATTTCCACTACTGGTACTCCAGAACTGGTCCGAACCTGCTGAATACCACCTCTGGCTAGGGGTGAGAGGATAATAGCAGTTGCTCTTCTCTGCCATCGTTCCAAAGTCTCAACATATATTGTGGTGACTAGAACTTACAAAGTCTTTGTAAACTGGTACTAGAACTTTATGTGAGCTTGATTTTATCCCTCTATTCATGCAATCTAGGATTGCATTGGCTCTTTTTGTTGTTGTTGCTGCTGCTGCTGCTCGCTTTGGCTTATATTTAAGTGATTGTCCACTTGGACTCCAAGATCCCTCTCACAGTTACTGACATTAAGCCAAGTTTCACCTAATCTGCATCTATACAGTTGTTTTTTTCTTGCCTAAGTGTAAACCTTACTTTTATCAACAGTATGTTGAATTTCATTTTCTTAGATAGAGCCCAGTGTTCGAGTCTGGCAAGTTCTTTCTGGATCTTGAGCTTTTCTTCTGGTGTATTGGCTATTCCTGACAGCTCAGTTCTCCTGCTTGAGCAGTGGAGGAGGTAGACTAGAAAACCTCAAAGGTCCCTTACATCTCTTTTATTCTTTAGTTTGCTCTGTGGTTGGTCTTGATAGTGTCTGGCAGGTTGAACAAAATGGAGCCTTGATCTTCACCTGAACTGACCTGGCTAAATATGTCTGTACCATCAAAGCTTCTGTTCCTTTTTGTGGATGCTCCATGAAGATATATCCAGTGTCGGAAGAAATAAAACAATGTTCTTTCTCCATCCGGTGAGGTTTTGTCTTCTTCTTTTTGTCCTACCCTATTTCTCCACGCAAAAGTTGGAGCTGTATAAAGTATGAGTCTCTCTCTGTCTCTCTGTCTCTGTCTCTGTCTCTCTCTCTCTCTCTGTCTCTTTCTCCTCTCTCCTCTCTCTCTCCTCTCTCCTCTCTCTCTCCTCTCTGTCTCTCTCTCTCCTCTCTCTCTCTCTGTGTCTCACATTCACTCACTCTGTCTCTTGCTTTCTGTCTCTCTCTCACTCTTTCTCTGTCTCTGCCTCTCTCTGTCTCTTACTCTCATTCTCTGTCTCTCTGTCTCTATCAGTCTCTCTCTGTGTGTCTCTCTCTGTCTGTCTCTATCTCTTTCTCTCTCTGTCTCTCTCTGTCTCTTACTCTCATTCTCTGTCTCTCTGTCTCTATCAGTCTCTCTGTGTGTGTCTCTCTCTGTCTGTCTCTATCTCTTTCTCTCTCTCTCTCTCTCTCTCTCTCTGTCTTTGTCTCTCTCTGTCTCTCACTCTCTCTGTGTGTCTCTCTCTCTCCTTTTCTCTCTCCTCTAACCAGCATGGAAAAGGATTTAGCAGCTGAGATATTATTTTTTTTTCCTCCCGAACAAGCTGTCAGACTCTTCCTATCAGCAGTGATTAAACATAAGCAGGAGTTGTGATTCATCAAGAGGCAGATAGAATCATCAGAGATGTAAAGCATTTGGTGTTCCAAGGTCAGAACTGTGGTAGGAATGGAGGACAACTTATCTTTGCAGCTGTCGGGACTTATTTATGGTAATTCATTTGTCGTTGCATTATTACAGAGGAATAATAAAATATGCCAGCCATTCTGCAATTATTCTCAACCCTTTACAAAGGCGTCTAGGGATGTGCGTGTGCGTGCACGTGTGTGTGTGTGTGTGTGTGTGTGTGTGTGTGTGTGTGCACCATATGTGCATCTCTGGGGTATGTGCCTGAACATACATACAGGTAGTCCTTGACTTACAACCATTTGTTTAAGTGGCTGTTCGAAGTTGCAATGGCCCTGAAAAAAAAGAGAGAGACTTATGACCATTTTTCACAGTTGTTCTGGCCCGGCTCCCCAAACACGGCAAAACCTCTGACATGAACTCAAAAGATTCCTTTATTAGGAATGTCAGCAGACCTGGCAAGAAAAATTCTGTCACAAGCTAACAAGTCCATCTGGTTGGGAGATGAATAGTTGTCTGCCACATCTATTCATCTCCATCTCCTTCCTTTTTTCCTCAGAGCTAGGGTGAGGCTTTGCTAGTAGCAGTGGCTCTTCCTTCCCAAGGACTGGCTCATAGATTTCCACTGCTCTCCTCTCCTCTGCCTTCTGTGTGTCCGAATGTCAGGCACTAGACTCAGCTCTTCCTCCTCTTCCTCCTCAGCCACCTGTAGACCTGGGGGCTGCTGACTCTCCACCTTAGGACTGACAGATGGCCCAGGATCTGTCTCTGTCTCTGTCTTTCTGTGTCTCTGTTTCTGTCTGTCTCTTTGTCTCTGTCTCTGTTTCTCTCTCTCTCTCTCTGTTTCTCTCTCCAGCAGCCGACAGGCCACAGCAATTATGGACTGTTGTGGCACCCCCATGGTCACAGGATCAAAATTTGGACATTTGGCAACTGGCTCGTATTTGTGAGAGTTGCAGTGTCCTGGGGTTATGTTACCCTGTTTTGCAACCTTCTGACAAGCAAAGCCAACGGTGAAGCTTTAACTGCCATGTGACTAACTGAACAACTGAATGACAATTCTCTTAATAACTGTGGCAAGAAAGGTCGTAAAATTCACTTAACAACTGTCTCGCTTAACAGCAGAAACTTTGGGGTCAACCTTGGTCGTAAGTTGAGGACTACCTGTAGTGACAACCATGGTGTCCTAGCTAACCAAGCAGAAGAGCAAAATAAGGCTAATTGAACTGATCAACACTCCAGTATTAATACCTAGATACTGAGCCGTGGTGGAACAGTGGTTAGATTCAAATGTTTTTACTATTAGTTCTGTGGGAGTGGCTTGGTGAGAGTGTAAAATGTCCAGTCAGAGGCGGTATTTGCCGGTTCTCTGAACTACACAACATTGTTGCTACCAGTTCTCCAGAACTTGTCAGAACCTGCTGAATACCACCTCTGGATAGAATGCAGAATTGCAGGCTAATTCTGCCAACAGTTTGATCGTCACCAGCTCAAGGTTGACTCAGCCTTTCATTCTTCCAAAGTTGGTAAAATGAAGACTCAGATTGTTGGGAGCAAGAGGCTGACTCTTCAAAGCGTTTAGAGAGGTCTGGAAAGCACTATGAAGCTGTATGTAAGTCTAAGTTTTCTTGCTCTTGCTATCTATGCATTTCTATGTCTGTCTGTCTGTCTGTCTGTCTGTCTGTCTGTCTGTCTGTCTGTCTGTCTATCTATCTATCTATCTATCTATCTATCTATCTATCTATCTATCTATCTATCTATCTAAAATAAAATAAAATAACAGAGTTGGGACCTTGGAGTTCTTCTAGTCTAATTTCTTGCTTAGGATCTATCTATCTATCTATCTATCTATCTATCTATCTATCTATCTATCTATCTATCTATCTATCTATCTATCTATCTATCATTGGTGCAGTGGTTAATATACAATATTGCAGTACTACTGGCTAATTCTGCTGGCAACCAGGAGTTTAATCCTGACCAGCTCAAGGGTGACCGAGCCTTCCATCCTTCCGAAGTCTGTAAAATGAGGAGCCAGATTGTTGAGGGCAATAGGCTGACTCTGTAAACCGCTTAGAGAGATCCGGAAAGCACTGTGAAGCATTATATAAGTGCAATTGCTAGTGCTAAGTGCTATTTCTTACTGCTAATTCCGATCTCTTGCTGCTTCACCAACCATCAGTAAAAATGGCACATTTCAGCAAAACTGTGCACGCCATCTTTTTCTCAACGTCTGGCATCAAAATATATTCAAGTCTTTTTTCAAAAGAGAGAAAAAGAATGACAACCCTATCTGCCCTTCTGCCGGGCAATTCCACTTTATTACTTTTCCTTCTGGGTTTCTCCTCATTTCATTCCCCTCCACCCCCCCCCCCCAAAAAATGTTTCTTAAACATTCCTCGGCAAGAATTATTCTTATTAATGTTCCCTTCCTTTTCTGTAGGGGGCATAAAAATAAGCTATGAGTGGGTGAGTATCAGCTGTATTGTTATAAAGCTAAGGTGGTAATTAGAACATGCTGTACCATGCAGTAAACAAAGCTATTATGAACAATTCAGTTCTTTATCCGAGGGAAAGGTAGAGAAAATTTGCCTTTGATTGGCTTAAAAGCGCAATCTGTAATCCTCATTGGAAGGAACCAGAAGGAGTACTGTTCTGAACAAGGCCTCCCAAGATCACAAAGCAAACTCCACGTTCCAATAAAACCCCTTTTATTTAGGTGAAAGTGAATTCCTCTCTAGCAAAGTCCTGACAAACAGTCTTTCATGAGATTTCACAACTACAGACCTTTATCAGGCTCGGAGAGTTGCCAGGCCGATATCTTCCAGATGCCACTCTGTAGCAGACAATACTTGGTAAGAAGTCAGGAGCAGATCTTCACCCTAATGAATTGAACGAATTGTCTCCTGCAAACATCACTTCCCCTTTCGCTCCTCTTTATTCCCTATGGGAGGGACCATTCACCACCCTCCTGAGCATTTACTCCCAAGTCGACTCTTGTTCTTTAACTGTTCCCTTCTCCTGGCAGCTCTGTGCATGTGCACACTGGGAACAGGCTCCAGCTGTTCTTCTGCCCCACTGATCTCTGACTCCGAAGGCAGCTGATTACTGTGGGACAGCCCTGGCCCCCTGTCTGCCTCCGACTCAGAGCCCTCATCAGAGCCTTCTCCAGACTCCAGGACTGGCCCATGTTCCTACTCAACCTCCTCACTGTCTGAGTCTTCCGCCAGCTCTGCTAGCCACCGGCAGGCCACAACAAAGTTCCTTCAAAGAAAGTGGCCTATTTGGGTGAAACTCTGATCATGGAACATGAAACCGCTGATAATTCACTCTTAAAAAAATATTTTCTTTGGGCCACAAAACTTCCTTCTTGGAACATTGTTCTTTTTTCCCCGTGAACCTCAATTGTTTCATGTTTCCCCAGACGATGTTCTTGAACGTAATTTAAGTTGTCCTCTGTGAACTTCCTTTCTATTCTTGTGAAGCCAGCTGGGCTATCCGCACCTCTCCACCTGGGGAAGCCTGCCCTAGAAGTCTGGGTCTGCTCCTTTGGGACTGTGAATAATCAGAATTGCTAAGAGATTCTTCAAGGCCAAGTTACAGCTGGTGGGATTAATTTAGCCGAGGGAGAACATACACAAGGGAAACATGGAAATGATAGATGGAGAGAGGGGGGAGAGGGGGAGAGAGAGAGAGAGAGAAAGAGAGAGAGAATGAGCGAGAGAACATACATATAGAGATGATACATAGGGTGATGATAGATAGATAGATAGATAGATAGATAGATAGATAGATAGATAGATAGATAGATAGATGTAGGTAAGTAGGTAGAGATAGGGAAGAAATAATTATGAGAAAGAGGAAGGAAGGAAGGAAGGAAGGAAGGAAGGAAGGAAGGAAGGAAGGAAGGAAGGAAGGAAGGAAGGAAGGAAGAAAGAAAGAAAGAAAGAAAGAAAGAAAGAAAGAAAGAAAGAAAGAAAGAAAGAAAGAAAGAAAGAAAAGGAAGAAAGGAAGGAAGGGAGAAAGAAAGAAAGAAAGAAAGAAAGAAAGGAAGGAAGGAAGGAAGGAAGGAAGGAAGGAAGGAAGGAAGGAACTATAATGTAAGGAAGGATGGATAACAGACAGAAGGAAGGAGGAAATATAATAGAAGGAAGGATAGATAAAGGATGGAAGGAGAGATCTGCACTTATATTTTCTTGCAGTTAGCCTGCAGTATATCAACTATTCAATTTCAGTTTTTCAAAAGGAAACTTAAAAAGCATTATGTTGATTTTTCCAGCACAAACCAGAATGTGATTCTATTTTATGTTTTTCCAAATGTTTTGCTCATGTAAGGCAGAGGGAGAGGGAGAGGGAGAGGGAGAGAGAGAGGGAGGGAGGGAGAGAGAGAGAGAGACCTCTATTTATCTATCCATTTCCCAACAGAACTGCTTGTGACTCTGTTTCAGTGCTTGCCTCTTTGTTTCTCCATCCATTTTTCCTCTTGCCATCTCAATATCCTTTGTTATGTATGTGCCATCTCCTTCCCAAATCCCCGATGCTTATTCTTCCAGACACATTTATTTATGTTCACTTACTAATTGAAAACTCTCATATTTGCAGTTATCATCCTGATGGATGTCTGTCATTGTGATCAAACAGTTGCTCACAGATGCTTCCTTAGAACAATTCTGCGCTCTCATTTATCACCGTCCATCTCACTCCTGACCTTCCCGGAGTTGTTGCATAGATTCCTCTGAAGCTGTTCCCGTCCCAGTGAAAAGCTACAAACCCTTGAGAGGCAACTGACATTCAGCATCGACACAAAAAACTGTGAAATTCTTTCAGTTCAAGTTGTTTTCCATCACCCTATGCCATCACCAAGAACCAGAAGCAAAAATTGGGATATGCAAATGAAATGAGAGGACTATGCAAATGGGGAAGTCATGATGGAGCTAAGGAATGTTTGACTGCAAAAATCCCAAAGGAAGGAAGGAACGGATGGAGGGAGGGAGGGAGGGAAGGAAGGAAGGAAGGAAGGAAGGAAGGAAGGAAGGAAGGAAGGAAGGAAGGAAGGAAGGAAGGAAGGAAGGAAGGATAGTGAAAGGAAGGATAATGGAAGGAAGGATAATAGAAGGAAGGATGGATTACAGGAGGGAGGAAAGAAGGAAGGAATAATGAAAGGAAAGGTGGATAATGGAAGGAAAGAAGGAAGAATAATAGAAGGAAGGAAGGATAATGGAAGGAAGGATAATAGAAGGAAGGATGGATTACAGGAGGGAGGAAAGAAGGAAGGAATAATGAAAGGAAAGGTGGATAATGGAAGGAAAGAAGGAAGAATAATAGAAGGAAGGAAGGATAATGGAAGGAAGGATAATAAAAGGAAGGATGGATTACAGGAGGGAGGAAAGAAGGAAGGAATAATGAAAGGAAAGGTGGATAATGGAAGGAAAGAAAGAAGAATTATAGAAGGAAGGAAGGATAATGGAAGGAAAGAAGGAAGAGTTTCAGCATGCATATGCACACCAGCCAGCTGGTCTTCGCACACATGGGAGTGCCAGAAACTAGAAGAGCAGCTCCCTGGAGCGCATGCGTGTGCTAGCCAGCTGGTCTTCACATGCACATGTGCATCAGAAACCAGAAGCCCAGGTGACTAATGCACATGTGCATTCTGGGACTCTGAGCTTCCGATTTCCAGCACTCCCGTGCACCCCACCAGGGAGCTGCTGTTCTGGTTTCTGATGTGTGCACTTCCATTTTGGGTGCCCAAAAGGTTCATCGCCGCTGGTGTAAGGTCTCCTGCTTGGACTAGATGACCTACAAGGTTCCTTCCAACTCTGTTATTCTGTTACTCCTAAAACTCTCCTTTCTGTCTGTTTGTAACCTTCAAATGGTCAAAGCAGTACATCATAGGGCAATGATTTTTGAATGAAGTTATTCCACATGTGCTTAGAGATTGCACATAAAATGGAGGATCCATTATTTCCATGGAATTTTTGATGAAGTTACATTTAACAATATGGTAAGCATGTCTAAACTAGGTTAATTGGGTCACTCCAGCATGGTCATGGAGGATCTGAGATCCAAAAATCATTCTGCCGTTCAATCTGGCCCCTTCATGATTACACTGCAAAAGCTAAAATGAAGGAGGGGTTGCATAAGAGAAGGAAAGGAAGAAGAAGAAGAAGAAGAAGAAGAAGAAGAAGAAGAAGAAGAAGAAGGAGAAGGAGAAGGAGAAGGAGAAGGAGAAGGAGAAGGAGAAGGAGAAGGAGAAGGAGAAGGAGAAGGAGAAGGAGAAGGAGAAGGAGAAGGAGAAGGAGAAGGAGAAGAAGAAGAAGAAGAAGAAGAAGAAGAAGAAGAAGAAGAAGAAGAAGAAGAAGAAGAAGAAGAAGAAGAAGAAGAAGAAGAAGAAGAAGAAGAAGAAGAAGAAGAAGAAGAAGAAGAAGAAGAAGAAGAGAAAACATGGATATTTATCATTTCAACTTTCAAATATGGAATTGATTTCATTTCATTCAAGGGAGTCAACCTATTGTCCAAAGCAACAAAAGGCAAGAGAAGAAACCGTGGATGGAAACCAACCAAGGAGAAACTTCCTGACAGTGAGAAGAATTAACCAGTGGAACAGTTTGCCACCAGAAGTTGCAGGGGCTTCCCTACTGGAAGTTTTTTAAGAAGAGATTGGACAACCATTTATCTGAAATGGTATAGGATCTCTCCTGCTTGAACAAGGGGTTGGATTAAAAGACCTCCAAGGTCCCTTCCCACTTCTGTTATTCATAATTATTTAAACATACGATTGAGGTACAAGACATTTACTACACCACATGTCTGTGTATTTGCACATGCCTCTGATTTAGCACACAGTTCATTTTAAAATGTACTTCTGACATATTTTGGGGACAAAAAAGATTCAAAAGGGGCAGCCCCTTACGTGTCAGGCAAATTGCAGATCAATAACCGATTTTGCACATTTTGAGTTCTGTTCCATTAATCATATTCACTAGAGACTGACTTTCAAATTTGGGTTCAAACTGTCAGAAGCGGACGCAACAAGCATTTCTGGAATGCACGAGAGCTTACTCAAACAAAGTGAGCTTTGTTTTTGTAAGTTACATTTTTTTTCTTAATGAATTCCCGAGGTTATTGCTACTGTACAGCATAACAAGCTTTGGAGCAAATGCACCTTGTCTTAAGAGAAACATCTGAAGAAGTTTGGGGGAAGCTGCTGCAGCTCAAATTCAGATAAAACCAGACCAGGTTCCTGAGAGACATCCCACAGTCTAAATTAGCATTCAGTTTTCTATAAATTTGAAACAAATTGCAAAGGAATATATACAGGCATTTGCAGCTTTGGGCGGTGTGATACAGGTCCAATTGAATGGAACTGTTTGTTGTTTCTTTTTGATCTGTTTGTTTGGTTTTAGACTTCTAAAAGATTTTTGGCCTTGGAACTATAGAACTTAAATTTGTAGAAGCACTAACCAGCATGCCTCTTAGAAAGATTATCTGTGGGGCCACCTCATCCCATGGGCATCTGCTGTCCCATCAAGAAAGATAGCGACACCTTTCCTTCCCTTTCCCTTTCCTTTCCTTTTCCCTTTCCTTCCCTTATCTTCCTTCCTTTTCCTTCCTTTCCCTTATCTTCCTTCCCTTCCCTTCTGCTCTCTTATCTTCCTTTCCTTATCTTCCTTTCCTTCCTCTTCCCTTCCCTCATCTTCCTTTCCCTTATCTTCCTTCCCTTCCTTCTGCTCTCTTATCTTCCTTTCCTTCCTTTCCTTTCCCTTCCCTTCTCTTATCTTCCTTCTCTTCCTTCCCTTCCCTTTTCTTTCTTCTCTTCCTTCCCTCATCTTCCTTTCCCTTATCTTCCTTCCTTCCTTCTGCTCTCTTATCTTCCTTTCCTTCCTTTCCCTTCCCTTCTCTTATCTTCCTTCTCTTCCCTTCACTTCCCTTTCTTTCTTCTCTTCCCTTCCCTCATCTTCCTTTCCCTTATCTTCCTTCCTTCCTTCCCTCATCTCCCTTCCCTCCCCTCCCTTCCCCTCCCTTCTGTCTTTTATCTTCCTTCCCTTCCCCCTTCCTTTCCTTCCCTTATCTACCTTCCCTTCCTTTCCTTCCCTTTTCTTTCTTCTCTTCCTTCCCTCATCTTCCTTCCCTTATCTTCCTTCCCTTCCCTTCCTCATCTCCCTTCCCTCCCCTCCTTCCCTCCCTTCCTTTCTTTATCTTCCTTCCCTCCCTCCCTTCCTTTCCTTCCTTATCTTCCTTCCCTTCCTTCCCTCTTAACCTCATTTCCTTTCCTGCTCTTCCCTTCCCTTCCTCATCTTCCTTTCCCTTATCTTCCTTCCCTTACCTTCCCTCCCCTCATCTCCCTTCCCTCCCCTCCCTTCCCCTCCCTTCTGTTCTTTTATCTTCCTTCCTTCCCTCCCTTCCTTTCCTTCCTATCTTCCTTCCCTTCCCTTCTCTTAACCTCATTTCCTTTCCTGCTCTTCCCTTCCTTCCCTCATCTTCCTTTCCTTATCTTCCTTCCCTTACCTTCCTCCCCTCATCTCCCTTCCCCTCCTTCCCTCTTCTGTTCTTTTATCTCCTTCCCGTCCCTCCCCTTCCCTTCCCTCCCTCCCCTTCCTTTCCTTCCCTTATCTTTCTTCCCTTCCCCTTTCTTCCCTTCCTGTATCTTCCTTCTGTTCTCTTATCTTCCTTCCTTCCTCCTCTTCCTTCTCTCTGCCTTCCTCCCTCCTCTCTACACACTCTCTTACACTCTCTCACACACTCAAAACCTGATCCACTTTGGAATGGATTGCATTTAAAATTTAATAACAAACAAACAAATTCCCAAGGTATTTCTCAAATTCATCATTGATCTTGCCAGAATTTATTTCAGAGTACAATTTATTTCCATGCTTACTCTAAAATAGCTTTATCAAATGGAATGCAAATCTCCCAGAATCTATATACCTAATGTCCCATAGAGTCAAGTAGGGAACAGAATCATCAATCAAACTCTAGCATTCCTTCACAAGATAGTTTGCCTTTCCATGAAATTTAATGGGAAATCATGTCTAAGGTTTATGTTACACCTAAATATTCATTGGCTTCTATGGCATTCGTCAACCACAGCACTGAAGGAAGCAACACCTCACCTCATCATGAGTGAAGTAATCTTTTAAAAAAGGTCAAGTACATAAATAACAGTATTTACGAATGTATTTTTTTTTTAAAAATGTAACGTGTGTGAGTAAAGGTGTGTACATTTACGTATTTAGCATATGGCATATCATACATGGACTAGTGATATATATTAACATTTCACCTGGATTAATAAAATACAAAAAAAAACCCATAAATGTAAAGAAGATCTGTGTTCAAATATCAATCTCTAGACCATGTAATCATTGCAGTGCAACATCATTTAGATTTTTAAAAAAATCAGATATTTGATGGCCTCAGATTATAGCTAGCCATGATGCGATCTATAGTTTGACATGCGACCCTGTAAGCACACCAAGGGAAGGATAGTATGACCCATTTATACAGAGAATGTACAAAGTATGTGTCTACATACCTGCAATGAACCCATTTATTATCTGCTTCATCATAATCAACACCTAGATTGTTCACAACTTGGTTTTACCTTAACCACAGATGTTTTATTTCAGCTAAGCTATTACAGACATGAGGTCATAATAACCATTGTAGCTGCTGGCCATAGTCCAGGTAATGGCACTACAATATTGTGACTAGTGGTTGTTCTTACCTAGGTTCCCTAAAAGCATGAAGCTGACTCCTTGTCCCGATAAAACTCCTTTTATTTAGTTTTAAAGTGAATTCTTCTCCAACGAAGTCCCGGCAAACAGTCTTTCATGAGATTTCACAACTACAGACCTTTATCAGGCTTGTAGAGTTGCCAGGGCAATATCTTCCAATATCTGTAGCAGACAATAGTTGGCAAGGAGTCAGGAACAGATCCTCACCCTAATGAATCGAACTAATTGTCTCTGGCAAACACCACTCCCTTTTCACTCCTCTTTTTTTCCTATGGGAGGGGCCATTCACCATCCACCTGTGGCTTTACTCCCGAGTTGAACCTTGTTCCTTAGCTGTTCCCTTCTCCAGACAGCTCTGCGCATGAGCACACTGGAAACAGGCTCCAGCTGTTCTTCTGCCCCACTGATCTCCGACTCTGAAGGCAGCTGAAGACGATCCTGGCTCCATCTCTGCCTCCAACGCAGAGCACTTGTCACAACCTTTCTCAGACTCTAGGACTGGCCCAGGTTCCTCCAACACCTCCTCACTGTCCGAATTTATTGCCAGCTCCTCTGGCTGCTGGTGGGCCACAACAGTGGTTCTGGATCTATTGCTTCCAAAAGGTGCAGAAGACCATTTGTTAATTTGTACTTTCCATATAAATTATTGCAGGACATAGATTGTACCTGGTCATCAATTTCATAAGGAGCTTCATCATAGCTGATGTCAGAATCGGTGGCGGGGGCAGGTTCCTCATGGTCCATTGCAAAAAATTCATTGCAATCTGATTCCACTTCACTCAGATCACTCTCTGCTTCTTCATACCATGTTAAAACAGTTTCTTCAAAGTTTGGATCACCAAATCACACTCTTTTTGGTGGAAAACATGGCCCTGAGTACATTCTTATTCACAACCAGAATGGTCCATTTCTAAAAATAGGGGTTTTCTGAACATTTTGGAAAACTGTTGTGGTCACCATGACCGCGGGTCTGTGTTTATGTGCTTATCATGGCAGTCTTTAGAACATTCCTTTATAACAGATCAAATCAGGATTGTCAGATCAATCCTGGTATTTCTCCAAAGCTGTACTGGATAACGACTTCAGATTGCTTCAGACCTGGATGCAATAATGGTCCTCTACTGTTCCTCCAGAATATCATAACATGCCTTGCTTTACAGGTGAACCCAAAGGATTCAATCTACCCCATTATTCCTGGTCAATTCTCATTAGGATTACGGTTCAACGTGGCAGGTGTGCTAGACTCTTCCTTAAAGGGGGGGGGAGCTCACCTGTCAACCCTGAAGTTGACCTGACTGAGGCCCTCTTAAGGCTTCAGAGGCTTCCACAACTGGAGGTGAGGAATAGGGAGCTGGAAGAAGAGATAGCTGGGGTTTGCAGCCAAAACAAACGCTTTCTCTTGGGAACCAAGGACATTCCAGCAGGTGCTCGGAAAGGAGGGGATTGAGATCACCTAGCAACGGGACTGTATCCTGATTGGACCGTGTGACTAATTGGTTGGAGAAAGTGGGGAAACGTTTACTTTTAATTAGCTGAAAACCACGGGAATGTTTAGAGTTGGTTTTCACCAGCCTGTGCCAATACGGCATGTCCAGTAAAACTATTCCTTGAGGAATCTACCTGACTTTGAGTTTTGTTTGCTGTGGGTATGTTACTTGGAACTCTGACAACCTCTTCCAAATACAGCTGTGATGCTCCCCATATCCCCATGCCTCTTAAAGGTAAAGGGGTTCCCCTCGCACATACATGCTAGTTGTTTCCAGCTCTAAGGGGTGGTGGTCATCTCCATTTCAAAGCCAAAGAGCCAGCGCTGTCCGAAGACATCTCCATGGTCATGTGGCCAGCATGGAATACTGTTACCTTCCCACCAAAGTAGTCCCTATTTTTCTACTTGCATTTTTTACATGCTTTTGGACTGCTAGGTTAGCAGAAGCTGGGACAAGAAACGGGAGCTCACCCCATTATGCGGCGCTAGGGATTCGAGCCACCGAACTGCCGACCTTTCTGATCAACGAGTTCAGTGTCTTAGCCACTGAGCCACCGCGTCCCTCTCTCATGCCTTTTACATACCCTTAAATATCCTTTCTGGGTTTGACACATGCCATCGTTTGAGTTTCAGAAACATTGTGTTGGATGGATCATGAGGACATAACCTCTGAAGGAGAATTTTTAATGAAAACAAAGGTGTTCATTTCAATAGAAGGTGTATCTTTTTGTGAATACAGAGATGATTTATCTCTCATGCCACATCATTTGTTTCTGTTCCTTTATCCTGTAGCTACCTCTGATCTGCTCCATAAAAAAAAAAAAGCCCAAGATATCTTGATACAGCCGTTGAACAAGGGAGTAGTTGCGTGCTCAGGAAAAAAGAACACAAGAACACCCTCAACTCCTTTATAGTGTTGATCAGGATTCTGATAATTTTGAAAAATGGTCGAAGGGTTCTTCTGTTGAAATGACAGAATTAAAATTTAGGCCTAAACCAGCTTTTAGTGTTGTGGACAGTTCCATAAAAAACCCACCACAAGCCTGCAAGTTGAGCAAGGGATCAAAAACACACTATGCACATATGAGTATTTTTGTGTAGAAAGTTAACAACCGCCTCTCTCCTAGAAGAATGAAATATTTCAGGAAATATCAAAAAAGCAGAATATCATATTTCCCTAAAGGGAGAAATATGCTCATGGAGACAGAAAGCAGCCTCTACCTTTCTTTTTTTTTTTAAATGAAGTTTTTTTTTAAACACAAACATACACATAATACAAAATCTTCTTCCATTTTATATACATACAGTGTGTCAGTTGGTTACGTATCTTTTGTGCTATACTTTTGTAGTCATTTACTCACAATTTATATCAGTCTTCACATTGTCAAGCTAACATATGGTTATATATTTATCAGTTATTAATCATCCATGACTAAACTATTTATTCCATTGTTTTATATGAGTTGTTCCAAGTTTTATCTTAAAATGTTATCTTAAAATTTATGTTATACTTTCAACCAGTAGTTATATATATCTATATTATGTTTTATATCAATCTATTAGATTTCTATCACAAAATTATCTAGTCTATTATATTATCATGTCTTTTTATCCAACCATTGATAAAACAAATCCCATATCATATAAAATTGCTTATCTTCTTGTTCTCTAATTTCAAATGTCAGTTTACTCATTTCAGCACAGTCCATGATTTTTTTTTTGATAACTTCCTCCTGCATAGGTATTTTGTCATTTTTCCAGTTCTTCACAAGTGCAATTCTAGCCGCTGTTAAAACATTTACAATCAAATATTTCAGTTCTTTATTGTATATGTCCAGTATGACTCCCAATAAAAAGATCTCTGGTTTAAAGTCTATATGTTGTTTTATCAATTTTTCCAACCATGTGTGGATTTTAGTCCAATATTTCTTTGCTTCTGAACATGTCCATCACTTACAGTAATATGAACCAGGTATCTGATGACATTTCCAGCATTCATCTAATTTATTCTTAAACATTCTCACAAGTCTCCTCGGGGGTAGGTGCTACCTGTAAAACATTGTATACAAATTTTCTTTATACGCAGTTGACATTGTCATTTTATAATTTTAAGACCACAATTTTTGCCATTTTTCCAAATCAATCCCGTATCCAATTTTTTTTACACCTTGTTCTTGCAACGTTTGCATAGATTTAAGTTCACCCTTTTCATTCAATAACTCTCTATATCTAACCGTTTGTTCCTTTTTATATATTATCTGATAAGAAAAAGCTTCAATAGTTGATATCCATGTTGGAATTTTAAAGTAATATTGTCTTTTAATCTTCTCCCAACTCAAAAACAGTGCCTCACGAATATAATGTCTTCTAAAATACCCCTGTGTTTTAGTTCCCTTATACCAGAGAAAGGCATGCCATCCCAGCAGCAAGTCATGGCCTTCTAAAGTCAATAATCTACTATTCCTTAGTGTTATCCATTCCTTTACCCTCATCAGACTTGTTGCCTGGTAATACAGCTCCCAATCGGGCAAGGCAAATCCTCCTCTTATTCTTGCATCTTGTAACAGCTTTAATTTTATTCTTGCTTTTTTAGCCTGCCAAATATATTTCAACACAATTTTATTTAAATCTTCAAAAAAACTCTTTCCCTAATTGAATAGGAATTGTCTGGGATAAATATAAAACTCTAAGCAATTATATTCATCTTAATTGTGGATATTCTCCCAATCAATGATAGTTGAAATTTTACCCATTTCATCAAGTCTGTCACAATTTGCTGTTTGAGTTTAACGTAAGTTATCTTCCTTCAGGGTACTGCATCTTGGTGTAATGTAAATCCCTAAGCATTTAACCTTGTTCGTGACCTGTATTTTTAAAGTTTCTTCCAACTCTTTCTTTTGTCTTGTTAACATATTCTTTGTTTTGTCTTTATTTATTCTCAAACCTGCTACTTTTCCATATTCTTCTATTTTTTCTATTAATTTGGGTGTTGTTTCCATTGGGTCTTCTAATATAAATACCAGGTCATCTGCAAAAGCTTGCAGTTTATACTCCTCTTTTTTTAATTTTCATTCCTTTTATTTCTTTTTTTTCTCTGATATTTCTGTTCAACACTTCCAATATTAACACAAACAGCAGAGGCGATAATGAACAGCCTTGCCTTGTCCCTTTTCTGATATCTATGGATTTTGTTAATTCTCCATTCACCATCAGCTTTGCAGTTTGTTCATGATATATTGTTTCAATGGCTTGGATAAATTTCTTACCAAAGCCCATTTGTATCAGTTGCAGTAAAATAAATAGCCAACTCACATTGTCAAAGGCTTTTTGATCATCTAGAAACATCAAGACCATTTGCTTCTCAGGGTGTGCTTCATAATATTCCAGAGTATCCAAAATGATTCTCACATTGTCTTTGATTTGTCTCTTTGGCAGAAATCCATTTTGATCAGTATGAATAAAATTATTTAAGTATCTTTTTAATCTTTCTGCCAAAATTGAAGCAAAGATTTTATAGTCTGAATTCAATAAATATATAGGTCTATAATTTTTAACTTGCTGCAGGTCTGTACCTTCCTTCAGTATAAGTGTAATGTACACTTCTGACCATGTTTTTGGTATTCTTTTCTTTAACATAACTTTATTCATAACTTCTAGAAGATGAAAATTAAATATTTCCTGAAAAGTCCTATGGAATTCCACTGGCAACCCATCTGGACCTGGAGCTTTCCCAGCATTCTGTTTTTTAAAGGCTTCTGTTAGTTCCATCATTGTTATACTTCCTTCTAACATTGTTTCAATATTTTTGGGTTTCTGAGGTAAGTTCGCTTTCTGAAGATATTGCTTGATTTTTTCTTCTTGAATATTCTCTTGAAAGTATAGTTTTCCTTGGTAATCTTGTATAATTTTTTTCTTCTCCTCATTTCCCTAACAAACCTGTCCTTTATTTATCAATTTGCTAATTCTTCTTGTTTCTCTTTCCTTTCTCAATTTATAAGCTCGCCTGGTTTATTTGCATCTTCAAAGTAATTCTGTTTCACACTTTTAATTTTTTGTGCTAATTCCTCTTTTTCCATTAGTCCCATTTTATGTTTAATTATATCCATTTTATTTTTAATGTCTTTTTTTTGTGGGGACTTCTGTAAGTCTTTTTCCAGTCTTTTATAGTCATCCTCTAATGTCTTAAATGTCTTTTTCTGTTTTCTGTTTTTTCTCCTAGTATAATCTATTATCAAGCCTCTTGTGTAGGCCTTTGTCGTGTCCCAGAGATTCTGTAAAGATGTATCCTCTTTTCTATTTTCTTTGAAGAAGAAAGTTCTTTCTCTATTTTCTGTTTAAAGCCTTTTTTCTTTCAGAATCATATAGATCTCCTCTTGTATTCTTTCCAAAAAACTGGTACTGGATTATGATCTGCCCATGTGCTTGTTTCTATTTCAATCTGTCGTACATTAGTCAATAATTCTGCTAACATCCATATCATATCTATTCTAGACCAGGATGTGTGTCTATTAGAATAGAAAGTATATTGCTTACTTTCCGCATTTCTCTCTCTCCATGCATCTTTTAAATTAAATTATTTTGTTATTTGAAGGAAGGATTTTGGTAGTATCTTTCTAACTTACTTTGTTGTTTTCTTTGTTTTATAGTCCAACCAGTCATTAATTATTCCATAAAAATCACCCATCATAAAGATAGAACATAGTCCAAATCAATTATTTCTATAGAATTCTTCTTGTTTATCATTTGGGGCATAAATTGCAATTAAAAGTGTTTTAACACTGTTATCCATTATCCCCACCATCAAAAGTTTTCCATCATCATCTGTATAAATTAGTTCTGCCAAAATTGTTTCTTTAATATATAATGCCACACCTCTTTTTTTCTACTGTGCCAGTAATGTAAATAATTTCCCTAATTTTCCTTGTTTTAGGATATATTCATGTTGCTTTTTAATGTGTACCTCTTGTAAGCAGATTATATCAAATTTTAATTTATCTAATTTGTGAAATACTTTCCTTCTTTTAATAGCTGAATTAAGTCAATTTATGTTCATCGTAATCAGTTTTCTTTCATCCATATTAAGCTTGATAAGAGGGTTTTATTGCTCTAGTAGATCTCAATTCTCATTGTTCTCTGGGTTCACCACCTACTGCACCTTCTTCTTTTTCTTTTTCAATTACTGCTGTACACTCCTCTTGGAATTCAATTAGTGATCCTTTCTTTCTTCTTCCTCCTTTTCTCTAAAGTATTCTAAGTAGAATAGCTCAGCTTTTCCAACTGTGTCAATTCTGTGTCTTTGTTCCTGTCAAGTGAACAAAAGGCCTTCTGGCATCAACCATCTGTAGTTTACTCCTCTTTTAAGTAGCTCTTTAGTCAAGAATAAATATTCTCTTCTTATCTCTCTTACTCTTCTTGGTATCTGTTTCTGAACCACAATTTCTTTATTTTTATATTTTAGTGTTTTCTCTCTCAACACCTGGAGTATCTGTGTATTAATAATCTTCTTAGTAAATCTGATGTGAACTTATCTTCGTAGTCTATTCCTCATTGCATATCCTGTGGAGACACTAAACACTTCATCCATTCCATCCACCATCTTTTCTTTAGTTATTTCCAGTGCTTCTGCCAATATTTCTGCCATTATTTCAGCAAGGTTTTCATCTTTCCCTTCTTCTATATTTTGAAATCTTAAGTAAAATTCTGATTTGTCTATTTCCCATCCTATTCCCCCCACCCGCCCTTTTCGATATCACTCAAACGAGTATCAATATCTCCAATTTTCTTATCTCTTTGTATATCTTCTTCAATTTTTTTGAATCTGTCTTCATATTTCATCATCATCTGTTGAATATTTCCCACTTTTTCATCTGTCTTTTCATTTTTTCGCTCAATTTTCTGAATTCCTTGCATGATCATCCGTAATGTCACTTCCTTCCCTTTTTCCTTCTCTTTTTCCTGTTATAATATTGTCTGTACAGATCGTTGTCCTCCAGATGGTGAGGAAGTTGGTATCAAAGAAGCTGGGGCTATTGTCTTTCTACTCATCTTGTCATGCTTATCTGTAAAGAAAGAGAGAGAAAAAAGGAAAAAGAAGAAAAGAGGGAAAAGGAAAAGGAAAAAAAAAACACAAAGGCAAATAGTTGCCACTCCAAAGGAAAAAAGGAAAAAGAAACTCTTCAGGCACTTGTATACCTTAATCCAATTATTTGCAATAGTAGATGTAAAAAATAAAAAATAAAAAGGCAAAAAGAAAAATATTCTATATGTTCCTCTTAATAAACAAAAAGAAAACCAAAAGAAAAGGTTTACATTGCAGTTCCTGGTTTAAAAAGTTAAAATCCAGAGGAGGCGGAGCTGGCATCCCGGCGGTTGGACGGGAGGTCTTGAATCTCCAAGATCACCGTCGATATCTCAGCTGCTGGTCGGTCCCCATGGACCTAAGCCGTCCCGTAGAGACGGTGATTGACAAGGGCACGTCCTCTTGATCTCAGGGAAACCCTTTTTCCCAGCGGCGGAGAGAAAGCCTTAAAAGCTGCTGAAGCTGGGACAGCTCCGGAACGGAAGAGATTGGAAGAAAGCGTGTCAGTTTGGTGAGATGAACTTTTACTTATTATTTCTTGGAGAGAACACCCTGGAAAAATGAAAGTGGACTAAAAGTGAAGCGGAAAGAGTTTAAGCGGCATGATTAATTGTCAAAGTGAAAGTTTTGTCCTTTTTTCCCCACCTTTTTATTGGAATTTTGAACTTGGCAAAGCTGTTTTACTTTAAGCTGGACTGCTACTTTTTAATCTTTTAATTTCCGTTTGTATTTATTTCTCTTTTTTTTTTTAAACAATCCTTTTGAAAATTATTTTTTGATTAAGACACAAGATTTATTTTTCTCCCTTTAAAAAAAAAAAGGAATGGGGGAGAGGGAAGATTTTACTTTTTTTTCTTCTTTTAATTCCTGGTTGTAGATTGAGGAGGGGGAAGTGAAAGTGCCACCCAGAGGCTTGGATACGTTGTTTCTTTTTCCTTTCACTAGTTTGTATTATAATCAAGGACTCTGAGCTGCGTATTGGAAAAGATAGAGATGAGCAAGGCAGTTTGTTTATTCAGGTGCTCATTTCTGAACAGGTAGCTGCGGTTTGGAGTTGAAGCTGAAAGAAAGAAGATTGAAGTGACCTTGAAAAACTCTGAGCTGACTTATCAAAGAGCCTTGGATATTTGGCGGCAGAGGCTTGTTTTATATTAGAATTGCTTTTTACTTTTTGCCTCCCTTTCCAGCCCCTCCCCCACTAGTGGGGCTCTTTTTTTCCCCTCCACCTTTCTTAATAGCCCTCAGCAGGTGTCAGAACTTAAGAGATAAAGAGATAGATAGATAGATATTTGTAAGAAAATGCCCTCACCCAAAATCCAACCAAAGTAGGATTAGTCCTTAGGCACAATAGGAATCGCAGGGTGTTGGTAGCATGATTATTATTATGAAACAACCCAGGAGCAAAACATAGTAGACAGAGATTTAGAACATTTAACAGTGGTTTATATACAAGACATATACAGAAATATACGTAGTAGGCAGGGGTGGGATTCAAATTTCTTAGCAACTGGTTCTGTGGGCATGGCCTAATTTGTGGGTGTTGCTTGGTGGTCATGTGACTGGGGTGGGAGTAGCTTGCTGATTGGGCATAGCTATGTGGCCATGTGATTGGGGTGGGCGTGGCTATGTGGTCATGTGATTGGGGTGGGCATGGCTATGTGGTCATGTGACTGGGGTGGGCGTGGCCATGTGGCTGGCAACCCAAATTTAAGTGGTCCTCACTTAATGACCAGGTGCTCGCTTAGTGGCCAATTGCTTAGCATGATATAAAGATGAATGCAAATTGGAAAAGAAAGACTGAGATTGTGCACAAGTGATTTGTACCAACCAAATGTATGTAACATGTTTTGTGTTTTATGTTTTTGTTTGTGTTTTAAAAAATAAAACTTTTATTTAAACAATTTCATTTATGTATGCATGCAACTTCTTGTTACAGTGATGTTGCTATATATTGATTTAAGCAGAAACAGATAATGTATAACATCACTGTAACAAGAAGTTGCCTGTCTTCCTTTTGGTTAGTTGCTTTTTTATTTATGTATTTATTTAATTTTTTTGCTACCAGTTTTTGTTTCTATTAATCATAAAAACAAAACAGATACTAAAGAAATAAATAAACACATAAATAAAAATTATTTTACTATTCATCTTGATGTTTCTTTAAGCAAAGAAGATACATCAAGATGAATAGTAAAATAATTTTTATTTATGTGTTTATTTCTTTAGTATCTGTTTTGTTTTTATGATTAATAAAAACAAAAACAGATAGTAAAAAAATAAATAAATACATGAATATAAAAAAGCAACTTACCAGAAAAGAGACAGGCAAGTTGGCTAGCCAACTACGCTGGGGTCCTCCACAGTCTTCTAGCTTGCTGAAGCGAGGCCGGACGGCCTAGGAGTTGGCTCTTGACTGGGCTTGAGGCGGTGATGGCAGGAGGAGGTAGGGGACCAGCCCAGCAGAAGCTGCTGCTTTGCCTCCTCACTACTAATCAGTGGCGGGAAGGCAAAGCAGCAACAATAGAGGGCCGCAGGTGAGGGAAGATGGGGGCGGGTGACCAGGACTGGTGGCGGTAGGTAGACGACCGAGTTGGAAGATCATACTTACCGATCCATGTCTTCAGAGGACGGCAGCAGGGTAGGCAGTCCTGGTGGGCGAGGATGGCTAGCGGCAGCGGCGAGAGACAGGCAGGGCAAGGCATGCTGGCCGGGCAAGGAGGGTTAGTGGCGGTGGTGACTGGGGCTTGTGGCTTGCCCTCACTCAGCAGAACAGCAGAAGGCAGACAGGGACAGATAGCTGGCTGGCTGGCTTGGCTACTGCTGCTGCTGGTGGTGCTGCTGCTGGTGGTGGTGTAAGCGATGGTGCTGCATGGATAAATTTTTGTAATTAGCGCACATGAGCTATAAGTAGGGGCAGGGCAGGGAGGGCGGGGGAGAATGAGAAAGGGATTTTTGCTGTTAGCAATTTAAGTAACCTAACAGCTATTTGGGATGGAAATATATAAACCAGGATAGACATTTTAATACTGTCTCTTTAAGAGCATGCTAAAAACTGCAATTGAGTGTGGTTACTCAAATGGCCATAAGATGGAGCCAGAAACCTGGGTTGTTTAGTTTTTAGTCTTAGTCTCAAAAGAAGTGAGTGAGTCTGTTTCCTTCTGTTGGAGAGCTTTGCTGTTCTTTCTAATTGACTGATATTCTTGGATTTGATGTAAGTCTGATACTGAACTGTTTTTTGACACTGGGCTTTGTTACTGAATTATCCCTGGACTGAAAACTGACTGGCTTACTTGTGAATGACTTTGGACTGCTTCTTTTTGAACTTTGCCTAAAACCTTTATTGAAAGTAAAAAAAAACTACATTTACTGTACAGTGTATCTGTGTGCTGTGTGTGTATTATTCCAACACTTCTCTCAAATACGTCTCCCTGTATGCGCTCATTCTCCTAACGGGGAATTACCTCAACATGTGTGCAGGAAAAAAAACCATTTTTTTAAAAAAAAACCTGATTTTTTAACATTTGGAGTGGCGGATAGCGGCAGGGGCCAGGGCAGTGAAGAGAGGAGCAGGCGGGGGAGAATGAGGAAGGGATTTTTGTGCATGTGCAGTAATAAAAACCGGTTTTTGGCCCGTAGGAATGGCGGAGGGGGCCCACCTGTCCACACTCCCTCTTCCTTTACCTTTGCAGGCCTTGCAAATACATATCTCCTCCCTTCCTTCTTCATGCCGTAACCATGTGTTTTTACAGCAAATAGCCCTACATCATATGGCCCGTCAAATGTGCCATTGAAGAGAGAGAATCTGGAATCCATGTCTTTATTTGCACCAAGCCACCCCTGATCCCTGCTCACCAATGTCTCTCCCTGGGTAAAATTTGGTCAGCTACTTGATCTAATCCTGGCCAGATGTCATAAGCACTTGCAAATTTTACTTCCCAGCCACTGGAGCCAATTCCTCTGTTTAATGATAATTGTCTCATCACTCTAGAAGTTTATTTATTTATTTATTTATTTATTTATTTTTGTCAATTGTTTACGAGATAATAAGTAAAAGTGTATACATAATTATGAACACATGAAATGGGTACATATAAGAAAAATAAAAGAAAAATAAAAGAAACAATAGGACAGGGACAGTAGGCACGTTGGTGCGCTTATGCACGCCCCCTACAGACCTCTTAGGAAAGGGGTGAGGTCAATAGTAGACAGTCTAAGGTTAAAGTTTTTGGGGTTTGGGGAAGAAACTACAGAGTCGGGTAGAGTATTCCAGACATTGACCACTCTGTTGCTGAAGTCGTATTTCCTGCAATCAAGCTTGGTGCGGTTAACCTTGAGTTTGTATCTGTTGTGTGCTCTTGTGTTGTTATGGTTGAAGCTGAAGTATTCATTGACAGGTAGGACATTGCAATGTATGATTTTATATACCATGCTTAAATCAGACCGAAGACGGCGTAATTCAAGGTTTTCTAGTTCTAGAATTTCAAGTCTGGTGGCATAAGGTATTCTACAACGAGTAGAGGAGTGGAGAACTCTTCTTGTGAAATATTTCTGGACTTTCTCAATTGTGCTAATATCAGATATGTAATGTGGGTTCCAGACTGATGAGCTGTATTCGAGTATTGGTCTAGCAAATGTTTTGTATGCTTTAGTTAGTAGTATGATATTACCAGAGAAAAAGCTACGTAAGATTAGGTTAACAACTCTTAATGCCTTTTTGGCTATGTAGTTGCAGTGGGCACTAGCACTTAGATCATTAGAGGTGAGTTGCAGATTACAGGATAGTTTTTTTCTGAAACCAAATTGTTTATTGGAGAGTAGGTTGTTTGTCTCTAAGTGGAGGATGATGGATTGGTTAATAATTGATTCCATGACTTTACAGGTGACGCAGCATAAGGAGATTGGTCTGTAATTTTCAACTAGGCAAGGGTCTCCCTTTTTGAAGATGGGGATGACTGTGGCTTGTGACCATAGGTTAGGCAAGGAACTGGTCCTCCTCCAACAGCTCCTAAGTTTAAAAGCCTCCCCCCTATCAAGTTTCTTTTAAGAGAGCTTTTAATGTCAGTCTAAAGTTGCAGCCACTCTTCAGCCTGTTTCCCGCAATTGCACCTCTTCTGAATTCCTCCGTGTGAATCCTGCAGCTTCTGTCTTTCGGCCTCTTTCTTTCTGTTTCTAAATCCTCTCTGTCTGGGGTGACAGAAGACAAGGTTTGGAGAGGGGGGAGAATACTAAGGCATTGGCAGAATGTCAACATGTCACTTTGGCGTGCGTTGCCTAAGGTACCTTATGCTCTAACAGTTTGACAATGACCCAGGCTGCAGATATGTAAGCAGCTTTTTCCTTCTGAAAAGATACAAACATTCTGGTCTCTTGGGAGAAGCACATTTCAGGCATATAAACAGTTCTCTTTGCTTTCCTTTGTTTCTTGTTTAATGATATTTTTTTTTTTTCAGAAATGGAAAGGGAGGGAGAATTAATACATTTTTTTTGGCGCTGCAGGAGCATCGCTTCTAGAAATTCTCAGCTGAGGGGTGCAGCCGCACACTGTCTTACAGAATATCAGGTCCAAAGAACCAAGAACAACATAAAGAGTTACTTCTGAGCAGTTTCTTTCTTGTTATTCACCTAAAGACGGAATCTTGCCGGACTAAACAACTATTTGCATGAATGTAGATATAACTTGTGAATTTCTAGGGTGATTTGACCTTGCTTTCCTTCTACCCACCAGGCGCTCCAAGCTTGGCTGTCTTGTTGTCCTTTGAAAAGAAACCCCTACTTCCTGGGACTCCAGATTATATTCCAGCCCACAGAATGCCGAACGCCATTTAGTGGAGAAAAACTAAAAACTGGAACTAGAACTCACTGTCTCCGGGTAATTGGCTCAAAGTCACCCAACTGGCTGTCATGACTAAAATGGAGCTATAACTTACCGTCTCCTGGTTTCTAGGCCAGCACCTTAACCACTAGACCAAACTGGCTCTAAAATGTGATTCTAGACTTCTGGAAATCTAAAAAGATGTGCATGAAACAAGAAAGGACATGGAAATACAATGGAAGACAGAATATTCTGACATGAAGACCTTATCCATTCATGATGAAATCCTGCAAGAGCACAAGGTTCCACCCATAAAGATCTTCTGCTTTGATGAAAAAGATAAAAAATCTTCTGCTTTGATGAAAAAGATAAAAATCTTCTGCTTTGTATTTCATCCAATTAGACGAGAGACATTAAGGCGGAAAAAATGGAACAAAACACCCCCAATTTAGGTTTAATTTTGTCTTTTACATGTCCAGTTGTGGAAACCTTTTTTCAGTCCTTTCCAATAGTGGAAGAAAAACTGCTTTTATTGTAAAATTGAGTTACACCGTTCTGTTTTCATAGACCTGTGACTTTTTTTTTTTAAACAGAACAAAAATATATTACATTCGAAGCTGACAATATTACTTTAGGATGAGAATTTGTTATCTCTATAAAACTTGGAAATACACAGAAGTAAGCCAAGATGTTGAACTGCTCAGATGTTTAAAGCTAAGTCTGAATTAGTTCTGAATTTTATTATGTATTCCAACAGTCCAATTCCTTTTGGTTTCTTATCCATCTTGGCTGGTTTTCAATACCGAGGACAAAACCACTGTTCATTATTTCTTGATAAAGATGAGTAGCAATGCTTTGAATTTATTTATGAAAACCTTTT
This sequence comes from Pseudonaja textilis, assembly GCF_049901715.1. Classification (NCBI taxonomy): domain Eukaryota; kingdom Metazoa; phylum Chordata; class Lepidosauria; order Squamata; family Elapidae; genus Pseudonaja; species Pseudonaja textilis. Next base: position 252,102,808 of record NC_141991.1, read on the forward strand.
ATGCAATGAGGCCTCTTATGAGTCATTTTCATCCAAAGACTGCACTCCAATTCGCTACCTTTGCTTCTTTTCATATTTGCTCACGTTCGTTCCTTTTAGTGGAATGAGAAGGTTAGCTGGGTATGTTTTTTTTTTTTTCTACAATGAGAAGAGAATATAGTCTGCATCTTTGCAACGCTAATAGAACAGAATATCTGTAGCTCAGGGTTGAACCGTGGGGTCCTTGTTGCTCTCTGATTGTTTTCTTGCAGGTGTTTCATTACCCAACTAGGTAGCATCATCAGTAGTACAAGAAAGTGGGGTTTGTGGAAGGGAGGAGGAGGAAGAGGAGGAAGAGGAGGAGGAGGAGGGTAGAGTCAATGTTGCTCTCTGAGCTTGGTTATTTTCTTTCAGCCATTTCATTACCCAAGTAGGTGACATCATCAGTACTAGTAAGGAATAGGGTTTGCTTTACATTTATATTCTAGTGGCTTGCTCTGTGTGTGTTGGTGTGAGTAGTCTGGAAGGTACTTTGGTTGGGCTGATTAATGTTAGCTTGTTTGGCAGTTCCTTCATTGGGATATTGTTGATTTCTTGATTGTTGGCCTGATGTTTATCCTGGTGTTGATCTCTGCTCATCTGGGTGTTGATTGCTGTTAGGGAGGTGTTTTTGGTCGTTTGGTTCCCTTTTTGGCTTGTTGATGGTCTCTTTTGCACAATCTGTAGGTGTTATGTCAACATGTCTATTGATAGCCAATTTGTCAGAGTGTCAGGCTTCCAGGAATCCTCTAGCAGTTTTGAACTTGGCTTGGTCTAAGAGGGTGACAGTTTCCCAGTTGAAACTTATGGTTACGTCTGTCTAGATGGTGTGAAAAGTGCTAGACACAGCCTAATTTAATTTTTATTTATTTCATTTACGAGATCTATACCTCTGCTTCACTATGAAACTAAGTCATTGGGCTTAGTTTTTTGGGAGGAAAATAAGGAAAAAAATGTGCTTGCCTACCAGCAGCCATTGATATTCATCTGGCTAGCATCCTGTCAGTGTGTGAGAGAGTTGAGGGCTGTTTGGAAACCGAAACAGTATTTGCTGTGTGAGAAAGAAGGAGACATCAAGGAGCCCGGGCATGGCTTAGCTCAACTGTTCTGTACTAAAGCTGCTTGGTGCTGTGAACCTAAAACTGAAATTGAAACTCCTCTCCTCTGCTTGTGTTTTGCATTTGGAAGATATTTCTTTTCAGGTGGGGTGGGGGAGTAGAACTCCTTAGCATCGGAGCGTGTTAATAATAATATAGGAAATATTAATGCTCTGATGGTCATTTTGAAGAATCTTTTCTTAGTGAGCACCTAGAAGCCAAGAGGAACATACGTGCTAGGTTTGTAGACTTTACAGTTCTGGAGATTTTGTGATGATGCATGAGTGGTATTTTGCATGCATATATATATTAAATATATATGGATCTTTGGTTGTTCGGGTTTTCTCCGCGTAAGATTCAAGTATCTAGGCAACGTTTCGATGAAGTCTCATTCATCATCTTCAGGCTTCTGTCTCCGGCTCTGTGCTTTTCAGAGTAATGTGAGATTGCAGCTGCTTCCTCCTTTTAACTGCCAGTGGGGTGGGACTTGATTGGGTGGGGCTTGGCTGTGTTCTGATTGGGTGGGGTGTGTTCTCATTGGTAGGGGTTTGGTTGTGTTCTGATTGGTTGGGGGTTAGCCGTGTTCTGATTGGTTGGAGGCGTGTTCTGTTCAGGTGGGGGCTTGGCTGTGCTCCGGTTAGTCTTAGTTGCTGGGGATTTGAGCTGGTGAGTTGTGATCTTGCTGTTTGGCTTCTAGTTCGTGGTCCTGTTGCATCTTCATAGTGGGTGTCGGTTTGCTTCATGTATGGCTCGGAGGGGTTTGAAGTGGGTAGTGATGCAGCTGTAGTGCAGCTTCTGGTCCATGGTCGTGTCTCATCTTCTGAGTGGGTGAGAGTCTGTTTTCTACATGGAAGTGTGGTGGTGGCATCTTGTGTGGCTCTCATGGGTGTGGGTCTGGTGTTCTTCTTCATGTTAGGTACTCGTCTGTTCATGAGGCGGGTTTCCAAATGGCTGGAAGGCGGGAAGTGTCATCTCGTTTGTTCATGCTGTGTGGGCGTTTTTTCTATCTCTATGGCTTCTCTGATTATTCTGCTGTTGAAGTGTTCGGTTTTGGCGATAGTTCTGGTGTTTTTAAAATCAATTTCATGTCCTGTGGCTTTGAGGTGTTGGACCAGGAAGAGGTCGTTTCTTCTTTTTGATTGAGTTCTTATGTTCTTCAATGCGTGCATTTATTCTTCTGTTAGTTTGTCCAATGTATGTGGTAGGGCAGGCAGTGCAGGGATTTCGTATACCCTTGGTTTTCTAATTCGATTTTGTCTTTGGGGTTTCTTAGGATGGTGGATATTTTTCTGTTTGTGCAGAATGCTGTTTTGATGTTGTGTTTTTGGAGGATCTTGCTGATTTTGTCTGTAGTGCCTTTTATATATGGGAGGAGGGCTTTGCCGTTTTCTTGTTCTCTGTCTTGGATTTTGGTTGGGGTTTCTTTTTGGATTAGGTGGGTAATCTTCTTTCTTTGGAATCCATTGGCTGTAAGTACATTGGTGAGAGTGTGTAGTTCGGTTTTTTGGTGTTGTTCATCGGCTAAGCATTTTGTTCTGGAGATGAGTGTCTTGGCTACGGAATTGATCTGTGCTGTCAAGTCCCACCCCCACTGGCAGTTAAAAGGAGGAAGCAGCTGCAATCTCACATTACTCTGAAAAGCACAGAGCCGGAGACAGAAGCCTGAAGATGATGAATGAGACTTCATCGAAACGTTGCCTAGATACTTCGAATCTTACGCGGGAGAAAACCCGAACAACCAAAGATCCACATATAAATACCCGCGAGAACCTCAGAAAATAAATATATATATATATATATTTAATTTCTTTGCTGCTCATGTTGCCACAAAGCAACTCTCATCAAGGAACCACCAAGAACATTGATACCTGCAGAGGCTCAGATAGCACCAAGGACCCCACAGTCCTTCTATCCTTATTCTTCAGGTTTTTGAACCATTTTGTTCTGCAGAAAGCTCCCCTACCTGTCTTTTGTCTTAGACGTGTCCTCTGTGCACCTTCCTTCTCCATTTGGCATCCTGATGTCTTCTGCTACTCGCAGGGGACAGTGCAAAGACACCGTCAGCTATTGACATTCAGAAACATTAGGTGAATGCATCAAGCACTTAGATTCTGGTCTGACGTGGCTAATGCTGCCCTGTTTTTTTTTTTCTTTTTTCTTTCTTTCTTTTTTTAAAGCAGTAATGGCACTTTATCTTCTCAGAGCCTCAGTTCTCTCTGGGAAAGGAAAAAAAAAAGCCCAGCTGAGTCCACCATTCCGATTTAGAAAGAAACGTTAATAGTAATAACACATAGATGTATAGCAGTGCTTCACAGTGCTTTGCAGCCCTCTCTAAGTGGTTTACATGTTGCCTCACAATAATCCAGGACCTCATTTTACATTTTACCTCAGAAGGATGAAAGGCTGAGTCAACCTTAGAGCCCCATCAGGGTTAAACTCCTGGCTGTGGGCAGAATTTACCTGCAATACTGCATTCTAACCACTGCACCACCATGGCTCTATCATCTATCTATGCTCTACCATCTGCCTGCCTGCCTGCCTGCCTGCCTGCCTGCCTATCTATCTATCTATCTATCTATCTATCTATCTATCTATCTATCTATCTATCTATCTATCTATCTATCTATCTATCTATCCTTCTATCTATGGCATTCATCTTTGTTTGGGTATTTTCCCACGTCATTGTAGTTGTGCTTTTAAAGTTGTAGCAACGTTTCGGCAGAATCTCATCTGCCATCATCAGGCTTCTGTATAGATAGATTCTGTATCTATCTATCTATATCTATCTATCTATCTATCTATCTATCTATCTATCTATCTATCTATCTATCTATCATCACAATAGGAATAGCAGAGATTTGCAGCCAAGTAGTTTACAGAGTCAGCAGCCAAGTAGTTTACAGAGTCAGCTAGATCCTCATTCTACTGACATTGGAAGGATAGAAGACTAAGTCAACCTGGAGCCGGTCAGGATTGAACTGCTGGCAGTTGGCAGAGTTACCCTGCAATACTGCATTCTAACCAGTGTACCACCATCGCTCATTAATACATTGATCAGGAAGCTTTATTCTATATATCCCTACTGTAGCTGACTTGTAAAACCCAAAAAGGTGGAATGGGGAGAAGAAGTGTTTTTCTTTTTAAAGAAAGGGTTCTTTTTAACCGAACTGTTCAATCCTTTGACATTCATATTTAGTTAGTAAAGTCATTTCAGAAAGGCAGAGAAAAGGAGAAGGGGAAAGGGGTTTTGAAATGAAGTGGTACAATTTGCTCGGTAATTCATCGAGACAATCCTATATCTTCGACTGTGTTTGGTGACAGATTTTATAAAAGATTGTAAATTACTATCTGCTGAAATATATGAATTTAATGGAATCCATTAATATCCATACCTGAACAAAAGAGATTTGCCATGCCAGGAGATATGATCAGTCAAACACCTTTAATAGTTATTAATTATGGTGGCTGGGTATTGGTGTCTCCTGAACACCAGCCATTAAAAGCGTTTTACTACACTTAAAAGCCTAGGCGAATATAACACAGGAAACAGGACTTTGATTCTGGCTAGGCAATCCATCAGCCGGTGACAGAATATTAGTGAGTTTTCAGGGAACTTTCTCGTTCTCTCCTTCTGCTAATACAAACCTATGGAGGAAGGTGTGCAGGTAACGCATGGGGAGAATTTTGATAGGGGTGGCAGTAAGTCAGGTGAAAGGATGCTGTTCTGACCTAGGCTCCCAAAAGTATGAAGCTGACTCCTTGTCCTGATAAAACCCCTTTTATTTAGGTTAAAGTGATTTCCTCTCATTCGCTTTCCAGCAAAGTCACTGGCCAACAGTCTTTCAAGAGATTTCACAACTGCAGACCTTTATCAGGCTGGGAGAATTGCCAAGCCAATATCTTCCAAATGCTACTTTATATCAGACAATACCTGGCCAGGAGTCAGGAACAGATCTTCACCCTAATGAATTGAACTAATTGTTTCCTGCAAAGACCACTCCCCTTTTGCTCCTCTTATTCCCTATGGGAGGGGCCATTCACCATCCTCCTTTATTCCTGAGTCGACCCTTGTTCCTTAGCTGTTCCCTTCTCCTGGCAGCTCTGCACATGCACACGCTGGGAACAGGCTCCTGCTGTTCTTCTGCCCCACTGATCTCTGACTCCAAAGGCAGCTGAAAACTGTCAGATGGTCCTGGCTCCATCTCTGCTTCCAATGCAGAACCCTCATCAGTGCCTTCCCCAGACTCCAGGAGTGGCCCACGTTCCTCCTCAACCTCCTCACTGTCCGAATCTACAGCCAGTTCTGCTGCCCGCTGGTGGGCCACTACAGGATGCACCAATGTTAACATTCATTCATTCATTCATTCATTCATTCATTCATTCATTCATTCATTCATTCATTCATGCGAATTCTATAGTGGCCCATCACTGCCAAAGTGACCTGAGGTAGCTTACTATAAAATCATTGGAACCATTATAAAAAAGATGTTGAGACTCTAGAAAAAGTGCAGAGAAGAGCAACCAGGATGATGAGGGGACTGGAGACTAAAACATATGAAGAATGGTTGCAGGAACTGATCATGGCTAATCTAGGGAAGAAAAGGACCAGGGGAGACAGGAGAGCAGTCTTCCAATATTTGAGGGGCTGCCAGAAAGAGGAGGGGGTCAAGCTATTTTCCAAAGCACCTGACGGTCAGACAAGGAATAATGGATGGAAATTGAACAAGGAGAGATTCAACCTGGAAATAAGGAGAAACTTTTCTGACAGTGAGAACAATCAACCCATGGAACAGAAGTTGCCTTCAGAAGTTGTGGGAGATTCATCACTTGAGATTTTCAAGAAGAGATTAGACTGCAATTTGTCAGAAATGGTGTAGGGTCTCCTGTTTGGGCAGGGGTTGGATGAGATGACCTACAAGGTCCTTTCCAACTCTAATTATCTGTTAAACCATTAAAAACATCCAAAGAATAAATAAACATAGGGAGTCCTCAATTTTACAACTCTTCCTTTAGGGTCCCTTTGAAGTTATAGCAGCATTGGGGAAAAATGTGACTCAGGACCATCATTTATGCATCTGACCATGGCAGATTCACTGTGATCACGTGATCAAAGTTTGGCTGCTGAAAACTGAGCTGTATTTATGATGGGTGCGGTGTTCCAGGGTCACCGTTTGCTATAAGCAAAGTCAATGGGAAAGCTATTGACTCCTCTCTCTTCCTCTTCTCTCCCCTCTCCTCCCTTCCCATCTCTTCCTCTCCTTCCCCACTCTTTCTCCTCCTCTTCTTCATCCATTTACTTCCTTTCCTTTCTTCTTTCCTTTCCTCTCCTTTCCTTTTCCTTTCTCCTTTCCTTTCCTCTTCTTTCCTTCTTTTGTCCTTTCCTTTCCTCTCCTTCTTTCCTTTCCTTTCTCCTTTCCTTTCCTTTTCCTTTTTCCTTTCCTTTCCTTTCCTTTCCTTTCCTTTCCTTTCCTTTCCTTTCCTTTCCTTCCCTCTTTCCCTTTCCCCCTTCCCTTCCCCTTCCTTTTCTTGCCTTTCATCTTCCCTTCCCTTTATCCTTTCCCCTTCCTTTCCCGTCCTTCCCTTCTCTTTCATCACCTTTCCTTTACTTCACTTTCTTCTTACCTTTACTTCACTTTTCCTTCCCTTCCTCCGTTCCTTTCTTTCCCTCTCTCCTTCCCTTCCCTTTCTCCTTTCCTTTCCTTTGCTTCCCTTCTCTTTTCCCTGAACATGGCAACTTCAAATCTCAACAAATAAATGATCTGTCTTACATATTGGCAAAAAAAAAATCAAAAAATAAAATACAAGCTGGATAGTCAAGACCTTGCTGAGGATCCAAACTCTGTCAAGGACCTTGGAGTACTCATCTCTAATGACCTGAGTGCTAGAGCCCACTGTAACTACATACCTAACAAGGCATTAAGAGTTGTTAACCTAATCTTATGTAGTTTTTTGTCTGGTAATATCACACTACTAACTAGAGCATACAAAATATTTGCTAGACCTATACTTGAATACAGCCTATCAGTCTGGAACCCACATCATGTATCTGATATTAACCCAGTTGAGAAACTCCAGAAATATTTCACAAGAGGAGTTCTCGCTCCTCTCCCAATTGCAGAATACCTTATGCCACCAGACTTGAAACTCTAGACCTAGAAAACCTAGAACTATGTCGCCTTTGGTCCAATCTAAATATGATATATAAAATCATACATTGCAATGTCCTACCTCTAAATGAATAATTCAGCTTCAACCATAACAAGAGCACACAATAGATACAAACTCAAGGTTTGTACTGTACCAAACTTGATTGCCAGAAAATACGACTTCAGCAACAGAGTGGTCAATGTCTAGAATACTCTACCTGACTCTGGTTTCTTCCCCCAAAACTTTAACCTTAGACTGTCTACTATTGACCTCACCCCTTTCCTAAGAGGCCTGTAGCAAAAGCACACCAAAAAGCATGCCCCATGCAAAAGCACACCAGTTGTGCCTACTGTCCCTGTCCTATTGTTTCTTTTTATTTTTCTTATACATATCCATCCCATGTATTCATAACTATGTTTATACTTATACCTGTTAACTTGTAAGCGATTGACAAATAAATAAATAAATAAATAAATAAATAAATGTCATATGAAATCAAAGGTTCAACCATTATATTCTGTTCTGCCACTGATCCTATTGTTCCTTCTCACTTATGGTGTTGAAGTGGAGATGGTACATTATTTTGTTCAGGGCTCAAAGGTAAATATTGTAAAGTTGGATGGTATAAAGTAAAAGTTATAAAGGAAGAAATTTTTTTTGACAAGATCACCCTTTGATGAGCTGAGGATTTTCTTCTATTAATTAAAGTAGTTCCTATGACAACAAAGATTACATTAGATTAATTAAACCAATAACTTCACAGAATAGCTGTGAAAACTAGATAGGAGAGAATGCAGATTAAGTTGAATCACAGAATAATAGAATCACAGAATCATAGAATCACAGAATCATAGAATCACAGTATCAGAGAACCAGAGAATCACAAAATCACAGAATCATAGGGCTGGAAGCAATGGAGGGTTTCCAAATCTTTTCTATCAATTCTGAGAGCATGCTTCACGTGTGCAGGCAGGGCTCAAAGATCACCTCTGTATCAATGCTGGTGAGGTGTGCTGTTTTTTAGCTCATCTGAGGCATGGCAATCCGCTCTGCCACATGAATCAGCTGCGTGTCATGTCCCTGTTGGAATCTGATTTGGAGGGGGAGGCTGAGCAGCTGACAGGGAGTGGGAGTGTGGCTCCAGTGGCTGTGGAAGAAACTGGAGAAGGGCACAGTCTGGCTGGACAGAGCAGGAAAGAGTAGAACAAGGGAGAGGGAGAACAAGACAGAGGGAATTCGGAGGAAGACCCAGGCCCACCCCCTCTTCATCCTAGGGCACGCAGGGAGGAATGGAGAAGGGAGCAATGTGAGTTGAGTGGCTTACAGGGGAGGAAAGGGCCCTGATTCCCTTCATTAGCTGCAGCTGGGAAAACAGTTTTTAAAAAGGCAAGCTATGCACAGCAAAGTTTCTGGAAGCAAACCGTGAGTTATCTTTATTTGTTGTGGCTTATCTGGGTTCCTGGCATCTTCCCAACTGTGTGTTTTCTGTTGGCCTTTGAAGTCTGCAATTTCTTATCCTGCCCTGTCCAGTTAATTGCTGCAGCATTGTTTGTGTGGATTTTTATTTACAGTTTGTATGTACTTTGTTTTCGGACTGAATTTCCTCCACTTAAAGACTGTTCTTGGGAGAGTTCTTTTTTTCTCCAGCCGAAGGGAACTGGACATTGTGGGCAAAGTTGGAGGTATTAAAGGGACTTTTCTTGCTGATGTGACTGTGTTGCCTTTGTGCCATGCCTCAGGTCATCACACTGATCCAGAAAACAAGGAAATATAGGAGAGGTAACGGTTGGGGTGGATGGGCAGATCCAACCAGAGGTGGTATTTGCCGGTTCTCCCAACTACTCAAAATTTCCGCTACCAGTATGCCAGAACTGATCCAAACTGGCTGAATACCACTGGTCAGCTTTGAAATTCAGCTGCCACATTTAAATGGAAGGGGGTGGTGGTGGAGGAGTTGAAAAGTTCAAGTTTATTCTGTATGTCGTATTAAGAAATTCCAGTTGCAGTTAATTGATTCTTGTGATTTATGAAGTGTAGAAGTGGGAGGAGAGAAGGGAGGAGAGAAGGTGGATTCTGTGTAATGCGCAAACGTATTTTTACTTTGAGAAATTGCCTTAGACATACCAGAGCTGTTCATAAATAAATCAACTGGAGAGAAAATGTCTCGGAGTGATGGATATCATGGATACTTTCTGGATGCCTTACAACCATCTCATTTGGCTTCTAGTCCAACATTCTGGCCAAGGCAGGAATCCTCATGCCATCCCAGACATATGGTTCTCCAATCTTTTCTTGAAAACCTCCAATCATGAAGCACCCACAACTCTGAGAAGTAAGCTGTTTTCATTGTTTAATCATTCTTACTTGTCAGGAAATCTCACCTGTATTTCCAAGCTGGATCTCTCTCTCTGAGGAGCTTCCACCCGTTGCTTTTTGCCAACTTGTCCCATTCTGTAACAGAGATGGTGAGTTTCCTGTAACTTCTTCCAAAGCCTCTTCCAAAGCCCTTAAGGATCCCCAAAACTTAATTCCAGCCCAGGTTAAACTGAAATTTACCAGCTTCGTAACTTTCTTTCTGGAAAAATTTCACCGCATCAATGAACCATGCAAGTAAAGAAGAGGGTAGAAGGAAAGATGGGGAAGGAGGGGAGTTAGTTTGTTTAAGAAAATCTCTTCCTGGGGGTACAGAATAACAGGGTTAGAAGGGACCGTGGAGGTCTTCTAGCCTAACTCCCTGCTCAAGCAGGAAGCCCTGTGCCTTTTTAGACAAATGGTTGTCCAGTCTCTTCTTTAAAACCTTCTGTCAACTAAAAATATGTCTTTGATCTTTTTTAGTTGCCAGCAGAAAGGGAATTGGGGAAAGCAGTGCATTCCTTAAATGCTTCAGATAATAGCTTTGGCAACCGAAGCTTCTGGCACACAAAATTATTACTGGAGAGCATGATTGATGACTCTTGGCTATGGATGTGTCTCATTGGAGAATATACATCCAGGGTGTGGGGGGAAGACCATGGTAAAGGGTGAAATGAATGGTGTATCAGAGTCAGTCACAACCGGCAAACACCGATATGTCAGTTCCTAATAAATAAAGCTTTTTTTTTTCCTCTGTGAGATGCAGCGAGAGACTTATGATTTGAATGGCGGTGCATGTCAGAGTCCTGACGTCTACAGTGATGGAGCACCAAAAACTTCTGGAGGCAACTTCTGTTCCGTTGGTTAATTGTTCTCACTGTCCTAAAATTTCTCTTTATTTCTAGGTTGCTTCTCTCCTTGATTAGTTTCCATCCATTTTTCCTTATCCTGCCTTCAGGTGCTTTGGAGAATAGGTTGACCTTCTCTTCCAACCACACTTGGTCAACAAAGAATTCTATTCTATTCTTTGGGAAAGCCTTTCCAATAATGGAAGACTGCTATTATGTTTCCCCTAGTCCTTCTTTTCACTCGACTAGACACAACCATTTCCGGCAACCGTTCCTCATATGTTTTCTCCTCCAGTCCCCTATTCATCTTTGTTGCCCTTCTGTCCACAAAGGATGCCATGCTTGCATTTTTATAACCATAGCTACCTCCTGTGTACCATTTGCATCAACTCCATCTATCTCCTAACCCAACCCGTCCCCCCCAAACCTCATACATCACACTCCATATCCCGATCTTTTTACAATGAGATTAACTTTTACTATTCTCTTTGTATTCTGCCTGGTTTAATGAGGCCTTGCCTCACAGTAGGAGTTTGTAAGCACCACTCCAGGATAGTATAAAGAATAATAAAAACCAGCTCTTCCTTTCCAAATTCGTAGCCATAATCTACAAGCTCAAGAAAGTCAATTAAACTTTAGAGGGAGGGAGAAGTCAGGAGTCAGGAGGAGAAATGCAGAGCACATTATCATTTCAACTGCAGCTGAACTTCTAAATGGTGCCATTGTAGCTTTTAAATGCAGTTATGGATGAGGTGGAAATCAAACAAAAACCAAAAATAGAATGCCTTTAAAAGAAATGTCCATATGTGACAGATGAGTTTTCATCACCAATAAGATCCTCAACAGGAGGTTCAGTTTTTGTCAGCATTCCAGCAAACCTCCAACCAATAACTCCAAGACAGACATCGCTCAAAAGTTCTCTTTTATTTGGTTAGTAACTGGCACGGTAGCAGTATGGAAAATTACAAATAAAGTATTTTTATATTTAGCAGAAGTCCCCAAGTCCCCAAGCTTTGCTCAATACAATATTGTGTAAAACCACGAAGTTAGTGAACCAAGGAAATAGCTATGTTTCAGTAAATAAGGATGGGTCTGGAAAATAACAGAAATGTACTTCTCCTTTTTCGTATATATGTTATTCTCCTTTTTGGTATAGTTTAACATTAGAAACGCCCCAGGCTAGGCTGAGGTCATGAAATGTATAAAAGTGACGCCTCAGGAAGAGCCAGGGGTTCAGTATTTGCCATGCTAACGCTCTGAACCTTTGTGCACAAATAAAACCTGTATTCTCCAACCTTTTGTGGTCTTGTGTCCTGATTTGGAAGCAAGATTTTCTGCAACATTTATGGTGACCCAGATGGGACTCAAGGGGCCCTGAGGCCCACTGGAGGGTCCACCCCAAGTGCCAGCGACTGGGTGAGTTCAAGGGAACATCCCAGATGCCATCGGTCCTTTGAATCCGAGGGACTTCCCGAGACTACCCTGTTCTGGCGGCGGCGTTTGACACCTCCAAGAACCACAGGTGAAAGGTGAGGAGACCAGGACATCTTCTAGCCGGCTGATGGAGAAGGAAGACACCTGCAGGCAAGTATTGGGGAAGTACTGGGGAAATCCCGAATCTGAAAATCCCGGGCTTCCTTGCAATAATCAAAACTACAAATCCAACCCCTGACACCCATCATCACATCACATGCCCCAGTCGTCATCCGTCCCAACTGAAGACTTCCCTTCACTTAGGCGCACAATAGCATGACCTTGAACTACAAAAAGAATTGTGTCTAACTCCATACAGCCCAAGAACTTCCACCCTCCCACTTTCCCAAGCTCAAAATGTAGCAGCGTGGGAGCATCTGGTTTCAATATGGCTTCCAAAACTGTCAGTTTTATTATATAAGGGTCCTTGATGCTTTCTGAGTTTGGATGTTTTCTTGCAGATGTTTCATTACCCAACTAGGTAACATCATCAGTAATAGAAGGAAGTGGGTTCTTTGGTCTTTGTTTATGTGCCAGTGGCTAACCTTGTGATTGTTGGTGTGAGTGCTGTTAGTGGTTCATTGATTAGGCTGATGTTAATTGTATTGTTGTTGTTTATCGAACTAGGAAACTTTAAGCATGCTAGACCAAGCCAAGTCCAAAAATTGCAGAGAATTCCTGGAAGTCTGGTTCTCAGACAAATCCGCCACCAATGTGCACACAGAGATAAATGACATCTACACACTATTCAAAAGAGATAATTAAAAAAAACTGTGAAGGTAACAAAAAATATAAAACAAAGACCAACTCCCAATCAGCAATTGACACCCATATGAGCAGAACATGACACCAAGATTAACAATAGATCAACAATCAAGAAGTACACAATACTCCAATCAAGGAACTACCAGAATACTCCCAGCAACACTGACAGAGAAGCCACTAGCATATAAAGAGAGAGAAACTCCGTTCCTCTCCAGAACTGATGATGTTAATTAGTTGCAGTAGTGGGATTCAACCAGTTCTAGCCGGTTTGGGGAAACCAGTAGCAATAATTCTGGCTGGCCCCACCCATCTCACCCCACCCCATCCCTGGAAAACACATGGCTGGTGTGATGACCCAGGGCATGGCACAAAGGCAACACAGTCTAATAATCAATAGGAGTCCCTTTATTAGATCCATCGTTGCACCCAATATCCTGGTTTCCTTCTGGCTGGAGAAAAACTCTCCCAGGAGCAGCCTTTGGCTGCAGAGAATCAAGTCCGGAACATGGTCAACAAAAACTGTAACTTTAAGTCCAAACAAGGAAAAATGAGGTAACTAGTCCAGCAGGGCAGGAGAAGGAATTCCAGACATGAAGGTACGGCAATAACTCAACATGGTTGGGAAGATGCCAGGAACGCAGAAAACAAAGGATTCACAAGATAAATGCACGTTTGTTCCCAGAAGACACCACACTCAGCATGCATCTCTTTTAAACTCCCTCCCAGATGTGGCTAATGAAGGGAATCAGGGCCCTTTCCTCCCCCGTAAGCCACGCAACCCACATTGCTCCCTTCTCCTTTCCTCCCTGTGTGCAGGGAAGATGAAGAGTAGGTGGGCCTGGGTCTTTCTCTGAACTCCCTCTCCCTTGTTCTACCTCTCTCCTGCTCTGCCCAGCTGGACTGAGCCCTTCCCCAGTTTCCTCCACAGCCAACGGAGCCATACTCCCACTCCCTGTCATCTGTACATCTTCCTCCTCAGATTCAGACTCTGACAGGGGCATGACAGCTGGGGTGGAAGAGCGGTCCTTCTTAACAAGATCCAAACTGTTGCTGCTACTGCAAACCTGGGTTCCCTGAATGACCACTGGAAGTCTGGTACTCCTTCCCCACCCGGTCAGCCTGCGCTCCTCTCTTGCTCCAGGCACCGATTCCCCCAGCGCTTTATGGTGATTGATTGTTTGATTGATTCTGAACACGGTGTAATAATTTCGGATGGTCAAACACAGACAGCACTTCTAAACTAAGCAAACTTATTAAAAAAAACCCGAATTCCTGATAATAGCTCAGTTTTCTAACACTGCCACCCAGATTAAACTGATAGCTATTTATATGCCTGGGGGACAAAGAAGATAGATATTCTTTATTACAGTCATTGGCCAATCAGCATAAAGCTGCAAAGTACATAGGGTAAACAATAAAGCTGGAAGATGACACATTTCCTGACATTAGCTTGTTAACCCTTGCCGGATTTTGCAAACGATAAAGCAAATTTTGCAACGTTGAGAGAAAAAGGGTTGCATTTCTGTCAGAGGATAAATAATCTGAGTGAAACCAATCTGAAATATGTATTTTTTCTTTCTTTCTTATGAAAGCAGTTATGAGCCAAAAGTGATTATCCTTGTGAAATCGACAATATAAAACCTCACATGCTGGGATGTCTGTGAATTTGGCAACTCTGGTTGCAAAAGTTTCTGTCCCACAAGAAAGTTTCTGAAATTTCTCCTTCAAGACAAGGGTGGGGTGGGGTAAAGATGAGAGCTTTTCTGAATTTCAGGAATTGTATTTCAGCATAACTATTGGGCTGGTCTTAGAAATATTGATTGATGATTTGCAAAGATATTTTCAGGCCAGCAGCAAAAAAAATAATGCTCAAAATGTGGCAGTCACGTGGTTCTGTACAAGTCTACATTTCCACCAGCAGAGGGATCCTATCTGATCCGCTATAGGTTCAGTGACTGCGCACATGTGCATGCACCCCTAACACACACACCCCTAACACATGCACATCTACCTAATGCGCATGCACCTAAGATGTGCCCGCAGCTTTCCCCATACAAGCTGAGGCTGCAACACCAATCAGCTGAGAGGATAAAGAAGAGAAAAGTGGGAGGGACAATCCTGCACTTTTCTAAGCCTCCTCTCAGCTGATTGTCGGAGGCTACTACTTTTGGGTGAACTGGTCTGAACCGGTAGCATAGCACCACTGTTTGCACCCATGCCGCTGCATTGGCTGCCGACTTTGGCTCCAATTCACAGTACTGGTTGTCACCTTCAAAGCCCTACAACATCTGGGACAAGGTTAACTGAAGGTCCATCTCTTCACAGCTATATTTTTCTGATCCACAAGAGTGGGAAGGCAGGATGTATAATGGGTCTTCTCTTCTAAGGAGATCCATCCGGTAGGACCAAGGAGAAGGTCCAACTCTGTGGCGGTTCATCATCCTGATGGAGATAAGACTGACCACCTCGCTTTGACACTTTTTCAAAAGGTACCAAAGACATGATTCTGCTACCAGGCTAGGAGATCCTAGGTGACATGAAGACCATTTAGTGATTGGTCTGATTGTTGTCACCAGAGGGCTAGAAGATTTATTTGGGGTTTTATTTCTGTAAGCTGCCTGGAGTCAAGGAATGTGAGTTTTGATAGCCATACAAATTCCCCGAATGAATGAATGAATTAATCAATGAATAAATTAATCAATGAATAAATTAATCAATGAATAAATTAATCAATGAATGATTCAATCAATGAATAGGTTAAAGACTGTGGCTGTACTCTATTTTTCTTTTAGTCAAATTTGCAAAATGCTTCTTAGGTGGGAAAGAAGTAAAAGTTCAAAGGGATGCAATGAAATTCCAAAGAGGCAAATAGGGACGTTCATAAAAATCCTGAACAAGAAGGAAAGCAAATTCGGAGAATTGTAACTCCAACAGTTATATGCAATACTCTTTCATTTATTTTAAGATGAAAAGAGAATCTTTTAGCGTGGATAGCTATAACAAATCTCCTCCTCCTCCTCTTCTTCTTCTTCTTCTTCTTCTTCTTCTTCTTCTTCTTCTTCTTCTTCTTCTTCTTCTTCTTCTTCTTCTTCTTCTTCTTCTTCTTCTTCTTCTTCTTCTCCTCTCCTCCTCCTCCTCCCTCCCTCCTCCTCCTCCTCCTCTTCCTCCTCCTCCTCCTCCTCCTCCTCCTTCTCCTCCTCCAAAAGTCAAAGCTGAATCATTTTCATATTTTTTTTCCCAAGAGAGCCACAGAGCCATATCGCTGAGATTATGAAAGTCTGATCCGAAAAGGATTTTATAACTCTGTTCCTAGCCATATGGCACTGACAGCAGATATATATGAAATTTCAGCACTTCCTTCTTTTGTCAAAGATGGAGAGATTCTCTCGCATTAGCAGTAATTGTTTTACTTAAGAAATTAGCTTTCTGCCTTCTGACCCTGAAATGGAGCTGTTAGCAATAAAAAACAATAATGGTAAAATAAAACCAATTAAGGAAATAGCATAGTCATCGTCCATAAAAAGGAAAGGAAAACAAAGCAAACTCATACCAACACAGACAAATCCTGTGGTAAGCTCTCTCTGAATAAATAACTGTCAAATCCGAAAGGGCATCGTGAAAAACTGAAATCCTTTTGCACTGTAGAAAAAGTTATAGTAAATATCAGGAAACATACTTTTGAATAAAGTACTCAGCAATCTCTCCAGAACATAGAATAATGGAGTCGGAAATGACCTTGGAGTTATTCTAATCCAGCCCCCTGCTGAAGCTGGAGTCCCTATACCCATGACGGCAAAACTATGGCACATGTGCCACAGGTGGCACGCAGAGCCGTTTGTGCCGGCACGTGAGCTGCAGGCAAACTTACCTCACTGCACATGTGAGTGCCTCACAGCTGATTTTCAGCTGGTTTGAGGCCTTTTTCAACCTCCCAAAGGCTTGAGGAAGGCTTCTGCAGGCTTGTGCAAGCTTTGTAGGCTGAAAACTAGCCCCGTTTTGTCACTTCCGGTATTTCCAGAAAAAAAAAAATTCAGTTTTTGGCCTACAAAGCTTGCAGAAGCCTGCAGAAGCCTTCCTCAAGCCTCTGGGAGGCTGAAAATCAGCTGTGAGGCACAGTGCAGGTAAGGGGGCAGTGGAGGGGGGGTGAGGGGGATTGTGTGCGCACGTGTAGGGGTCACGCACATTGCCTTCTGAGTGCTGGCATGCGTGTGTGAGCATGCAAGCGCACGCACAATTTTTGGCACAGGAGCCCAAAAAGGTTAGCCACCACTGCCCTATACAATTTCAGACAATATGGTTGTCCATTTTCTTCTTAAAAAAACTGCCAGTGATGAAGAACCCACAACTTTTGAAGTCAAGCCGTTCCATTGGTTCATTCGTTTCACCGCTAGGAAGTTTCTCTTTAGTTCTATGTTGCTTCTCTCCGGATTAGTTTCCATCCGTTGCTTCTTGTCTTGGATTCTGTTGCTTTGGAGAATAGCCTGACATCCACCACCCTCCCCCCGTCTTCTTTGGGGCAGCCCCTCAAATATTGGAATACTGCTACCATCAGGCAATTGAATTGTGAGAGTTTTGAGGCAAAACACCTGCTATTCCTTTAAAACAGGATCCAATTTCTGATCTTGGGCTTCCCTTTTCTGTTCTTTAAATGTTACTAATCTAAGGAAAGCGAGGATGCCACATTCGAGACTGAGAATCCAAATCATTTGTGCATGTAATCCTCAATGTATGACCACCTTTTATGACCTTTCTTGCCACAGTCGTTAAGAGAATTACTGCAGTTGTGAGTTAGTAACCTGCTTGTTACATGAATTTGGCTTTGCCCTTGTCTTCGCTTGTCAGAAGTTTGCCACATGATTCCAGGACACTGCAACTGTCATAGATGCATGCCAGTTGCCAAGCCTCTGAATTTTGATCACGGGACCATGGAGAATGCTGCAATGGTTATGTGAGTGGTCATAAGTCTGCTCTTCCCTGCCAGTCACTAAATGAATGGTTGTAAGTCAACAGCTATCTGTGGTGAATGTTAGAAGACTATACAATACAACCAAGAATACGGATCTCAAAATTAAGGTATCAAAGACCAAACGTTCATGTTTCACACGGAGAAGGAATCAAAACTCTTTCGGGATATGCATAATTGGTAGAAAATTTGATGGAAGTCAACAAATTGGGGGCAAAGGCTAACTCTGTAAATCATTTAGAGAGGGCTTTAAAAGCACTATGAAGCGGTATATAAATCTAGGTGCTATTGCACTCTGTCTCTCTCTCTTTCTTACTGTATTTGTCTCTTATTGTCTGTCTGTCATCTATCTATCTATCTATCTATCTATCTATCTATCTATCTATCTATCTATCTAGTTATCTATCTATCTTTATCTACGACTTATCTATTATCTATGTATCATCTGTCAATCATCTGTCTATCTATCTATCATCCTTCCATCTACTCTATTCTCTCTCTCTCTCTCTCTCTCTCTCTCTCTCTCTCTCTCTCTCTCTCTCTCTCTCTGTGATATCTGCCATGGTGGTACAGTGGTTAGAATGCAGTATTGAAGGAAAAAGTTGATATTGTAAACCCACTCAAAGAGTGCTGTAAAGGGCTATGGAGTGATACATAAAGAAGGACTAGGGGTAACATGATAGCAGTGGGAAGACTGCCACAAAGAAGAAGGGGTCAAACCTATTTTTCCAAAGCTCTAGAAGGCAAGACAAGAAACGATAGATGGAAGCTAATCAAGGAGAGAAGCAACATAGGACCAAGGAGAAATTCCCTAACAATTAGAACAATTAACCAATGGAAGAGAAGAACTTGCCTTCAGAAGTTATGGGTGACCCATCACCGGAGGCTTTTAAGAGGAGACTGGGCAGCCACTTGTCTGGAATGGTATAGGGCAGTGAGGGCTAACCTTTTCATCCTTGCATGCCATAGGTTCACCAAGACAGATATAGAGTTTCCTGCTTGAGAAGGTGGTTGGACTAGAAGACCTCCAAGATCCCTTCCAACTCTGTTATTCTATTATATAGGCTTAAAATGCTATTGCTATGCTATTTGGTATGTTGATCAAAAGGTCAAGGATAGGATGTAGTCTGCCGCAAGAGACGATCAAATGCCATGGGAAAAAATAATTATAGTTGTATGTCAGGTCATATGTCTACATGGAAGTAAGAGTTGGGAATGTCAGGAGAAATATAACGGAAAGCTCAGTTTTGTGGGAACTGAAAAAGTATGTGCTGTAGCAAGTAGAAGGTCAAAACTTAGGGATGGTGAATGAATATGGATTTCATGCGAGCCAATTTGCTTGTTTGTTTGTTCACGATCCTTGTATGCTGTTTCTTCCTGAAGGCCCTAGGCAGATAACAAATAAATGATTTAAAACCCCAATATATACAAAAAGTAAAATCCATATCAATAAGCCATGCACACTGCAGATTCCCTCAAGGGGAACAAAAAAGAGGACCGCATTGAGAAAGCTGGGGCCATATCAAGAGGATGAGTGGAGGCTGAGTTACAAAAAAAGAAGAAGGAAGGAGAAGAGGGAAAGAGGAAAGAAGGAGGAGGAGATAAGGAGTGGGAGAAGGAGGAGAAGAAGGAGAAGGAGAAGGAGAAGGAGAGAGGAAGAAAGAGGAAGAGGAAGAGCGGGAGGAGGGAAAAGAAAGAAAGAAATGAAGAAATAGAGAAAGGAAGGAAGAATTATTGGAGAATTGTTTGCACTTAGGAAATAAATCAGAAGTGAATCTTTGATAGTGTTTAAAAGAAGCCCCAAATGTGGCCAGAGAAACTCAAGAGACCCCCCCCCCCCCAAAAAAAAATGAGAACGAGGAATGAATAGGGCATGAAAAAGCATATTAGTTTACAGAATGGAGATGAATGACTTGATTTTTGCGAGACAGCACAGCAAATGTGTATATATATATTTTCTATACACAATAACACCACTGGTTTTCCGGATTCTTGAAAGACATCCACCAACATTCATTTACAATAAATCTGAAATTATATCTTATCTTGCCTTTGTATCTCACCTCTATTCCTTCTTTGTGCATTCTGTCTGTCTGTCTGTCTGTCTCTTTGTCTCTGTTTATCCACAGAAGGACTTCTGTTCCCGTTGTGAAGGATTGCCATCAAACTGCCAGCCCCCGATTCCTGTTGGTGGGTGAGAGCTATTGACTCGTTTATCTTTAGATCATATCTACTGCAAATTAAACGGAAAATGTAGAGTTTCGCGCACGCTGAAACGGTTGCACCGCAGAGCAATGTGCCCATAAAACAGCATGCTAACAAGAACGGCATGATGAATGCTGTGTAATAAACCACCATAATTTCACGTTCTCCCACCAGGAAAATGCTGAGGTTGTCTCCTATTGAGCTACAGTGAAGAAGCCACCAAGATTAGCCCTAAGTGGAAATTCTGCTTCCTGTCATTTCCAAATGTGAGGTGCAGAGGTAGCATTCAGCAGGTTCTGATCGGTTCTGGAGAACGGATAGTGGACATTTTGAGTAGTTCCGAGAACCGGCAAATGCCATCTCTGACTGGTCCTGCCCCCATCTATTCTCTGCCTCCCATTGAGTCCCAGCTGATTGGCTGGGTCTTCTTTGGTTGCCCTGCACAGGAGAACAGAGCTGGAAAGCAGGTTAGTGGGGTGGGGAGGGAAGGGGGATTTTGCAGTATCCTTCCCCTGCCACACCCACCAAGCTGCACTATGCCCACCAAGCCACACCCACAGAACCGGTAGTACATTTTTTTGAATGCCATTACTAGTGAGGTGGGTGACAGTTAAGGTCAGGACATGGAATCATATAGGGCTGGAAGGGACCTTGGAGGTCTTCTAGTCCAACCCCCTCCCAAGGCAGGAATCTTGATATCATCCTGGACAAATGGTTGTCCAATCTTTTCTTGAAAACCTCCAGTGACGGAGCACCCAGAACTCCAGGAGGTAAATTCTCCCATTCGTTTCTCTAGATACATATGAAAAAAACACTAAACAATCCAGAGATTCAGCCAGGATGTTTCTCAAAGCCAGAGATGATTCCATGTACTTGGTTTTATTTATTCATATTTATGCAAAACCTTTGTATAGCTACTCATTTTTTCACCCATTTCTGGTTGGCTCGCAATCATGAAATGTTTTAACAGATAATCAGAGTTGAAAGGGACGTTGTAGATCATCTAGTCCAACCTCCTGCCCAAGCAGGAGACCCTACTCCATTTCTGACAGAGGACAGTCCAGTCTCTTCTTGAAAGTCTCAAGTGATGAAGCTCCTACAACTTCCGAGGGCAACTTCTGTTCCATGGGTTGATTGTTCTCACTGTCAGAAAGTTTCTCCTTATTTCCAGGTTGAATCTCTCCTTATTCAGTTTTTATCCATTATTCCTTGTCTGGCCTTCGGGTGCTTTAGAAAATAGCTTGACCACCTCCTCCCTGTGGCAGCCCCTCAAATATTGGAAGACTGCTATCCTGTCTCCCCTGGTCCTTCTCTTCACTAGACTAGCCAAGCCCAGTTCCTGTAACCATACTTCGTATGTTTTAGTCTCCAGTTCCTTAATCATCCTGGTTGCTCTTCTCTGTATTTTTTCTAGTCTCAACATCTTTTTTATAGTGTGGTGACCAAAACTGGATGCAGTACTCTAGGTGTGGTCTTACTAAGGCTTTATAGTGGGGTATTAGTACCTCCCTTGATTTTGATTGTATCCCTCTGTTAATACAATTTAGGATTGCATTGGCTTTTTTGGCGGCTGCTGCATACTGCTTGTTCCTATATAGCTGGTATTTCACAAGAAGAGTTCTCCACTCCTCTACTCATTGGAGAATACCTTATGCCATCAGACTTGAAATTCTAGACCTAGAAAACCTAGAACTACACTGCCTTCGGTCCAATCTAAGTATAGTATATAAAATTATACGTTGCAATGTCCTACCTGGCAATGAATACTTCAGCTTCAATCATAACAATACAAGAGCACACAATAGATACAAAATCAAGGTAAACTGCACCAAACTTGATTTTAGGAAATACAACTTCAGCAACAGAGTGGTCAATGTCTGGAATACTCTACCTGACTCTGTGGTTTCTTCTCCAAACCCCCAAAACTTTAACCTTAGACTGTCTACTATTGACCTCATCCCTTTCCTAAGAGGTCTGTAGGGGGTGTGCATAAGCACACCGATGTGCCTACCGTCCCTGTCCTATTGTTTCTTTTTTATTTCTTGTATATGTATCCATTTTATATATCCATAGCTATGTTTATACTTATCTTATGCTGTTATCTTATAATTGCTTGAATAAACAAACAAACAAACAAACAAACTAAGACTCCAAGTTATCTCACAGTTACTGCTATTGAGCCTGGTTTTATCCAGTCTATATGTGTAGTTTTGGTTTTTCTTGCCGAAGTGTAGCACTTTACTTTTCTCTACATTGAATTTCATTTTGTTAGATAGGGCCCAGTGTTCTAATCTGTCAAGATCCAGCTGGATCTTGAGCCTATCTACTTGGGTGTTAAGTTTTTTATTTTATATTTACAATAATTCCATCTTTCATTTCAACAGTGTGTCGACTTGGTACATATATCTTGTGCTAACAATTATAATTAATACTTTTCTTACCAATATAGCAATAATCACATTTTCTTATAGCTATTATTCAATATATCTATTATTATTTTTAACATCTTAACTTATTTCTCTGTATATTCCTCTATTTTAATTTGTTTTATTTTCCAACCATTGATAAAATAAATTCCATTCCATATAATATTCTGTTTCTTCTTTTTTAATTGCCAGGGTTAATCTATTCATTTCTGCACACTCAAATATTTTCTCAGTTACTTTTGCCTCTATTGGTATCTTATCACTCTTTCACATCTGAGCAAATACAATTGTAGCTGCTGTTAATACATGATTAAATATGTTTTTTCTTTCTTTACTGTAACCTTCAGGAACCATCCCGAATAAAAATGTTTCAGGTTTTAGATCTATATGTTGTTTTATATTTTTTTCCAACTACGTGTGTATTGGCAACTGACTCACATTTGTGATGGTTGCAGTGTTCACATGATCCCATATTACCACCTCTTACAATACTAGACAACACAGTATCAACAGTAGAGACCTTCACATTTCTAGGTTCTATCATATCACAAGACCTAAAATGGACACCAAACATCAAAAACATCATCAAAAAAGCACAACAAAAAAATATTATTTCTGTGCCAACTCAAACTGCACAAGGAGCTGCTGATCCAGTTCTACAGAGGAATGATTGAGTCTGTCATCTGCACCTCTATAACTGTCTGGTTTGGTTCTTCAACCCAACAGGACAGACACAGACTTCAGAGAGTAATTAGGACTGCAGAAAAAAAAAAACATAGCTACCAACCTGCCTTCCATGGAGAACCTGTATAGTGCAGGAGTCAAAAAGAGGGCTGTGGAAATATTTACAGACCTGTCACATCCCAGACATAAACCGTTTCAACTCCTGTCCCCAAAACGATGCTATAGAGCACTGCACACCAGAACAACTAGACACAAGAACAAACACTATCACTCTGCTAAACAAATAATTCCCTTAACACTGTTCAACTATTACAAAGTCTGCACTATTGTTACTGTTAATCTTCTCATCGCTCCTTATCGCCCATCCCCTCCCACTTCTGATTGTAGGACTGTAACTTTGTCGCTTGTATACTTATGATTCATATTGACTGTTTCCTAGTATGATTTGATCGCTTATTGTACCCTATGACTGTTATTAAGTGTCATACCTTATGATTCTCAACGCCTGATGAACGTATCTTTTCTTTTATGTACACTGAGAGCATTTGCACCAAGACAAATTCCTTGTGTGTGCAATCACACTTGGACAATAAAGAATTTTATTGCTATCTATTCCTATTGCTATCCGCTTTTGTGACCTTTTGATACACAAAGACAATGGGGAAGGACAGGTTCATTTAACAACTGTGTTACTCATTTAACAGCTGAAATGATTCCCTTAACAAATGTGGCAAAAAAAGTTGTAAAAGGGGGCAAAACTCACTTAACAAATATCTCACTTAGCCCCCTAAATTTTAGGCTCAATCCTGGTCATAAATGGAGGACTACCTATACTCCACTAGGGATATCACTTATTGTAATTGGAATTCATAAATGGTATCAATAGAAGGTAATATTTGTAGCTCAGGGTTGCATTGTTGGGATTTTGATGCTCTCCGAGCTTGGTTGTTTTCCTGCAGACATTTCATGACCCAACTAAGTTACATTATCAGTGTAAGAACTAATAACTGCAATGAGATTGTAACTGTTCAACAGAAGAGAATATTCGTAGCTCAGGGATGGAACTGTGGGGTTCTTGGTGCTCTTTGTGCATGATTGTTTTCTTGTGGATGTTTCATGACCCAACTTGGTCACCTTATCAGTGCTAGGAAGGAGTGGGCTCTGCTCACCTCGGAGAACTACAATCCGTTTGTAATTGTTCAACAGAAAATAATATTTGTAGCTCAGGGTTTCAGCTGTGGGGTCCTTGGTGTTCTTTGTGTATGGTTATTTTCTTTGCTCAACTAGGTCACATCATCAACAGCACTAGTACTGATGATGTGACCTAATTGGGTAATGAAATGTCTGCGAAAAAACAACCAAGCTCAGAGACCATCAAGGACCCCACAGTCCTCTTCCTTCTTCCCCTCTCCCCTCTTCCTCCTCTCCACAAACCCTATTCCCTTCCAGCATTGAGAATGCCACCAGAGTCATGAAATGTCTGCAAGAAAACCACCAAGCTCAGAGAGCACCAAGAAACTCACAGTCATTCTCCTCCTGCTGCTCTCATTTCCTTCCAGCACTGAGAATGTTCCTTAGTTGGGTCGTGAAACATCTGCAAGAAAACAACCAAGTTCATAGAACACCAAGGAATCCAGAGTTGTTCTCCTCCTCCTCCTCCTCCTCCTCCTCCTCCTCCTCCTCCTCCTCCTCCTCCTCCTCCTCCTCCTCCTCCTCCTCCTCCTCCTCCTCCTCTACAGTTCAATAGAAGTTGATGCAAAGTCAAGAAGGAGTCTTGAAAAATTGCTTCGGAGTTAGACAACATGTTACGGTGAAGTTGGCATTTCCTCTTTTCCCCCCCTCCCTATTTTTTTTTCTCAATTAGCATCTTCCAAATTTTGTAGCCGGTCTAGAATGTCAAGTGGCTGAGACACTGACAGGCCAACAATTACTGCTCGACCGCTTTTGTTTAAGCTGCAGTTTACTTATGAGCAATTGAGTCTCATTATTTCTGCCAAATTATATTCTACTTGGAGCTATCAGGGAAAGAAACAAACAAACCTCACGTTGTGTTGGTTGTTGACTTTCCTTCTTGGTATCCATG
Organism: Pseudonaja textilis; assembly: GCF_049901715.1. Taxonomy (NCBI): domain Eukaryota; kingdom Metazoa; phylum Chordata; class Lepidosauria; order Squamata; family Elapidae; genus Pseudonaja; species Pseudonaja textilis. Next base: position 252,127,869 of record NC_141991.1, read on the forward strand.
TCCACCTAACAAGGCAAACCAGAACCTCGAGAGGCAGTCAAGAAATATTTCCGTATTTGTCTGTTAGGGGGCACTCTATTCCAGGAAATGTCCTGGATTTGGCCAAAAAAGAAGGTGTAAAAGACTGAAAACACAAAATTGGATAGCTTAGTTTGATGATATCTGTGGAGACCCTGGTGAGCATGAAGGTATGAGTGGCAGTTTAGTCAATGTTCTCCATTTGGAGAAGACATCTGGGTTGGGGTGAAGCACTGCAAGGATGTTTCCAGGCTTCCTCTCCTTCATTGCCTGCCATTCTGTCCAAGGCAGAGATAAAATCAAGAAAAATACATTTTGGAAACCAAGAACACCATGAAATGGAACCTTCTGGTTCTTGTCAATGTACAGACAAGAACCACACTATAAAAAAAAATGTTGAGATTCTACAAAGAGTGCAGAGAAGAGCAACCAAGATAATGAGCGGACTGGAGGCTGAAACCTACGATGAATGGTTGCAGGAACTGGGCTTGGCTAGTCTAGGGAAGAAAAGGACCAGGGGAGACAGGAGAGAAGTCTTCCAATATCTGAAGGACTGCCCAAGAGAGGAGAAAGATGTCAAGCTATTTCCCAAAGCACCTGAAGGCCAGACAAGGAAGAATGGATGAAAACTGAACAAGGTGAGATTCAACCTGGAAATAAGGAGAAACTTTCTGACAGTGAGAACAATCAACCAATGGAACAGAAGTTGCCTTCGGAAGTTGTGGAAGCTGGACTGCCATCTGTCAGAAATGGTGTAGGGTCTCCTGCTTGGGCTGTGGGTTGGACTAGAATCTAGATGACCTACAAGATCCCTTACAACTCTGTTATCTGTTATCTATCATCTCTCTATCCTACAAGGAGCTAATATATAAGGAGTATGTATCTGTTAACCGTTGTTAAGTGAACCACCACAGTTGTTAAAATAGTAACACCGTTGTTAAAGTGAATCTAACTCTGTTATCTTGTTATTCTATGCCTGTAGATGACTGATTTATTTAAGTGCCAGGCTTCCAGGAATTCTCCAGCATTTTGGATTTTGCTTCGTCTAGGATGCTCACAGTTTCCCAGTTGAAGTGTGTCCATGGGTTGTGCAATTAAGGAACTTTCTATTATTTTTAACCATTATAAGGACAGAACTTGGGACCACATAAGCATTCAGTCTGATCTGATAATATTATTGTTTTGGGGTGTCTATGTTTATATGTACTTGTTCTGACCCACCCCCGTTTCCAACAAATCAAACACAATCTAAAGGGAACAGAAACTTTGTAATGCTTCTGCAAAATAATTAGCTGGGATAAGCACAAGCCTTGCCAAATTGTGCGAGACTTGCCAAAAGATAACAGACAAGAAATAATTTGAGATACAAGAATCTTCAAATACAACCTCAGGATACTGGAATGTCCATGAGGCTGGAGTTTCAAAACGTCTTTGCCTTCTGCAAAGTATGTTTGTTTCACAGGTGGCTTTTATCTTCTTGAAGGAGAGGCCATACATAACCTTGCAGCCTTACTCCCGAGTCAACCGTGCTGTTGTAGCTGCTCTTTCCTGTGAGCAATCCTGCGTGCACGCGCACTTGGCACAGGCTCCTCAGGAACCTCTTCATCGCTGCTGCCATCCCCCACAATCTCTGAAGGCAGCAGTCTACTCCCTAATGGTCCTGGTCCCTCACCTGAGTCCTCGCTCTCCTCAGCCGTCTGCACCTGCTGCCGGCTAACCACAACAATATTGTATGTAACAGAGTAGCAGAATAACAGAATTGGAAGGGATCTTGGAGTTCTTCTAGTTCCACCTCAAGCAAAAGACTTCAGAGAAATGGTTGTCCAATCTCTTCTTAAAAGCCTCCAGTGATGGAGCACCAACAATTTATGGTGGCAAGCTGTTCCACTGGTGAATTGTCCTCACTGTTAGGAAGTGTCTCCTTAATCCCAGCTTGTTTCTCTCCTTGATTGGTTTCCATCCATTGTTTCTTGCCCTGCCTTCTGAAAAAATAGCCTGACACACACCCCCCCACTTCTTTGTGGCAGCCCCTCAAATCCTGAAATACTGCTACCATCAGGTGATTGAATTGCTGGAGTTTTGAGGCAGCATTTATTATTCCTTTAAAATAGGATCCCATTTCTGATCCTGGGCTTCCCCCTTTCTGTTCATTCAATGTGTCATCTTTTAACACGCGCCTAAATATCCAGAAGAGATTTCCAAGCATTGCCCCTACCTGCCAAAATAGCTAAGTGAAATTGTAATGCACTGCTTTATCCACATTTTAATGGGAAAACAGAGAGTCGTCTTGAAGAAAAAAAGAAAATTGTGTTTGATGTTTCCATTAACTTAAGCAACCAGCAGTGATTTCTCGTAAACAAGGTGAAGACTGACATTCACTTTCCTTCCTTTCCTGTCTTCTGAGCAGGTAATTAGTTGATACAAGTAGGGTTCAATAAAAACTGTTTGGGTGAAATAAGGATTGACCTACATCTGTGCTATAAATACAAAACCAGCTTCCTTCCTTCCTTCCTTCCTTCCTTCCTTCCTTCCTTCCTTCCCACCTCCTTCTTCCCTCCCTCCCATCATTTCCTTTCTCCCTCTCTTCCATATTTCCTTCCTCCCTCCCTCCCTGTTGTTTCACCCTTTCCTTCCCTTCCTTCCTTCGTCCCTCTGTCCCCCTTTTTAAAGTAATTTTTATTAAACATAGTTTATCATTTTGTATCACATTTACAATATTTGCAGCACTCCAGCATCACTGATATTCATAGGTAAATATATATACAAATCAGTGACATTCCTTTTTCTTCCTTTAATCATATACATTACCATTATGTTTAATATACCTCTTAAATTTCCTTTATATTTAATTTAATTTTATATTTATTTCTATTTTCTAACCATTTATGCCATGTGTCCTCCCTCTTTTTTGACCTACCTACCTACCTACTTCCTTCCTTCCTTCCTTCCTTCCTTCCTTCCTTCCTTCCTTCCTTCCTTCCTTCCTTCCTTCCTTCCTTCCTTCCTTCCTTCCTTCCTTCCTTCCTTCCTTCCTTCCTTCCTTTCCTTCCTTCCTTCCTTCCTTCCTTCCTTCCTTCCTTCCTTCCTTCCTTCCTTCCTTCCTTCCTTCCTATTATTCCCTTTTACAACATTTCATTATAACCTCTGCACTACCACCATGGCCCTTACAACGGTTATATCAATATTAATTTGGAGGGTTAAATTTGTGGTTTTGACCAGAACAGCTCTTTTAAATTCTGAGGACAGTTTCCCAAAATTAAAGAGAGCCAATTTTACCTAGGAATTAAGGCACCAAGCTAGAAATCAGGAGATGGTTTATTGTGGTCTTGCCTTTGGCAAGACAGTCAGCTGGGTGACTTTGGGCCAATCACCAGGTGATGGGTAAGTTCTAGTCCTGCCTTTTCTATGAAAGCTTATTGGGTAATTTTGGGTCAGTCACTCTTTCTCAGCACAATCCACCTCACAGGGTTGTTGTTGTGGGGAAAATAGGAAGTACTATTAGGTATGTTTGTCGTCTTGAGGTCTTTACAAAAATAATTACGGGAGCATAAAATAATAAAATAAAATAATAAAAATGGAAGCAATGCTAATAACAAGGAGTTAACCCTGAGGCCTATCCAACAACCTGTGCTTTGTTTAAAAAGCCACACAGAAAACTGGATATTTCATTTTAAGCCCGCTGTTCTCACTGAAATAATTTGGCCCTTTCTTCACACCAAGGGCCTCTTTTCCTTCACCCTCAAAAACCATCCATCCACGAAGTTAAAAAAGATCTGGAAATTGTGACAAATAACAATAGTACTTACACTTATATACCGCTTTATAATGCTTTGCAGCCCTCTATGAGCAGTTTACAGAGTCAGCGTATTGCCCCCAACAATTTGGGTCCTCATTTTACCCACCTCAGAAGGGTGGAAGGCTGAGTCAGTCTTGAGCCTGGTGGGATTTGAACTGCCGAACTGTAGGCAACTGGCTGCAGAAGTTGCTTGCAGTAATGCACTCTAACCGCTGCACCACAGAGGCTCCTCCCAAACCTATTTGTTGTCAAAGAAAATGGTGATTTCCAGGAACCCACAAAATTTGCAAAAAAAAAAAAAAGGTCTAATTCCCTTAACAGAAGGAATGAGTTTTCCATCCGCATTTGACTGACAAGAATGTAAAGGGTTTATTATTTTCTTTTTCTTTTTTCCCCCCTGTTAGCTTGTACTTCAATTTCAATTTTTTCCTCCCCTTCTTCCAGCCTTTTTTCTTCAGTTCTTTGATCAAGCGTTAGCTACAGGGGAATTTTGCCAAGCCTTATTTCTAACTCTTGGCTCTCTTTTGCAAATCAAAGCAAAGGAGTTATGGCTAATCTAGCTGAGTAAGGCACGTTATTGACAATTCATTCCCTGGCCTTCCTTTTCCTTCAAAACTGAACCTGACATTTGCTCATGTTGCTTGGGGGCCCCTTCAGTCCCCCAAAAGAGAGAGAGAGAGAAAGAGAGGGAGAGAGGGAGAGAGGGAGAGAGAGAGAGAGAGAGAGAGAGAGAGGAAGGAAGGAAGGAAGGAAGGAAGGAAGGAAGGAAGGAAGGAAGGAAGGAAGGAAGAAAAAAGAAAGAAAGAAAGAAAGAAAGAAAGAAAGAAAGAAAGAAAGAAAGAAAGAAAGAAAGAAAGAAAGAAAGAAAGAAAAACCTGGGTTCAAGAATACTTTGCAATTAATTGATTGTCAATGCTATCTTGCTTTATAGAATATATAAAAATGGCTGTGTATCACCCATGAAATTACCAAATCCTTTGCAAATGCCAACTCAGCTGATGGTTACATTTGTTTAATTTATCTGGGATCTAAAGCTAATTGGGGTCAAGATTTTTTAGTATTCAGAGGAGAAATGACCAGGGCATTCCCTCATTGGCCTGGGAAATCTGGAAAAAAATGTAAAGAAACAAATGCATAAGAAGCTTTTGTGGGAAAACACATCCATAGATTCACCAATTCATACACTTGCCAAGAAAACTGCATGAATGTGTCCCTCAATCCAGCTTGATTCAAATGGGGCTTTCCCCTCCTCCTCCTCCTCCTCCTCCTCCTCCTCCTCCTCCTCCTCCTCCTCCTCCTCCTCCTCCTCCTCCCTCCTCCTCCTCCTCCTCTTCTTCTTCTTCTTCTTCTTCTTCTTCTTCTTCTTCTTCTTCTTCTTCTTCTTCTTCTTCTTCTTCTTCTTCTTCTTCTTCTTCTTCTTCTTCTTCTTCTTCTTCTTCTTCTTCTCCTTTAAAGTGGAATTGTAGCCATTTTACCTTTCAATGTGGAAATTAAGTTAATTTGGTTGCCAAGTGGTTAGCCTTTATGATTTTATCGCTCATTTTGTGGTAGTATGAATTACACTTCATAGGGTCTCAAAAAATTCTAAGGGTCTAGATTTGATGGTAGAAGTAATCCACATAGAAATATAAGGCTGGAAGGGACCTTGGAGGTCTTCTAGCCCAATCCCCTGACCAATACGAAAGACTTCATCCCACCCGGGACAAAGGGTTGTTCGATCTTTTTTTCTTAAATATACCAGTGATGGAGACCCACAACTCCAACTGTTCCATTGCTAAATTGTTCTCCCCGTCAGGAAATTCCTCCTTAGTTCCAGGTTGTTCTCCCTCTGAGAAGCTTCTTCCCCTCCATTGCTTTTTATTATGTCTTTAGGTGCTTTGAAGAATAAATGAGTTCCACCTCTTCCCTGAAATAGCCCGTCAAGGATCAGAACATGCTATCATGTCTCTTCTCAGTTTTCTCTTTGTTAGGCTAAACATATCTAGTTCTTGCAAGATATGATCCAGATTGTGTTTCTCATGCTTGTCCTAATGGTGTTTTTTTTCCAAAAGGCAACTGGACTTCAGTTCTGAAAAAGCTACTTGGATGACAAGCAAAACCTTTTCAAAGTAAACACCAATAAAGTCAGTTGCCTTTTGGGGAAAAAAGCACCTTTGGGACAACTATGACCTGGATGATTGAAAATCTCTATAGATATCTCTCGTGCTTATTTTTCAAAGAAGGGGAAATATAGCTGCTAGTTAAACCTCTAAAATGTCATGCAATTAGCTTCTATTTATTATCTTTCCCTCTAGTGCAGAAGGGATTCCATATTCACCAAAATGATAAATGAGATATAGCCTCAATTTAGATCTGGAGCATATTATTTTATGATGCCATCGCTTTTTTTTTTAGTATTTATTTCCTTTCTCCTGTAGTGTCTCACTTGTCCCTGCTGTTTCAAGTCAAGAAGAAAAGTGACTATTTCAAATACGTCTGTTGAGTCCTATTTGAGGAATCCATGTGACCTTCACTTGAAACTTCATCTTGATTTTGCCACAATGATTTTGTGTACTTTAATTTTGATGGGGACCTGGCCAGAATTGTTCCAAAGAGGGAATGCTAAATAAACGTTTTAGAGAGAGAGAGAGAGATAGATAGATAGATAGATAGATAGATAGATAGATAGATAGATAGATAGATAGATAGATAGATAGATAGATAGATAGATAGATAGATAGATAGATAGATAGATAGATAGATAGGCAGGCAGGCAGGCAGGCAGGGAGAGATGATAGATAGATAGATAGATAGATAGATAGATAGATAGATAGATAGATAGATAGATAGATAGATAGATAGACAGACAGACAGACAGACAGACAGAGAGATAGATAGATAGATAGATAGATAGATAGATAGATAGATAGATAGGCAGGCAGGCAGGCAGGCAGGCAGGGAGAGATGATAGATAGATAGATAGATAGATAGATAGATAGATAGATAGATAGACAGACAGACAGACAGGCAGACAGAGATGATAGATAGATAGATAGATAGATAGATAGATAGATAGATAGATAGATAGATAGATAGATAGATAGATAGATAGATAGATAGATAGATAGATAGATAGATAGATAGATAGATAGATAGATAGACAGACAGACAGATAGATAGATAGATAGATAGATAGATAGATAGATAGATAGATAGATAGATAGATAGATAGATAGGCAGGCAGGGAGAGATGATAGATAGATAGATAGATAGATAGATAGATAGATAGATAGATAGATAGATGGATGGATGATAGGTGATAGGTGATAGATAGATAGATGATAGACAGACAGACAGACAGACAGACAGACAGACAGATAGATAGATAGATAGATAGATAGATAGATAGATAGATAGATAGATAGATAGATAGATAGATAGATAGATAGATAGATAGATAGATAGACAGGCAGCAGGCAGGCAGCAGCAGGCAGGGAGAGATGATAGATAGATAGATAGATAGATAGATAGATAGATAGATAGATAGATAGATAGATAGATAGATAGACAGACAGACAGACAGACAGACAGACAGACAGACAAACAACTTGGATGGACAGACAGATGTCTCTGGCATTGATGATTGAAACCTGAGCAAAGAAGGACTGGGAAATCCATAGTTTTACAATAGGGCTCCTTCTCTTCCAACCATCTTTCCACCTCCTTCCATACTCCAGGGATCTCTGATCCTCTAGCAAATCATAGCAGAAACGATGAGTAAGAAAAACTGAAGGCCCATCCCACGCATCCTTTTCAGAAGAATATTTGGAAGAGGGGGGAAAAAATAAGCGCATCCCAGATTCCACTTCCTAGCAGATTCTTTAAAAAAAAAACCCTCCACATTCTCTTTCGTCAAAAGTGATTGGCCTGGAGGAAGCAGGGGAAAAAAAGGAGGATGCGTGTGATTTTGCCTAGAAGGAGATGCAGACAGAAGTACCGAATTTTTCCAGCAAGTTTCTTTGTTTTGCCTTTAAGTGTTTGAAGCTTTCTCCTCCACTTCCTGCAACTTATTCTTCTAGACCCTGCAAATGGAGAGTAAATCATGCCCTCTGCATAAATTATTTTTTTCTTACTCCTCTGAAGGGAGCTATAGGTAGAAGCTGGGAACTTCAGGGCAGATTCTTTCATAAGTTGCTTTGAGATTCTTCCTTTTTGTTCTTGGGCTCCTCTGTTTGAAATTCTCCTTTTAGACACAGCAGGGAGCGAGAGTTAAGGAGCCTCATTCTTGTCTACAGTCTTCAGGCGGAGACACTTTCATTTTAAATAAGGTTGTATTTAAATAATGTTATATTTAATATTAACATTTCATTCCCCAATATGGGTCCCAATTACTTGTACAAGATTCAGCTCCTGCACCTTTCTTTTATAACAGCACTTCCTTCCTTTCCATTTCTCCTCCCTTTCTTTCTTCTCCTTTTCTTTCATTCAGTCCTTCCTTCCTTCCCTACCTCCCTTCCTTCACCCTCCCTTCCTCCTTTCTTCCTTCTCCTTTTCTTTCATTCAGTCCTTCCTTCCCTCCCTCCCTTCCTCCTTTTGTCCTTTTTCCCTTTTTTACTGAGTCCTTCCTTCCTTCCCTACCTCCCTTCCTTCACCCTCTCTTCCTCCTTTATTCCTTCTCCTTTTCTTTCATTCAGTCCTTTCTTCCTTCCTTACCTCCCTTCCTCCTTTTGTTCTTCTCCTTTTCTTTAACATAGTCATTCACTCATTCCCCATCTATCTCCTTTCCCCCTCCCTTGTGAACTTTTAACTTTTTGTCATTTTTTTTCTCCTTCCCCATTGAAGTCCACAAAAGAAGATGCACGCACCAGTGAACTTCAACTCCCAGGATTCCACAACCAAAATGACCATCGCCGAGAATCTTGGGAGTTGAAGTCCAAGTCCATCCATCTGGAAGATTGAGAACTAGTAACTTAGGCCAACTGTCCAAGAAGTGACAAGAATCAGAGGCAGCTCTAAGAAGGAAGTTTGTTAGAAACCCAGATGAATTCCATCAAGCGGCCCAGCTGAAGGAAGATCCAACCTTTAAATAAATACACAATAAAAAAAAAAAATAGCTCGCTGTTACTATAGGCTTACTGGACTGTGGCAGTAAATGAACTAAACAAAATTTTATGGCTTCTTAACATGCTGAGGTTTTTTCGCAGGATCGTCCATCTTCTAACCTAACAACGTTTCCCAGCCTGCTATCAGAGAAACTAATAGCGTGGATGAAAATTTCATGAAAAATGGAAAAACGATGTTGGTTTTATATAACGGCAGTGGAATGAATAAATATCATATTCTGGCATTAAGCGCTAATGGTGGGGAGGAGAAGGTGGGGGAGAGTTGGGGAGGGGGAAAATGAGTGTTTTACATTTTTTGTCATCAAATTTATGTGTGTTTTTTTTAAAAAAGAACTCAGCGGTAATTATGATATTGGGATGTCATTATCATTAAGCTGATAAATGATTGAACAAGAAGGTGAGCACAGCTCAGAGGTGCTGGGGGTATTGGAGCATATTTGTGATGTTGTGTAAGTCGGAGACGACTCACCAGTTCTACTATTAATCACACAGGTACCATAGGTTTGCTCCAGCTATTTTTTTTTTTTAATCTTTCAACACAAGGTCGAAGTTTTTGCAAAAGCCAAGCATGTGGTTGTGGGTGCGTGAAGCTGAGGTAGGGGAACGGGGGAAAGGCAAACATCTCAAAAGAAGGAAAGCATGTTTCAAAAAGGACGATTTATCTAAAACTTTCTTGCTCGGTTAACATTGATTATTTTGCATCTGCTAAGCAAAAATGCTCCTGTACCTTCCCTATCTAATGTATCCTGCTTCTTGAATGGTGTGTTTGTGTGTGTGGCTCTCTGTGTGTGATGTTATGAGTCCCAGGAAGAAAACAGAAACTAAAAAAACATTTGAATTTCAAGAAGATTAAGGGGAATAACAGAACAACAGAGTTGGAAGGGACCTTGGAGGTCTTCTAGTCCAACCCCTTGCTCAAGCAGGAAATCCTATCCCCGTGATGGCGAACCTATGGCACATGTGCCACAGGGGGCACACAGAGCCATTTGTGTGGGCACGCGAGCCCTGGCCAAACTTACCTGCACTGCGCATGTGCGTGCCTCCCAGCGGATTTTCAGCTGTTTGAGGCCTTTTTTGGCCTGCCAGAGGCTCGAGGGAAGCCTTTGCAGCTTTGGGAGGCCAAAAAACAGGCCTTCCAGAAATACCGGAAGTGACTGTTTTCAGCCTCTGGAGGGCCTCTGGAACCTGGGGGTGGCCATTTTTGCCTTTTCAGGGGCTTGAAGGAAGCCTCTGCAGCGTTTGGAGGCCAAAAGTGCCAAAATGGGCCTGAAATGGATATTTCCGAAAGGTCCGTTTTTCGGCCTATTGAGACTGCAGAGGTTCCCTCAAGTCTCTGGAAGGCCGAAAAAGGCCTCAAATGGGCTGAAAATCAGCTGGGAGGCATGCACATGCGCACTGCAGGTAAGGGGGCAGGGGGCAGTGTTGTGGAGGCATGCGCATTGTGGGTGCTGAATGGGAAAGCTGAGCAGCAATGGCCCAGAGTGGCGGGCAGTTGAGAGAGGCTCATCTTCACCTCTCTCAGCTTTCCTGCAGCTTGCATGGCATGTTGGGATTGCCCGCCTTCCACTCTGTGCAGTCTCAGAGTGCACCAACTAAGGGACTGGCGGGCTGCAGTTGCTATCAGATACTGTTGGTCTCCTAGCACTTGCTGGCTGTTGTGTGTGCACTGGGGGAAGGGGCTCGAAGCCAGGCTGATCACAATATCAAAATAAGCCCTAGTGCTTAATTTGGGGCCCAAAAGAAAATTAAACCAGGTCTTATTTTGGGGAAACACAGTACCTTTATGAAACATCTACAATATTTTTCAGCCAGTAGATGGCAGTGTTTACAAGTTTGGATCTGTGGTGTATGCTCCATCCTCCTTTGTTCGAAGTAGAGTTTCCTGTTTTTGTTACAGTTATACAGTTGAGCAGTAAAGCACATGGTGATTGTACTCTTTGTTTGCTCTGTGGTGCTATATATCAACAGAATTTCTAACAGGGAGGCTGCAATGAACATAAGTGTGAAAAATGGCCATGTCACTTTTTTCAGTGCTACTGCAACTTCAAGTAATCAATAAAGAAATGGTTGTAAATTGACAACTACCTATGGTTAATTAACCTTTGCTTCATCAAGCGTTCTCTCTCTCTTTCTTTTTCTCCCTCTTTTACTGTTTACATGAAAGAGATACCCAGATGTAAATGGATAAAGAGGTGATGCCAGATATTTAGGAATCCATAATTTCCTTTAGGGAGAAGAAGAGTCTCTTAGCATCTGGAAAATCTTGTTATTTCTCATCTGTTTTCTTAGATATTGTTATTTAAAAAGAATATTTTTTTGCTTTGCTTCTAGGGTGGCATTTCATTATTTTTTGATGGGTTGCATATGAGGAAATGCAGAGAAAGATGAATTCTTCAGCTTTCCTTCCTTCATGGAGTTTCTCCCGAAATAAAAATGATAAAGAAAATGATGGAGTGGAACAAAGGCGAGAGAGTGCAAACTTCATCTACACTCCTCATAAAATTTCACAGCGAGAGTAAGATAATTGTCTAATAAACCGCTACTCTTGGAGGATGAATTTATTGTTCAATTGCAGTGATTTGGGCTATGCTGGACGGAGAGAATTCAAAGAGACACCGAGCAAATAAAGTTCTCTTTGATAAGGTAGTTTACACAACATGAAGCATTTCTTATAGATGTTCAGTTATATGGAATCAAACTCCTGGAGGCTCATCTCCTCCAGAGAAGTGCAGTCATAAAAATAACAGAATAGCAGAGTTGGAAGAGCCCTTGGAGGTCTTCTAGTCCAACCCCTTTGCGTAGCCTATACTATTTCAGACAAATGGCTGCTGTTCGGACCCAACCTGGTTCCATGACAGCAAACCATGACAAAGGCAGCAGCCCCCACCTTTTAAGGTCTCATCTACGAATTCTGTTTCTTCATAAATAAAAGTCTTCTTCCAATCATTAGCTACAACAAGAAAGAGCCTTGCCAAGTTGTTGTTCAAGGTTGCCAAAAACCCACTGATAAGAAATAGTTTACAAGAGTTTTCAAACACCAACTATAATGTCCATGAGGCTGAGTTTCAGAGCATCTTTGCCTTCTGCTTCTTCACACCTGGCTTTTACCCTCTTGAGGGAGGGGCCATTACCTTGCAGCCTTACTCCTGAGTCGCCTGTGCTGCTGTAATGCTGTCTCCTACGAGCAATCCTGCATGCACGTGCACGTGGCATAGGCTCCTCAGGAACCTCCTCATCGCTGCTGCCAGCCCCCACAATCTCTGAAGGCAGCAGTCCACTCCCTAATGGTCCTGGCCCCTCATCTGAGTCCTCGCTCTCCTCAGCCATCCACACCTGCTGCCAGCTAACCACAACAGCTGCCTAGTCTCTTTTTGAAAACCATCAGTGATGGAGCACTATAACTTCTGAAGGCAACCTGTTCCACTAATTACTTGTTCTCACCAGTGGTGGGATTCAAATATTTTTACCACCGGTTCGCTGGGCATGTCCAAAAAACCCCAAAGACCTCTTCACTAGCAAGCCACACTTCAAAGAGCAGAGATTAATACAAACTTTAACAGTAGACCAACAATCAAGAAGCAAACAATACTTTAATCACAGAATTACCAACTCAGACAAAAAAAGCTTAGTGTAAACAACCCAAATACATTACTACCAAGACTACTCCCACCAGGACAAACCACTAGTATATAAAATGAGAGCAAACCCGACCTCCTTCTAGCACTGATAATATTGCTTAGTTGGGTAATGAAACATCTGCAAGAAAACAACCAAGCTCAGAGAACATCAAGGACTCCACTGTTCAACCCTGAGCTATTCTCTTCTTTCAGTACTCTATTTTTCTTCGAGGTTTCCTTCTGGAGAAGTTCAGTGTTGAAGCTGACATATTTGTCATGCTAACCATGTATGCCCCCATTGAGTGATGACCCTTCCTCTTCAACCTTCTATGGTCCATAGGTACAGAATCTGTCCCCTGGGTCTTGCCTACAGCTTGGCAGGGATTCAGGTGGAGCAGATTACATCTGTCCACAATCAGAATTTTGCTAGCGACAAATCCCCATGCTGTCAACTTTCCTTGTATTGCCCTACATGTGTGTCTCTGTGTCTATGCATGCATGTATACATTTGTTATACAATGCAATAAATATATTGGGGTTTTGTTTTTAGGCTGGGATGTTCTGCTGTTATTTTCAAGTCAATGTTCACTTTAAATATCCATTGAGATATGAGCAGATGGAGACTGGTAAAACTCTACATCTGTATTACAACCAAAGAAGCTAAATAATTAAATGAATTGAAAGTACTGGTACTAATATTGAATTAATGGCATCAACATCCTGAGTCTGTGTAAAAACAAGGGACATTCCTTTGAGTTGATGGGATACAGAGAACTATATGTTGACTTGCAAGGTAGCCTCAAAATTAGTAATCCTAGCTGGCATTAAATTGTGTGAGTTGGCTGGCCATTATGAAACTATATAGAGTGATTTTTAAAAAAATAAAAAATAGAGGAACTATAAAAGAAAAAGCAAAAAAATATAATGCAGGTAGGGGTATATGGTGTGGTGTGGTGTGGTGTGGTATGGAATGGAAAGGAAAGGAAAGGAAAGGAAAGGGAAAGGAAAGGAAAGGAAAGGAAAGGAAAGGAAAGGAAAGGAGAAGGGGAAGGGGAAAGGGGAAGGGGAAGGGGAAGGGAAGGAAAGGAAAGGAAAGGAAAGAGGAAGGGAAGATAGAAAGAAAAAAGGAAAGGAAAGGAAAGGAAAGGAAAGGAAAGGAAAGGAAAAGAAAGGAAAGGAAAGGAAAGGAAGGAATGGAAAGGAGAGGAGAGGAGAGGAGAGGAAAAGAAAGTACTGCCAATCTTTTTTCCAATAGTTACAAACAAATACATTATCTCTTCTCCCTGCTTAAAAGTACAACATGGTTCGACCCCTTTTTAATCAACAAATCCATATATTACCAGTTCATTTTTTCCACCGTCAGCGAAAAGCCCATAAGAGCTTTCCAGTCGTTTAATAAAAACATTTGTTATCTTATCCCCAATCGAGTTAATTATGCCATTCCCCAAAACTTCTCCATGTTCATGATCCATTCCTCCATTGTGGATATTTCAGTATTTTGTCACTTTTTTGTTCACTAGCAAGGCAGCTTTGTGAGCAAAAAATGCCACTGGATGCTGCAACCAATCTGACATATATTTTTTTTCCAAAACAAAGGAAAGATGACTGAATAACGGAGTTGGAAGGGACCTTGGAAGTCTTCTAGTCCAAACCCGTGCTCAGGAGAAAACCTATACCATTTCAGACAAACGGTTGTCCAATCTCTTCTTATAACTTATTTGAAAATAGACAGATATAATACAAATGTATGTGATGGATCACTTTTTACCTAGAGGAGATGACAGACATCAAACTGGGAAATTGTTTTGAATATTTTCCCCCTCTAGATGTACAAAGAGCTGTGCTAAGTTTTGGAAGATTTGTTTGTGATCAGAAACAAAACACAGAATATACAGTAACTCCATAAGTGCTTGACATTTAATAGAAATGTGGTTTAGAAAGGGAAAATGTTAGAACAATTCCTCAATGGTACAGCTTACCTTCAGAAGTTGTGGATCCTCTATCGCTGGAGGTTTTCAATTTATTCCAACTAAATAATAGCATAATAGAGCTGGAAGGGGCATTGGAGGTCTTCTACTCCAACCACTTGCTCAAGCAGGAAATCCTACACCATTCCAGACAAATGGCTGTCCAGTCTCTTCTTAGAAACCTCCAGTGATGGAGTACCTACAGTTTCTGAAGGCAAGCCATTCCACTGATTAATTGTTCTCACTGTCAGGAAATTTCTCCTGAGTTCTAGGTTGCTTTTCTTCTTTGTTAGTTTCCATCTGTTGCTTCTTGTTTTTCCCTCTGGTGCTTTGGAAAATTATGGACACTAAAGAAAGCTATTAAAGTTCTGAAGGATGCTTTCTTTGAAACACAGATGAGCAAAAAAACCACCTTTTTTTTTGAAAGGGTCAAAGTATATCTTTTACAAAATCGGGGAATATTTATAAGGTTGGCTTGTTTGACCAAGGTTAAAAGAAGAAAAGAGGCATATCTGGTGGCCTTTAGTGAACTTTTACTGATAAAAGATTGATTGACATAGCATTTTGATTTTCTTTCCCTTATCTAAGAGATGAGCTATGAGGAGAACAGAGATTATTCTATTTAGAGGTGCTGACATGCTATTGAAATTGTGTTCACCTGCTGGGCTGAAGGAGGAAATTACTTTTTTCCCTTTCTTTATTCCTTCTTTTTTTTTCCTTTTTCAACATCTTTCCCTCCCTTTCTTTACTAGTTTGTAGATTCTGTAGTTTGTATCAGCTTTTATTCTTTACATAAATAATTCTTAATAAAATTATCTTAAAAATTATCCACCAACATTATGGACAGAAACAACTAAATAGATAGTTTTTTTCTACATTTATCCAATTTTAGACATTTACCCAGTTTCTCTAAATTTCCTAATTTCTGAAGGGTATGTCTTAAGATATAATAGTAATACCACTATAAATAAGTGCTTGACATTTAATAGAAATGTGTTTAGATAAGGAGAACGCTAGAACAATTCATCAATGGAACGACTTACCTTCAGAAATCGTGGATGCTCCATCACTGGAGGTTTCCAATTTGGCACCGAGTGCCAAAATGTGCATGTGCACATGCGCACACACTGGAAACCAGAAGAGCAGCTCTCAATGCACTAATGCACATCAGCTGGTCTTCCAGCTTCTAATGAGCATACACATGTGAAGACCAGCTCGCCAGCCAGTTACTAATGCTCATGCACGTGCTGGCCAGCTGGTCTTCATGTGTGCATGCGCTTTAGAAACCAGAAGACCAGGTGGCCGATGCACATGCGAATACCAGGAGCTGCTATTCCACTTTCTGGCACCCCCACATGCACGAAGGCCAGCTGGCTGGTGCACATGTATGCGCCGGAACTCAGAAGACCAACTGGTGATGGCTGGAGTGCCTGAAGAGATGGCTCTGTGTGCTACTTTCGGCATGTTTGGGATAGGTTCGTCATCATGGCCTTATACCATTTCAGACAAATGGTTGTCTAATCCATTCTTTAAAAGCTCCAGAGATAATATGAAAATAATTCTGGATACTTTAGAATATTATGAGGGACATCCTGAAAAGCAAATGGCTCTGATGTTTTTAGATGCACAAAAAGCCTTTGACAATGTGAGTTGGCGATTTATGTTATTGCAACTGGAACAAATGGGCTTTGGTAAAAAAAATATTCAAGTCATAGAATCAATATATTATAAGCAAACTGCAAATCTTATGATAAATGGAGAGTTAAAAGATTCTATAGATATAAGAAAATGGACTAGACAAGGTTGTCCACTGTCGCTTCTGCTGTTTGTGTTAACATTGGAAGTGTTGAATAGGAACATTAGAGAAGAAAAAGAAATAAAAGGAATGAACATTAAAAAGGAAGAGTATAAATTGCAAGCTTTTGCAGATGACCTGGTATTTATATTAGAGGATCCATTGGAAACAGCACTTAAATTAATAGAAAAGATAGAAGAGTATGGAAAAGTAGCAGGTTTGAAAATAAATAAAGATAACAAAGATATTAACAAAGAACATATTAGCAAGATGAAAGAAGGAGTTGGAGGATGTCTTGGAAATCCAGGTCACAAATAAGGTTAAGTATTTAGGAATATATATAGCAGCAAGATGTAGTACACTGAAGAAGGATAATTATCTTCAACTCAAACAACAGATTGTGACAGACTTGACAAAATGGGAAAATTTACAATTATCATTGATTGGGAGAATGTCTACAATTAAGATGAATGTATTGCCTAGAATCTTATATTTCTTCCAGACAATTCCAATTAGATTAGGGAAAGAGTTTTTTGAAGGCTCAAACAAAATAATGTTAAAATACATTTGGCAGGGAAAGAAAGCTGCAAGAATAAGAGGAGGATTCACTTTGCCCAGTTGGGAATAATATTATCAGGTGACAAACTTGGTGTGGGTAAAAGAATGGATAATATTAAGGAACAGTAGATTACTGACTTTATAAGGACATGACTTGCTGTTGGGATGGCATACTTTCCTCTGTTATAAGGGAACTAAAACACAGGGGTATTTTAGAAGACATTATATTCAAAAGGCATTGTTTTTAAACTGGGAGAAGATAAAAAAGCAATATAATTTAAAAATTCCACAATGCATATCTACCATTGAAGCTTTTTCTTATCCAATAACACATAAAAAGGAACAAACAGTTAGATATGGTGAGATATTGAATGAAAAGGGTGAAAAATACTGTATATGCAAGCATTGGAAGAACAGGGTATAAAGATGAATTGGTTTTCATATTTACGAATACAGTCTAGATTTGATAAAGATCTTAAAACAGAAGGTTTTTAAGATAAGTTGACTGATTTAGATAAAATCTTGATAGGTACTGATGAAAAGGTAATTAAAAAAACTTATGGACATTTACTAGAATTTAAATTAGAGGAGGAACAAGTTGAAGAAATGATGATTGCTTGGGGGAAAATTTTGGATATGGGATTGACTTAGAGAAATGGCAAAAATTATGGTCTCAAAACTATAAAATGACCATGTCAACTGCTTATAAAGAAAATTTGTATAAGATGTTTTACAGGTGGTATCTACCCCCGATGAGAATTGCAAGAATGTTTAAGAACAAATTGGATAAATGTTGGAAATGTCATCTGATACCTGGTTCATATTAGCATATGTGGTGGACATATTCGGATGCAAAAAGATATTGGACTAAAATCCACACATGGTTGGAAAAAATGATAAAACAACACATAGACTTTAAACCAGAGATATTTTTATTGGGAGTCATACCAGACATATATAATAAAGAATTGAAATATTTGATTGTAAATGTTTTAACAGTGGCTAGAATTGTATTTGCTAAGAATTGGAAAAATGAAAAAATACCTACGCAGGAGGAAGTTAAGGACTGTGCTGAAATGAGTAAATTGGCATTTGAAATTAGAGAACAAGAAGATAAACAATTTTATATGATATGGGACTTATTTTATCAATGGTTAGATAAAAAGACATGGTAATGAAATAGACTAGGAAGTTTTGTAATAGAAGATTAATAGATTGATATAGAATATAATACAAAATATATAACCATTGGATGAATGTATAATATAAATTTATAATAAAATCTAGAATATCTCGTATGAAATGATGGAATAATAGTTTACTCAAAGGAATGATTAATAACTGATAGATATATAAGCATATGCTAGATTGGCAATATGAGAAGCTTTACAATTTGTGAGTAAAGACTATGAAAGGATAGCACAAAAGATTTGTAACCAACTGACACACCATATGTATAAATTGAAAGATGGTTTTGTTTTTATGTTTTTGTCTGCATATATTTGTCTTCAAAAATAATTTCTTTTTATAAAAAAAAAAGCTCCAATGTTAGTGCGCCCACAACTTCTGGAGGCAAGTTGTTCCACTGATTAATTGTTCTAACTGTCAGGCAATTTCTCCTTGGTTCTAGTTTTGTTCTCTTCTTGATTAGTTTCCATCCATTGGTTCTTGTTCTACTTGCAGATGCTTTGGAGAATAGGTTGACCTTCTTTTCTTTGTTGCACTCACTTGGAACCAATGGTGGGATTAAAATATTGTTGTCACTGGTTCGGTGGGCGTGGCTTGGTGGGCGCGCTATGCACCTGTGCACACACTTTGCATGCATGTGCACGCCAAATGCATACTTTGCACAGGCGCAGAGGCGTTTGCATAGGCATAGTGGCGTTATAACTCACCTCCTGCAAGCTTGCACGATTCTGGTTGTTTCAGCTGCTGCTGTGCGCGGCACTATTCTGTGCCGCGCAAAGCAGCTGCGCTTCAAATTCAGCAGATAAAAGTGAGGGGCCCAAGTGGGCCTAACAGCAGAGTGGTAGAGAGAACCGGTTCAGTCTCTGCTGTTCATCGCTCCTACCAGCTCTCCAGAACCAGGCAAAACCAGTCAAATACCACTGCTGATTGGAACTCTGTTATTCTGTTAAAATTGTGCAAGAAGAATGTGGTATGTACACTGTTCTTGGTCTCTCCTATGTATGTATACATGTATGTATGAATTTGACTTAACTTATCTAATTCAACTCAACTCAATTTAAGTTAACCTTAATTTATATGCCACCCTCATCCAGAGATGACTCTGGACAGCTTACAAGCATTAAAACTAGTATACATCAAAATAATAAAGCAATTAATAATAAAATAACAAACACCATTAAAAGATGGTGAGGAGAGGAGCGTGAAGTACATGGAAAGACACGAGGCTCTTAATTCAATAGCCATCTTCAGAGTACAATTAAA
Source organism: Pseudonaja textilis (assembly GCF_049901715.1). Classification (NCBI taxonomy): domain Eukaryota; kingdom Metazoa; phylum Chordata; class Lepidosauria; order Squamata; family Elapidae; genus Pseudonaja; species Pseudonaja textilis. Next base: position 252,147,173 of record NC_141991.1, read on the forward strand.
TAAATGCAAGAATGTTCAACAATGCAATTTTCATCCATTTCTTTCTTTCTTTCTTTTTTCCCTGGAATAAAAATTGGAAAACAAATTCTCTTTTGTCCTATTGAATGGACACCAGCCAGGGAAATTAAATACAGACACACATCATGGAACAAAATGCTGGCTATTTTTTGTTTGTTTGTTTGTTTTAATTAATGAACTGACCAATCCTTCTTGCCATTACAGAAGGGCTTAGGATTCTCTTTAAACCATCAGAGAAAACCAAGACACAAATCCTAAAGATTTAAGAAGTTTTTAACTGTGGATTTTTTTAAAAAGGGTTAGGACCAAAGAAGGCCTTGTGAGCAATTGAGAAAAAGAAAGCTAGCTTTGGCAACTGAAAATGGGATATGCTTCACTACTTCTTTGGATTGCATTGTAGAGGTCGTATTAGCTGCCAATACAGATAAGGTATTTGCGATAACTATGCTTGGATGCCTTCCATAATGTCCTTTTTAGATCTGATAGCAACACTTTTCTGGGTCAGTGATTCTTCTAAAAATCCAGGGAGTCTACTTTCCAGCTGGGAAATAGTTTCCTATTTAAGTCAAGTTTTAGGTGCATTGTCTTCTTTCTTGAGTATGAATCTTTAAAAAAAAAAACACAGAGAGGAGTCAAATGAAACCATGCAAACTAAAACAAACAAAGATTAGTCCAGTTGCCGTGATTCGACCTTCAGACATCTGTGCCTGGATGACTTGAGAATCTACATCGACATATTGCAATGCATTTTAGGGAGGAAACCCCGGAGGTTGATGTGGTCAGAGTTGGTACAATTCCAATGACTCTGTGCCTATCCAACTTGCTATGACTGATAATGCTGCTTGAATGAGCAGCGAAACATCTCAAACCAATAACAACAAATGAGTCCAGTTTCCATGATTCCACCTTCAGACACCTTTGCCTGGATGTCTGAGAATCTACATCAACATATTGCTGAAGGAGAAAACCAGGAGACAAACTGAGAGAGGGGTCAGACAGGTCATAAGTCACAAGTCCCCCATGTACCGACAAGAGATCTAAGTCCAGTCAACCTTGAATGCCTTTCTTATCTCCTGATCATTTCTCTCAACTGCTAGTTAGCCAGATTCTTGTTGAGAGCATAACTTTGCAATAAATCTTTTTACTCAATCAATCAGAATAGAGCTAGACCTTGAAGATCTTCTAATCCAACTGTCTGCTCAAGCAGGAGAGCCTATACCACTTCAGACAAATGGTTGTCCAGTCTCTTAACAGATAACAAATAATCAGAGTTGGAACGGACCTTGTAGATCATCTAGTCCAACCCCGCCCAACCAAGTGGGACACCCTACACCATTTCTGACAAATGGCAGTTCAATCTCTTCTTGAAAGTCTCACGTGATGGTGCTCCCACAACTTCCAAGGGCAAGTTGTTCCGTTGATTGATTGTTCTCACTGTCAGAAAGTTTCTCCTTATCTCCAGGTTAAATCTCTCCTTGTTCAGTTTCCATCCATTATTCCTTGTCTGGCCTATAGGCATTTTAGAAGATAGCTTGACCCCTTCCTCCTCCTCTCTGTGGCAGTCCCTCAAATATTGGAAGACTGCTATTGTGTCTCCCCTGGTCCTTCTCTTCACTAGACCAGCCATGCCCAGTTCCTGTAACCGTTCTTTGTATGTTTTAGTCTCCAGTCCCCTAATCATCCTGGTTGCTCTTTTCTGTACTTTTTCTAGAGTCTCAACATTAAAAAAACTCTTATTAAAAAACTCCAGTGATGAAGCACACATAACTTCTGAAGGCAAATCATTCCACTGGTTAATTATTCTCACTCTTAGGAAGTTTCTCCTTAATTCCAGGTTGCTTCTCTCCTTGATTAGTTTCCATCCATTGTTTCTTGTCCTGCCTTCTGGTGCTTTGGAAAATAAGTTGACCCTCCCACTCTTGCTTATGGCAGCCCCTCAAATACTGGAATAGCACTATCTTGTCCCCGTAGTCCTTCTTTTATCCAGACTAGCTATACCCAGTTCCTGCAACCATTCTTCATATGTTTCTTTGTAATCATTTGAAGTGCCTGAATCTCCTGATTTCCCCAGCTCTTGACAATTGCAATAAATTTTGAGAAGGAAACTCCTGAGATCAATGTAGCAGGAGTTGGTGCATTTGAACAACTGTCTGCCTACCTCACTTACTGACTGATGAATCTGCTTGGATCTCAAACTAACAACAAAAAATAGTCCAGTTGCCACGATTCAACTTTTAAACACAGATAGGAGTTATTATCACATTTGGATTCATTAAATTTGATTGGTTGTCTAGTAGATACTGCTTGATTTGTGTTCCTGCATTCAATTCCAGGAGAATGCCTCTCCACATTCAAGGGTGTAATCTCTTAAGAATCTCTTTTGTGTCTTCTCCATAAGTCACAATGAAAGTCCATCACAGTGGTTTCAATCCCTGCAGAGCAGTATTCTTGATAATACCGTTAACTGAAAAGTGTTCTGCAGGGGTGGGATTCTACCAGTTCACGCCTATTTGCTAGAACTGGTTGTTAACATTCTAAGCAGTTTGGAGAACCAGTTGTTAGAAGAAATTACTGGCCTAATCCTGTAAGGAAGGCAGGAAGGAAACATTCTGGTGTTGCTTACAGAAACTGCCTCTCCATTAACCCTTATTACATTCTTGGTAGGACTAGACTTCCTGTCTCAGGAACGTCTCTGGAGTTTTTTCCCCCTCCTTTGCTGGTACTTTACTTCTGTGGAGTGACCATTTAAAGTTACAATGGCACTTGAAAAAAGTGACTTATGACCATTTTTCACACTCACAACTGTTGCAGCATCCCCACAGTCATGAGATGCCAGGCGAGGAGATACATGCCTCAATGTGATATTGAGTTGGCCAAACCCAGACAATAACATGACCACCTAGCCATGTCCACCCAGTCACATGACCACCAAGCCACACCCACCACCTAAGCCACGGCCACAGAACTGGTTGTTAAAAATTTTGAATCCCACCCCTAGTGTTCTGTCTGAGATGCTCAACATGGCAAATAACATGGACATTTCTTCTCAGTTTGTATTTGGGTCAAGAATGGAAGGTAAGCATTGGGTAACTGTGAATATTTTGTTCCAAAGAAAATATTTTATAACACAATCTCTCAATTTCTAAAGAAAGAAAGGCTTGGAGGAGTCTAATTGTTTTAGGATATTTCTAAAATGCAGATTTTGTTTTGTTTAGCAGTCACCTTGAACAAGAAATAAGGAAAAATGGGGGCAAGGTGAAAACTTGGACTGGGAAGAAATTTGCTCAGTTGAGATTTTGATAAACTTGGAATTAGAAGTGGATGAATTTTACTTTTAGCTCTTACAAGGCAGGTAGATACAAATAGAAACTCTCAGGACACCGTATTTAGAGGTCTTCTAGTCCAACCCCTTGCTCAAGCAGGAGACCTTATACCATTTTAGACAAATTGTTGTCTAATCTCTTCTGAAAAACTTCCAGAGGTGACGCACCCACAACTTCTGAAGGCAAGCCTTCACTGGTTAATTGTCCTCACTGTTAGGAAGTTTAATTCCAGGTTGTTTCTTTTCTTGATTATTTTCCATCCATTTATTCTTCTTCTGCTGGGAAAGATTTATACTCCTTGCAGATAGTTGGACATCTGCATTCTTTTTAGAGAGTCGTTGAGGCCACTTGGAGGTTTATCTGTCTTCAAAGACAAATCAGAAATTCCAGTTGCCTCTTGAAAAAACATCTTTGGGACAACCATGACCTGGATGACTGAGAATCTCCATAATCCCAGGACAGTGTAACCATCATAAATGCATGCCAGTTGCACCCAAATTTTGATTACGTGACTGTGGGATGCTGCAAGCAACATATGAAAATTGCTTGTTAGTCATCTTGTTCTGACTGAAGCCTCATTCAAATCAAATAAACACAAAGTTCAAGGTTGTGAAAGGCTGCCAAGAACACAAGATTAATTGCAGGGAAATATCCAAAACAAAAAGTCTCCGAAAACAAATCAGAATAGACAGGACTTCCACAAGAACTTGGAGTTAAAAGAACTTATTTGCTTCCTGCAAAGAATCTCACCTCCGAGGGCTGGCTTTTATCCCTTATGGAAGGGGCCCTCACCTTGCAGCCTTACTCCTGAGTCACCCGTGATGCTGCAGATGCTCTTTCCTTTGAGCAGCCCTGTGCACACACGCACTTGGCACAGGCTTCTCAGGGAAATCTTCATCATTGCTGCCAGCCTCCACAATCTCCGAAGGTAGTACTCCACTCCCTGATAGTCCTGGCCCCATCCCTGCATCACACGCAGGCCCCTCATCTGAGTCCTCTCCGAGACCTCAGTTGCCCACACCTGCTGCTGACGAACCACAGCACATCTTTTCCAATGCTGTTAAATTTGAACAGTCACTAAATGAACAGTTGTAAGTCGAGGACTACCTGTATTGAAACCACACAGGTGACTCTGGGCCAGTCACTCTCTGGAAATGGTAGAAAATATTTGTAGCTCAGGTAGTAGATGTTGGTGGCGACTTGTTTTCCAAGCTTTCTCTTTAGCTTCCAAATGTTTCATCTAGGTGACGTCCTTAGTGGGACTTCAGTTGAAGTGTTTTGTTTCAGCTCATCAACCCTTTTATTGATCTCATGTGGTTGGTGGATCATGTGGCCAACTGGTCATGCCATGTGACTTGTCATGTGATGGCTGGTCATTATGTGTGAAGGTCACCCATGAAGAAGTGTTTGGTGCCATTGTTGGTTGGTCACTTGGTTGATTTGGCTCTTTATGGGTTTGCAGACTGTCTCTAAATCCACATGTTTGTTGATAGATCCATTGGTTATCAACATGAAGCCCAGGTGGTCAGGTGACAGGTTTCCATGGCATGACTAGTTGGCTGCATGACCCATTGAGTACATAACTACATGAGGTCAATAAAAGTCCCGGAGTCCCATTGAGAATGTCGCCTACCCTGGTGACAAAACATTTGGCAGCTAAATAGCAAACTTGGAGAAGAAACTACCACCAACATCTATGGAGATTCAGGTCATGGTCATCCAGGTCATGGTTGTCCCAAAGGTGCTTTTTCAGGAGGCAACCAAACTTTCTTGTTTTTTTTTTTAAGACATTTCGCTACTGATCCAAGAAGTTTCTTCAGCTCTGACATTCCATTCCCCACTATCCTGTCAAGAGCTGAAAAAGCTTCTTGATGAGAAGGAAAACGTCTTCAAAGGAAAAAAAAAAAAACCAAGAAAGTCCAGATGCCTCCTGAAAAAGCACCTTTGGGACAAGACAATGACAAGCAACTTTCAAAAATGACACCAAGAAGACTGAATGGACTTGTTCCCACAATTCTTGGAATCCAGGCTGTCTCATTAGGACAACAACAAAGCCCTTGTCAGCATTCCAACTAACAAACTCCAAACCAATAAACTCCGAGACAGGTATTTTCTCAAAGTTCCATTTTATTAGAGTAGTCATATTGGCACATCTGGGAAAACCCGAATCGGAGAGTTTTGGGTTTTCCCTTCCCAAAAGAGAAATCAAAGATCCATCCCCTGCATGCATCAGTCCATGACATGGTCCAATCACCATCCATCCCAACTGGAGACATCCTTCCAACCACTCCTTTCCCAGGTGCAGGATGGCTTGTCCTTGACTCAGAAGAAGAATATTATCTCTAAACTTCCACCTCTCTCTAAAATCTCCCCTCCCAAATTCCCAGGCACTAAAAATATGGCAGCATGGAAGATGTTAAGTAAAATATGGCTTCCAAAGTTGACAGCCCCTTTTTTTCTGGGTTTTGTTTTTGAATATTCCTTTCCTGCTTTAAATGACTATGGTCGCCAGTTTGCATTAAGAGGTACACAGAGAACAGAGATGATATAATCTCTTTCCAGTTGACCTACAATTAGATCTGCCTCATGAGAAATGACCAAGGAGATAGATCACAGATGGATGAGCAAACAGAAGGGATAGAGAACAAGGGATGGCCATCAAGGGAAGAACAGATGATTAAAGCCAAATGGTCCAAGAACACTTATGCAAATTTGGTACATTTGGAGTGAAAGAAACCAGATCGTAATAGATCAGGGGTCCCCAAAATATTATGCTAATAGGCTGCAGGACTTTTGAGAGCTCTTCTCCCTTCTTACCACCCTCAAGACGGTTTCTAGCTTAAAGGCTCACCTTTTGATTTATCTGAGGAGTTGCATGCTTGCTGGGTTTTTAAAAAAATATATTTATTAAGTCATTTTTTAAAAAAGGAGTGGAAGAGAAGAGCGTATTAAGTATTTTTAAAATAAGGAAAGGGGAAGATAAACAAAAGTAAAAAAAAAAGAAAAGAGGGGGAAAATGAACAGAATGCAAAATGAATAGTTAGCGAATTTATAAGCCCGGTAGAATTAGGTTAAAGTTCTCATTTTTTTCATTAATTCATTTTTAAGTAATGGGATATATCATTCTGAAAACTGCTCGCCCTTGTTAAAATCTAAACAATATATAAAGATCGTCAGCAACAGGCCACACAATAGAAACCGTAAAATAAGATTAAAAGTTACAGTAAATTCTATCTAAGCTACCGAAGTGCTGTTGACTAATGCACACTTTTAACAAAAACCAACATTATAGTCCCTTATCAGTTTAATTTTCTAAGAATGCCTTTGGGGTTTGTGTGCTACAGAGGCATTATTGGAAATCCAGAATATACTTCATAATGCTTTCTTTTGCACTATGTTAGCCTTTTGTTTATCTATATTTTTTTTCCAAATTAAAATAGTATTTTTTAAAAAATAACTTGAGGTGCAGGAGTAAGCCTGAAAATACCCAGAAATATATTTAAGGGAGTTCTGTTTAGTAGTTAACCTACTTTAGGGATGAAAGCCAGCTAGGTGACTTTGTGCCAATGACCAGGAGACTGTGAGTTCTAGTTCCTTTTTAGATATGAAAGCTGGCTGGGTGACTTTGGGCCAATGACTATGAGATGGTGAGTTCTAGTCTCTTTTTAGGCACGAAAGCCAGCTGAGTCACCAGGAGACTGTGAGTTCTAGCCCCTTTTTAGGCATGAAAGCTGGCTGGGTGATTTTAGGCCAATTACCAGAAGACTGAGTTCTAGTCCTGCCTTAGGCATGAAAGCCAGCAGAATGACTTTGGGTCAGTAACCAGAAGATTGCAGAAAGTATGACTTCAGCAACAGAGCGGTCAATGCCTGGAATGCACTACCTGACTCTGTTGTTATATCCTCTAACCCCCACTCCTTTAGCCTCAAACTATCCACTATTGAACTCATCCCATTCCTAAGAGGTCTGTAAGGGGCTGTGCATAAGCGCAACAGCGTGCCTACCGTCCCTGTCCTGTTGTCCCCATTTATTTGTACCTATTTCCTGTATTCTTACTCATGTTTATACTTATACCTATTATCTTGTAAGCGATTGACAAATCAAATAAATAAATAAAATAAGATTATGTGCTAGTCCAGGGGTGGGCAATTAATTTCTGTCGGGGGCCACATGGAAAATCAGATCTGCGTTCGAGGGCCGAACCAATTTTATAAAAGGCCATTATAAAGGGCCCATTATAAAATGCAGCAAATCAAGGCTCCACCAGCAGCGGCCAAGCTTTAGGTGGTTCCAAGCAGCCCGCTCCAAGCAGCCTGCCCGCCCGCTGGGCGGAACCCTTCCTGCTCCTCAGTGGAAAGACGCTCCTGCCTGCAAACTTTGCCTTTGCAAAGTTTAAGCCTGGAAGCCCCGGAAAAAAAAGGGGGATTGGCGGGGATTCACCTTCGGAGAGGTCACACTCGAAGGTGATTTCAAATTCCCAGCCGAGGCCTTTGCAAAGTTCTTCTTTTCTTTCCTACACCGAGAGCGCTCCACACTGTTTTGCAGGTTTGGGGGCAACACGGCGCAGGGCAATACTCCACGCCCAGCGATTTTTTTTCAGGGGCGGGCCGGATTGGACAGACCAATGGGCTGGATGTGGCCCGCGGGCTGTAGTTTGCCCACCCCTGTGCTAGTCCCACTTTAGGCATGAAAGCCAGCTGGATGATTTTGGATCAGTAACCAGGAGACTGTGAGTTCTAGTCAGGGGCATCTTAACAGCATTATGGGGACTGGGGAAAGCAGATGCCCCTACAACAACTAAGCCATACAGTTTCTGTATTTATATTGATGCAAGATGCATTGAAGGGTTAACATACATAGATTAGTATGGGGCCCCTATGCTTGTGGGGCCCACAGGCAAGTGCCCATTAGGACCATGTGTTAAGGCAGTGGTTCTAGTCCCACTTTAGCCATGAAACCCAGTTGGATAACTCTGGACCAATTACCAGAAGACCATGATTGATAGTCCTGCTTTAGGCATGAAAGTCAGTTCAGTGACCAATCCCCCCCATACCCTCTCAGGCCAATTCACATCACAGAGTTGTTGTTGTGGAGGAAATAGGAGAAAGAAGGTATACTGATACGTTCTCCACCTTGACTTATTTGTAAAAATAACAAAGGAGGGATATGAATAAACTAAGTAATTAAATAAATAAAATCTGGAAGCACATTTTTTTTTTTTTACTTCCAGGAATCATGTTAGGGATCCAGTAAGAGGTGGAGCAGATCTGGACCCAGGAAAGGAAAATAAACGAAAATGAAGGACTTCGGCACAACAGAAGATGTCTTCAGAAGTTGTAGGTTCTTCATCACTGGAGGTTTTTAAGAAGAGACTGGACAGCCAGTTGTCTGAAATGGTATTGGGTCTCCTGCTGAAGCAGGGGGCTAGACTGCAAGATCTCCAGCTCTTATTTTATACTTTTTGATTTATTAAAATCAAGCTACAAAGAGATGCTTTTTTACTGAAACATCCACTCTGGCTCATACAGAGAAATCATTTTTTTATTATTATTATTCTTAAATTCCTGCAGGCCAAATGAAAGTTTGAACTTCTTGCTAGCTGTCTACTCGCTTCATCTTCTTTGTTTTCTTGGTGGATCTGTGCATCCTTCTGGAGTTTTTTCTCCCTCCTAGGCCTTGAAGAAGTCTTGATGGGAGCTGTCCAAAGGTGTCTTTTTTTTTTTTTTTTTGATTGGAAGTAATTCCACTGAAATTTCACCTAACCTCCAATATGAAGCACACTGACTTTTTAAGAATGGGCTTAAATTTTTTGGAATTTTCACAGCAGTGTCTGAAGTTTTTTATAGATAGATAGATAGATAGATAGATAGATAGATAGATAGATAGATAGATGGATGGATGGACAGACAGACAGACAGACAGACAGACATGAACTTCAGACACTGCTGTGAAAATTATATATATATACATATGAAACATATATATGTATGTATGTATGTATGTTACAACACAGGAGGCTAATGGAAAAGAGATCAAAACACAAATGACCCAGGAGATTACAACGCAGGATCCAGGACACCACAACAAAAGAACTCACAAGGCCATCACACAACCCATTACCTAAGCCGTTAAAACCCGGGAGGCTTATGGAAAAAAGATCACTACAAAACAAATGACCCAGTAGATTACAGCACAAGATCCAGGATATCTCCACAACAAAACTCACAAGGCCATCACACAGCCTATTAAACCAACATCAACTCCATCAACCAATCAAGAGGCAGCAGCGCAGCGAGCCAGCCCAGCACACACACACCCAATATTTATAGAGAGACAGCAGCTCCGATCACACACTACTTGCATTGGCACAAAGCAGAAAGCACCAGCCTGAGGATGGCGAGTGCGACCTCGCCAAAACGTCACCAAGATACTCTTAATCTTACATGGGAAAAGACCCGAATGCATCTAGACCTACATGCCTGTACCCGTGAAAATCTACAAATATAGCCACAATGGTACAATTGAAGGTGCATGTTATTTGTTTGTTTGTTATAATGAATGAAAAATCATTATAATGAAAAATTATATGGTGGCCCAATTCACTCTGTGGCTTGCTAGGAGAAAAGGAATAGGAATAGAAATAATAGAATAAGAATAAGAATGGAATGGAATGGAATGGAATGGAATGGAACGGACCAGGACCAGGACCAGGACCAGGACCAGGACCACGACCAGGAACAAGAACAAGAACAAAAACAAGAACAGAATAGAATGAATGGAACCTAATGGAACAGAACAGGAACAGGAACAGGAACAGGAACGGGAACAGGAACAAGGACAAGGACAAGGACAAGAACTAGAACTAGAACTAGAACAGAACAGAATAGAATACTTTATTGGCTAAGTGTGACTGGACACACAAGCGATCTGTCTCTGGTGCATAGGTTCTCAGTGTACCTACAAATAAAATAATGTAATCATAAAATACCAATAGGAGAAGGTAGTATAAAAGATGAGAAGGATAATAATAATACAGCTATACTACATGGATAGATTTCTTTAGACATATGATAGTACCGTGGTAATTAGATGCTCAGCAGAGTGATGACACGAGGGGAAAAAACAGCCTATCTTTGTGTCTATTTTCTTTGGCATGCAACTCCCTATAGCGACATCCTGAAGGTAGGAGTTGAAACCGTTTAGGTCTGGGGAAGTGAGATATTTTTTCAGCCCTCTTTCTGGCTCATGCAGAATACAGGTCCTCCATGGAACCAGGCTGGTTGCAATTGTTTTGTTCGGCAGTTCTAACTGTTGAAGTCTATTCATGTCATCCTTGGATGCTATACCAAGCCAAACTTTAAAAAAACCACCAATATAAAAGCAATAAAAGCAATAACCCCACACCTCTCTGGTGGCCATAATCAAAAAAGCCATTTTATAGGTTTCACCCAGGGGTGAGAAACTACCAGTTTGGACTGGTTTGGCAGAACCCCTAGCTCCAACGATCAGCTGGCAGTGAACTAGTTTGCTGTGACGATCATGTGGGCCAGCCCAACCTCCTCTGCGCTGTACTTATCCATATCCTCTCAGCTGATTCACGCAGAAGAACAGATAGAAGGGGAAAAACAAGAAAAGAAGGACTAGGGTTGGCACAATAGCAGTCTTCCAGTATCTAAGAGGCTGTCATAAGAACGAGGGCATTGATTATTCTCCACGACACCTGACGGTTGGACAAGAAGCAATGGATGGAAACTCATCAAGGAGAGAAGCAACCTAGAACTAAGGAGATATTTCCTGGCAATTAGAACAATGAGCATCTAGATGTTGTGGGTGCTCAGACACCGAAGGTTTTTAAGAAGTCTTTGGACAACCATTTGTCTGATGTGATATAGGGTTTCCTGCCTGAGCAGGGAGTTCGACTAGAAGACCTCCAAGGACTATTCTGTTATTTTGTTATTCTGAAAGAGGAGAAGAGGACAACCAAGAGCTTGTTGATAGATTTAGTTATGCCAGTGATGGAGGCACTGTTGGAACACCTGAAAGACCAGGTGAAGAATAGATCACCATGGAGAAAATTGGTCTAAGTTAGGAAGTGAGAATCTGATAGGATACAATCAATCAATCAATCATTAACCATTCAACTAGTAGATAGTCAAAACAACCTTATATTTGAAACTCAGGACTGCATCCAGAACACGGTAGTGATTGCTAAGCTGTTAAGTACTCAAATAAAATACATTATGCCATGAAACATAGTTGGAAGAACAACCCTATGTGCTTATCGGCCATAAATGAAAAGAAGGACCCAGCAATTTTTCCTCTTTAATTACATCTCCCTGCTCTCAGCCAGAACATAAAGCCGTCAATCCAAATTTAGCAGTCACATGGAAACCCTGCCAATACACGAGGGATCGTTGTTATCCACAAGGCAACTTCCCCACCATGGTTCACCAACTGTCTGAGTTATAGTTTAAACAGGTGAGTATGTCTTGCGATGTACAAAGAGGTAATGTACCTGGAAAGGGGAAGAAAGATGAGCATTGGACACAAGGTTGTGATGGACACAGAACTGATTGAGATCCAAAGAATGATACACTCCCTTGGAAGAGATAAAATAGTAGATTAAGATAACTGAGTAGGAGCTGTTGTGTGTATGTGTGTGTTGAAAGAATTCTACTGCAGAACCTGCCAACAGAGTTGGACAATATTTTATAATTTTAATTTTAAAAGTTGACTATATGAGTTGCCTTTAGCATTCATAATCATGTACAAGGCAGACATGAGATTATGTAGATTGCCAATCATCCAGGTCATGGTTCACCAAAGGTATTATTTCCCCAAAAGGCAACTGGACTTGCTAGGTGTTTTCTTTCAAAACATTTCAGATCAAACGTTTATTGTCAATACACAACATGCATACAATGAAATTGTAATTTCATTCATCCAAGAAACTTCAGTTCTTCAGTTCTTTGGTGATAAAGAGGAAATTCGTTTTTAGAACATAGAACATTGAATAACAAAGTTGGAAGGGACATTGAAGGTCTTCTAGTCCAGTGGTTGCCAACCAGTGGGCTGCGGCCCACTGGTGGGCCGTGAGAAAATTTTGGTGGGCCACAGAGAAATCTCATCCCCAGAGCACCGCCACAAAGCAATTACTCCAGGCTGCGCAGAAACAGAAGGCTGAACTGCCCACATGGCCCATGGGAACCTTCCCCACCCACTCACTCCTTACCCAGCAAACTTGCCTGCTTAATTGATATTTTTCCTTTTTCTGACCATCATCTGTTCTGCTGTGCTGGGAGATTTAGATTAGCTAGGAAGCAGGAAATGGTTGGATTTCTTGCTTTCTAGCTAGTCTTTAGATCTTTGGCTGAGCACAGCTGAATCTCCCTTAGTACTGAAGGTTTGCTTGCAAGCAAATTCAGTGCAGACTCACCGCAAGCAAATTTGAGAGACTGAGTTAGCCGATGGCAGATAGCTAGATCACTGACTGATTCTGTGAGCGATTCAATCTGCCTGCTTTGCCTGATTTTGGATAAAAGTTGCTCTTTTTTAAAAATAAAAAATTCAATATTTACATGCATGGTGTGTTGTGAGTTAATTTTGTGAGTTTGCTTGCTAGCAAATTTTATGTGACAGGCTGAGCTCGCCAATGGCAGATAGATAGATCTCTGAATGAATCTGTGATTCTGTGAGCAATTCAATCTGCCTGCTTGCTTTGCCTGATTTTGGGTAAAAGTTGCTCTTTTTAATAAAAAAAAGTCAATATTTATCTACATATTTATAATATTTACATACAAGCTATGCACACCCAGTTACATGACCACCAAGCCAAACCCACAAATTAGGCCACACCCACAGAACCATTTAGTGGTCCCTGGGATCTAACATTATGAGTTTGGTGGTCCCTGAGGTCCAAAAGGTTGGTGACCCCTGTTCTCATCCAATTCCCTGCTCAAGGAGGAGACCACATACCATTTCAGACAGGTGGCTGTCCAGTCTTTTCTTAAAAGCCACCAGTGATGAAGCACAATCAACTTCTGAAGGCAAGTTGTTCCACTTTTTAATTGTTCTCAACATTAGGAAGTTTCTCCTTAATTCCAGGTTGCTTCTCTCTTTGTTCAGTTTCCACCCATCGTTTCTTGCCTTGCCTATTGGTGCTTTGGAGAATAGCTTGACTCCCTCTTCTTTGTGGGAACCCCTCAAATATTGGAACACTGCTATCATGTCACCCCTGGTCCTTCTTTTTAGTAGACTAGACATATCCTTTGGAGGGAGGGAGGGAGGGAAGTAGATGGCAGAAAGAAAAGAAAGAAAAAAGAAAAGAAAGATGGAGGAAAGAAAGAAGGATGGAATGATAAAAGGATGGACCAATGGATGGATGGATGGATGGATAGATGGGAGGGAGGAAGGAAGGAAGGAAAGATGGATGGATGGATGGATGGATGGATGGATGGAGGGAGGGAGGGAGGAAGGAAGGAAGGAAGGAAGGAAGGAAGGAAGGAAGGAAGGAAGGAAGGAACTTGCTAACCAGCCTTATTTTTCCCTCCCCCATCTTTGAAAGTTTTCTTAAGATACAAAGTAGAACTTTCCAAATCCATTTCCTCTACAATTTTTTTTTTAATACACAGCAGTTCTTATGTGTTCAAATTGTTTCTCCCCTACAGCTATAACCTAATTGGCATGCAGAGTTCTGATTATGAATACAAGTGATTTGGAGAAAATTCTAATGTAATTTACATTAGTAACTCTGGTTACTGGTTAAAAGATTCTAAGAGGGTTATTATCGGTTTCTTTCTCACTGTTTGGGCAGCTGTACAATTGTGATAGATTTAAATCCTGCCTAAGGAATAAACCAGAAATTGCAGGCAATTTTGTGTACAAATGTAATATTCTAAAAGCCCCAAGGAAGAGAAAGGAATACCGTGAATTTTTTTGGAAACATTTTCCTCATCAGATTTTAACTGTGACATTGACAATAAGGAATGCTTCCAAATTTTGTTTTATTTTATTTATCATGACATTACAGGTACGGTCATATCTGAAAACACGCAAGCCTTTTCTCAGAGTAGAATTGGCTTCTACAACAATATTCTTTTTTAAAAAAAAAAATAGACTTTATTGGATTTTTATTACATTAAAAACATAAGAAATATATCACTCAATAACAGCTATTTGTAGTGCTTATCATATGACAATAATTTGTGCATTATTTACAGGTATTCATTTATGAGTAATTACATTCTTATTCTATCTATTACTTATATTTAATAATTACCTATCCTTAATCTACCTCCAATCTATCTAGCTATGCCATTGTTCCCACACCTTATAAAATATTGAAGCTTTGTTATCTTTTAAACTCAGCATTAATTTATCCATTTCAGCACAGTTCATAACTTTTTGTATAACCAGTTTCTCTGCAGGTATATATGGCTGATATTGGCTTTCTTGTAAGGTTGTTTTTATTATGTGTTTCCTTTTGTGTTTGTTGGTTTTTATGCCTGCACTTTGAGATCCTCAGAGTCAATGACAGAGATGAATGACTACATAAATTTGATAGATAGATAGATGATAAATAGATATGTAGGTAGGTAGGTAGGTAGGTAGATAGGTAGGTAAATAGGCAGGTAAACAGATGTTAGAGAGATAGATAGATGATAAATATAGATATATATTTATCAAAAATAGATGTTAGATATATGTACATAGAAAGATGATAGATAGATAATGATGAATAGACACATAGATGGATAGATGAAAAATAGATGATAGACTGATGGATGGATGGTCAGAGATGATAGATGAAAAGAGATGATAGGTGATGATTAATAGATAAATAGATAGATAGATAGATGATAGATAGATGATAGATAGATAGATAGATAGATAGTAGATGATAGATAGATAGATAGATAGATAGATAGATAGATAGATAGATAGATAGATAGATAGATAGAAATGGACAGGCAGACAGATAGATGTAAAGGATGTGTGAGAGAGATAAAATTGAGAGAATATTAAAGAGCGATACCCTGAATTCTGGACAATGTTTATAGCATAACATCACTAGTGGGATTTAGCCAGTTTGCACCACTTCAGGAGAACCGGTTGTTAACTTTCTGAGACATGTGGTGAACTGGTTGTTGGAAGATATCATTAGGGCAGAGAACCAGTTGTTAAATTATTTGAATCCCACCACTGCATAACATTATACATATTTTCAACTGGAGACTTATAGAAAATGAACTGAACCATCAACCCTAAGATAACCCCTCTCCTCACACTCTAGAAGTAAAATATTTCCAGTCGTCTGTGATAAATACACTATCTTGGGTCACAGAATGCTTGAATTGTTTAAAGTCAAACCCTAAGACTTTCATCGCGGCACGGGAATTGGTAAGCAAAAAAGGATGCGGATTGCCCCATAAATCCATTTTTTCTTGGAGGTTACTTGGCTTCTCTTTGTGTTGCTCAGCAGAAGTTCTGGACCTGCCTTCCCCGGATTAGAAGGTTAAAGAGTCACCAAAAGTTCAGCAGAGATACACTGAATTGCTGAAGCCACCATGGACTTACTCTTTCAGTGTCCTACTTGAGAAAGGTTGGATGTAGTCCGAAAACTCCAGTCATTAAAGAGGATGCTTGAGAAAAGCCGACAGCGTGGCTGCAATTAATTGTGTTCTTAGCATCCAGCACATGGAAGTAACATGTAGCTGCAACCCTGCTTCTCCAAGGATGGGTTTAATTATCAGAATTTCATGAGCTGAGCATGAGTCCAACTGGGCCTGAGGCAAATGAGGGGGGAAAAACAACCCAGTTCTGTTGACAGTTTTGATGCATGTTTAGCAAGGAGGTTTGGGGATTAAAGGGGTCCTGCAACTCATCTATTCCTTGATCTTCCTAGATCCAGACATGGTGGCTTCTGTTTCTCTAGATCAGGGATCTTACAATCGCTGGCATGCAACCTGGTACCCGGACATGGCTGGTTTGAAACTGGGCCATGCAAGCAGCAGGTGAGTGCACGCAGCACCATTTGGAGGGAGGCGGGAGAGGAAGGAAGGAAAGAAGGAAGGAAAGGGGAAGGAAAAGGAGGAAAGAGGGGAAGAGAGAGGGGGGAGAGAGGAAGAAAGGAGGAAGGAGGAAAGAGGGGAGGGAAGGAGGGAGGAAGGAAGGAAGGAAGGAGGAAAGAGGGGAGGGAGGGAGAGAGGGAGGGAGGGAGGAAGGAGGAAAGAAGGGAGAGATGGAGGAAGAAAAGGGGAAGGAAGAAGGAAAGAGGAGAGGGAGAGAGGAAGGAAGGAAGAAAGGGGAGGGAGGGAGAAAGGAAGGAAAGGGAAAAGAAAGGAGGGAGGGATGAAGGAAGGAAGGAGGGGAGGGAGGGAAGAAGGTGGAAAGGGGAGGAAGAGAGGAAGGAAGGAAGAAAGGGGAGAAGGAAGAAGGAAAGAGATGAGGGAGGAAGGGAGGAAGAAGAAGGAAAGAGAGGAGGGAGGGAGGAAGATGAAGGAAAGAAGGAACAAAAGGGAGAGAGGAAGAAAAGGAGGAAGGAAGGAAGGAAGGAAGGAAGGAAGGAAGGAAGGAAGGAAGGAAGACTGAACAATTTTTACCCACATCCCAGAAGGTGCTATAACTCTAGTAACACACCAGCTACAGATGCAGGCAGGAAAGGAGGTAGGAACTTGCAATAGCATCCTTTCCCCAACAACTGAGTCACCATCACACATTCTTTTATTCTAGCTCTCTTTATTTGGAAAACAAAGACTTGGCAGGAAAAAAAATAGTCAAAATAACGAACCCAGCAAAACCTGTGCTGCTTGCTGCTAACAGTTCTTCCTGTTGCCAGGACTTAATAAAAAAAAGAAAGAAAAGAAAGTGGCTCCATTGGCCCAAAAGAATTTCAGAAATATTATTTGCTCTCATAACACATTGTGGGAAGGAAAACTGCTGTGAGTGCAGGGCGCCTCCTTAATGGGACACCATGAGCAAAGAAAGAAGAATGGATTATACAGAACTATTTGGTCCTGTTCTGAGCAGCAACAGGAATATTTGCATTTTTTCTTTGGGGAAAGAGGGAGAGAGTGTGTTAAATATCCCTTGTGTATAATTAGGATGAAAACACTGGGATTTACTTAAGCAATATACTGGACTAGCTTGTTACCCATGCTTTGCTACAAAACTAGGTGGTCAGGCTTAGTTTTGGGGGAGGAAAATAAGGGAAAAAATTCTGCCTCTGCCTACCTGGATCCATCAGTGTCCTGTCAGTGTGTGAGAGAGTTGAGGGCTGTTTGGAAACTGAATTAGTATTTGCTGTATGAGCAAGAAGACAGCAAGGAGCCTGGGCATGGCTTAGCTCAACTGTTCTGTACTAAAGCTGGTTGCTGCTGTGAAACTAAAACCAAAACTCCTCTCCTCTGCTTGTGTTTTGCATTTGGAACAGATTTCTTTTCAGGTGGGGAGGGGGAGTAGAACTCCTTAGCACCAGAGTGTGTTAATAATAATATAGGAAATACTAATGCTCTGACACATAAATAAGAAATGTATTTATCCCGACATGAAAACCTGTTGAGGATTGTGGTTCTCCATCCCAACGCCATATGTTGCTTTCTCCTCTTTGGAAAGCTTGGTGCTACTCTTGATTTACAACCTCAGAAAGACTCTTTTAGGAGAGTCTGGTAGGGTAGATACTCCTCTTAAAATACCGCTATATTGCTTGGAGCAGATGGGCTACTAGGAACAAATAAGGTAGAGGTTTATGATCTTTCATTCTCTCCCTGCCTTTGGTACAATTCAAGATTAAGTTGCTCAATAAATCTTCAACTGATTGATTATTCAACAGTGAGAGGTTCACCAGCAATTGTCTTGTACATGCAATGGTCCTTTGAATGGGTTAGGTTAGGATTCTCCTTGGCACCAGAGGGCAGGAGAAGAAGTGATGGATGGAAGCTTGTTAAAGAGAGATCCAGCCTAGAAGTAAGAAGAAATTTCCTAAAGCAAGAACTATTAATCAATGGAATACTTGCCTCCTGGATTTGTGGGTGCTCCATCACTGGAGGTTTTCAAAAATAAATAGATAATCAGAGTTGGGAGGGACCTTGTAGGTCATCTAGTCCAGCCCCCTGCTCAAGCAGGAGACCCTACACCATTTCTGACAAATGGCAGTCCAATCTCTTCTTGAAAGCTTCCAGTGATGAATCTCCCATAACTTCTGAAGGCAACTTCTCTTCCATTGGTTGATTGTTCTCACTGTCAGAAAATTTCCAAGTTAAATCTCTTTTTATTCAGTTCATCCATTATTCCTTGTCTAGCCTACATATGATTTAGGAAATAGTTTGACTCCTTCTTCTCTATGGCAGCCCTTCAAATATTGGAAGACTGCTATTGATTTTTTTTTTTAATTTAAAAGAAGAGCAACTTTTATCCAAAATCAGGAAAAGCAGGCAGGCGGATTGAGTTGCTCACAGAATCACAGATTCATTTAGAGATCTATTGATCTGCAATCTGCTAGCTGAGTCTGCACTGAAAAATAGAAGCTTCAGTCCTAAGGAAGGTTCAGCTCTGCTTTTAGTTTAGCTAGAAAGGAGGAAATCCAATGATTTCCTGCTTTCTAGCTAATCTAAATCGCCTGGCACAGCAGAACAGCTGATGGTTGGGAGGGAAAGGAAAAATCGCAACTTAGTCGGCAAGCATGCCAGGTAAGGAGTGAGTGGGTGGGAAGGGGAGGGGTCAGCCAGTGGTGCAATTTGCCAGTTCTCCAAACTGGGCAGAATCATAAGAACTGGTTCTACAGAACTGGACCAACCAGGTAGAATCTCACCCTTGATCCTACAGTTTGACTCTGAGCTACATATATTTTAATCTATTGTTAGGATGACAAGATGAACCACTTGTATCTAATCAGAGAAAACCCTACTCCCTCCTAGCATTGGTGATATTACCTAGTTTGGTAATGAAACATCTGCAAGAAAATCACCAATCTTAAAGAGCATCAAAGACCTGACACTTGTCCTCCTCTTCCTCCCAAACCCCACCCGCTCCTAGCAGTGATGATGTTTCCTAGTTGGGCCATGAAACGTCTGCAAGAAAACCACCAAGCTTAGGGAGTACCAAATTGGGTTGGTTTGTATTTGAATTGGGCACCATCCTGGAAGTCTAAAGACCATCAGATGCAACCAGCATTCCTCCAGTGGAGGAAGTTTTAAAACTCCTGGTGATAAGAGATTTAGAAAAGGTTTCCCAGGTACTCCCAACCAGTTGGCTTTTCTGTGTGTTCTTCCCTCCTTTCTCTCAAATCTGTAGAAGACAATTTGAAGCAAAGCGGCCTGCTGTCTCGAGCCAACCTCCCTATTGTCCTGATGGAATTGATGTGATGACCTCAAGGAACATCTTAGAACAAACAGAAGACAATTTCCAATAAAATAAAATAAAATAAAATAAAACCAGGGACAAAAGCCTAGCAGACTTATTGATATCGCTGTTCCACATCACATCCACTTTCTGATTTCAGTCAGAGGTTAGCAAGAATTCTTGGAGACCTCATAAAGGAAGTTCTACCAGCTAATTTACCCCTTCCTGACTGTGGAGGCCTGTCTACACCACAGGCCTAAGAAGAGACATTTTTTTTTGAAGTTAAAATCTTTTATGTTCTCAGGGAAGAGGAACCATGAGGAATATATATATAATATATAAAATTCAGCTTTGTTCGCGTATTCTCCCATGTCATTGCAGTTGTGCTTTTAAAGTTGTAGCAACATTGTCCTGCCCTACATAAGAGGTACTACAGACAAAATCAGTAAGATACTACACAGGCATCACATCAAGACTGCCTTCAAAAAAGACAGAAAAATAGCAGCCATCCTAAGAAACCCCAAAGATAAAATTGACCTGGAAAACCAAAGCATATACAAAGTCTCCTGTGCAACGTGCCCAGCCACATACATTGGACAGAGCAATAGAAGAATTAGTACCCGCTTGGATGAACACAAAAATGAAGTAAAAAAGCTGGAACATACTTCCTCACTAGTCCAACACATGAAAGCCACAGGTCATAGCATCAACTTCAGTGGCACCAAAACCCTAGCCACTATAGAAAACCGCAGCCACAGAATTATCAGAGAAGCCATAGAGATTGAAAAAAGACCTGAAAGCATGAATAGAAGAGATGATTCCACCAGACTGTCAATTATTTGGAAGCCTGCACTCACAAACAAAAAAATATCCACACCACTAGCCAGGCAAACACCTGGGCACAAAGAGATCCCCCCTAATACCTCCAGCTCAAACACACCCCAACCAGGCACCCAGGTGAAACCTAGCTTCCTAACTAATGATAGCCGTCCATTTACCCAGAGCCAAGCTGAAATAAAGGCCTCCAATACAGGAAACACAATGTTTCCAGCCAATCAAGACACAAAAAGAGCCACAAAACAGACAGAAGATATTAGAAACACCAATCAAGCAGAACACAGCAAATTCCAAGACCAATAAACACAGACCAAGACTCCCAACCAATCAGGATGAAGAAAAAAACATTCTGGCAAAGCAGTAGGCTGCCCCAAATTTAAAACTGAAACAACTGTAAAAGTCTGACTCACAGATGAACGCAATACAGAAGCCTAATGATGGCAGATGAGATACCATACATGTTTGGGTATTTTCCCACGTCATTATAGTTGTGCTTTTAAAGTTGTAGCAACGTTTTGGCGGAATCTCATCTGCCATCATCAGGCTTCTGTATTGTGTTTGTCTGCAAGTCAGACTTTTACAGTTGTTTCAGTTTTAAATTTGGGGCTAGCCTACTGCTGTGCCAGAATGGTTTCTACCAAAACGTTGCTACAACTTTAAAAGCACAACTATAATGACGTGGGAAAATACCAGAACAAAGCTGAATACCATACACGCAAGTACCCGCGAACACTTAAGAATATATATATATATAGATGGATCTTTGGTTGTTCGGGTTTTCTCCGATGCTAACAAAATCAGACTCGAAATCACCAACATCCTCTGCACTAGCAAACCACCCAAAAGCAACTTATCCAAAGAAGAACAAACTACACTACTTAACCTGAAAGAAGACACCAGCATAATAATCCTACCAGCAGACAAGGGCAACGCGACAGTGGTTATGAACACATCTGACTACCAAACCAAGTTAACCAACCTACTCCAAGACCCCACATACAAACCCCTAAAGACAGACCCCACCACCTACCTAGAAAAAACTACCAAATCCAAAATAAAAGCCTCCCCCATCAGTGAAGAAATCCAGCAAAGAATCATACCCAGAGAGAAATCATCCAGATGCCCCAAGCTTTATGGTCTCCCCAAGATACACAAAGAAGGAACCCCACTCAGACCAATAGTCAGCTCCATAGGCTCACCTCTACAAAACCTGGCCAAATTTCTCGCCAAACAACTACAACCCTATGCAGAATCCATCAACTCACACGTAAGAAACTCATTCCAGTTCATCGAGATCATAAAGAAACAAAACTTACAACCTAGCGACCTACTAGTAAGCTTCGATGTCATATCGCTCTTCACCCAAGTGCCAATAAAAGAAGCCTTGACAGCCATCCAAAACAAATACAACCCCCAAGCACATCCTAGATCTGACCAACCACTGCCTATCCAATACATACTTCACCTACAATGGACAAAAATACAAACAAATAGAAGGAGCACCCATGGGATCACCCCTCTCACCTGTCATCGCAAACCTCTACATGGAACACTTTGAAACACAAGCTCTAGAAAATACGACCACAAACCCAAACTCTGGCTCAGATACGTAGATGACACCTTCATAATCTGGCCACACGGGAAAGAAAAACTGAACAACTTCCTCACACACCTCAACAGCCTACACCCCAAAATACAATTCACCATGGAAACAGAAGCCAACAATCAACTTCCCTTCCTAGATGTCTTGGTATACAAAAGATCCAATGGCTCCCTAGGACACACCATCTACCAGAAGAAAACACATACAAACCGCTATCTACATGCACTCTCACACCACCACCCAGCACAGATCAATTCCGTAGCTGAGACACTCATCTCCAGAACAAAATGCTTAGCCGATGAACAACACCAAAAAAACGAACTACACACTCTCACCAACGTACTTACAGCCAATGGATTCCAAAGAAAGAAGATTACCCACCTAATCCAAAAAGAACCCCAACCAAAATCCAAGACAGAGAACAAGAAAACGGCAAAGCCCTCCTCCCATATATAAAAGGCACTACAGACAAAACCAGCAAGATCCTCCAAAAACACAACATCAAAACAGCATTCTGCACAAACAGAAAAATATCCACCATCCTAAGAAACCCCAAAGACACCTCCCGCCTTCCAGCTATTTGGAAACCCGCCCTCATGAACAGATGAGTACCTAACATGAAGAAGGACACCAGACCCACACCCATGAGAGCCACACAAGATGCCACCACCACACTTCCATGTAGAAAACAGACTCACACCCACTCAGAAGATGAGACACGACCATGGACCAGAAGCTGCACAGCAGCTGCATCACTACCCACTTCAAACCCCTCCGAGCCATACATGAAGCAAACCGACACCCACTATGAAGATGCAGCACGACCACGAACTCGAAGCCAAACAGCAAGATCACAGCTCACCAACTCAAATCCCCCAGCAACTAAGACTAACCTGAGCACAACCAAGCCCCCACCTGAACAGAACACGCCTCCAACCAATCAGAACACGGCCAACCCCCACCCAATCAGAACACAGCCAAACCCCTACCAATGAGAACACACCCCCACCCAATCAGAACACAGCCAAGCCCCACCCAATCAAGTCCCACCCCACTAGCAGTTAAAAGGAAGAAGCAGCTGCAATCTCACATCACTCTGAGAAGCACAGAGCCGGAGACAGAAGCCTGAAGATGATGAATGAGACTTCATCGAAACGTTGCCTAGATACTTGAATCTTACGCGGAGAAAACCCGAACAACCAAAGATCCACATACAAATACCATGAGAACCTCAGAAAACAAATATATATATATATATATATATATATATATATATATATATATATATATATATATATATCTATCTATCTATCTATCTATCTATCTATCTATCTATCTATATCTATATCTATATCTATATCTATATCTATATCTATATCTATCTATCTATCTATCTATCTATCTATCTATCTATCTATCTTGTGCAGAGCTTTGCGTGTCCGATATACAAAGTTGATAACAAGAAAGGACTCAGTAGGAACTTCCTTTTTCTAAAAAAAAATTCATAATAAGCATAAACCATAAAGATGCCCCTTTTGAAGACAAAAGAAGAGTAATTCCGTTGTTTCCTATTTCCATAACCAAATGGTGGAGGGAAAAAAAAGGAAAGGAAGATTTTCATCGATTCCTCCAGGTTTGCAACCCATGGTAATTTCTTTTTATTAGTCTATTTTTCAAATCCCAACCAAGTGTCATGCTTTAGTGGAAGATAAAAGATGAACGGCCACCATTTATTTTTTTTTCAGGAATTAATTTTGTCAATATGCTTCACACTTTTATTATGCAATAGAGGAACAATTCTCCTTCATGGATTACTGCCTTGTCATGGCAAAGGGGCTTGCGTAGCTCAATGAAGCTGTGAGCTATGCCCAGAGGTGGACTGCTGGGGGCTCACAGGGGCTTGGGAGAGCCCCTAGCTAAGACTCTGCGAGGCTCGGAAAGCCCCCAATAACCCCAGAAAGACAGGCAGCAAGGGAAAGCTCTTAATAGGCTTAATTGAACTTCTGGGCATTCAGCCAAGAGCATTTCACACCTTGTAAAAGTGTGGCAAGCTAGATAAACAATCCACTCAGCGCTTGCGAGGGAGAGCCATTGAGAAAATCAGATAACATAGCCACTAGCCTCTGAGGAGATTAATTCCCAAATAATAAGAATCACATAACTCACCAAAAGCTCCACTAAAACGCCAAGATCCCTCTCATAGTGACTGCTATTAAGCCTGGTTTCACTCAGTCTTTTATTTAAGCACTAAATGCATGAAATAATAAACAACTTTTTTGGTATATATCTTTTTTTTTTTAGGTAATTAGAGCAAAGAAGTGATGTCGAGCTGGCCACACCCACCCAGTCACATGACCACCCAACCCCACCCACCCAGCTAGTCATTAGGGCAGAGAGACCCTTGCTAGAAAAAAATGAAGCCCACCCCTGGTGATGCTATGCAGGGCCACCTAAGACAGTCAGGTCATAGCAGAGAGATCTGACAAAACACGATCCACTGGAGAAGGACATGGCAACCCACTCCAGTATTTTTGTCGTGAAAACCCCAGGGACACAAGGGTGGGATTCTACCAGTTCAGACCAGTTCTACAGAACCGGTTGTTATGATTCTGCGCGATTCGGAGAACCGGCAAATCATGCCCCTGGCTGGCCACACCCCTCTCTGCCTATCCCACCCCTCCCCGCCCAGTCAGCCCTTACCACACACATGCATCCTCACATGCGTGCGTGACATCTGTGTCCTCCCGGCCCAGTCACTTAAGGTATTTCTTTTTTTTTCCCCTCCCGACGATCAGCTGTTCCGATGATCAGCTGTGCTCCTTTGCTGTCTTACTGCTTTACCCAAGAGGTTTTCCCGAGGCCCAGGAAGCAAAAAGGAGCATGCGGGAGGTGGGGGTGAGGTAATGTGCACCCCACATGCTCAGTTTTTTGCCTTCCTGGGCTGCAGGGAAGCATTCTGGGAGCAACCCCCACCCCCCAGGATGCTTGCCTGAGGCCTAGGAGGCAAAAAAATGGGGGGGGGGGGTTAGGTTTGCTGCAAGAAAGAAGCCACGCCAGTAACATGGGCATGCTGGAAGATCAGCCCCTCAGGTTGGAAGGTATAACGCAGAGGTGATATTCTGCAGGTTCCGACCAGTTCTGGGGAACCGGTAGTGGAAATTTTGACTAGTTCGGAGAACCGGCCAATCCCGCCTCTGACTGGCCCCGCCCCCATCTCTTCTCCGCCTCCCGAGTCCCAGCTGATGGGCTGGGTCTTCTTTGGTTGCCCCGCGTAGAAGAAAGGAGCTGGAAAGCAGGTTAGTGGGGTGGGGAGAGAATGCAGATTTTTCAGTATTCTTCCCCTGCCACACCAACCAAGTCACACCTACCAAGAAAGTGCCACATCCACCAAGCCACGCTCATAGAACCAGTAGTAAACATTTTTGAATCCCACCACTGGTGTAATGAGGTGGCTGTATGGAGTCCCTGAAGCAGTAGGCATGAGCTTAAATGGACTCTGGAGGACGGTAGAGAACAGGAAGGCTGGGAGGAACATTGTCCATGGGATTGCAATGGTTTGGACATGACTTTGCAAATAACAACACAAGAGGAACAGTTACAACATTTTTTTTTCCGCAGGAATTTGGGAGATTATAATTTTTCCGTTATTGCTTTTTTTTTTTTTTTGGCCTTAAAAATGTTCAATAAGGAAATATATTTTTATTGCGTTGGTTATTGATGGTATAAAACTATATATTTTAATGAGCCAGGAAGTAGAAGGTAATTGATCATATGTTGTAATTTGAATTACAGTATTTTTCATGTCTAACTTGGAATTATGTAAGCGTATAAAAGCATCACAGACGGAGATGTAAATCTGTGACTTATTCTTTCATTATATTACATTGCAACTTGAGGATGGTCACCAGGGATGAATGAAATTCTTTGACTCCTTCCTCCATCTTCCACCTATGTGGGGGCGGGGACCCTAAAATTATGATTTTATAGGGAAGAGCTATCCTTGAGAAGCATTGTCTCCAGAATTTCTACCTGTAATAAACTTTAAATATTTGTGATGCTGAAGCACAAAGTAGGGGAAAAATATGATTATATTGTACATAAGAAAAAGTAATACAAACTCTCCAAAGGATAGAATATTGATTGACGTAAACAAATGACCACCTCCTCCTCCTCCTCCTCCCTCCTCCTCCTCTCTCCTCCTCCTCCTCCTCCTCCTCCTCCTCCTCCTCTCCTCCTCCTCCTCCTCCTCCTCCTCCTCCTCTCCTTCTTCTTCTTCTTCTTCTTCTTCTCCTCCTCCTCCTCCTCCTCTCTCCTTCTCCTTCTCCTTCTCCTTCTCCTTCTCCTTCTTCTTCTCCTCCTCTTCCTCTTCCTCCTCCTTTTCCTTTCCTCCTCTTCCTCCTTCTTCTCCTAATTGTCACAAAAGTGCTTTTTCAGGAGGCAACTGGACTTCTTTGTGGTTTTTGAAGACATTTCACTTCTCATCCAAGAAGCTTCTTTAACTTTGACAGAAAGCCTACTATTCTGCCAGAGCTGAAGAAGCTTCTTGGATGAAGCGAAATGTCTTCAAAAAAAAAAAACAAAAAAAAAGTATGGTTGCCTCCTGAAAAAGCACCTTTGAGACAACCATGACCTGAATGACTGAGAATCCCTACAGTCCTCCTCCTCCTCCTCCTCCTCCTCCTCCTCCTCCTCCTCCTCCTCCTCCTCCTCCTCCTCCTCCTCCTCCGTCAACTTTTAACCTTGCTTTTGTTTGGATCATTTGTAGAGAGAAGCACAAAGGAATTATGTCTCTGCTTCTGCATGGAAGAATCTAGATTTGAGAAGCAGATGACAATGTGGTTATTCGACTGGATGGGAGAATGAAAAAACAACCCATAGAGAAATGGGATCATTTTTCTCCCAATAAAATACAGGGCAGCATGAATCCTGGAGGGTGGGGGGTGAATTTTTTTACCCTTTACTGGGTGAGGCTACAAATGAGGGGATGGGAAATGTGGGTTGGGAAAGGGGTATACTGAACTTTCTGAAACGTAAGCGGTGCCGATGGTGTATTTTCATATTTCTTCGATTTTTAGAAAGAAAGAAAAAAAGTTTTGCAGAGTTGAAACATCGGCATTGGTCTTGTTCCCAGGTGCTTCCTGGACCTCTCCAGGATTCCTTTGAAAGCAAACAAGGGATATGGGTCAAAAGCAAGAATAAGAATAAAAATCTCACAAACGATCCCTAGCATTGTGTTGAATGAACAGCTTCTGTGGGGATTTGCAGTTTGATGAATATTTCAGAACAACATATGTTCTGGTAACAATTTAAAACCTGAAGGGTTACTTGATTTGATTTTAGATTAATATTTAACTGCTTCCACTGCTCCCTCTCCCTCCTCCCTCTTCCTCCTCTTCCTCCTTTTTCTCCTCTTTTCTCCTTCACCTCTTTTCTCCTCCACCTCTTCCTACTCTTTTCTGCTACATTTTCCTCCTCCTCCTATTTTTTCTTTCTTTGTCTCCCTCCTCCTCCTTTTCTGCTCTATTTTTCTCCTCCTCCTCCTCCTCCTCCTCCTCCTCCTCCTCCTCCTCCTCCTCCTCTCTGTCTTGCCCCTCCTCCTCCACCTCCTACTCTTCTTACTCCTTTCTGCTCCATTCCTTCCTCCTCCCCTTTCCTTTTCCTCCCCTTTCCTCCTCCTCCTCTTCCCCTCCCTTTATCTTCTCTTCCTATTCTTCTTCCTCCACCTGCTCTTCCTCTACCTCTTCCTCCTCCTTCTCCTCCTCTTCTTCCTCCTGTATTTTCCAACTCGGTTCCTTTAACCTTCCTAAAAAGGCCCCTGCCCTGTGTCCATGTCCCAATTTCCCCCACCCTCCCCAATTCCATTCCTTCGGTCTGTTGAGGAGATGACTTTTCCCAGTCATCAACCCAGTCGAGCCGAGCCTCCACGCTTGCCTTAGATTCATGAAATCGAAGAATCAATATCTTTGTCCCTTCGCCGTACCTCTTTAATGGAAGCGATGTCGGGTTCGTAACCTTGGAGGTTATCTTTCATCCTGAACTCTCTTTGATTGTAATTTTACATCTCACAAATCTCATTCTATCAAGTCCAGAACACACCAAGGCTGTGACCAAAGCTGTTTCAGGAGGATGCTGAGTCAATAATTCATACTTTTATTACATCTCAGCTGGGTGGCTGTAATTCATCCCTTCGCTTGAGCTGCGCTAACACCTGTAGAAGTGAGTGCCAGAAGCACAGCTCTGGACACCGACAGTTTTAAGCTTCCCATCGAGTGGAAGCATTTCTCCTTGCCAGAGACTCTGCATGTCCCCAAGCGGCGGTGCAGCAGATACCTGGATAAGCCAAGCAAAGAATCAGAATCAGAATAGAGCTGGAAGGGACCTTGGAGGTCTTCTAGTCCAGCCCCCTGCTCAAGCAGAAGACCCTGTACTCTTTCAGACAAATGACTGTCCAGTTTCTTCTTAAAAACCTCCAGTGATGAAGAACCCACAACTTCTGGAAGAAAGCTGTTCCACTGCTGAGTAGTACTCCCTGTTAGGAAGTTTCGCCTCAGTTCCATCCTGCTTCTTTCCTTGATCAGTTTGCAATCATGGCTTCTTTTTCCTGACTTCAGGTGCCTTGGAAAATAAATTGACGCCTGTCTTCTTTGTGGCAGCCTCTCAAATGCTGGAATACCGCTTTCATGTCCCCACTAGTTCTTCTTTTCTCTCTAGCCAAACCCAAATCCTGCAATGATTCTTCATGTCAGCCTCAAGATCTCTTCTTCATCTTTTCTACTGCTATGCTCACCGCTCTCTTTCGGCTCTCATTAGTAACGGGGTGGGGGAGGGGGGAATTGGAGGGGAAGGAAGCTGGAGGTGTTACATTCCTGTGCTGTAGGTGAGAAGGAGGAGGGGGAGGATAAATTCTTGTCCTTAAGTTTCTATTTCCTTGCCTAGCTTTCTTTCCTTTTGCGCAGCTGCAAAGTTTTATCAAAATAATGTCAAGGTCAATGGACAGAGGCCTCCTCACCACCTGAAGATGCCCACATGATCATATTCAGGACTTTTAATTGGAGGAGTCTTTTGGACTTTGGGGGGTGGGAACAATTCCATCCCTTTGTATATGTGATCTGCGCGCCAAATTCTTTAGATTCAGAATCTTCCCTGTAGCTTCCACTTTGAAATTTAGTAAAAGAGAAAACTTTGCTCTAACCATTGGAGTCTGAGTGTTTCTTTCCTGGATTTTGAATGGAGCACAGACTGACACTTCATGCGTTTTAGTCTCCAGGCCTCCAGGTGAGAGGAAATTAAAAGTCTCTAGAGTGTCATCCATATCATGAATGACCCTAAAGGTGCTTTATCAGGACTTCCTTGTTTTTTTTTCCTCTGAAGATGTTTCGCTTCTCATCCAAGACGCTTCTTCAGCATATCACTGAAAAGAGACTGTCAAAACCCCCCCAAAGGAAACAACATTGCAACACTTCCTCACTAACAATCAACCCCCTGATGAACAGAGATTAACATCAAAACTAACACTAGACCCACAATCAAGAAGTAAACAATATGCCAATCAAGGAACTACCAGACAAACAAACTAACAGTAAACAACAGTCCGATCAAGAAAAAAAAACCCAAGATCACTCTCAACAACATAGATAGGGCAAGATAGTTTATTACTAGCACTGATGATTGTCCCAAAAGTGCATTTTTCAGGAGGCAACTAGACTTTCTTGTTTGTTTTTTTTCTTTGAAGACATTTTGCTTCTCATCCAAGAAGCTTCTTCAGCTCTGACTTGATGGTGGGGAATGGAAGGGTTTATGTTCTGGTGCAGACAGCTGGTCATTTGCATTCGTTTAGAGAGTCGTTGAGGCCACTTGGAGGTTTGTCTTTGTCCTTAACCTGAGCAACGCAAATGGGTCTGGATGGAGCCTTCTTGGAACTGCTGAAAGTGACTGTGTTGTGGAGCTGTGTGTTTTTGCAGGATGCTTCCTGCCCTGTGTCCCTTCCCTGTTATGGATGAGTCTGTGTTGTCTGTGTCTCAAACTGCAACACAAATGGTTTGTGCAGTCTGCAATTGTTCTGGAAATCCATTTATACTCCGGCACCCTTCGAAGGGTGTTCATCCCAAAATGCATTGCTAAAAGTCTATGGAGCAGTGGTGGGATTCAAATATTTTTTATTACCGGTTCTGTCAGCGTGGCTTGGTGGGCATAACAGGGGAAGGATACTGTAAAATCCCCATTCCCTCCCCACCCCACTAACCTGCTTTCCAGCTCTGTTCTCCTGTGCAGGGCAACCAAAGGAGACCCAACCGATCAGCTGGGGCTTGGGAGGCAGAGAATAGGTGGGGTTGGCAGGGCCAGTCAGAGGCGGGATTTGCCGGCTCTCAGAACTACTCAAAATTTCCACAACTGGTTCTGTAGAACCGGTCAGAACATGCTGAATACCCACCTCTGCTATGGAGATTCTCAGTCATCCAGGTCATGGTTGCTCCAAGGGTGTTTTTTTTCAAGAGACAACTGGACGTCTTCAAAGAAAAAAACAAAAATTCCAGTTGCTTCCTGAAAATGCACCTTTGTGGCAGGAAATTAAACACAGTAAAGAGAAGGGGAAATTGGAAAAAAAAAAGGATAAAAACCCCAAACATCAGATGCCGACCCTGATGGATTTCTTTCTATTGCCTAACACCTGCTTTTACAGCGGGTCCTTGACTTATGACCCACAACTGTGCCCACCTTTAGGTCACTAAGTGAGAATTTTTTTTTTTTGAAGCGAGCTTTGCCCTATTTTTCATGACTTTGCTTGCCTCATTTATTAAGGTGAACCACTGCAGTTGTTGAGTTAGTCACACAGATGTGAAGCCCATTTGGTGTCCCCTTTGACTTTGCCTGTTAGGAGGTCACAAAAGAGGATCAGGGGACCCTGGGGTGCTGTAACCGTCATAAGTACGAGCCAGTTGCCTAGTGTCCTGATTTTAACCACGTAACCACAGGGATGCGGCAACGGTCATAAGCGTGTAAAACTCTTTTACGTCACTTTGTTGAGTGCTGTTGTTGTGGCCTGTCAGCTGCCGGCCCCTCCAACAGCTGAATCAGAGGAGGAGGAGGAGGAGGAGGAGGAGGAGGAGGAGGAGGAGGAGGAGGAGGAGGAGGAGGCAGCAATGGAGTCAGGACCAACAACAGGACAACCTGAGAGGTCCAAGGGGGAAGAGGAAATGGAGCTGACGGAAAGGGAGACAAAGGCAGAGCCGGGGCCAGTTGTCAGCCCTCAGATGGAGAGTCAATAGCCACCAGGTCTGGAGGTGGCTGATGAAGAAGAGGAGGAACAGCTGGGTGCAGTGCCTGACATGCAGAAGCCAGAGGAGAGGAGAGCAGTGGAAATCTATGGGCCGGTCCTTGGGACAGAAGAACCACCGCTGCTAGTGAAACTCCACCCTAGCTCTGGGGATAAAAGGCAGGGGACGGAGATGAATAGTTATGTCAGATAACTCTTCATCTCCCTGCCAGTGTGTGTGTGTGTGTTTGTGTGTGTGTGTGAGAGAGAGAGAGAGAGAGAGGAAGGGAGGGAGAGAGAGGGAGAAAGGGAGAAGGAGGGAAAGAGAAAGAGACTTTATATCGGGGCTGCTGGAACTCCTAATAAAGGAATCATTGATTTAACTACAGAGAGTTTGTTGTGTTTGGGAGCTGGATCAGAACAGCTGTTGTAACTCCAGTCACTAAATGAATGGTTGTAAGTTGAGAACTACCTTAATGTTAATGATTTTTTTTCCCCTTCTGATCTCACCTGGGGAAGGATTTTCAATATACAACTTCGGGTCAAATGATCTGGCAGTTATTTTGGCACCAAACCAGGTTAGCTTTGTAATTTAAGGCCCATGCTTGCAGTCTCATTTGGAAGCTTAGCAGAGGCTCATGTGCTGATTTCAAAACTGGCCGGCATCTGTTTCGGAATTATTTCCTGCAGACATCTCTCTCCAGCCTTTGGAGTCTAGAACAAAGGAATTACAGTGGTGTTATTCAAAGAACGGAGCCCTTTTCAACCGCCCAGTCTCTACTTGACCTCAAAAGTGAGTTTGCAGGATGTATTATTCAGTTATTTTGTGCAATGGGCCAAAAACGTGGGTGTTGTTATGCACACACATACACACAAATACATGGAGAGAGAGAGAAGAGAGAGAGAGAGAGAGAGAGAGATTATTTATTTTATGCAATCTCACACACATGCTCCTTTTTCTCAATCACAAACGCTCACAAAAAGACAATACCTTACACACATATGCATAGAGAAAGAGATTTCTTTTATTCAATCACACACACTCTCTTTCTTTCTTTCCTCAATCACAAGGACAAACACACACTGATACACAATCTCTTACATGCACACACACACAAAGAAAGAGATAAAGAATTTTTACTCAGTCACAAACACAAATACACACATACTTTTTTTCTCAATCCTAATCATGCACAGACACTAATATGCAATATCTTGTACACACACAGAGAGAAAAAGATTTTTCTTTTCCTCGATCACACACACAAACACACATTCTTTTTCTCAATCTCATTCACAAACACACACCAACATACAATATCTTAAACACATAATCACAACCGCACACATTCTTTTTTTTTTCTCAGTCACAAACACACTGCCATACAATAGCTTATGCCCATACACACAAAGAGAGATAGACATAGATATATATAGAGAGAATTTCTTTTATTCAATCA
This sequence comes from Pseudonaja textilis, assembly GCF_049901715.1. Classification (NCBI taxonomy): domain Eukaryota; kingdom Metazoa; phylum Chordata; class Lepidosauria; order Squamata; family Elapidae; genus Pseudonaja; species Pseudonaja textilis. The sequence goes on from NC_141991.1 coordinate 252,180,005, forward strand.
CAAACCCAAACATACACATATATACCTACAAACACATATTCTACTTTTTCTCAGTCACAATCACAAACACGCAGTGACACTCAATATCTTACAGACATACACACAAAGGGAGAGATTGAGATATTTATTTTATTCAATCACAAACCCAAACACACACATACACACTCACAAACACATATTCTACTTTTTCTCAGTCACAATCACAAACACACACTGATCCACAATATCTTACACACATACACACAAAGAGAGAGATTGAGAGATATTTTTTATTCAATCACAAACCCAAACACACACATACACACTCACAAACACTCAGTCACAAACACTAACACGCACTAACACACAATACCTTACATGTATCCACATCCACATACAGAGAGAGAGAGAGATTTACTCAATCACAAACACAGCCACAAAAAAGACACACATCCACATGCACAAACACACATTATTTATCTCAGTCACAATCACAAACACACACCAACACACAACATCTTATACACATCTACATCCATATACAGAGATTTACTCAATCACGATCACAAACAGACACACACACAATCACCATCCCAAACACAACCCAACATACAATATCTGTTCAACACCACAAAATCTGTAGCTTGCGCACATTTGTCCCCATCCTCTAAACCGCTTGGGGATTCATTGGATACAACTGTCATTTGGGACGGATGGGGAGACCCCTTCTACTCCACAATCTGTTGAAAATACGCCCCTTTAAATCTCCCACCTTAAATAAAATTTTTGCCTCTTCTGGCTTCCTCTCTCTCTCTCCTTTACATCCACCCCACCCAGATCAAAGCTTTTTCATTATTCATTCATGCTCTTTTCCCTTCCATCTGTTTTTTTTTTCCTCCCCTCACCTATATCTAAAGCTTTGAAGATCTGTCATCCTTTTCAACATTCAAAGTCCCTGCAACACTTAACGGGCCTTGTGCGATGCAACGCACTTTGAATTTTCAAAAACTTCACTCTTTCTCCAAGAGAGCAACAGTGTGGAGTCGGCTTTCTTAGAATTCTTATTGTCAAAAAGGGTGGGATACAAACACACACACAAACACGCATGTTTTCTCAAAAATACAACCTACTCAGAAAGTAAGTCCTAGCTTGATTTTTACACGGGCACCCATTATAAACCCTACCCCCCAAAATAAGTCCTAATTAAGACCCAGAGTGCACAGGTAAAAATTAATCTAGTGTAAGGATGGGGGAGTTGTCTTACTACTTACCTTTGCACAGTTGCAGCCAGGCCTTGCAAACCTTGGCCCACTTGTTCTGCAGCCAGCAAGGCTTTCCTGAAGGCCTCTATAGCGGAAAACATTACTCTGGATCGATCCAGAGCTCTGTCATCAGCTGCAGAGACCTTCTGAAAAGTCTTGTTGGCCTTGCCGGCCGAAGAAGTTCCTGGAGGCCTGTGACAGCGAAAAGGAGGCCTGGGGCGATGTGCGCAAGTGAGGTAAGTCAGTGGACGATATCCCACCCCTTCAAAAAATAAGACCTAGTGCCTTTTTTGGTGGCAAAACATATAAGACAGGGTCTTATTTTCAGGGTATATGCAAATTTATATTTCTGCCTATTCACACATGGTGACTCAAGGCTTCCCTTTCCTCCTCTCATCTCCTACCTTTCCATACCCTACCATGCACTATTCTTCCCTTCTCCCCATCCCTCCCTATTCTGTTACTATATTCTACCCTATGTGCATCCTGACCTTATATCCATAAATTTGAATCCTATCTATTAAGCAAAGAATATGTTGTGAAAGTTTGTTGCCCAAATCTAAGTCTTTTTTGGGGTGGGGGATGGGGGATTGAGATGGAGGGAAAATGCTTATCTGACTCCCCTCCTGCCACGTTGTACCTTCTGACTGTGTGTCCCTCATAAAAACCAAACTACAAAAAGGACTTTGCAGTTCACAGTTGAAAATAAATTGTCAGTATGTGTGCTTAGTAACAGCTCATAGCCTTTTATTCCCACCGACCTGCATACAAAAATTAATGGGATGAACCACTGTGGCATTGTGTCCTTGACACATAATTTGTTATAAATAATAACACAAATGATTACAGGCAAAGCTACAACAGTTAGGAGCACATCACTTCTTCAGTGGGGCGATGAACAAGACAGTTTTCTCCATGGGGCATGCAACGGGGAGAAAGATGCGGCCATCTTGGCTTGTGTCCTATCAACCCAGTAGACCCAATCACCTGGGGTTTATCAGGGCTGTTCACCGACTTTCTGCCACACAAGAGCTGGAAGATTCAGCTCTTTTTATCGGAAGAGCAACTAAGGCGAGTTAAAAATAAGATTGGGGCTTGGCTGGTGTTCTCGGGCCAAGTTATTTAATGGCCCATAAGCAGATACTTCTCACCATCTTCTCCTCCCTGGTGGACAAATTCTCTGATTTTGATACTTGAGCAGTTAGGTTTTATCTTCTATTAGACAGGCCATAATATCTTTTTGAGAAGGCAGGCAGAGAAACAGCAAGAGAGAGACCCCTAATAGAATGGCAGACAGTTAGGAAAAGGAAAGCCAGAGATTTAAAAAAAAAATGCATTCTGGGGAAGAAAAAAAAAAAACTAGAGATGATTTTTTAGTCCACCATTTTATGGGGTGAAATTGTTTTTGTATACTAATAGAAGATCTTAGCAGATGTCAAGTGGGATTGGGGTATATTGGAATATAATGTTTATTGTTTATTTAACTGCATTGGCTGCCTATTTGCTTCCGGGTGCAATTCAAAGTGTTGGTTGTCACCTTCAAAGTCCTTCATGGCTTGGGACCAGGTGATCGGAGGGACCATCTCTTGCCGGTCACATCTACCCAACCCATCCGACTGGGAGGCAGGGAATGCTGTGGTCCCCATCTTCAAGGGAGTTACTGTTTTACAATAAACCGTAATTATTCACAAACTTGTTTTAAAAACAAAACCTATTTTATTGCAAGGCTGGGAATTGTTTTCATTCCCAGTCAGAATTAATCTCAAACAGTCTCCTAAGATAAGCATACAACCTTTCAGTTCTGTGAAGTGCTGCCAAAACAGAAGTATCAAATTAACTAGAAAAGAAACTAACTGAAGTACAAGAAAAAAAAACAACCAAAGTACAAAGAGCTTCAAGGATGACTTGGAACCGTTCAAACTACATTGCGTCCTGCAAAGGTTTCAACATCTTGGCCTGACTTTTATCCCTTATGGGCGGGGCAATCACCTTCCAGCCTTACTCCTGAGTTGCCTCTTTTGTTTCAGCTGTTCTCGCCTTCTAGCAGCTCTGTGCATATGCGCACTGGGAAAAGGCTCCCCTTGTTCCTCTGCCTCTCTGCTGCCAGACTCCGAATGCTCCGAAGGCAGCACACCACTCCCAGATGCTCCTGGCCCCATCAGACGCAGGACCCTCATCCGAGTTCTCTCCAGACTCCCTGACTGGACCCTGTTCTTCCCCACTGCCCGATTCCACTGCAGTCTGCACCGGCTGCTGGTGAACCACAACAGATACACCTGGTAGGACCCAGAAGAAGGGCCTTCTCCATGGTGGCTCCCTCTCTCTGGAACATTATCCCCCCAGAGATTAGAATGGGCCCCTCTCTAATACTCATTTGGAAGGCACTGAAGACCTGGTTCTGCCAGCGGGCCTGGGGAACCCCGAGCGAGATGGAGCCCATCAAATGGCTCATGTGGGGGGCCCAATTTTATTATATTATATTATATTAATTATTCGATTTGATTTTTTATTAGTTTTATTGTTTTAAATGAGATTTTATATTCTAAGCCACCTTGACTCACCGTGAGTGTGACAATATGTGGGGTAACAATATCCCATTCGAGGAACTAACAAGTCAGGCAAACAATGATGCTATAGGTAACAGCATAATTGAAGAATCACTAAGAACACTCCCACCAACATTAGCATTTACAGGGAAAGCCATGTGTATATAAATAGAGAGCCTACTCCCTTCTAGCACTGATGACATTACCTAGTTGGGTAATAAAATGTCTGCAAGCAAACCACCAAGCTCAGAAAGTACCAAGGACTTCACGGCTCAACTCTGAGCTACAAATATTCTCTCTATAAATAGATATATGTATATATTTTCTTTTTATCATTTCCTTCCTTCATTCTTCCCTCCCTCCCTCCTCCCTCCCTTCCTTCCTTCCTTCCTTCCTTCCTTCCTTCCTTCCTTCCTCCCTCCCTCCCTCCCTCCCTTCCTTTTCTCCACAATAACAGCCCTGTGTGATTGTCTGGGCTGAAAACAGTTGACTGAGCCAAACATATCCAATGAGAATCTATGGCTGAGGACAGATTTGAATTCAGGTCTTGCTGGGCCTAATCCATCACTTTAACCATTATACTATGCTGCTTCTTTCTGTACTGTAATTATCACAATGTTGGCAATTCCTATTGTATGAGTTCTATTTTTTTAAAGATATCCCTATCCTGAATTTACAGTATCACTTCTGTTAACTCCTTCAATTATCCAGCTGTGATACTTAGTGTCATATTGTTTTCATCTGTTCTGGAAAAAAAAAATACATATGTTTTGAATTGATTGATGTAAAAGTTGGTCTATTTGCAAGCTATTTTGAAAAGTGTTATAGATGGACTTTGGACACTTTGAGGATCCCTGGCAGCATCCCTTCCCCAAATCAAGAAAGACACATTTTGATTCTTCTAAACAGATTTCTTTATTGTTCCACCACCTATAGACAGAATCTTGACAGAGTTAAGTACCCTACTAGCTACATCAAGAATATGTTATGAGAACTATTAGATAGAGGCCATTTTCAACATCTTTCTCTCACATATAGTATCCAAACTGAGTCACCAGAAACAGTCTTGATAATACATTGATTAGAATGCAGTATTGCAGGCTAACTCTGCCCACAGCCAGGAATTTGTTCCTTACCAATTCAAGATTGACTCAACTTTCCACTCTTCCAAGCTTAGAATGATGGACTCGGATTGTTGGGGGCAATATGCTGACATTGTAAACTGCTTAGAGAGGTCTCATGGAGGAATCAATATGTGAAGTATGCCAACTACTTATAAAACTTTTTATCATTTTATATCAATGATATAAAAGAATGCCAATTCCAAAGATGCTTCTTAGAACACTTCCATTTGCATATCAAATAATAAGTCCATTTAATATGGTACCACTCATGTGTGAATCTTCTATTTTCTCCCATTCTTGAATCAAAAATCTAACACCTTTAGAAGTGTTACAAAACGGAAGCATAAAAGACTTTTCATTTCCTGTTTGGACAAAACAGCCTTTGTAGCTTTTTGCTCAAAAATATTGAGAGTTTATTGTATTTGGATGGAAGAGAGTTTCAACTCATTTCAGTATCTGAAGAAGAAAATAGCACAACAACAACATGAAAATGTTTGAGGGGTAGGAAAAGTAGGAACTTGAAGTAAGTTCTTCGATGAAATATTAGTGCAGGTGAACTGCTACCTAATACCCCACTTTCAAGAAAGTTATTACTTTTTTTCAATCTAAAATTCTTTAATTTTTTTTTTTACATTACTTTAGAAAAGTGTGGGGTTGTTTTGTAGCCTGGTGATACAAATTGCCACAGGAAGCCAGCCAAGATCAAATTTAGAAGAATAGAATAGAATAGAATAGAATAGAATAGAATAGAATAGAATAGAATAGAATAGAATTATTTATTGGCCAAGTGTGATTGGACACATAAGGAATTTGTCTTGGTGCATATGTTCTCACTGTACATGCAGCTCTCGGTGTACAAAAAGCAATACAATAATAAAAAACACAACTCCTTCCTCCTTCCCACACTCCATCCTTGTCCCTCTTGTTTGTCCTACCTACCGACTTCCTTCCTTCCTTCCTAACTTACTTCCTTCCTTCCTTCCTTCCTTCCTTCCTTCCTTCCTTCCTTCCTTGTGCTTCTTGTTCGACTTTCCTTCCTCCCTCCCTCCTTTTTTTGACCTTTCTTCCTTCTCTCTCCCTCCCTCCTTGTACCTCTTGTTTGACTTCCTTCCTTCCTTCCCTCCTTCCTTCCTTCCTTCCTTCCTTCCTTCCTTCCTTCCTTCCTTCCTTCCTTCCTTCCTTCCTTCCTTCCTTCCTTCTCTTTTTTGACCTTCCTTCCTTCCCTCTATTTTTCCTCTTTCTTTTCTTTTTCTTTTATTTTCTCTTCTCTTCTCTTTTCCTGTTGCCTATTTAGTCAAGTTCTTCTTCTTTTTAATCCTTCAACCAAAAAGAAATTAGTCATAATGAAGCATCAATAAAAGTTAGGAGAAATGTCTTTACCAGCAGAACACCATTCTTATGCTGGAAACCGAGTGCAAAGAATTGTCATGTTTTCTGTATGCAATGTAAATTATTCAGAGGATATTTATTTTTACAAGGAAGGCAGTATATGGAGGCCTGTTTAGTGCTGTACAAAATGTTCATTTTTTAAAAAAAAAAAAAGTGGGAGATTTTGGTTCAGATGAAAACGTACACGAGAATTAGAACTAAGACAAAATATTTCCTGCCATTTTGAACAGGCGTACAGTTTTAAATAAATGATATTCGCTATTCACTGTACATTCCTATCAAAATAATATTAATATTATTTAGATTTATTATAGCTGCCTACTCCAAAAAGACTCTGGAATTATGCAAGCAGGAAATCATGATAATGATTATTCCATATAAGATAGAATCTAAAAATCATAAGGGAGCTTTGTTTTAATTAAGTTATTATTGGTTATTGATCGAGAAGCAATTTCTTTTTTTACCTTGCAATCAGGAAAAAAAACCAAAAAACCTCAGCTTAGAAAATCACTCAAACATCATTGATTTAAATTGGGTTGAAATAGTTTAATGGAATAAGGAATGGCAACACTAAGAAAATACGATGCAGTCACAAAGGTATTGGATTGGGACTGGCAAAACCTAATGTGGTTTTACTTCTAGTCCATCTACAGCCAAATTGACTTGGGTGAATTTGGACCTATTAGTCTATCTCAGACCAGAGGGGGGTATTCAGAAAGTTCTGACCAGTTTTGGAGAACCGGTAGCCGAAATTTTGAGTAAGTCAGAGAACCAGCAAATCCCACCTCTAAGTGGCCCTGCCTCCATCTATTCTCTGCCTCCCATCGAGTCCCAGCTGATCGGCTGGGTCTTCTTTGGTTGCCCTGCACAGGAGAAAGGAGCTGGAAAGCAGGTTAGTACGGTGGGGAGGGAATGGGATTTTGCAGTATCCTTCCCCTACCTCGCCCACCAAGCCATGCCCACAGAACCAGTAGTAAAAATGTTTGAATCCCACCACTATCTCTCAGATCTATCCTGCCTCATAAGGCCGTGGTGGCGCAGTGGTTAGAATGCAGCATTGCAGGCTAATTTAGCTCAGTGTTAGGATTTTGATCCTGACTGGGCCCTAACATATGGGCACAGAATGCAGGATTGCACACTGACTCTGCCCACAACTGGGAGTTCGATTCTGACCGACGCAAGGTTGACTCAGCCTTCCATCCTTCCGAGGTCAGTAAAATGAGGACCCCGTATTCTGACCCGGCCTTCGCAGAAGCAGGAAACCGAGTCCTCGCAAAGAAAAATCCCTCTTTAATTACGCATGGGGAATTAACTGCATTCACCAACAGGAAGTCCAGGCAAGAGTCCTGCAAGGAGTTAACTGAAGCAATAGTCTTGATCAGCTCATTAAGATAAATGCAAGGGCTGTGAGCTCCCAGCCAGAAGGCTGCAAATTAAGTCAAAGAAACAGACAAACCTCAGTTCTGGCAAGGCAGTCTTTGTCCCATGAAACACACAAGGAGCAAACTTTCTAGAAATGTGGATGGTTGTCTGCTACAACCACTACTCCTTTTTCGTCCTATTTATTCCACAGCCAAGGCAGGGGCCATTCAGCGTCCATGTTTGTTTTGCTTCCCGAGCCAGCTCATTGTCTTCCGTTGTTCACCTTTCCTATCTGCTCTGCACATAACTTGCATCTGGAACAGGCCCCAGCTGTTCCTCCTCCTCACTCATCTCTGACTCCAAAGGCAGCTGCCTCTCCAGTGGCTGGGAAATGCAGGACGGCCCTGGCTCTATCTCTGCATCTGATGTTGAGCATCTATCAGAGGTTCCAGAACTGGCCCAACCTTCTCCTCATCTGAATCTGCCACCAGCTCCATTGGCAGCTGGCGGGACACAACACCCTTTCTACCTACCTACCTACCTACCTACCTACCGTCAGGGCTCCAACAAATCCACCCTCATTCAAATCAAAGGTCTCTAGCCACATCTCAGAGAAAAGAAAATTGATTTATTAGAGGTTGCCATGTTGGCGCATGGCTGGTTGCAGCTTATACTAAATCACATCATACATTTCCCCCTTGACCCTGGTCTTCCCCCCATGCCATGGATGTGACTTCTCCAATGGGACACATCCATCTCCGAGAGTCATCCATCATGCTCTCCAATAACCTTCTTGTGCTCCGACAACTTTGGGCTACTGTGGTGATTATCTAGGCATGTCAAGAATACCTTGTTTTCCCCCGCTCCCTTTTTCTGGCAGCTAAAAAGCCCAAAGGAGTATCTTTTTAGTTGACACCTACCTACCTACCCACCTACCATAGGGGCATAGAATGCAGGATTGTACACTGACTCTGCCCACAACTGGGAGTTCGATTCTGACCAACTCAAGGTTGACTCAGCCTTCCATCCTTCCGAGGTCAGTAAAATGGGGACCCGGATTGTGGGGGGCAACATACTGACTCTGTAAACCACCTGGGGAGTGCTGTAAAGCAGTGGTGCCCAACCTTTTTTGTGCCATGGCCGGTACTGGCATCACAAAATCATCCGCGGCCCAGTACCAGCATCACAAAATCATCTGGTGCCCGGTACCGGCATCAGCACGCATAGCAAGGCGAGCTGAGCAACCAGCCAGCCAGCCATCCCCCGCTTCTCCCCGCCACCTTCAACTCCTCCTTTGTACCTGTGTCGATGGGCTTCGTGACGGCTTCAGGACGGTCGCTTGGCTTGCCTTGCCATACATGCTGAAAGAATCCTCGCGCCTTAGTTTTGTTCGAAGCTGCCCCCGATGAAACTAAGGCGCAAGGATTCTTTCAGCATCCAAACGCTGCTTTCTACCCGGAAAAGCTCACTGGAAGCACTTTTTCATCAAAACAAGATGGCGGCACCCAGCAAACTGGCAGCCCGGTAGAAATTGTTCCATGGACCTGTACTGGTCTGGGGACCGGTGGTTGGGGACCCCTGCTGTAAAGCACTGTGAAGCTGCATATAAGTCTGCTAGTGCTATTACTACACCTAGGGATAAAGCCAAAGGTTATCTTTCTATCAGCCGGCCTGTGTTGTCACAGGACAGACAGGACACAAATATAACAAAATATGTAAAAAACGTGAAAAGTAGCAATAAAAAAATGGTTAGAAATGCAGTACAGGTGGAATTGAAATTCCGTTATTTTTCTTGGTTCGTCATTTTTTTTTTTTAAATAGGCTGATCTAAAAAAAACCTTAATCTACTTCCTACTTATATGTCAACTTATATCTCAACTTACAGCCAACCCTTTAGCAACTCTTCAAAGTTACCCTAGCGTGGGGGAAAAAGTGATGTACAACCAGTTTTCGCACTGACATCCATTGATCAACTCACATTTGCATGCTTTCCAACGCATTTCCATTTTATCTACTCGCTGTCAGGGTTCCAGAAAAACCCAAATCCAATTAAAAACTCTGAGACAGGCATTTCCTCAAAGTCTCCTTTTATTAGAGTAGGTAGACTGGCACCTCTGGGAAAACCCGAATCTGAGAGTTCTGGGTTTTCTGTTAGTAAATCAGAAGTCAAAACCAAACCCTTGCACCCATCAGTCAATCACATGGTCCAATCACCAATCGTCCCAACCTGAGTCATTCCTCCAACCACTCCTCCTCCAGGTGTAGGAATAACACGACCTCGTCCAAAGAGAAGAATGCTATTATGTCTATACTATCAACACTCTAAAAATCCCCACCCCTCCTACTTTCCTACGCATAGCAATGTAGCAGCATGGAAGCTTCTGGTACTAATATGGCTTCCAAAGCTGGCACTCGCTTTTGCGTGCCTGGTGGACGGGATACTTTCAGGGCTCATTTCTATAGCATCCAACTAGAGAAATGCACTCAAACACTGGAGGCTTTCAAGAAGAGATTGGACTGCCATCTGTCAGAAATGATGTAGTCTCCTGCTTGGGTAGGGAGTTGGAGTAGATGACCTACAAGGTTCCTTCCAGCTCTGTTAATCTAAAGCTGGGGAAAACAACAGCAAATCAGTCATGTGGCACTTGGCTCTTGAACCCAGGCTGCCGGCTTTCCAGCTGACAAGCCCAGCATCTTTAAGCAATAGGCAAATCCAGAACCTAGAGAAAGATTTACCTGTGCCACATTTGATGGATTGCTCCTTACTGCACATCCTCCCTTCAACCCCCAATAAAGTTTTCTACTCCTAAGCAAATAAATGGCTCACATGAACCATTTGGAGGACATAAAAGGGGGATGAGACTAAACAACAACAACAAAATTGAATAAAAGGCAGAGAGCAAACCCGCTTGCAAGATCAAACCGAGGCTCAAGGCAATCAAGAATCTCTGTCCGATGGCCGGTCCTCAGTTGCGACTTAATAATTGTAGGCACAGTCACAAGTTACTCTTCCCTATTCTAATTTTACAAGAGATTACTTTTGCAGTCCTTTAGCTCTCCCTTCCCAGCCCAAATTATTCCTGGCTGTAAACTTCTTTTCCTTCAATAATGCCAATAGGCTTTTGTTCCTTTTCACTCTGTCCTACCTTTAATAACCAGGACAGCTCCCTACTTAGGTAATCTCTCTGTAGTGCTGCGTAAAAGCCCCTCCTGCAAATGGGGAAGAGATGCTGTCTGTACAGTTTGCTTCGGCTAATGGCAAGTTTATTAGACCTTGGGCAGCACAAGGATAGCCCACGTGGGGATATTAACACCTGGATTTACACTCTTACAGAAGACGGGAAGGTGCCGAAGCGGTTCATGACACGGAATTACTCAATAATAGCCTTTGAAAACATAAATAATCAAGGGATATCATTTTGGGAAGATAAAAGCTGAGAGAACATGTCTAGCTAATTGATCATGATGGAGTTGTAAGAGTGAAATACTGTCCAATCTCCGGAGCAGAATCCTTGGTAGGGCTCTCTGTAGAGAAAACATAGGGTGTTTCCCCAAACCAGGGAAGTTTATAGCTCGAGAGGGAATCTTTTGAGCGAATGTGTCAATACCATCCAGGTTAGATTTCACATCGGCCAGAATGGGCCAGCGGTGTGTTAACAACATCTAAGTAACTTTGACAATGATGTAGAGTCCAACAGGTAGAAACAGGAAAGAGAAGCGTAAGGCTGGAAAGCCTGCAGCATTTTCTGTCTTAATATGAGTGGGGGGAAACAAAGCCACAGGGCTATTTTGGCCCTGAAGGCAATCCCATCTATCTATTATAAGGCAAAAAAATGTAAGATTGCTTTAGGAGAGGAGGTGGGGAACTCTAGGTTTGCCATTTCTTCCTTCTGTTTTTTTTCTCTCAAAGGTGCTTTTTCAAAAGGCAGCTGGACTGTTTGTTTGTTTGTTTTCCTTGAGGAAAAAGATGTTTCACTTCTCACCCAAGAAGCTTCCTGCCAGAACCGATGAAGCTCCTTGAATGAAAAGGGAAACAACAACTTCTTCTTCTTCTTTCTTCTTCTTCTTCTTCTTCTTCTTCTTCTTCTTCTTCTTCTTCTTCTTCTTCTTCTTCTTCTTCTTCTTCTTCTTCTTCTTCTTCTTCTTCTTCTTCTTCTTCTTCTTCTTCTTCTTCTTCTTCTTCTTCTTCTTCTTCTTCTTCTTCTTCTTCTTCTTCTTCTTCTTCTCCCCCTCCTCCTCCTCCTCCTCCTCCTCCTCTTCTTCTTCTCCTCCTCTCCTCCTCCTCCTGCTCCTCCTCCTTCTTTCTTCTTCCTCCTCTTTCTTTTCCTTATTCCTCCTCCTCCTCCTTCTCCTTATTTCTGCTCCTCCCCCTCCCCTCCTCCCTTCCTCCTCCTCCTCTTGCTCTCCTCCTCCTCCCCCTCCTTCTTCTTTTCTTTATTCCTCCTCCTTCACCTTATTTCTCCTCCTCCCCTCCCCCTCCTCCCTTCTCCTCCTCCTCCTGCTCTCCTCCTCCTCCCCTCCTCCCTTCCTCCCCCTCCTCCTCCTTCTTCCAACCTGGAAATATGGAGAAATTTCCTGACAATGAAAACAATTAACCATTGGAAAGAGTTGCCTTCAGAAGTTGTGAGTGCTCCATCACTGGAGAATTTCAAGAAGAGACTGGACAGCCACTTGTCTGAAATAGCATAGGGTCTACCGCTCAGGCAAGGGGTTCGACTAGAAGATCTTCAGGGTCCTGTCTAACTCAGTTATTATGCATTTCCTCCTCAAGTTTTCCTTCCTTGAAATTGTTTTGGAGATTCAGTGCTCAGCTTTTATTTTCATCACAGAGCTTCTCACTCAGGGTGTGAAGAATTGTCCAACAGCTTCATTCTGGATTGCTGCTCCTCCTTCTCAGAGAAAGTCTCACTTACCGCTTTGAAGAACAGAGCCGACTTGAGTTTTGATTCTCAGAAACTTTTCTATTCCAAGTTCATCCAATGATACCTCTTGCTCGACAAATCCCCACTGGACTTAACTGACATAAGAGCTGAAGACATAATGGTTCTATTTACCGTCCTTCGTGTCTGGGCCTAGGAGAATTGGATAATTGTTATTCGCCCTAGCTTTTCATTCTGCCTAGTTATTCATCTCTTTTATTAAAACTGTTTGGGCTAATTGCTTCAACTGCAACCCTTGGGAGTGTCTTATTACTGACATTAATACTGATATTAATTACTTGAATGGGGGTAAGAAATTTTTTTGGGGGTGGGGAATTCACCCCACTTCATCTAGCCTGTCTGGTTTTGCATACAGAATTTGCATTTCATTTCATTTGAACCTCTGGCAATACTTTCTTTTCTTTTCTTCTTATTTCTTTTTTTAAAAAAAGGCCTCCTTTCTTAAAATCCCTTGTGGTCAGGCATTCTGTTAGGTGGATCAAAAGTTACTTGATTATCATTTATGATCAGTTTTCTTTGATTCTAAAGGATCGGTCTCCTTCAGTTAGGAATTAGACAGTGACGAGTTGGAAAACATGCCTGTTGGACAATTTTTAAGAATCAGAGTTCTCCACGGAGCAATGTCAATTACAGGTAGATCAGTCATTTGATGGTGCTTCTTTAATAACCTCTCTTTGAGGTAGGAAAGCTTTTTAGGGGTGTAGAAATATTCTGAGCTCTGTATTATTTTGAGCTCAAAATGCCAGCATCTTATGTGTTTCAACCTGAAAACTAGACAGGGGTGGGCTGGTGGGGGCACTCAGGGGCTCAGAAGAGCACCTAGCTAAGACGGTTCAGGGTTCGGATAGCCCCCAATAACCTCAGAAAGACAAGCAGCAAGGGGAATTTCTTAATAGGCTTAATTGAACTTCTGGGCATTCAGCCAAGAGCATTTCACACCTGGTAAAAGTGTGGCAAGCTAGATAAACGATCCACTCAGCACTTGCGAGGGAGAGCCTGAGAAAATCAGATAACATAGCCACTAGCCTCTGAGGGAATTAATTCCCAAATAATAAGAATCATGTAACTCACCAGAAACTCCACTAAAACTCCAAGATCCCTCTCACAGTCATGACTATTAAGCCTGAATTCACCCAGCCTTAAATGCATGAAATAATAAACAACTCTTTTGGTATATATCTTTTTATTTAGGTAATTAGGGCAAAGAAGCAACATTGAGTTGGCCATACCCACCCAGTCACATGACCATTCAGCCACACCTAGCCAGCCAATCATTAGGGCAGCGAGCCCCTTGCTAAAAAAGAATTTGAAGCCTATCCCTGCAGACATGCCAAGAATTTTGTCACAAACCACAGCCTAGGTAGGTAGTCCTCAACCACGATTCAGCCCCCAAATTTCTGTTGATAAGCGAGACATGTGTTAAGTGAGTTTTGCTCCATTTTATGACCTTTATTGCCACAGTTGTTAAGTGAATCACTGCAGTTGTTGTTAAATGACCTTGCTTGTCAGAAGATCGCCAAAGGGGGTGACATGATATACCACTTATATACCGCTTCACAGTGCTTCACAGCCCTCTCTAAGCGGTTTACAGAGTCAGCCTGTTGCCCCCAACTATCTGGGTCCTCATTTTACCCACCTCGGAAGGATGGAAGGCTGAGTCAACCTTGAGCCTTGTGAGATCTGAATTGCCAAATTGCAGACAGCCAGCAGTCAGCAGAAGTCAATGACTTCTTCAGCTTCAACCACAATAATACATGGACAAACAACCGATACAAACTCAAGGTAAACAGCTCCAAACTCAACTGCAGAAAATACGAAGTGGTCAACTCCTGGAATGCCCTACCCGACTCGGTGGTTATAATTTCAACCCCTCACAGCTTCAGTCTCAAACTGTCTTCGTGGACCTCACCCCATTCCTAAGAGGTCCTTAAAGGGGGCATGCATAAGCGCACCAGAGTGCCTACTGTCACTGTCTTACTATCCCCATTTATCTGTATTTACTCCCTTTGTTCCTGTTTATGTTCATACCTACACTTGTTATTTGTACCTGTTTGACAAACAAATAAAATGAAATAAAAATAAAATAAAATACTGCATTCTAACCACTGCTCCACCGTGGAGGAAGGAAGGAAGGAAGGAAGGAAGGAAGGAAGGAAGGAAGGAAGGAAGGAAGGAAGGAAGGAAGGAAGGAAGGAAGGAAGGAAGGAAGGAAGGAAGGAAGTAAGTCAAACAAGAGGTACAAGGAGGGAGGGAGAGAGGAAGGAAGAAAGGTCAAAAAAAAGAGAAGGAAGGAAGGAAGGAAGGAAGGAAGGAAGGAAGGAAGGAAGGAAGGAAGGAAGGAAGGAAGGAAGGAAGGAAGTCAAACAAGAGGTACAAGGAGGGAGGGAGAGAGGAAGGAAGGAAGGTCAAAAAAAGAGAAGGAAGGAAGGAAGGAAGGAAGGAAGGAAGGAAGGAAGGAAGGAAGGAAGGAAGGAAGGAAGGAAGGAAGTCAAACAAGAGGTACAAGGAGGGAGGGAGAGAGGAAGGAAGGAAGGTCAAAAAAGAGAAGGAAGGAAGGAAGGAAGGAAGGAAGGAAGGAAGGAAGGAAGGAAGGAAGGAAGGAAGGAAGGAAGTCGGTAGGTAGGTCAAACAAGAGAGACAAGGATGGAGCGTGGAAGGGAGGAAGGAGTTGTGTTTTTTATTATTGTATTGCTTTTTGTACACTGAGAGCTGCATTAGAGACAAATTTCTTGGGTGTCTAATCACAGTTGGCCAAATAAAGTATTCTATTCTGTTCTGTTCCATTTCATTCCATTTTGTCCCAGTCCAATAGCTGGCAAGCATTCGTCTCCTTTTTCATTTGTGTAGTACAAACATGTTGGTATTTGTTTTGTTTTTTTTCTTCTTTGTTGGTTCAAGGGAGGCCAGTATGGATAACGAGAGAACAGCTGTTGAGACTGCAGATGAAAATATCACCAAGCTTCCCATTCCTGAGACACTGGGATTATTCTTAACCTTTTCATTAAAAAAAAAATGGCACGCAATCTGGAAAGCGAAGAAGGATCCTCAAGGTTCCTCTTTGCGCTTAGAAAATAAAATGATTTGTGTAGGAGCTTCATTTAGAAGTACACAACAGAGAAAAATCAACTACAACAGAGGTGACACTAACTATTTGGGGAGCAGAAGAAGATGAGGAAAATGATGAAAATCAGAAGCACCCGAGTTTCTATTTCTATGACATAAAAATCTTAGAAGGAGCCATGCCTATTGTTTACTTGTTTGCTCATTTCCTGCCTTTATTTATTTATTTATTTTGCAAATAACTTAAGGTGGAGATTATATCTACCACACACCTTCCTCGTCCTGTTTTCCCCATAAAAAACAACCTATGAGGTGCTTTGATTTGAGAGAAATCCACTGCTGCAAGGTCAGCTACCCAGATTTTATGCTGAAATTGGGATTAGAACTCACAAAAAAATTACCTAGCCAGCTTTCATACATAAGGTGAGACTAGAGCTCACTGTCTCCTGGTGATTGGCCCAAAGACACCCAGCTTTCATGCCTAATATGCAGAGGTTCTGACAGGTTTTGGAGAACCAGTAGCAGAAATTTTGAGTAGTTCAGAGAACGGGTAAATCCCACCTCTGACTGGCCCTGCCCCCATCTATTCTCTACCTCCCAAGTCCCAACTGGTTGGTTGGGTCTTCTTTGGTTGCCCTAAACAGGAGAACGGAGCTGGAAAGCAGGTTAGTGGGGTGGGGAGGGAATGAGGATTTTACAGTAAGCTTCCCCCTGGGGTGGAAATTGAGAATTTGCCATACAACCTTCCCCCTGGAGTGGGGTGGAAATGGGAATTGTACAGCATCCTTCCCCTGCCATGCCCACCAAGCCACACCCACCAGGCCACACCCAACCCACCAAGCTATGCACACAGAACCAGTTGTAAAAAAAAATTGAATGCCACCACTGCTAATATAGAACTAGAACTCACCATATCCTGGTGATTGGCCCAAAGTCATCCATCCAGCTTCTATGCCTAAGGCAGTACTAGAATTCACAGTCTCCTGATAATTGGTCCCAAGTCACCCAGTTGATTTTAAGTCAGGACTAGAACTCACCATCCCTTGGTGATTCGCCCACAGTCTGTTGTGGTTCGCTGGCAGCAGGTGCGGATGGCTGAGGTCTCGGAGAGCGAGGACTCAGATGAGGGGCCTGCGTGTGATGCAGGGATTGGGGCTGGACCATCAGGGAGTGGAGTGCTGCCTTCGGAGATTGTGGAGGCTGGCAGCAGTGATGAAGAGGCCCCCGAGGAGCCTGTGCCCAGTGCACGTAGGAAAGAGCAGCTGCAGCAGCATGGGCGACTCGGGAGTAAGGCTGCAATGTAAGGCTGTCCCTCCCTTAAGAGATAAAAGCCAGCTGAGAAACCGGAGTTCTTTGCAGGAAGCAAAGAAGTTTTTATACTCAAGCCTTGTGGACGTTTGGAATTTCTTGGTTGGTGTTTGGAGTCTCTATTTGAAATATTTCTTAGTAACTTTATCTAGTGTTCTTGGCAGCCTTGAACAACCTTGGCAAGGCTTGTTCTTATCAGGGACAATTAGTTTGAAACATCCTTTTAACTGTGAAGGAACGGAATTCGTAAAGAATCATTAAAAATCATTAAAACCTCTGCTTCATTTTGTTTCCTTGGAACAAGGTTTGGGTCAGAACACAGTCATCCAGCTGGCTCTCATGCCAAAGGCAGGACTAGAACTCACAGTCACCAGGTAATTGGCCCAGAGTGACCCACCTGCCTTTCATGCCTAAGGCAGTACGAGAACTCACTCTCTCCTGGTGATTAGCCCAAAGACACCCAGTTAGCTTTCATGCCTAAAGTGAGACTAGAACTCACCACTTTCTGGTGATTGGCCCAGAAAGTTGATTGGCTTTCATGTCTAAGGCAGGACTAGAATTCACTGTCTGTCTCTATCTAGCCTTGTGCTTTAGCCATCATACTGAACTGGCTCTCTTATGTTAGCAGTTTGGTGAGATCATCCAACATATGAAAGTCAGTTTGGTTAGGATTAATTCCAGATTCACCGCTGGAATTAATCAGTTTGCAAATCCTAAGCATCTCTGAGCTTGGTTGTTTTCCTGCAGAGATTTTATTACCCAACTAGCACTGAGGATGTTACCCAGCTGGGTAATGAAACGTCTGCAAGAAAACAACCCAATTCAGAGAGCACCCCCACCTATCCTATTCAGTATATTGCTAAAAATGAAACATATATATATATTTTAAATCTAGGACTTTCCTGCTAGGATGTTATACTCTATAATGATTTGCTTCATGTCCAAAGTCTTTTAAGAAAAAAAAACAAAAACCTCAAGATGAATAAGAAGAAAAAGAAAAGAAAAAAAGGGAAAAGAAAAATGGCAAGTCATTAACTATTTCTCGATAAATTGTATGGTTTATATATAAGCCTTCAAAAATGGCATCTCGACCGATAACTTCTCTCAGTGTGATCCATTGCTTTTCACAGCCAGCCTGCTGTACGTAATTGTGTATTTATTAATGCACTGTAATAGATCATTGCTCTATATGTCTTGCAGTCATAGTTAGTAACACATTCAGAACATTTTTAAAGCTTTTTCTTTACTGGAATAATGCACTTTAAAAAAAAAAAAAACAAGTTGGTTGCATGTGATTATTTCATCAGACTGGGGAGTTCTGGATCTATCTTTCCCGAACATATATTTTTAAAAAGTTTCTAACTTTAATTAAAGATAGCACAATAAGGAGCAGGTGGGAGGGGAGGAAAAGGGGGAAAATATTTAGTTCCAAGAGTTAAGCCTTTTTGCACAAAAGCAGAGGGAGAGAAAGGCAAAAGTTTTGATAGGCACTCAACCACTTCTAGTTGGGAAGAATAAATGGAAAAGTAGGAACCAATCACAACTTATTGTGATGTTGTATATTTATTGTACACAAGCATGGAGACGCTGCTGCTGCTGCTACAGATAGACACCTTAGCCAGATATATAGGTGACAAAAAGAAAGAGGATTGATAGATAGATGATAGAGATAGATAGCTAGATAGCTAGATACATAGCTAGATACATAGATAGAGATAGACAGACAGAGAGACAGGTAGAATAGAATAGAATAGAATAGAATAGAATAGAATAGAATAGAATAGAATAGAATAGAATAGAATAGAAAGATAGATAGATAGATAGATAGATAGATAGATAGATAGATAGATAGATAGACAGACAGACAGACAGACAGACAGATAGATAGAATAGAATAGAATAGAATAGAATAGAATAGAATAGAATAGAATAGAATAGAATAGAATGATAGATAGATAGATAGATAGATAGATAGATAGATAGATAGATAGATAGATAGATAGATGATAGATAGATAGATAGTAGATACAAATTGAGAGAGATAATAGAGATAGATGATAATATATAATATATATACAAAGATAATATGTGTGTGGATGGATGGATGAGTGGATGGGTGGATGGATGATAGATAATAAGATAGATAGATAGAGTAGATATGAAATAGTTATAAATAGAAAAAATATATACTAGATTAGAGATAGATAATAGATTATGGATTGATGTGTGAGTGAGTGGATTAATGAATGGATGATTGATAGATAGAAGATACATGTGTGCGTGTGTGTATGTATGTGTGCGTGATAGATGATAGGTGATAGGTGATGGATGGATGGTTAGAGAGAGAGAGAGGAGAGAAAGAGAGAGAGAGAGAATAAAAGTAGATGTTAGGTAGATAGACAGACCAACATCAGACTCCTGAAAGTTACCTGTGGTAAGATGTGTGGCCGATACATTTTATAAATAAATAAAATGGAAATAAAACCAGTTATATTTCTATCAGACTTTAAACATTTTAAACAACTTCATTTTAAGTATGGGGTTTTCCTTATCAATCATTACCACAATATTTTAGCAGCCTCGTGGTTTTAAACACTTCAGAAATACATTACACACAGGAGAACAACACAGGATAGTCTGAACTTGATTACATGACCCACTATATTTATTTGGACATACCTTCATTGGTCCATTGAGGGCACAGGATTTCATTATTTATAATTATATCATTATACCAGTGGGGGCTAACCTGTTTGGGCTCCTGTGCCAAAAATTGTGTGCATGCTTGCACGCTCGTGTGCCAGCACCCAGAAGGCAATGTGCGCCCCCACCATGCCCCCTATGCATGTGGATGCAATCCCCACCCACACCACCCCCTTACCTGCACTGCGTCTCACAGCTGATTTTCAGCAGGTTTGAGGCCTTTTTCGGCCTCCCAAAGGCTTGAGGAAGGCTTCTGCAGGCTTTGCAGGTGAAAAACTAGGCCCGTTTAATTACTTCCGTCATTTTCAGAAAAACAGGAAGTGATGAAACAGGGGTAGTTTTCAGCCTACAAAGCCTGCAGAAGCCTTCAGAAGCCTTCCTCAAGCCTTTGGGAGGCCAAAAAAGGCCTCAACCCTGCCAAAAATCAGCTGTGAAGTGCACACATGTGCAGTGAAGTAAATTTGCCTGCAGCTCGTGTGCCAGCACAAATGGCTCTGCGTGCCACCTGTGGCATGCATGCCAAAGGTTCACCATCATGGCCTTATACCATTCCTGACAAATGGTTGTTCAATCTCTTTTTTTAAAAAAAAAATAATCAGTATTGGAGGACCCACAGCTTCTGAAGGAAAGTCATTGATTCATTGTTCTAACTGTCAGGAAACCTAAAATGTATGCTAGTACCATTTTATAGGAGTTTGGTAAGACCTTCACTTGGAATACTACATCTAATTTTGGTCGCCTCAATATGAAAAAGATGTTGAGACTCTAGAAAGGATGCAGAGAAGAACAGAAAAGACGATTAAGGGCAGGGATGGGATTCAAAAATCCCAGCAACCGGTTTGCTGTCTTCAATGTATATAAATCCTTCCATTCCCCACCATCCAGTCAGAGCTGAGGAAGCTTCTTGGATGAGAAGCGAAATGTCTTCAAAGAAATAATAAGAAAGTCCAATTGCCTCCTGAAAAAAGCACCTTTGGGACAACCATGACCTGTATGACTGAGAATGTCTACAGACTTTTATCAATATAAAATCTTTTTTTTTTCATATCTGTGTCCCAAAGGTGCTTTTTTAATTGGCAATTGGACTTTCTAGTTTTTCTTTGAAGACATTTTGCTTATCACCCAAGAAACTTCTTCAGATCTGACTGGATGGTGGGCAATGGAAGGATTTATACTCCTTAGCTGGTCATTTGCATTCTTTTAGCTGATCGTTTGCATTATTTTCATATCTGTGGTTAATACATATTTTTGTCCACATTATCTGTACTTTTTTCCACTAGAGAAGTGCTGTGCAACACACAGGAAATATAGACTTCTATTAATTTCTGGGTTGGTTTGGAAAATTTATTTATGTATTTATTTATTTGTCAAATATGTCAAAGATAACAAGTATAAGTATGAACATAAACAAGAACAAAGGGAGTAAATACAGATAAATGGGGACAGTAAGACAAGGAACAATAGGCACGCTGGTGCACTTAAACATGCCCCATTTAAGGACCTCTTAGGAATGGGGTAAAGTCCACGGTAGACAGTCTGAGGCTGAAGCTGTAACAGGTTGAGGCTGTAACCACGGGGTCAGGTAGAGCGTTCCAGGTGTTGACCACTCAGTTGCTGAAGTTATATTTTCTATAATCGAATTTGGAGTGGCTTACCTTGAGTTTGTATCGGTTCTTTGTTCGTGCGTTATTGTGGTTGAAATTGAAGAAGTCGTTGACAGGCAATATGTTGTAGTAGACAATTTTGTGTACTATGCTTAGATCGGACTGCAGGCGATGCAGTTCCAGATTGACCAGGCCTAAAATTAGAACAGATGTCCAGCCTGGAGGCATAGGGGATACTATTGTGAATAGAGGAGTGGAGAATTTTTCTCAAGAAATACCTCTGAAACCTGCTCAATTGTGTTAACGTCTCATATACAGTGCAGGTTCCAGGTATAATACAAGCTGTATTCAAGAATTGGTCTGGCAAAGGTTTTGTATGCCCTAGTTAACAATTCAAGAAGCTTCTCAAAATACTGGAAGATTAACAATCGAATGAATGTAATAACTAGAGGTGACATGATAGCAATCTTCTTATATTTGAGGGGCTAACACAAGGATGAGGGGATCAACCTATTTTCCAAAGCACCCAAAGGCAGGACAAGAAGCAATGGATGGAAACCAATCAAGAAGAGAAGCAACCTAGAATTAAAGGGAAAAAATCCATACTGGGTTTCTTGCTTGAGCAAAGGGCTGGACTAGAAGACCCCCAAGGCCCCTTCCAACTCTGTTATTCTGAAAATCTCAATAATATAATCACTGTACTGGAGAACAATCAAAACAGAAGTAGCGGGGTGGGAAACCTGGCAACCATTTTTACTTCTGAAGAAAAACAAAACAAAAACAAAGGAAGCCAAGAAGTGATCATATATTTTAATTTTCTCTGCTTGTTCCTTTTGTGAATGAACACGTTTTCGCTCACTGGTCTTTGTCTCATTTTCCTTTTTTTTTTTTTTTCACTTTAAACACAGCATTCAAGAAAGACCAAGTAAGTGACTAACATCTACTCCGCTGGATTTTGGCAGCTTTCAAAAACAGGGGGGCATACATTATTTTTAGTTTTTTGTATTGTTTGAAATCTCTTCTTCTCCTTTACTGGGAGGAACAGGTGTGACAGAAACCCGAATGCTAGGAATCAGTCAAATTAAGCAAAGAATCGACTCAAAGGGAGCATATAAATTAAACTCAAAGAGAGGAATTAGTAATGGAGACAGAGATGATATTCGTGTCTTGAAGGAGGCGCTGTCCAGATTTCCCTTTATCCCTTGAAAACAAAGGACAGTAAAACAAACCTATGGCATTTTCCGCTTTCTGTAATTCAAATGTTCTTGAATATCTGTTATAATGCCAGAAGGGTGGAGCAAACTTTTCTTTAAAAATAAGTAGGAGAAGAACCTTTTATCTACTCCAATGAGTATGAGGACAGGTGTGTGGTTACATCATCAGAGAAGGAGATGCTACAGGAAAGCCAGAACATCAGCGGGAAAAGCTATAGTTCACTGAGGACTGGAACCTTCAACATGCAAACAAGAAATGTAAGATTTTTCTAGCCATCTTCTACCGAAAGCATGATTCATCAAATTTCCTTGTGTCCCTCCACAGATTTTGACATAAGGATTAAGCACCATTTGGACTCCCTGGCTACATTTTAGTTATTGTGAGTTCTCTGAAAGTGAAATAGTCCATATTATCTCTGTTTGATCTCACCATAGTTCTAGGTAGATTTCTTTGCCTCCAAATATTTGGAGGAGTTCCTCCTCCTCCTCCTCCTCCTCCTCCTCCTCCTCCTCCTCCCCCCTTCCCCTTCTTGTTCTATTTCCTCCCCCTCCTCCTCTTCTTCTTCCTCTTCCCCCTCCTCTCCTTCCCCCTCCTCCTCCTCTTCCCCTCCCCACCTCCTCCTCATGTGACAATGTACAGCAGCCAAGCAACAGACCAATTATGTAGAAGGTTCTGGATATATGGTCTTTGCAGGTACATAAACCTAAGAGGATACAGGACTATTTGGACCCCCTGAAGCTGCCATATCAAAAGAATGTGTCAATCCAGGGCATAAGGCAAGAAATTTTTTGCCAAGGAAAACTAATCATAATCACAATCACAATCATAATCATAAACCAAAAACACCCACCCACGATCCACTGCACAAGATGACTTAAGAAATAGAGAGCTCCCAGTTCAGTACATTTTAGTTTTCTTGAGAAAACCTACTGATTTTCTTTCTCATTGCTAGAACTACTTGATGCCTTAGGAACAGGATGTAAAGGTAGTAGAACAGATTCCCTTAGTGTTTTATTACTGATCGAACAACCATTCCAGACCCTTGTGCCCCCTGAGTCATGCTGGTTCAGAGCCAAAACTCTTTTCCAATTTCTTTTCTTCTGGCGAAATTGGAAATGGACATGAAGAAAACCATTGGCCAATCTCCTCTCCTTACCACTAGCCATAGCTACTTTTAGTTCAGTGTTGAAGACCCTTGGGGTCCACACCATTCTTCCTGTAACCACCAGATCTCAATGACAGTATCCAAACACTGTCTAGCTCATTCAAATGGCAATTGCTAAGGGCTTCCTAGAATAACAGAGATGGGGGGAGAACCTTCAAGATCTTCTATTCCTACTCCCTAGTCAAGCAGAAAGCCCTATACCATTCCAGACAGTTGACTGTCTAATCTCTTCTCGAAAACTTCCATTGATGGAGCATCCACAACTTCTGGAGACAACCCACTCTACTGGTTGATTATCCTCACCATTAGGAAATTTCTCCTTAGTTCTAGATAGCTTGTCTCCTTGATTAGTGACCATCCATTGCTACTTGCCTTGCCTTCTGGTGCCGTGGAGAATAGGTTCACCTCCTTTTCTTTCTTTTTCCTAAGATTTTAGAAGACTGCTATCATGTCAAACCTAGTCCTTCTTTTCATTAAACTAGACCTAGTCAGTTCCTGCAACTATTCCTCATATGCTTTAGCCTCGTCCTGTTGGAGTCTGAAATCTTTTGGGGAAGATGCGCTGGAACAAGAGCCAACAGAGATCAAGAGGGTGGCTCTGTTGGCCTTGGAGGAAACTGGGAAAGAGTAGAGTCAGTCCAGGAAAGGCTTTTCAAGATTTGAAAGGCTTGCAGGCAGGGAGGTGCAGGAGAGACAGAGCTCAGGCAAAGAGCAAAGACTACGTCCTCCTGATCCTAGAGCACGGAGAGAAGAGAGAAGGTGAGGCCAACGCAGACTGAGCCAGCTACGAGGGTGGAGAGTGTCCTGCCCCGTTTCACAAGGCACACCTGGGGACTGAGATGTACGAAGGTGCTGATGGGAGGGGCATTTGTCGGGAACAAGCATTGAATCTGTGGAGTCTAGTGTGCACTTGTGGACACCTAGAGATTACTGTGTTCTGTCTTGTGGGGCTTGTCCAGTTTGCCTGCTTCACTGAACTCCTTGCTCTGGTTACTATTTGACTAACCTGGCTTACTGGACTACTCGCAGCCAGAAGCTTCTGTAGGTACCTGTGAGACCTTTGCTCCAGGATCTGCAGTAAATGTGGGGATGTTTGGGGGCAAAGTTGGAGCAGTAAAAGGGAGTTAGATCTCTTCTCTGGATGTGTTGCTTTCGTGCCACACCCCGAGGTCATCATATCTTCTTTGTTGCTCTTCTCTGCACTCTTTCTAGAGTCTCAACATCTTTTTATATATATATATCATGGTGACTAAAACTGGATGCAGTTTAATGAAATCTGGATCTGGATTTGTACCGTTTTCTATCACACCACCTCTCTGCCCTTTGGTCTCTTCACAACCCCCTCTTTGCAAGTGATAAATCAAATGAACGCTCACAAATGGGATGTACCAACAGAAGAGGTTACACAACAGCTTGATCAACAAAACAATAGGAAGCAATGGAGGCCAGATGGTGTCTATTTACTCAAGAGTTCCGAAAGAAATCAAGTATGAAATTACACAACTACTAACGGCAATGCATAACCTGCCAGTAAAATTAGCCTCTGCACCAGAGGCCTTGAAAGTAAAGCTAATGTAAGACCAATTTCATAAAAGCCACCAGAGGTGATCCTTGAAACCACAGGTCAACGAGCTCAGCTTTAGTGTACAAGCAATTCAGAAGAAATTATAATTAAGAAATGGAATTATTGTTCCTCTAAATCAACGAGGGGGTTGATCAGACCTATCATGGGAATATTTGCCTTTGTCTTCCATTGGATATGGATGGTACCCAATATATTATGGAAATGTCAATGTGTGGTTTTACACAGCAAGTCTTGCCTCATCAATCTCTTGCAAATCTTTCAGAGTGTCAGCACAATCTGTAGAAAGGTGAGCGGCTCAGGAAAGCTTGGGGTTTTCCAAAAGTCATTGAGAACTTCCTCAAAATCAAAGTGAGTCAAAAAAAAAAACACCTTCCTAGGCTTACTTGGGATATGAAAACCACACAGGTTCAAAAGGTGGAGGCTTCCTCAATTTCCCTTCCATAAAAGTTGGTGAATGTGAAATGGCAAGCGTTCCTATAAGAAAAGGGTTAGCAAAATGGCAGCTATGCTGTCATATGAGTTGTGTATTGCAGTGATTCCTACTAGGGGTAGTATTTGAAATAAGGATGCAGTACCTGAATATGAGTAGGGAGTTACCTCATTGGGGAATAAAAGTTCTGCAAGAAAACAACCAAGTTCAGAGAGTATTGGGGATTTCAGTCTTCCTCCTTCTCTTCCTCCTACTCCTTCACCTCCTCTCTTTCTCCTCCTTTCTCCTACTCCCTTCTTGCACTGAGCATTACCTAGTTGGTTAATGAAATATCTGCAAGAAAACAACCGAGCTTAGAGACTATTAAAGACTCCTCAGTCCTCCTCCTCCTCCTCTCCACCTCCTTCTCTCTTTCTCCTCTACTCTGCAAACCCCACAGTGCCCTTCTGGCACTGATGATGTTACCTAGTTTGGGTGATGAAATGTCTGCAAGAAAACAACCAAACTCAAAGAGCACCAAGGACCCTTCATGGGATAAATGGTTAAGGAAAGTGGGTATTACTAGCTTAACAATGAGGAGGACAAGGGGAGACCTGAAAGCATCTTCTGATACTAGAAAGGCTGTCAGAAAGAAGAGGGTGTTGGTTTACTCTTCATAGTATCTTAGGGCAGGACAAGAAACAATGGGTGGAAGCTCCTCAGAGTGGGATCCAATCTGGAACTAAGGAGGAATTTCCTGACAGTGAGAACAATTAACCAGTGGAATGACTGGCCTCCAGAGGCTGTGGATGCTCCATCCTGGAGGTTTTCAAGAGACTAAATAATCATTTGCCTGGAATTGTATAGTGTCTAATGCCTTGAGCAGGGGGTTAGACTAGAAGACCTCCAAGGTCCCTTCCAGCCCAAGAATTTTAGGTATCTCAACAAGTATTTTACTAAGCCTTTAAGCGCTGTACTAAGGCGGTTTCTTTAAAAGAGGTTTTAGGAATTAAGACAGAAGAAAGAAGCAGGTGGACTCAGAACAAAAACAAAATTTAACTCAAAGCAGAACCAAACAGGATGTCCATAAATATGTATCCACCTTATGTTTTCTCACTTCTGTAGTGTCAAACCTTACAATTTGAGAACTATTTTAGGAAAGAACCTTTATTTTTTGCCCTTTCTTGCAAAGTTGTTACCTAGATTCATTTCCCAGGGCTGAAATCTGAAGATGCTGTCATCTTTGCCGCTTCTTCTTCTTCTTCTTCTTCTTTTCATTCTTTCATTCTTTGTTTAGCCATTCCAAGCCGGGAGGGTGGGGAATATCTTTGCACCATCCATTTCCACTGCCACCCACTCCCCATCAAAAAGACGTCTGACATAAACAGGCTTATTAATTGGCTTTCAAAGTAATTTGTCATTTAGTCCTCAGCGTGAAGGGAGGAAGTGATGGGAATTGGGTAAAGCATGCAAGAATTCCATCAACGTGCTTCAAAGTTTGTTTATTTAACACTTATTCCATTTATAGATCTCAGCTCTGCTCAAACACACACACGCACACACACACACACGATTGCTCACAGTTTAGAAGTCTGATTTACAGCTCAAGAGACGTGTTTTAAAGACAGGAAGAAAAGATGGGAAAGAAAAAAAACGGAAATTAGCCAGCTAAAATAACATAAAAAACTATGACTCTGAAAAGCGGATATTGTCACTTTTGATCAGGGGTGGGCTTCAAATTTTTTTAGCAACGGGTTCTCTGCCCAGTTGCTGGGTGGGCGTGGCCATGATGGGTGTGGCCTAGTCAGCCTCCTGCATCACGGCGGATGTGTGTGGGTTTTTGCCCTCCCCCGGCTCCGGGGGACTAGAACTCTCAGTCTTCTGGTGATTAGTCCAAAGTCAGTCAACTGCCCTTCATGGCTAAGGCAGGACTAGAATTCTCAGTCTCCTGGTGATCAAAGTCACCCAGCTGGCTTTCATGCCTAAGGTGGGACTAGAACTCACTGTGTCCTGGTGATTGGTCCAAAGTCACCCAGCTACCTTTCATGGCTAAGGCAGGACTAGAACTCATTGTCTCCTGTAATTGGTCCAAAGTCACCCAGCTGGCTTTTGTGGCTAAGGTGGGACTAGAACTCACCATCTCCTGATGATTGCCCCAAAGTTCCTCACCTGGCTTTCATATCCAACAACTAACTAAAACTTTCTCTTTTCTTGTTTCTAGCATGTTGTCTTAACTTCTAGAGCAAAGACAGAGAAATGACTGAGAGTCCCTCTATGACTTAGATCAGGGGTGTCAAACTTGCGGTCCACAGGCTGGATGCATCACATGCTGGCCACGCCCACCCTTCAGTTTAGCACAGGGAAAAATGTTGTGATACATCACATGACATCAACGTGACACCGCAAGTTTGACACCCCTGACTTAGATGAAAGGATCTATGGATAGCAATAGCACTTAGACTTGTATACTGATTCGTAGGGCTTTATAGCCCTCTCTAAGTGATTTACAGAGTCAGCCTCTTGCCCCCAACAATCCAGGTCCTCATTTTGCTGACCTCAGAAGGATGGAAGGCTGAGTCAACCTTCAGCTGGCTGAACCTTCAGACTAAGCCTGCAATACTGCATTCTAAGCACTGCGCAACCACAGCTCCTGAATGGGTGGATGGATCAATGGATAAATCAATAGATGGAAAGAGGGAGGGAGAGATTAGAGTGCTTGTAAGGCATTTGCAGGAGACTGTCATTTTCAGCAGTGCTTGGTGGCATCCATAGGAGGTGTTATCCAACCAGGCAAGTGGGTGGCTGTGACCTTGAGATGCATGCCTTTCCCTTCTTGAACCTGCACCGCAATTGCTTCTATGCACAAAAGTGGTGGGACTTGCATTGGTACCCATTTGCCTTCCCATGGACACTTCTGGATGTGTTCCCATGTTATGACAGTGAGGCCTGCCCTTGAGAAACAGTTGAGGATACTTCCCTCTTCTGGGCAACATTGCAGAAGTCCAGTCTCCCCTTCCTTTCTGCCTATTGGTTCGGTGACCCTTTTGGAAAGTCCATTTCAGAATAACAGAGTTGTAATGGACCTTGGAAGACTTCTAATTCAGACCCCAACTCAAGCAAGAGACCCTATACCATTTCAGACAAATGGTTGTCCAATCTCTTCTTGAGAACCTTCAGTGATGGAGAATCCACCAGTTCTGGAGGAAAGTCATTCCCCTAATTAATTGTTATAACCAGTGGTTCTACCGGTTCAGCCTGGTTCGGCCAATCTACCAGCTCTGAAGATCATCTGTGAGCGAACCGGTTCGCTCCAACAATCAGCTGCTGGGCCCACTTGGATGGACAGCTCTATTCTTACCTTTATTTCCTGGTTTTCAAGCTCAGCTACTTCGCGCGGCACCGCGGATTGCTGCAAGTCAGTTGTTTTACACACAAGATTTGCAGCAGAAGGTGAGTTGCAAACGCTGTGCGCGCTAACCAAACAGGTAGGAAATTTTTTTGAAACCCACCAATGGTTATAACTGTCAAGAAATTTCTCCTGATGAGTTTCTACCCATTGCTTCTCGTTCTGCTTTCAGGTTCTTTAGAGAATTTTTATTTACTTTATATTTATTTTTTATTTATTTGATTTGTCAATTGCTTACAAGATAATAGGTATAAGTATAAACACGAGTGAGAATGCAGGAAATAGGTACAATTAAATGGGGGACAATAGGACAGGGACAGTAGGCATGATGGTGCACTTACGCATGCCCCTTATAGACCTCTTAGGAATGGGGTGAGGTCAATAGTGGATAGTTTGAGGTTAAAGTTTTGGGGGTTAGAGGATGTAACACCAGAGTCAGGTTGTGCATTCCAGCCATTGACCACTCTGTTGTTGAAGTCGTACTTTCTGCAAGCAAGTTTGGAGCAGTTAACATTGAGTTTGTATCTGTTGTATTGTTGTGGTTGAAGCTGAAGTTATCATTCACTGGTAGGACATTGTAGCAGATAATTTTGTGTGCTATGCTTAAGTCTATCCGTAGGCAGTGTAGTTCAAGGTTATCCAAGCCCCAAATCTCAAGCCTGGTGATATAGGGTATTCTGTTGTGAGCAAAGGAGTGTAGTATTCTTCTTGTGAAATACTTCTGGACTCGCTCAATTGTATTAATGTCCGATATGCAGTGTGTATTCCAGACTGATGAGCTGTATTCAAGTATTGGTCTGGCAAAAGTTTTGTATGCTCTAGTTAGCTTATAATAATAATTATTATAATTATTATAATTATTATAGTTAACTTATAAGTTAACAGAATAGGTTGATACACACACACACACACACACACCTTGTTTGTGGCAGCCGCTCAAATATTGAAACACTACTGTCGTGTCGCCCCTGGTCCTTTTTTTCCCTAGACAAGACAAATGTCAGAATGTTGACACCTGAGTTCAGCCACCATACTTCATATGTTTTGGCCTCCAATCCTCTCATCATCTTTCTTGCTCTTCTCTGCACTCTTTCTAGAGTTCCCACATCTCTCCCCAGTTCTGATGTTTGGAGACTAAGTTTAGAAGAAAGCAGCCGAAATAATTCTGCATTCCGGGCATTATCGCATCACCGAACTCCGCCACCGTCCCCCTCCCATCAATTCCCATGTAATTGATGTCAGCCCGTCTGCCTCCCCTTCCCCTTCCAAAGTGCAGTTTATCTCGGTGCATCTGACAGTGTTCCCCAGATGACCCAATCAGCGAGGCAATTGCTTTGTAATCTCTTTTTTATTATACTGTGTCATATTTCAATTAAAATGTCCCCACAAAATGGCTCCTGTCGAAATCATCTTGCCCCCCCACTCCCACTTCTGCTGTCCGCAACCCTTATTGACTTGGGAAAAAAAAATAATAAACAAGTGTAAATGGCATTTACAGCTCTTAATTGGTGTCATTAGCCATTCTTATTATTTAGCAGGACAATCGTTGGCCCTTGATGGGAATTTGGTGACGCACAGCTGTTGGGAAGTCATCAGAACTTAGAGACAAGTCATAAAACAGCTGAGTGAATGACTTAGAGGCTCATCTATCACCCATGGACGTGGGCAGCTGGTCTCTCTCTCTCTCTCTCTCTCTCTCTCTCTCTCTCTCTCTCTCTCTCTGTCTCTCTCTTTCTCTCTTTGTCTCTCTCTCTCTCTCTCTCTCTGTCTCTGTCTCTCTTGTGACTTGGGTTGCCGTCAAATTTCAAATGCCCTTATTTCCATCTGCAGCTTTGTACGGGGAAGAAATGTTTTTTTTTTCCCCCAGAAGAAGTTATGGCCCGAACAATGCATAGATGCATCTTTGATTGCTCATTTAAATGTTCAAGCAATGAAATTTAAGAAGTGTAAAGAACGTAGAACGTTGTTGGAAGAATTATCCTTCTGGGTTCGGTTCCAAGTGGGGAAAAAGACACTGGAAACATGGAGGCTGTTTGGGAAGATGGTTTAATGGTGGACAGGATCACATACCCTGGATGAAGAAAGAAAGAAAAAGGGCTGAGATGCTGAGAGACCCTTGGTTTTACACCCTCTGTTGGACCCCACCTTAGTGTTTCCTGTTCCTGTGCAAGAAATGTATCCTATTGGCTGTCAGACTCCCAGGGGCGGGGTCTTAACTAACTTTGTAGGCTTTGTCTGGACCACATGGCTTCGCCTGAGTGTTGGCTGATCTTCCCAGGTCAGGTGGTGAGATGGGTAGAGGCCTTTGTTATGTAGAATACTCTGGCCTAGGCCTCAAGGGCCCATGAGCAAAGGTGGGAGGGGCTGAGTTTCTGCCTCTCTGAGGTGAGTTTCTGCTTCTGAGTTTCTATTTCCTTTTTAGGGGAAATATTCTGCCTTTTTAATATGTCCCAGGATATTTCATTTTTTCTAGGAGAGGGGTGGGTGCTAACTTCCTATAATATCAAACAGAATGATAGGGATGGAAGGGACCTTCGCCATCTTTGAGTCCAACTACATACTCCTTGCAGGAGAACCTATACCAGGTTCTGACCGAAGCTTCCCCAACAGCACAAAGTTGAGTCCTCATCTTGATAAATCTCCTGTCAGGATTCCGGCAGTTATCCCAATTAAGGAGGCAACTAGACTTTCTGGAGAAGAAAAAAAAAAACAGGACCAAAACTCCCCCTCCCCACCTGAAAAGAAATCTGTCCCAAATTGCAAAACACAAGCAGAGGAGAGGAGTTTCATTTTCATTTTTAGCTTCACAGCACCAAGCACCTTTAGGACAGAACAGTTGAGCTCAGCCATGCCCAGGCTCCTTGCTGTCTCCTTTTTGCTCACACAGCAAATACTGTTTCAGTTTCCAAACAGCCCTCAACTCTCTCACACACTGACAGGATGCTAGCCAGATGAATACCGATGGGTGCCAGTAGGCAGAGGCAGAATTCCCACCCCCTAATTTTCTTCCCCCAAAATAAAGCTCAACCACATAGTTTTGTAGTGAAATACGAGTATCGAGCTAGTATAATCATACAATGTAAATCAATCTGTTAGCTATGGTTAGAAATGTGAATTAAATTTCTTATCCCACCAATGCTGAACAATGCGCACGATGCAAAATATATCTTTAGGGAGATGAACATGAGTTAAAGAAGTTGTGCTGCCAATAATCGTATGTTATACACAAAGTAAGATGGGGCTCACATTGATTGATTGATTGATCAAAATTATTTGCTGCCCATGTCATG